>NC_134286.1:23904684-24504684 GCF_949628215.1 Phalacrocorax aristotelis | reverse complement strand
TCCACCTCCTCCCCTGCTCTGTGTACGGACAGCAGCTTCAGCAAGCCCTGGCTTGGTCCCACCTCATCCTGCAAGTCTCCTTACAAGACCTGCAGTGCACTTTGCAATAAGCATTCTCGCAAGCACCCCGTTTCTCTTACACCAGCCCCCATAACCCTCCACTCCCTCCTTCATCTCCCTGACATGGACAGCGCTTCCAAAATTTGGACCATCCTCCTTCTCATTAGCACACCACTGCCTTTCCTGGAAGGGCCGGGAAGAGAAACACAAAATGAGGTGGTCTCCAGGACTGACTTGGTCCTGAGCCAGCACTCTCCTCGCCAGCCTGAGCCCTGCAGCCAGGACCCTAGTGTCCTTGTCCTTGTCCTTGTCCTTGTCCTTGACTGTCCCAGCTCCAACAGCTCATTCCCTGAGTGGTGCCAAACGAGATGCTGTACTGAGCTCTGTGTGGATTAAGCCTGCAACATTTCCTATTTACGGAATCAGGCTAAAACCTTCTTCCCTGCCTGAACTGACACTCCTTTTTTGTTACCTCCTGTGACGAGGTGGAAATCTTCAGGGACCTATTTGGACCAGAGCATTCTGATGGCCTTGGCGTCCTCTCTAAATGAGCAGGTCAAGGCCGTGGGTGATCTCTGTGGTGCTGTGCCTCATGCTGACGGTGAGGGCAGCTGGACCAGGCGCAGACGCCCCGGCACAGACCCCCTGCCCTTACACCTTGTCAGCCCCTGTAGGCAGACGAATCCCAGCGCGCACTGGCTCACCTCACTCTGTTACTTCTCACTTGGGTCTGACATTTCTGACGGGGGGATTTTTATGATTTTGTTGCCTTAGTCCCAGAGGACCTCACATTTTTCCAAGCGTTTGGAGCCCCTGGTAAGAGGCTTTGTGACGCTCATTTTCCGGATCAACGTGCCACAAGCAGAGATCCCATCGCTCCGTTCTGCTCCCCCATGGGATGACAGCAGAAAGCAAACCAAAGGGGAGCGGGAGGAAACGGAGCTCCCCTGCGGGGTGTTGGCTGTGCACAGAGATGTGCCAGGAGCTGGTGCCAGGCTCCCCGGGTGCCTCCAGTGGAGGTAAACACCTCCCTGCAGAGCCTCCCCTCGTAGGCAGTGGGGAATGTTCCTCCTTCTCCCGCATCCTTCCTCTGCAGCAAGCGCCCCTGCTCGGCTGGATCCTGCTCTGGTTCCCAGAACAACGTGCCGGCCCAGCTCCATGTTTAGTCAAGCCAGGAGGCACTTGGAGCTCTCTGCGGGCACATATGGCTGGGATCTTTCAGCTCTGGTTGGCGTTACCTCCCCCTTCCTCCTCCTTGTAAATATTCTTATATTTTTTTCCTCCTCTGGGGCTGGCCCCCTGCCTTTCCACGCTCTTGTGAGGGCTTCCAAGGGCTTGACACGTTTGCAACCCACTAATGAGGATTTCTCCCCCAGCGCAATTAAAAATCAGATCTTTTTTCAATTACCAGCAGAGAGAGGCAACGCAGCCTTGGTCTGGCTGAGTCTCCACTGAAGCTGAAGGCAGCTCAAGGCCTTACCCGCTGCCGAGAAAGCAGGGGAGCGGGGGTGTGTTGGGGGACCTCCCCCTTCTCTCCATGCACCCGCTGCTGCCTGAGCGGTGCCCTCTCCATCCGCTTCTGCTGGGAGAGGAGGGCCACGTGCAGTCACGGAGGGGCGTTATATTTATACCTCCCAGCCACTCTTGTTGCAATTCCACTCCCCAGATGTATAAATCCAGTCCATTTAGCAATGGGCATGAATTCGCATATTACATCAATTAAAAATCCACTTCATTTTATTTTTTAGCTTGCGGAGAAAAACAACAACAGCGCCAGAAAGGTATTTAATTATACCTCATGACTGCAAATTTTATATCCCCAAATTGCAGAGTACTGTATTTATTTCAATTAGACGTTATAAAACTCCTGTTATCCCCTTCAGATGTTAATAAACTCAAGAACTTACAAGTCACTTTATTTGTAGCTCTTGCAACACCAATCTGCTGTTATTTATATGTTTCTAAGCTGTTTCTAAACATAACAGATTTTTATTACTTTCTGGCCAAATGCCCAGAATGGGTAAAGTTTGGGGAAAAAATATTTAAAAATGGGAACTTGGGAACTTCTCTTTCTGTTTTTCTCTCCTCTGCTCCTTTCACTGAGTGACTACAAAAGCTGCGGGAAAAAAAGTGGGGGTTAATTGCTGAAGAGGTCGTACCAAACCCGACACGAGGCTCCTCCCAGGTGTCAGAGCGCAGCGTGGTGCAGAGCTGCAACGTCCTGCAGAACGGCAGCGCCCGCCGCTGCCCCTCGCCCCCAGGTCTCCTTGTAGGGTTCGTGCTTTTGGCAGCTCTTTCCGAAAGCGGGTTTTCTCTGACCTGCCCCGGGGCTGCGCTGCAGGGTGGGTGCTCGGGTCGTGACAGGGGACAGAGCGAGTGATGCTCACAGAGGCTCCTGTGGTAGAGACGTCGGCAGAGGAAGCACCGAAACTGCCGGGGCGAGAGGCAAGGGGCCAGAGGAGGTTTTTTACTGCTGGTGGTGGATGGCGCAGATGGGCGAAGACTGGACTGAAACTTCCAGAAACTCGGTGCTTTTCGCATTGTTTTGAAGGAGAGGAGCTTTGGGGTGAAATGGTCATTAGGACCACGCGTCTCTGCAAGCGGACGAGCCCAAGGTGGGTATTTACAGCCATGCCTGGGCGTCACAGACCTGGCAGCGGCATACGGCTCCATGGTGTAGGACCCTGGCATTGCTGCAACGTGGGAAAGGTTTACCCAGCACAGGCTGATGCGTCCTGGGAAGCACATGCACAGCCAGCACCTTGAACTGGTTAACTGGTGAGGCTCCATCCATCATGCAGAAAGCACAACCTGAAGGTGCAGGCTTTTTCCTGCCTCAGACTCCAGCTTCTTGGCCCTGACTTGACATGCCACACCAGGAGAGCTGGAAAGCAGCCTGTTATCCATGGGCCATTTAGTACTGAGCCTCCAGGAGGCTCAGCCGCTGCTGGAGTTAGCATTGAAGGTGTCGCTGCCTCCGGCACATGTCACAGGGATGTGGGTATGCCACTGAACAGCTGCCTGCTGGAAACGACTCTTCTTGTTAGCAGCTCTGCACTGGAGAGCCACGAGCACTGTCGCCTGCAGCCCCACGCCCCAGCCCACCTCCACCACATGTCCCTCCTGCAGGGTCCCTTCTGCCCCGGGTTTCCCTCTCTTCTGACACCGGGCTGAAGGGGAAGATGGTTTTCACAGCTCTGCTCCCTGATCTGGGCATAGATGAGTTAGGGAAGTGGGGGAAATGCATGGCTCTAAAACCTGTTTCTGTGCAATTATCTTGGACATACATAGGAGCAGGTCAAACATAAGAGCAAGCTTGGAGCTTGTGCTCGGTGTCCCGGCTGCCTGCATGGTTTATGGGAGCACTGGGACACAGTGCAGGCCGCCGGAGCACCCAGCAGAGGCTCCTCGACCCTGTCCCAGGGGCCAGGTTCCCTCCCGGTGTAGCCTGGAGGGCCAAGAGTCCCTCTGAGCCCCAGTACCGTAAACGCATCAGGGAGAGCAGTGTCTGTGGCGTGGGAGAGCTGTTTCATGCCGAGGAGTGCTGGCGTGATGTGCACCAATTTCAATGTGGTGTCCATAAAGGCATTTGATCATTCTTAATCTCAGATGTTTTCCAGTTATTAACACGTGTGTCTGAGCTGCAGAGGGGCTTTCACTCAGCTCCCTTAATTAACAAGCAGGGAATTGTCTCAGCAAGTTAAATCCTGGCTGTAACGAGCAGCTTCATGCTGGTGTTAATGGTATCTCGCTCGTCCTGTGACGTGACGAGAGGTCCCTGCGAGGCAGGGCTGCCACGTCCCGAAGGGCCCTAGAGGTCCCCCCCACCTTTCCCATGCTTTCCTCCCCCCTTCCCCTCTTTCCCCACTGCCACGGCTCTGGGTCCCTTGCCTGTCCGGGTGCTTGGGTGCTGCACAGGGCCTCCGCCCCGTGTGAAGCTGCTGCAGAGGGCTGTCCGTGCCATGCACCCACTGCTCTGCCCTCCCTGGGGCCCAGGCACCACGGAGAGGTGAGGCGGCCGGCACACAAGGCACAGGCAAGGCGGCATGAACAGGGAACTTGGGGGCCTGGGGCTGAACCGAAAAATATAAATTAACTGGGCTGTCAGGACTGGAAAAAACTTCCCTGTTTTCACCATGAAAATCTTGGTTCCAGCTGAACAACAGGTCTCATTTGTCCTGAGGACTATTTCACCTTCAGGTGCTTGAAGTCGAGGAGGCAGGCTCCATGCTCACAGCAGCCAGCCAGGACAGGGTTTCCTTGCAAACCGCTTCAATGTCCCCGCGGAATTTTGCTCCACCGTAAAGCGTCTGTGACTCCATCCCCTCCCTCAAAGCCTCGTCCCCTCTGACGCAGCATCCCTTGCATCCCCAGGCAGTGCCGAAGCCTGGGGTGCGCACTCCGGCGCTCTCCACCAAGGTGAACGCTCTCTCCGCAGGGGTATGGAGGGGAGCCCTGCAAACCCACTGCCTTCAGTTCTCCAGGGCTGTCACAAGTATCTGGAAACAAAATGCTTGGGAAGCATCAAAACAAGACGTTCACCAATTAAAAAGCTTTTGCCAGTGGACTGTAGTGTTTTGTCAGCCTTTTCCCAGCTGAGACTGCTCGGCAACTTGGGTGGCTCATTACAGACCGTCCAGAAGAGCAATTTGCTATAAACACAGACTGCCCCCAGCTCTCCCCGCTGTGCGAAACTGTGGTGCATCACTGGGAGACCTGGTCGATGCCTGTAAATCACACCGAGCCGCTTGCTGACATGTAACTCTCCCTCCCTCAGCCCCAGGGGACAAGGGCTGATGCTTGCACCAGTCACTGGTGAACAGTGAGCATCTCCTGCAAGAGTCTGTGTGGGCAAAAGGGCAATCGGTGCCTTGCAACAGCTGGCAGCAGGGTCAGAGAGACGCAGGTGGGCGTCCCTAAGCATATGGGGATCATCGTAGGCAGGAGGTTCACTGCAGACAGCAAGGGGGGCAGACGTGTGTTTGCTGTATGTGTCAGGGGGAGCTGGACCAAGTCCTGGGGGGTGCGAGGCTGTGTCTTTGAACAGCTGGAGTCAGCAAAGCCAGGCTGAAGACAGCATGGGACCAGCAAAGCCAGGCTGAGGACAGCGTAGGGCCGGGCAGAGATGCGGCACTCTGGGAGGATGTGCTCCTTGCCAGTGTGGCACCCAGCCTGCTGCCAGCATGTGCAACTCCATCGCCAGAGCCCTCTCTGTCGAGAGGCAGCAGTTCAGGGACAATTCCTGCTCTAAATGTCACGGAGCCACAGCAAGATCTCCCCGTGATGAGCCTCCCTCTGATCTTTTCCGCAGGTGACTCTGGGATGCATGAAATCTTGTGCAAAAAGAGTCATTTGAGTCTCTTACTGTTCCCAGTCCCCGCTGCAGGTCCTTGCCACATAGCTCCAGCTGGCCATGCCTCCACACTACCTCTGCTCTGGCCTTACCTCCTCCAGCTCCCCAGGGCCCGTGGAGACACCAGCCGTGATGTGACATGCTGAATGCACCTCCAGCGCTCCCATCATCCCGAAGAGGCTGCAGTGCCACTGGTGTTGAGACTGGCAGGCCTCTTCCCCTCCACTCTGCTCACCCCTTTCGTTGCCCACACAGCAACAGGCTGATGGGGTCTGGGCCTTGGCTGCAATTTATTCTGCTCTGCTGCAGTTTTTGCCGCATCTAACTTGCCTGCAGACATGCTTGGTCTGGCTGAATTGAAGCAAAGGGAGATGTGGTGAGCACACAGTTCAGCCATACTTTCTCAGCCATACTTTCAGCCCAAGTTCAAGTGTGAACTGACCCATTTCTCCCTCTCCCCACTCAGAAACCCCAGGTGGGATTTTGCTCCTCTCAGCTGCCTCAAGGGAAAGGTGATTGCAGCCCTCACCACACACAGCTTCCAGCTGGGTCTGCATTGCCCAAAGTCAGTCTGCCCAGCCCGGGGATCCCGGCACCGGGCGGTAACAGGGAGCCTCACACAAGTCAGTGCACCCAGGCAAAGCTGCAAGGCAAACAGAAATGACCCAGCTCTACCAATGCTTTAGCTGAAGCGTGACTGCAAAGTTTAGCAAACAGGATTGCCAAAGCGAATGCTTTGTTCACACTGTCTGGAGACATTGGCTCGGCAGCCAGATCCCACAAGGACTTTTTTTCCCAGAGCGGGGATGAGATCTTAGCTGACCGTAGGGTGATCTCTGGAGTGACTCAGAGCAGGCTTGGCCAAGTCTGGACAACCGTGCCCAGTTAGGCTGTTGTTTTCACAGGATACAGTCCCTGAGGTCTAGTCGGGATATTTTACTTATGGGAAATCAGGGTCAGCAGTGGAATCTAGGCTGGGAACCAACTGGTAAAGGCTTTGGGAAAGGCTCCCTGCCATTTTCCCTCTGACTCAGGACACCTAGCTAAGTCCAGTCCTCTGGCAAACACACCCAGGCAGAAGCTCTGGGGGCAGGAGAGTGCCAGCACGGTTGGTCCCTTCTGTCACTCCTGAGGGGTGGGGAGTGCTTTGTCCCCTGAAGGTACAGGGAAGGCAAGGACTTCTGGAGATCTCGTGCCCAGCAGAGATTTTTGGTGCCTGGTCCTGCCCAGTCCCCGAACACACACCCCACGCCTGTCACACATGATCAAGCATCGGTTTGGTCTGTGCTTTGGAGTAGAGTCAAACTGAGGCACGTGCCCTGGGAGTGCCGCGGCTGTGAGCAGGTGTTGGGGCTGGTAATGTGACGGCATTTTGCTGCGTATCAAAGCGGTGCCCCCACAGGCAGAGGCAGCCGGCAAAGTCCAGCTCCTCACATGCACGTCTTAGAGGTTGCATCTGGCAGAGCGGAGCAGGTGACTGGAACAGAAAGTGTTTTGTAACTGAACAACAGAGGAGGAGACAATGAGCTGGACACACATTATTATTATTTCAGACACATTTTAAATGATGCTTTGACTCCAAACTCTTTCAACTTCAGGATGAAAAATGTCAAGCTATTATTTCATAGGGCAGAACAGAGCTGCTGGGAGACTCTGGGGCTAGAGGGAGAAGATGTGAAAGTTAGAGAATGCTTTTTTACGCGCGTTCTCTTTATTTTTTTTTCCCAATTCCCCTGAGGCTTTTCAACTTATAAATCTGTGCCCTTTTGTGGCAGCTACATTGACCAGCTCTGTCATGTCAATAACCCATGTCATGCACCATCCCGAAGAACTCGTTGACACTGGAGAGCACAACAGCTCATTCCAGTCCCAGGCCCGCTTGGCACTGACTTTCAGGGATGTCTTCTAAATAAAAGTTGACTTGAGTACGCAGGATGGAAGCAGCAGGGACTGCTGAAGGCTGAAAAGAAGGTTCATCGTCAAAGCAAGCTGAAGATCCAGGAGAGGAATAGCAGCGTTTCCTGTAGACTGAAATACTTTGGCAGACCTTAGTGGGAGCACTGGACTGCTGGAGGAGGGCTGATCTGGAGCCAGGACTTGGACAGCCACACCTGGCACTGGCTGAGGTTGAGAGAAGTGAAAATAGGGCCATAGAAGTGATGGACACCATGCAGCAGGGCAAGTTCAGCACAGCTGTTGAAAAGCAAAGGTTGTTCTTCACTTACCTGCGGGAACCCTGTCTGCATTTCAGCGAGCGTATGGAGACAGACAATCCAGGCAGCAATACCTAACTGGCCTCTCCCAAGCTTTCAACACATTCCCTTAGCTGGAAGTGCTCATGGAGCCCAAATAACCACAAAGTGACTGATGAAAGACCAGCTAAGCACCAAATCAAAGACTGACCTTTCCATTGCTACAGGGTTCAGCAACTGGGAGACTTTCAAACACCCATTCCTGAGCCTCCCAGCTGTGCCTACAGCAGAGCCCAGCGTCCCGGGGGTGAGTGCAAACAGGTTGCTGGCCACGCTCAGACCAGGGTGGAGAAATGACCCCTCCACCTTCTCCCTTGCTTCCCTTTTCTCAGCGCTGGGTGCAGATCCTCTCCCATCTGAAGGTCTGAGTCTGTTACACATGCACATTCCTGATGCCTCTCTGACCTGCTCCTGGGCATGGTGGGCTCTGCCTGGCCTGGACTACCTAGGTGAGACAGAGCACATGGGCTCAGGGGCTCAGCCCAGCATCCGCCCGGTACGGCAGGCAGCAAAACCCCATGCCTTAGAGCAAAACACGCTGGTGTGGGTCTCCACCACACCGTCATTAAGCAGGGGAGGTTTCAAAGTGCCGCCACCCCTCTATCCAAGGGTGAAGGAGCCTCCCCTGATAGATTGCACTCTCCCCAGAAATTAGCTGCTGAACCCACTAATGCTTTAATGAATTCTCCTCATTAAAGAGCAAACACCTCAGCGCTGGGGGCCAGCAGAGCAAGAAGGCAACTAGAGCAACCCCAGCCCCTGCCCACCCACTCGCCTGGCTGAGGACACAGCCTCTCAGGCTGCTGGTTGGAAGGGATGTGCCCCTCGAGCCCTCTCCCCACCTGAGCTGCCCCAGGTTTGCCCCACTAATGCGGGCTGCAGTCTCCCACCCAGAAACAGTTTTGAGAGAGGCGAGGCTGTCTTAATTTGTACTGAGGCAGCACGTCGGTGGCCACCACGTGCCACTGGTCCCCAGCACACAAATGCTCATGGATCTCCTCCTCACCCAAGCATATTCCCAGCTGAGACACTCCAGGGACCTTTCCTATTCATGACACTCTCTGCTAGCAGTCCAGTGATGTCAGACCCCCAGATTAATGTCACCTTGGAAATGCGCAGCCTGGGGTCTCCCCTTGCAGCTCCGCACCCACCATCACCCATCCGCACGGGGATGCAGTGTGACCGGTGAGGCGCAGCTGCCCACTCTACCACTCCTATGATACTCCCCTTTGCATGCCCAGCTGCACATGAGTCTCCTGCACATTTCAGCTCGGTTGGCCAAAGCATCATTTTCAGGGCTTGGGCAACTCCGAAGGCAGAGTAATCCCAGGGACACATTAGAATAGCCTGCCTGTCGTTTCCTAACGAGACGTGTGAGCCCTCAACCTTCTCCCCATGCTGTAATAGCTCTGCTCATCACAGCACGTTGTCACTTCAGCTGAGACATTCCTAGAGGGCAGAACATGTCAGACTTTTAAGAGAAACACGAACATCCGAAGGGTGTAAGAGGAAGGGTCCTCTTGAGATGGAGCTGTATGGCAAAGCGGTCAGAGTTTGTGAGAACCAGCTTCAGGCAGAGGGCTGGGTATCCGCGGGAGTGGAAAGGATGCTTTCAGTCTCAGTACGAATGAACAGCTGAGACGCGCGTATGAGCATGCTGTGGGAAGTTAACCTCCTAAGCAGGGGGCATCTGCAGCATCTTAGTGCTGGTGTTTGGAAGGGGGGAGTTTCTCTAAACTGGTTTTGACTCTGGTTCAATAAGAGGATTAGAGCTGAGCAAGCCTGCCTGGGCCGGTCATTCATTTGATGAATTCAGGCAGTGATTCTGTTCAGAGATTGTCAGCGAAGAGGCTTTGATTTGGAGAAATTTCTTCATTATTCTCAATTATTCCGAGAACATCTTGCTATATCAGCATTTCTGCTGATGGGCAATTTGCAAATCGTTTGCTGCGACGGTAGCCTTTCTGCTGTTTGCGTTGAGGGGTCTCAGGGCATCGCATGACGTGGTCTCTGTGCCACTATTTCTGCCTAAAACTTCAGCAGCAGCTAGAGGCAAATCGACAGGATTTCATTCTGGCTACAGAGCTTTCCTTTGGGGTTTTTCTCACACGAAGAAGGTGTGATCAAGGGGGCCATGTGTGTGACAAATGGCCTAGCAGCTGAGTGCCTGCGATTGCCCCAGATGATAAGCCACCATGGTTTTCTGAAGTGGGAAACCCTGCTTTTACAAATATTTTCACACCTTGTGAAGGAGATTAGCTAGCAAGCTGGGAAAGCAGGGCAGGTCTACCTGGGAGCTTTTTTTTCCCAGCTCCGCTAGTTAGTCCAATAAAAGCTGCTAGCTACTGACTTAGCATGCATGGATTAAGGGATTTGTAAGAAAACAGAAGGAAATATGCAATGTGATCATTGCCATTCCCAAGCCACATGTCAGTAGCGTGAGTCTGAATCACACTGTCTCTGCCATTCTCCGTGGCTAGCTGGATGCAGGGGCATCCTCGGAGGCTGGCACCGTAGCACCCACCTCTGTCTCCCTCCTAGCCATCCATCTCCATGGTGTATGAGGTCCCGGCATCATTTTTACTTTGCTTTGCAGAGATTTCACTAAGAAATACCCTGCAGCCAAGGGCTATTCACAGCGCTGGGGAGGGTGGCTCATGGGCGCTGATTTTAACGTGGCCAGGCCAAGCTATCTGCCCCATACTGCTCAAGCCTGCCCCACCTGCCCCACCTGCCCCACCAGTCTTTCCTGAGAGTCGAGACCTTCATTTGAAGGCTAATCATTATTTATCCTTTTTGACACAGACACAAGAGCATTTGGAAATGCTTTTCAATGAAAGTAAACCCCAACATTTGTTTTTAATTTCTCTGTGCAAAATGAAAGCCAGCTTACTGCTCTATTTTTAGCCTCCCCATAACAAGCCACATGAGCAGGCGAGAGGAACAGCATGTTGATGAGAAAGGTTATCACATTCTGAACCTCCCATCGTTCCTGCAAACAAGCTGTGCTCAGAGAGGTTTACCAGCAGCCCACGCTGGGGTTTCTGCCACCAGTAGCAAAGGAGCAATGCCATGCCCCAAAGAGGTGGCAGTAAGCAGTGGGGCTTAGGAAAGCTGTCGGGCTCCTCCAAGTTCACGTCTGCCAAAGAGGTTGAGAGTGGGCTGGGACCTGCTGGTTGCTGGATAGCATCGTGCCGTTGGGCCAGAGCAGCCCAGCTGCGACAGCGAGCCCCCCGTACCGGGGGGTTCCTGCATGTGTTTGGTCTCTCTGCTGACTCGCTTTTGCCTTTGACTCAAGGTTTGAGCTTAGGTGAGCTGGGTGACATTCCCATCGTGAGAGTGAAGAGGAGGGCCTGGTTTGGGAAGGAAATGCTCCACAGACAGTTTTGGCCCAGTGAATCATCCTGGAAGGAAGATGACGAGCCCTGAAACATGGCTAGATGGCAGGGAAGGGCAGCACTTCAAGCTCCCTGAAATGCACTACAAAAGAAGGAATAGGCTTGACCTAGATAAATGAAATAACACGGTCCCTGGCAAAGCACTGCAGCATGAGAGAGAATTTCACATTCATTAGAAACCCAACTCACTTGCTGTCCACAGATACCAACAACCTGGAATTAGACATGCACAAGGGTGAAACGGCTTCAGCACAAGCTGAATCCAAGTTACAAAGCGCCGCAGCTGCGCGCGAGGTCTGCGAGGCAGCCTCTGGGAAAGCCGAGTGCTCCACCTGCCCTACGCCATGCTGGGGCACTCACCTGTACTGAGAGCTGCCTGCCTTTGCCCATCCTCCAAGGCCCGTCCTCGGCGCAGACAAGTCCGTAGCTTGCTCTCCAGCAGCTGGAGGCACTGCTTTCAGGAGTCCCTCTTGTCCCCGTGGTGGTCCAACGGGGCTGTGTCGCTCCAGGCTGCACCAGCAGTGGTGTTACAATGCTGGCAAGGGTGTGTTGAATCCAGCTGTCAGCCAGGCACAGCGGTAACGCAGGGACCCTCTTCTGGCAGTACCTGGTCACCGTGGCTGGTCCTGCCCTGCAAGCAGGCTGTGCTTGCCCTGCCACATTGGAAGGGGACGCCTTACTCCGCAGTCGGTGTGCCACAGGTCTCTGCAGGGTGGGCCGCAGTGCGTGGGAGGATGGAAGGCACTGGTGGTCACTGGAGGGCTCCTTGCCAGGGGTTACCAGTTAGCGACATTGCTTGCACGCTGTTCCCAGCACGGTGTGAGGCTACACCTGCTGCATTCACCGCTTTGGGGCCCGTCTTGGGTTTTCCCTCCAGTGCGTTGCAACAACGTGAGGTGAAACAAGTCTGCTCGGGTATTTTCCTCGTGCCCTGGAGCAGGTAGTGAGGACCAGGGAGCATGGAGGTCTCTGATCCTCACGCCACGTGCAAAACATGCCAGGACTGGCAAAGCCCACCTGGCAGGCGCTCATTAGCAGTAACAGCATCTGCTTTGGTACTGCAGGTTCTTATTAAAGCTTGGGCACTGCCTCACATCCCCACCCAGGAGCATGGGGAATGTAATTGCTCTCTGGGCACTAAAGAGCGAGTGCACAGGGTGCTAAACGTGGGCAATCTGAGCCACGGAAGGGGAGTGGGAACCCAGGCTGGCATTCATTTGGGAAGTGCGAGGAATTTGTGAAAGACTCCCCACCCCCACCCGCAGCCCGAGGACGCGTTGCAACAGTGCTGGCCCAGGTTTCCGTCCGCAGCCGGGAATGACGGCACAGGAGCCTGATACCAACCACACTGGCTCGTCTCAGGGCAAGGGCTGGGGACTGACCCCGCTTTCTCGATGGGCGCTGCAGCCCGGGGGGGCTCTGCGTCCCGTCCTCTGGCAGCTCTGCTCTGGAACAGGGAGGTCTGCAGAGCCTTCTCCCGCAACACCCATCCACTCTGTCATCACGAGACGCTCTGCAGGACACTTCCTAACAGCTCTGCACCCGGGTTTCTGGCACGGAGGTTTTCTGCCTGCTGCTCAGCAGGTGATCTCAAAGCTGGCGTGCAAACAGCTGGTTCACCCAGCCTTGGCTCTGTGGGCTGGGAGCTGCTTGTTCCCTGCCCCGCTCAGCAACCAGGAGGGAAGGTGGCAGCTCCTGGCCCAGCAGTCCGTGTCCTAGAGCCAGGAATGGGCACAGGGCAGAGGTAGTAAAAGCCTCTTTTGTGAATATTTACGAGGAGGCAAAACCCCCAGTCTGGGCTATCAGGGGCTGCTGCCTCAGGCCAGAGCTGGTTGAACCATATGGCCTGAATCCTTCTTGTCTCCGATAACAGGATCCCTCCCAAAACCATCTGTGCAGGGGACTAACTTAAACAAAGTATGCTGCTTGCCAGGGCCACCACTGGCACTGTTAAGTCTGGCACTTCATTCATAAACCCGCCTGTCACTAACCATGGCCCCACGTAACTCGGAGAGGCCGCAGGGACTTTGCGCATCCAGGAGCGATGCACGCTGAGCCCAGCGGAGCTGCGGCAGAGGGAAGGGCATGCAGCCCCTGCGCCCCGAGCCCCTGCTTGCTGGCTGATGAAGCCCCCACGAGCCACGAGCTCTGCCTGGCAGCAGGGCCCCGGGCTGGAGACATTCAGGTGAGGGGCTGAGGGGCCAGAGGGGTGGCAGGGGTGCAGCAGCTCTCCCATCCTGCTGCTCCAGCCGTCACGATATTTTCTGCCAGAATGTTTCACCCAGGCAGCTTCAGCTCAGTCCCAGAGTGTGATGGGCACTGGGCAGCCTGCAATGGCATGGGTGCATGCTGTTTTCTCCCGTGAAGGTCAGGGGCAAGGTCTGGCACACGCTCGCTGCCAGGCTCTGGTTGTTTCAGCTAGCAGTGCAGGGGACCGTGTCTGGCAGAGCTGTGCTCTGTATCACAGGCAGCCCGACCCACACGTCCCCCGGCTCCATGGCCGTCAGCATCTCCAATAGTAACCCGGGTGACCCACCAGCAAAAGGGGTACTGCTGTCCCCTAGCAGCCAGTGCACCCTAGGAAGGGGATCTGCTAACCGGGGGAGAGGAGGACGCAGAGCCAGCGAGCAGCCCCAAGCTCACGTGCCTCGGGAACTGTCACCCCGCTGTCCCCTAAACTCTCTTCACCTCCATGAGGGGCTGGTCTTTGTCCTATTGCCTGTGTCAGGGGGAAAGGGCTCAAGGAAGCAAGTTTTATCCAGGCTCAGCGTTCCTCAGCGCTGTGCACCATTGGAAAGCGCCAGAGTGCCGCAGACCGAGGAAATTACCCTCAGCCGCGGTCCCCCCGGGAGGGCTGGGGGCCGCTGCTTCGGTGGAGCCATGCAAGCGTGCAGCCAAAGGCCTCGCTGACCGGAGCACGGCCCAACCCGCAGCCAGCGTAGCCGCAGCAAGGTGAGCTCGGGTGGCCACGTTAGCCTTAAGTGAAAAGGTTGAGGGCTCGGTGTGTTTGGCTTTTCCTCTTTGACGGCTCTGTTTTTCATTATGTCCTCTCCTGGCCTTATGGGAACTTTATGAAGAGCATACTTCTGGACACTGGCTGTGGGACCCGGCAGGGTCGTGCTCCCACCGCAGAAAGCTGAGAGCTAGCCCTGCACATGCAATATGAAGCACATCCCCGTCCTGCGTTGCCCAGGCGGTGCTGCTCAAGGGAAAAGCTTCGCTTGAGGTAGAAACGTTGTTTTCCCTCTCCTGTAGAGGGGAGAAGCCCCTGAACTCTGTTCCTGGGAAGGGTTTCCCCGAGGTGACAGAGGAACCCGGTTTCCATCATTCAGAGCGGGAGCATGCCATCTCTGCCAAGTTCCCTCTGCCCCTGCCCAGGTCACACAGCAGGAGCTCAGCCATCCGTGGTCACCCTGAGCAGGAACAGTTCCCACGTACAGGTTTAATTCAGAGCCCACAAAAGGCAGTGAGAGTCTTTCCTCTGGCACCAAAGGGGCTTTAGCTCAGGGCTGTACCGGTGACTCCCCTGCCTCGACTGCCTCCCACCGCGGCTCCCCCTGCGCCCCTTCCCTCCAGACAGGAGCCCCACGGGCTCCTGTGCAACAAGGGCAGTCTGTTTAGTGAATTCAGTGACTTTGTGCACCGGGAGCTCTCTCAAGCTCTTCCTCCTCCATCATGTTTGCGACATGGCCCATGGTCCCAGGCAGGGAAGTGGCAGCTGCCAGATGTCTGCCCGCGACAGCGGGAATGGCAGGTAATCTGCAAGAGAGACAAAAGGGTTTTATAGCCTGGTTAGCCAGTTTCAAGCAGAGGTGTTGAAAGCTACTTCTAAACCACGGCTTTCAATGATTATGATCTCCATATATTTAGATTTCGAGCACATGGTGGATGAGCGAGCTGACAAGCTCTGTCTCGGATCCATCACTCATGTTGTGCTAATGCTATTCAGGATGGCAGCGCTGCTCTCGGGGGGGCTTTCTGTGCTACCTGTTATTAGCAGAGTGCGGTGGGGGAGCAGGGGCTCGCTGGGCTTCAGCCCGGGACACCAGGAGTGGCGCTGAATGGCGACAGCTTTCCTCCTCTGCAAGAACCTTCTGGGACATATTTTTATCTCCCAAGCAGAGTGAGAAGTTTCATAACCACAGCATAGCTGATGGCCCAGGAAGAACTCAGCCTGAACTATCCGTCTGACAAATTCCATGTTGATTTGGAGCCTTTAAAACTTTTCAGCATTTTTTCCTCCAAAATGAGTTGAAATCAACCGTTTCCTGCAGTTGGGTTTCGTCGTTTTACAAACTGGCACTTCTTCAGCAACATGGAAAACCATTGAACCCCAAAGACCCAGGATCACAGAGGCTGTGCAGAAAGACAGTAGGAGCTTGTCTTGCAGGAGCTCACAGGCATGGGTGATGGCTGGGGGCTGCTGGCTGGTGGAGGGGAATGGAGATAGCTGGGGCCAGGGGGGCCAGGACGACAGCAGAGAAGGGGAAAAGGAGAGTGTAGCCCCTTGCTCTCCAGGCCAGATGATATGTGGGTGCCTCCTGTCCCAGGCTGTCTGGTTGTGGAGTGTAGGAAAATGAGGGGGAACCCTAAGCAGAGGCAATAAAAGCAATATAAAGTAAAACTAGTCGATGCTAAACACCCATCTGGTGGGGCAGGCTTGCTGGTTTTTTACGCTTCCCTGTTCTTCTTCAGCATGGTCAGCCTCTTCTGCCTCCCTTTCCCCATCCAGCCCTCTCCCCTGTTTCAGAAAGGATTTGCTCTGCAAGCCCACAGCAAGTTGCAGCTCGAAGGGCTGGTACGAGATTGATAGCAGCCTGCTGGTTGCTTCATGCATCAACTGAGCGAAGGAGACCATCCTGGGGGCTTCAGTGTCCAACACTGAAAGGAGACGGCAAAAGAAGAGAGGAAATCCAGGTGTGTATGGTGGAGGTGGTGGAACAGGGGCAAGCGAGGGGCCCTGCAGAAGCATCTCCCAGGCTCCAGCCAGCTGGCTCCTAAAGAAAAGGTCTGTCTTCTCCTGGGGAACCAGTTTGCAGGGAACGGAAGGAGCAGAAGGTCGAAGCTGGGAGGCAGGTTGGGGCTGACAAACCTGACGGAAGGAGGTGCAGTCTGGTGCCAATAAAAGACCAGAGGCTTTAGGTTTTCAGTCATCTCTCTGGGCTGCCACGTGGAGTCCAGCACAGCGAGAGGGTCGTGGGAGCAGCCTTTGCAGAGCTACAGGCTGACCAACAGTTTTCACACCAGCAGGCCCTGTCCAGGGAGGGAGAGGTGACGGGAATATAAAGATGAATCCAGCTGCATACAGAGCATGTAGGAGAGCAACAAGCAAGAAGGCAGGGGCTGAGGATATGATGCCCTGAAATGTAAGTGAATTTTGCAGAGCACTGGCTTCTGGGCATGGAAATGAGTGAGCAGCATCCCGTGCAGACACATGCCAGCCCTGCTCCCGCAGCTCTGCTGGGGGGTGAGACCACCTCCAAGCCTCTGCTTTTAGCACCAGCTCCCAAAATGAGGAGCAGGTGCTGGTGTCTCCCTTTCGTTCCTGCCCAATTCCCTTCTTACTTCTCTTCCTTCCCCTAGGCCTGGCTCTGCTGCCACAGGCTGAACTTGGCTTGGTGCTGCCTCTGGTCGGCGGAAGAGGTGAGCCCTGGTCTCTGTGGGGGTGATCCCCAGGCATCAGCCCAGTGGTCCATTGGAGAGACACGGGGCCAGGCTCCAAGTTTGCAGCAGGCAGGCCTCCCAGATGTCTCCCCTCCTCACCACGCCCCCAAATAATGCCTTTTCTATCAACAGCCCAACAAGGCAGCTTTGCTCCGAGACCTCCCAGAAAGGTTCACGCAAGCACCAGCAGCTCCAAGCCAAATTGCGTCTGCCTAGGGATATATTTGGCACAGGGTGACAGGGACCACGCACTGTTGCCCACACTCCAGTCCCAACCCCAGCTGATGCAGAGGGGTGACATGGAAGAAGGTATCTAGGTGCCTTATGGAAAGGCACGTTGCATTTGGGCACAAGGATGAGCAGCGTCCTCCATCTCTCTGGTGCCAGCGGCAGCGGGCCTGCTGCCCGCTTGCCCCCAGGCCCCCAGGGACAGCCCTGGACAGTATGCCAGGGAGCAGAAAGGGCTGGCTGCTCCCCGAGGGCTGCTGAACTGGAGCCACCCCAGCACAGGCAGAACCTTCACAGCCAGGACACGTTCCTTAACCACTTGCAAACTCACTTTGCCCAGAGCAAGGTCCCTTGGCAGACCCAGATGAAGCAAGATGATGAATCAGGTCCCAGCTCTAAGAACAGCAAAGCCAGAAGCAGAAGTCAAGACACAGCTAAAAGCGTGGGTCCAAAGTCCATCCAGGAGACAGGATGGAGTCAAAGCTACAACACCCATCCAAGAGGCTCACTCTGGAGACAGCGTAGATCCAAGGTCCACCTAGGAAATCGAGCCCGAGCCCTGACCTGACCACAGGTAAACCTAGGACATAGCTCAGGCGAGGACTAAAGGCCCATGGCAGAAGGTGCGAGTGGCGTCTCCAGCCTGGGGGCCCTGACACCCAGCAGGCAGCAGCGCTTCACAGGCAACAGCGATTGCTTGACCCACGTGGAGTGGGCTGCTTCATTCAGCAGTCTGTGTTTATCTGGCCTGCACTGCACCTATGGAGAGTCTGGCCGCAGTGGAGGAGGGCTGAGCTGGGACAGGAGGGGCGATGAGCCCCGTCTTGCCTTGGGCACTGCCAGCACGGGCCAGCCTCTGCCCCGACCAAAGCCACTGCAGGTCCGGCGCGGCACTCCCGGCACAAACCTGCACAGGGCTTAGGAGAGGGGCGGGAAGAGGCCTTGCAGGTCTACAAGACAATGATGTTTAAGGCATGGTTTTACCCCCTGAAGAAGCTGGGGCTGCTGGGAAAGCTCCATCTTCACCGCACAATATAAGGCTAACCAGGTGGGCATGAACTCTGCGCGACTGTGGCAGAGCTCTTTGTCTTGGGGCTTGATTCACGGCTGCTGGCTGCGATGGCAGGTGGCTTAATGACACTCCTTCCAGAAGGCTCTCCATCCAGCAAACAGCAAATACTTCTCCGCCTGCAGAGCAGCACAACAGCCACTCGCTCTTTCTGTCTTGCTCTGGGAGGACGAGCCCTGCAAACAGTGCTGGCAGTTTGGTCCCAGGAATCCTGAACAGGGTTGCCCCTGCTCGAGAGAAGAAACGCTCCAAAACAAAAGCACCACAGTGCTCCGAGACTGTCGTTGGAGCGGGACAAGGCTGCCCAAGGGCTGGGAGTGGGTTTGTGCTGGGCTGGTACCCCTCCTCTGCCAGGGAGACACCGGACGGGCATGCTGGCAGCTCAGGAGAAGTGGAAAAGCCTCTTTATGGATTGTTTTCCCTCATATCCATGCTGGTCCTGTGGCTGCAGCACACCTGAAGGCCTCCTGCCTTGTTAGCATGCTGCCTCGGCCCCCCAGGACCAGTGCACACATCCTGCATGGAGCAAGTGCCTGGCTGTGCTCTGCAAATCCAGGGGGTACGTGCCTCCACGTGCCCCTCACTGCCATGCCAGCAGGGCCAGGGCGCTGGGAGTATCACCTGCTTTTGCGTCTCAGAGCAGGGCCTCACCCAGCGCTCTGAGCAGAGCATCCCGAGTAAGCACATCTCCCTGGACTGACCACAGGGAACAAGCACGTCACTCGACCAAACACGCCAAATGAGAACTAATGAAAATGTATGTCTGATTCAGCTAATACAAATGCCAGTGTGGTTTTTTGCAAATGGCAGCGCCAATCGCTCTAAATCCTGAAAGTCCGGTTCGCTCCCCATACCTTGCATGGTTGTAAGCATTAAGGAATACACTGTATGGTACAACTAGCTCTGTGCAGAGCCTCCTGAAGGTGCAGGGCAGCAAGCTTGCATAGCAAACGTGCCAAGCGACGTTGTGATAGATCATAGTTACTTGGAGTGCTCAGCATCTCATGGATGTGCTTGCTTGCAGCAGATGCTGCAAATTTCTTGCAAACTTCTGCAATATCTGAGTTGGGAATGCAACAGCCCCATGTAAGGGGGCTGCAGCTTCAGATGGCTATGCCAGCGGTGCAAAGCACAGACCTTTCATATCTAATGGAAAGATATTCTGGGGGAAAAAATTGTCCCCACTGGAAGTGTTCTGGGGCTGGTATGTCTAAAAGAGAAGTAAACAAGGGCTGGAGTTAATGCTTGTAAGGTATTATCTGGGAATCCAAGCAAAGAGAGTACAAGCTAACATGAGTCGCAAAGGAGAAATATCTCCAGCCATTAATAAGGGGCTGGAGAAATGCTGCTGCCACACACTTTCATCTCCATGGATGAGGAGTTTTACAAGGTACGTAAATATTATTATCGTTGTTTTACAGCAGGAAAATTGAAGTGTTTGGAAAAACATGATTTGCTAAAAGTCACCAAGTAGCATCCAAACCTCCTGCCACCAGGTAAATGAGTTGTCTGCTGAGCGTGCCCTGCCGTGATCAGCCCCTCCCTGCAGCATCGGTCTTGTCTGCGTGGGTGCCCCGTGCAGTTTCCAGCAGGACCAGCATGTCCAGCTCCAATGTGATTTAACCAGTGGAAGGGCCAGTCTTGGGGCTAAAGCACACGTGGGGGATGTAGCACGCCTGAATCTTGGTGCTGCTTCTGACCCAGGCTCCTCACGCTCCCCTTTTCTGCTGTGGCATGAGACGGGGGAATGCGGCCACTTCCCTGAATGGGGAAGAGCAGCAGGACAGAAAACCAGCGTGAGGGTACCAGACCAAGTCACTCAGCTCACTTTGCACAGGATTTTGCCTATGATGAAAAACACAGGGGATATAATCTGCTTTCTTGCACCTGCAGCCAGAGGGACTGCAACACTCAGGGTGGCACCCTCGTGTACCATTCTTCATGCGCTCATCTCCTCCTGAGCCCCTGCTCCTGCTGTAACATTAAGGGTAAAGAGCACGTTGGGTTTGGCTAATGCCAACAGACCTGGCACTCCAAGGACATGCTCTTCTCTGGGAAGGAAAGCCCGTACCTTTATACAGCTTGGAGTAGGGTACTGACCACAGAGTGAGCTGGAGGAAAGCAGTGCAGCTATCCCCAGTAACCCTCCAAGGGGACAGATTCATTATTTGAACCTTTTCCACAGGGACAAAGGTTAAACAGAAGGGACCGTTCTTCAGCAGAAAGGTCACGGAGTGGGGGATGTAACCCTGGTAACACCATCCATGTTGCTCTCCTTTCCAAAGGACAGGACTGAACTACGAGTGCTGGTAGCGCTGAGGAACCTGCCTCCCTCCCAGCGCTGCACAGGTCGCGCCACACGCTTGAGTTACGGCCACCTCCTGGCACTTGCCTCCATGTGTGCTCCTCCTGAGACCACGCAGCCCCTAGGAGTAGGGCTCCAGCATTTCTGAGAGCTTTAACTGAGCCCTGGGAGCGAGGGAAGACACGGCACGGCTTTACAAAGTCATGCCCCGTGCCAAGAAAACCAAGAATTATTATTATTTAATCTCTCCCATACTGCAAACCTAAAAGAGTTTGCATGAGGGCGAGAAACAAAACTAAACAGTCATTACAGACGGGCCAGTTAACCTGAGGCGCACAGACAGCATCAAGGGAAGGCAGTTCATGGAGGAAAAGCATGGAAGCAGTGACTGTGTTAGCAGGGGTCAAATCAGTTCCCAGGCTCCAGGTCTGTTGCTGACTGGAAGTCAGGCAGCATTTTCTTCCAGAAAAAAGGCACTGGAAAGCAGATGACAGTGGCCACTCTGTGTCTACCACTTTGGGGTCACCAAGAGCCTGCTGCACACCGGCCCGGGGCGACGCGGGTGTGGAGGAGTTCAACGACAGTCAGGAGCCTCAGACTGGTGATTTTAGAAATCAAAATCAGCGTGCACAAAACCTGCTTGTCTGGGCTGCTGGGGGCCTGTATCACCCCCATCTCTCAGATCCACCAGGATTCAGCCAGTGACTGTCCCATCGCACCAGGGGCTGGGTCCCTCTTGCAGCCCAGGCAGCCCTCCTGCCCGAGCAAAGCTTCGATGCCTCCCTTCAGAGCCGGGGAATTGTGCTCTGTCCCACATTTTGCAGACTTCAACGTAGAAACAAAACCTTCCTGCCTTTGAGTTGTTGCTCCACAGCCGATCCTAAGCCGTGGGCTACCAATCCAACAGACCCCAGACCCAAAATTGGCCTGAGAACACTCACCTGAGAAAATAACAGCACCCTGGGTGGTTTTTTTTCCCCCAGTTTGTCCAGTGGCCACCTCAAACAGAAGAAGATCTGATTGTTCCCTGGAGAGGCGAAGCCAAACGGGCGCTGCGGCCAGCTGGCCCTGCGGCCAGCACGCGGATAGGTCTGTGGGCTTCGCAGGGAAGGTGGTGCTGCACAGCCGTCGCACGCTCCCTTTCAAGCCCCGCGGAGCAGAGGTGGCTTTAGAGACTGTTAGGTCTCCATGCATCACAGGGATTTAGCAATGTTTTAGCCCCAGTATTGCATCTTTTTTTTCTTAAAACCCGGTCTGGGCAGGAAGCATGAAAAGCACTTGGCATTTCTCCGCACGCAGGCACCTGATTGCCCAGGATTAGCACTAGCTGGGCTGTTCTGGGGACGCAGACCGCGCGCCAGAGCTGCAGACAAAAAGCTCCTCAAATTAACTTTTCAAACTGAAAATTCTGCAATTTGCAGCGCCAGAACGGTGATGGTAATTTCTTTAAGGATGCGTACCCGGTTCAGAGGGGGCGGACTCCCCTGAGTGCATGGTACAAAGGATTTCTGAGAGCATTCCACTTCAGGCATTCGTGTCTAATGAATTCACCCGCCATGCACACCCCCAGGACACCAACTTTCCCTGATCTGGATCTGTTTTTCCTTCTCCTCTGCAATGACTCTTCCCCTAATTAGGAAGCCATAAATATGATTCTAAAAAAATTAGGTTAGGCTCTATGTGTAATGCAGGGAGGAATTTGTACAGACAGATAAGCTTTAAAGCTGAGGAGCGGGAAGGGGATCTTTGCAGCAGTTTCGACCCAGGAAGGTTTCAGTTCTTTCCAAAAGAGAAAAGAGAAAAATAGACAGGGAAAGAATAAATGACACGTGTCTTTCAAAGCTGCTAATGGAAGATTCCCCAAGGCAACCAATCAAGCTGGCAATCCTCCTGGTTCATTTCTTGACAGGTTCCTATCTTCGACCGAGTTGTCAGCCCAGACATCTCTCTATTTCTGCGCTCGAGGGCTGACAGCTGCCAGCCGGAGGGGACAGCGGGGCACAGCCAGGACCGCACCGAGACCCAGCGCAGCCCGAGCGCAGAGACCACGCTTACCTCCTAGCTCTTCCACCCTTGCTCCTCCCCAGGTGTTCGCTGAGACGGGTAAACGTTTTCTCTTTTTAATGGGGTTAACCCTGGCTTACATAATTATTTGTGGTTAGCGATGGATGCAACTCGACTGAGGCTTGGCTACCGTAGTGCTCCACGTAAGGCAGCCGACGCAGGCCAAGGGCAGCTGTGATCCTGTTTCAGTGTGTGATGTTTAAGCTGGTGGGGTCTTTGCCATCCTGGCACGGGTGAGTTAGCATGAAGGCATCGGCCATGCCCCTGCACACATCTTTCCCTTCCAATGGTTTTTCAGGCACAACCGGCGTGGGGGATGCACGACGAGTGCTGCCAGCTCTCTGAATGCGAGTGGGCTTATTTTATGACCCTTTCACATTCCCTTGGAGGACTACTCTGGCCTAAAAATGTGTTTTGATCAAAAGGCAGCTGAAAACCTTCCTTCAAAACTTGCAGAAAATCAGTCTAGAGCCATTTGTATCTTGAGGCATTGGTATGGGGACAGACCTGACAGTCTCGCATTGCATCTGAGACCCAGCAGGACAGCATACTGCGCACTGAAAACAGGCGTGCAGGTCCTAAAGCACTGGCTGTGCACACCAGCAAATTCATTAGCACTCTTGGTCTGCCGCTTAATAGCCTGCATGATTGCGTTGCCCTCTAGCGTCTGGTCGTACGGCAGGTTCGAATCGCTCCCAGCACTCTCTGCCCCGGGACGGTTTGTTTAAGCACTGGAAGTAAGGAGTAAAAACTTGTGGTTGCTCATTTTGGGTGCCGCCAACCAGACCCAGGCAGCTGGGGAAGATGCATGTGTGCATGCGTGTGGGTGCCATCCTCTGCAGCCTGTGGTTCATGTCTAAAGCCAGAAATCTGGGTGAAAAGCTGAAAGCAAAATGCCCCAACCCCTCGAAACATGTTCAGAAGAGTGTTCCCCCTCCGAGGCAGCAGTCACTTGAAAATGGGAATGAAAAATGGAAGATGTATCAAAAAAAAAAAAGAGTGGTTGAAGTTTCTTTGCCACACCGAGTCTGCCCTGTCCCCTTGTGAAGCCCAGGACCCCACACTGGATGGCTGATGGTCCTTCCCTGCAGAAAGGCGCACACCCCCTTTGCCTCACTGGGCACAGAGGTGGCCCCTGGTTGGAAGTTGCCCCATGGCTAAGGCTCAGGCTAAGGCTAAGGCTTCCCTGAGGGAGAGGTTCTCCCTGGGAGCCCTTCCATGCTCTGCTGCGAAGGAGCACCCAGGGACGCCCGCTGCTGCAGGGAGTGCATCCAGCAGGCGCCAGCACGCCGGGCTGCAAGCGCCCTGCTGCCGGTGGCTGCCCAAGAGGGAGCTGGGCTGGGCTCCACCGCAGGAGATGCCTGCAGTCTGCCAGGAACCCAAGGGCTGCACATAATTGGCATGAAAAGAGCAGATGATTATTAACGACTGTGGCTCATATTTCGCCCTAGAGGAGCCCAGAGCCTCTTACGGGTGGGGTGTTCAAGTGCCTTTAGTGTCAGTCTAGCTTTGCTCGCTTTTAAGTTGGTAATAAAACTCCCACAGGTGGTACTGGGACAGACCTCGGCCAGCTGTGCTGCTCTGCATGCACAGGAATTTGTGTCTGTTGGGAGGCAGGAGGACATGGCCAGGGAGCCAGCATCCTTACCTTGCAGCAGAAGAGAACCAGGACAAGTGTCTCCCAGGTATCTACCTGCTCAGGCACCATGGGGGAAGGACACCACCTTCCCTCCCACACATTTCTGGGCACATGCAGTTACAATGAGCTCTTAGCATCAGTTCTTCTGCCCTTTGTTTCTGAAAAGTACCCAACAAAATAGACACCTTCCACCCTGCACAGAGTCAGTGCGTTAGTGACACACAGATACGATGTGCTCGCAAGAGTGAGAAGTGGCAACGTTCCTGGTTATCCAACCAGGATATTCATCCAGGAGCTGTGGGAAGTGGTCTTCTCGTCTGCTCTCTGTTTCAAGTGGCTAAGCTGGTTGCTCTGAGCTGTCGAGCACGTGGGTTCCTGTTGCCTGCAGCTGGTCTTGCGGCGTCACTCCCAGTTCCGCCACGTGCTGGGTCTCCTCAGGGGATTTCACAGCTGCCCTCCAGGATTTTGAGGTGTTGATGATTTTGGCCAAAGCATTTTAACTGCTTGAGGCAAGTGATCCAAAACAGGCCACAGCTCCTTGCTGGGCACCTACGCAAGCAGGAGGAAACTGTGACATACCAGAGCAATTGATGTGGCCACGTGTGCTGGCTTCTGGAAAAGTGGCTGTAGAGCATCCTCTGTCCGGGGGGAGGAGGAGGATGCTGCCCTGGAGAGCAGGGTGATGAGCCCTGGTGGAGACACAGGCACTGGAGTCAACTCCTACGCTGGGACATGCAGCTTGCTCTTCGTTTCCTTGCATCATTCACAGAGGTTAATGCGCCCTTCAGGAGGCCACATCCAACACCCCACTCGGCTGGAGGCAAAGCAGAGCCACGGTTGTTTACCCTGTGGGGCTGCTCAGGGGCTCTCTGAATGCCACATCCCCCCCGCACCACCAGAGCAAGCTGTTGAGGGGGAAGGTGATGCACAGGGATGCATCAGGGATGCAGCGGGACCAGTCCGTGCTGCCATCGGAGGTGCCTGGGGTGGCTGTGCCCAGCCATGGGGGTGTTTTCCAGGGAGCAAAACTCCATGTGGGCTGCAGGGTGAGGCCAGTTTCAGGGTCTGGGCGGTGCTGGAGCTCAGCCTAACTCACCCCACACAGAACCAGGCTGTCCACCCCCCCATCAGCCCCCCCCTTACCCTCTTGGTCCCCGTCAAACGACCTTTGGTCTGTGATCTGTGGAACATCCCACTCCCCAGCTGGGTGCAGAAAAGAAAGATAAGCCAGTGCTTCAAAGCTAGCCCACAATCCCTTTGATTCTGCAGATACAGGGTGTGAGGAAGTCCCTCTTCTGCTCTGGTACCAAGGAAGACCAGGCAGTGAAGCCCAGCTCGCATAGCCAAATCTATGTAGATGGACTTGCAGGAAGCCATCAGCTTCCTCCCTGGCATGCAGAGCAGGTGGCATTGCCCGCCCCCACTTAAAGGAGGGAGGTCCCATATAGCTCTGACATGCAAAGTCCTGCCTAGGGCTGCCTGGGCTTTGTGCCTCCGTTGGCACCCTCAGCAAGCCAGCGCGTGGGGGACACGAAGCGGTGGCAAGGCTCCTGCCACGAGCGCTGGCCGGGACCGGGGACGCTGGGGTTTAATTGCTGTATGCATGTGATCTCCTAAAAGACCTGCTAGTTCTCGGGGCCTTGGTTTACCCCAGGTGAGCTGGAGAGGCTGCTCCCACCACGCCTCTGCTGCGCCGTGCGTCACCGCAGCAAAATATGGTCCTCATGGCAACCGCGGTGTCAAAACAGAGCCGTAAAGGACAACTGTTCCTCTTTGACTGTTGCCAAAAGGATCTGCTCCCTGTGTCCTGGACAGTACCAGGATCACGGCATCCTTCTCCCCCTAAAAATGGGGAGCATCGCCTGCGTGCCCCAATGGCGCAAACCCTGCCAGCGCCTCTCCAGCCTCGGGGCCGGGAGCTCCAGCAACGGGATGGGAAACGGAAACATGGCTGAAGGTGTTGCCGCAGGGTCCGCTGTGACTTCGCAGGAGAAAAGCTTTTGCTAAGCGCTTTTGCGCTGCCATTTACATCCTGGATCTGGCCACTAAAAAGCAAAACGCCCTGGAAAAGGCACCAGCGGGAGACAGAATTGTCATATTGATGCACAGGGGCTCTATCACATCACACACCTGGAAACACAGAACAAAGTCCTTGCACCTGCATTGCTGTAGCTGGCGCTGGGCAAAACATGAGCATATCTACAAAAGCTTGTCCACATTTATGTCCAAATTCACCTGCTGTGCCTCTACTTTCCCAATAACGCACTGTTGACAACACAGCAGAGTCTAAGGATGCATTGCAGACTTTCTCGAGAAAACACACCTTAAAATCCTAATTGTGAGCCTCGTACTCATCTGACCTACTCAACACCACATGATTCACGTAGCAAATCATCTGGATACTGAATAATTATAGCCTAGTGCTAATAAATGAGCAACAAACCCATAATTATCTGCAGAAGTTATTTGATGAATGATTTAAAAAAAAACCCACCATGAATCTAGCTAAATTTGGAAGGACTCAAAAGCTGTCCACAGCCAGGGGAATGAGTCAGTGGGAAAGACGAGCCCTGGCCCTTTCATCACTACATGACAGCAGCGTGAAGTTATTGCCGACTTCCACGCCGTGGATTTTTTTGCACCCCATTAGGCCTCCACAAAGTTTCAGTTCCTGGTTCCTGTAGAGCAGTGCCCGCCACTGTGTCCTGGGTGTGAACGCTGACAGCAGATCTGGTTCGCCCAGAGGAAACTGCTTTCCGTTTTACAGACAGGAGAAAAGAAAAAAAAAAATCTGGGCTATGTTGCTGCTCCTCTTTAGGTTCCCAGATCGTCTGGGGTTTGGACAGGTCTTTGCGGATGATTTAGTGTCTGGGGACCCACTTCAGACGCCCTTACAGTGCTGTGCAGCAGTGCCGCTCGTGTCGGTGACTGCCTGAGACCTGGAAGCGCCGCTGCTCTCCCTTCTGGCGCGGCCACGGGTGCCATCTCCATGACTTTCACCTTCAGTGCGTGCAGGGAGAGAGCCTCTGCTCCAAATGCAGGGGAAGCAAGAGCCTGCGAAGATAAAGCCCGTGGATGGGCTGGCCTTGGACGGTCTTGCTTGCGGTGATTCAGGCAGGAGCAACGCGTTCCAGTTGGAGCAGGCTCGGCGTGCGCAGCTGCTGAAATACGTGGTACGGGGCTGGCAGCGAGCCACGCCGCTGCACTGCACCTCTGCCCTCCAGCCGGGAGCAGCAAGGGCCCCGGCCGGTTCCCAGCCCCGGCTCCTGCCATGGGGCAGGGCCAGGAAAGTTGCCTCTCTCCCAAGGAAGGGCTTGGCACGGCCTGATCCCACCCTGAGATAGCAGGAGCACAGGGTAGGAGCTGAACAGGAGCTGATGCTGGGGCTGGGAGCAGCCAGGGCTGCAGGAGAGCTTCTCCGCGGGTGCCCACGCACATCCCCTCTGCAGCACCACTGCTTTCAGAGGGGGGGGTGCTGGTGATGCAAATCCCACCCGCGACCTGGAGGGAGGTGGCGGAGGCCAACGTCTGCCAGTCCTTCTCCGCGTACTGCAACACATACACACCTTGCAAAAGCCCGTCATGCAGGAAGTGGCCTGAGTGGTCCCTCTGCCCCGTTGCTGCTGTCCTCAGCATGGGGCTGGGGTCCCTGCTCAGACACGGCTCCTCCAGGGGTCACCCCTGTGCTCTGCCCCCACCTCAGTCCCGTGCCTTTGCACACACAGCTGGGGATGAAAGCTGAGGGTGGAGCACATGTGCTCCTCAGCTCTAGCTATTTTCACCTTGGCGGCACTCTGTCCTGCTGTCTCCTAGCCTGTGGTCTGTGCTCCGGCTCCGCACACACTCAGGCCCTCAGGACCTCTCTGGATCATGCTGCTGCTCCCGTCAGGACAGGCAAGACCTGGGAGCACGTGGCAGTGCTCTGCAAAGGCTGCCGACAGCCCCAGGGTTGCCTTGCCTGCTGCAGCCCACCAAGAAGCACCCCGAGGACCCAGGCAGGTCCCAGCCTCCTGCCTCCCTGCAGAACGCCCTGGGCAGGCACTGAGCTCTGCCCGCTGCCAAGCCCACCGAGAGCTGATGCCTTCCTGGTAGCAGGATCCTGCCTGCGGAAACATCATCCCGCGCTGTGAGCAAGCTCTCCCTTTCTCCTGAGTTGGTGGAAATAATTTTTTCAATGCTGTAAAACTTTGTGGGTAGATGTAAAGTGGGAACAACCCACCTGAGCTACCGCATCATCTGCAAGGGCCAGATCCCGGTACTTCCATGGTAGCTGCCTGCTGTGGGAAGCTGTTATGCAGTGCAGTTAGGGAGCGTTCTCCCCAGTAAGAAAACAAATTGAAAATAAAGATTTTCTTTTTCCCTCCCTCTGTTAAGCCACATGCTACCCAAATGGTAAATCTTGGCTGGCTGATAGGTATTTAGAAGTGCTCTTTCACTGACAAAGTGAAAAAAATACCTGAACCAGAAGGGCTCTCTAAAGGTCCTTGTAGACCATGATTTGTGATTGCTTATTCTCGGCAGTGAAGCAGAATCCATTAAAATGGATGTGCCTGTTAAGGAGTACGTTTCCCTTCTCCCTGTGAGGAGCAATTAAAATAATAAGCTGCACGAGAGTGAGACCGACTTTTCAAAGGGCAGGTCTTGTGAGCAGCAAAGCACCTCCGCGAATCCTGGGGTACGACCAGCATGGGGCATGCCTCGGAAACGTCGCCGCTTTGTCACACCAGCAGCACCACCTTCCTCCCTCCGCCCGGCAGTCAGCAGGTCCCCCGCGGGCATCCTCGCCGTCACGCGTGCTCGGCAATGCCACGCTGGACCATGCCTGGAAGAGCTGGAGGCTGCCAGGGCTGGCCGCGCTCCTCCACCCAGAGAGATGCTGCTGCCGCCGGCGAGCACCGCGGCAGCGCTGCCTCTGCCTGCGACGCTCACAGCGCTGCCGGCGGCTGCCTGGATTCGCGTCATTTTTCTCTTTAAAAACATATATCCACGTACTCTTTGCGTTCATTTCTGAGCTGCTGGGAATGCTAGAAACTTGCCTGACTTTGTAAGTAGAAGGTGAGGTACGAAAATACTCCCATGGCTCCAGGAACCGGAGCTTTAAAAAAAAAGAAGTTAGACGGTCCCCAGCTCTGCAGGAATTTGGTGCTGGCTGGAGTCTAATCTAAGATCCTTGGGTAGCTGCATGTTGGTTTGGTTTAGCAGGAGCCTCTCAGGAAAACAATGAGATAAACCACCTCAGTAGTAATACTTCAGAGCTCTTAGATGTGAAGTTTTTACCTTTTATCTCCATCCAAGTTGAAAGTAGTTTTGTTTTGCTGTGTCAGCTGAATGGACCGTCGGCCCTTCCCAGGGTCTGAGGGCAGCCAGATGACCTGGGTGCTCCATCGCACAGATCAGCTCTGCTTTGGGTCCCATTTAACCGGGAAAGGAGAGCGATCTGGCTGGCTTTCAAATTTCTGATAATGGAGACTCCACCACATCCCTCAGTAAATTGTTTGAATAGCTAATCACCCTCGTAATGAGCACTGCGTGTTGTATTTCTCATCTGAGTTTCTGGGTGCAACTTCCAGCTCTGCTCTCCTGCTAGACCTGTATTAGATGAAAGAATCTTTCCATCCAGTGTCAGCTCCCTCCCGCAGGTTTCCATGGGCTGGACTGAACTCACTCATAACCTCTGCCTTGGCGAGCGACTGGGATTTTGGGGTCTCATGACTGCTTTTAAGCCTCTCTGCATAGCTTCAGCTCTTGTCCCGGGTGCTCCTTTGCTTTACCACCTCCCTTTGGAGCAGCAGCAAGGTCCCCCACCAGAACACCAGCGCCAGAGCAAGGTCCTGGCACTGCCCCCCAGTTCCTCTCCCCACGCCCAGGGTGGCAGTCGCCCTTTCAGCTTGGCATGACGCAAGAGCTCGGGTTCAGCATGTCAGTACCAAACTCAGCTGTGGTATTAATGTGTCCTCTGAGGTTTCTGCAAAAGGGTATGCTAAAGCTCATTCCTAAAATGTCTGTGGAATGAGCATTTCTTACGGCATGTGATCCAGAGGAGGATGCACATGGTCCTACAGTGTCACAACAACCCAGGAGGGATTTCAGCAGCACAGGCATCCTCCATGCTCTCTGCTCCTCCTGGTATACTCCTCCTCCTCTGTGACCCCCGCCTCTGGTCCTACAGCCCAACCACAAAGGCAATGGAGAAACGGTGTGTATGGGAGTGGCACTGCATCCGGCAGTTGGGTAAAAAGCCAAAACTCACTAACAAAGCGTGGATTATCAAAGCTATATGGCTACGAGATACATGCTATGAGAACAGGTATGGAACAAAAGCAAGGGAAAGGAGACAGAAATGGAAGGGAAAGAAGACCCATCTTTGGCGAGGGGAGGAGGGACTCTGACTCAGAGCCTCATGGGGTTTGCTGAGTGGGTCCCTCTCTGTTCTGGCATGGAGCTTGGAGAGAAGGGGCTTCCTCACCACCAGGCTGATGCTCGGCATTACTTGAGAAGATGCTTCTCCCTAGAAGACAGACCCCAGGGAACCTAGAAGGAACCCTGGTCTTGGCCGGAGCTGGTTTTAATCCCCCCACAGCACCGCGCTGACTGCACCTGGAATATGACTGGCCAGGCTTGAAGTAGTGCTTATAAAGAAAGGTGGCCAAAATCCATTTTATAAGCGTGGTAGTTGTCATTAATTATTTCACTTCTCTTTATCAACTTATTCATTACCTTATATTACCTGATTTACCTTTAAATATGACTTCCCTGGAGTATCCTGGTAGAGCCTTGTCCCTATCATCTGAAAAGTCTCTGCTATTGCAAGGCGTCTGGAAAAACAGCCACCAGTGACTAGCGAGTTCCTCCAAAACCCCCTGCATTCAATTAAGTCAAACTTGCTATTTAAAAATGAGCTTCTGAAAAGACTCGTTCGACGCAGGGCAAGGCAGCGGATGACTGTGCACTGTCACGCTGCCGCTGGTGCTCGCTTCAGTGCCCACTGAAGGCGAGGGACTAGGCAGTCAGTACATGTGCATACCTGAGCAGAACCTCATATCCCTCCTCCTCCTCCTCCAGACTTTAATTCCCCGTTAAGATTGAGCGTTGGTTTAATTCAAAAAGTCAGCATGTAGCTGCTCCACTTACGGAGCACCATGCGGCTCCCAGTGGGACCTGCTGGGTAAGGGTGCACGTTAGACAGGGCATTCCTGTCCTACGGTGGGGGGAGTCATGCAGCTCGCTGGGGAGAGGGTCAGGAAGAGGCTGGAACTCATGCCTTGGATGGGGACATGGGGGCTGACGCCCTGCAATAAGGTGGCAGCAGTAGTGGCTGGGAGGGTCGTCTGCTTCCATGCTCTGTCGACTTTGACCAGGTTTTCACTCCCCTGTCTGTGACCTGATCCGATGCATCCCCAAGTGCAAGGGGAGCACGCAGAGAAGGATGCAGAGGAAAGGGTGAGGAGTTCATCGCAGGATGGTTGCACCGCTCCACCAGTACCAAATCATTTTGGTGCTGCAAGATTTTGGAGACAAGTGCTCCAGCACCATTTAGTGAAACTGCATAGAAATAACTCCCCGGTTAAAGCATTCTCTCTGGAGTGACACCTGCTTCTCCTGTGCTCTTGCTTTGCTCTTCCTTCACCTCTTTCCAGCCTCATTATCTTCCCTGTTATAGTTTTGTGCAGGCACGGTCACCCCACAGCCATCGGCGGCGGGACCATCACCTCCCCACATCTCACCCGCTGCTGGGTGAGCACAGTCCCAGCTGCATCCATCATTTTCCTTGTCACCTTATACTGCAGACTCCACTATTGTGCTTCGATTTCTTTCAGCATCACTGCCTCTCCCATTCGCCTCTTGCTGAATAGCAGCGTATCACATTATTTTTGAGATGAGCTTTTCTCGCTCTGATTTGCATTTTGTTATTTTCTGCCACGCGTCTGCCCAAATCTCATCTGACTAGCTTGCCGCGGCGGGAGCAGAGTGCCAGTTTCGCTCTCTCTGGGCTCTCCATGAGCTGCTGGCCTGTCTCCCTGCTGGAGAAGGACCAGCCTCCCGTTTCAAGTCTGTGTCCAGCTTTCCTCCGGGTTTCAGCCACATGAGACATACACGGTGTCTTTTCCTAAGGCTCGCTGCCTGCCGGGGAGGCCTGCCTGTTCACAGCACCTTCCCACTCCCCCAGATAAACATCTGAGCTTCACCCGCCACAGACTGCTCATCCCCACGCCTGCACCTCAGCAGAGGCCCTGCCTGCCTTGTACAACCTCTTGGGAAGAAACCATGGGAAGTCAGCCCATGGCAATCCCCCAGTGATTTTCTGAGTCCGCACTGCCTCTTGCAACAGCCTCTAATTTCACATCCTAATTTAGTAAATGACCTCAACATGCCTTTTGCTCCCTCCTCTGCCTCGTTAACAAAGTGCTGTTTAGGAACAGGGCTTATTTTCTGCTGGTGGGCGGCGGGGTCGGGACGGCCCTGTGTGCACCGCACACAGATACGGGCAGCTGCTCAGCTGAAACGGGGATTTCGCCCTGCCCTGGCAAACCTCAGCGCGGACTCCCCGGTTCCTCACCTAGCACTTGCTTGCTCCTGCCCAAAGGTGTTACTTTGAACTCCAGGAGATCTGCTGTGATTTGTTTCTCCTCAAATTACCTTGAGCTTAGCATGCATTTCCTCCACTCGCCTTCCAGCTGATCAGGTGCAAACAAGGAGAAATCATTGCTGAATGCTCTGGACGGACCCAGATGGACCCTCCAGGAGGATTTAAACCAGTGTTGTGGGGGGGGGGCAGGGGGGAATGGGGGGAATGGGGTGATGGGATATAAGCTAGGGAAGCAGTTCCTTGCTTTTTGGAAGGGTGGGAGGTCTTCAAGGTCCTTGGAGTGCAGATGATGGACATTGAGGAAATTTTGAGTGCTCTGGAATGAGTCTATTATCTTTATTCTGCCTATAAGCCTGACCTAGGTCTTAGTAAACATGTATTTGCTTTGTTTAATTCCTAAGTTAGCCTAATGCTAGGGTGAAAAAGCTAGCAGCAGGATTTGTGTTACCTGTCGCCCTGTGAGGCTAAGAGTGAGAGATGGAAGTTAATTCTGGAGGGCGGCTCCCAGCCTGCGTGACCAGCGAACTGGGGAGTGTGGGAGTGTTTCCTGCACTACGGCAGGGTCAGGGTAGGTCTCGTGATGCCAGGGGCTGACTGGAGGGGGGGAGGCTGTTTCGGCTGCTGAAAGCCAGGTTCTCTTTTGCAAAGCATAGAGGTCACCCTGAAGCATCCTAGAAGACGGCATGATTTGCTACAGGAGCCTCATGATGGTTGCCTAAGCTGTGCTTTGCATGGAGCCGGGGAATATATGTGTGTGTATATATATAGCTGTTTGTATACACTATATATGTGTATACACATGTGTATACATGTACGACAGCGAGAGGGCTGCACTCGCCCCCAGCTCACCTGCCTCCTTGGTGCCAATGTTAGACTGGGGGTTGTTTTACCGCTGTCTTTAAAAGCATGTTCTCAAGCCTGCAAGGATCAGCTTGTACATACCGGGAAGAGAAGCTTTCCACCTTACACAGCTTCCCCTCATGCATATGTATGGTGAGGTACTCTTTAACTACATGACTCTTGGCAGTTTTTTCCCCAGGACCCTGTACCCTTTGGTCAGGGTTTTCACACAACAATTCTATGTTTGCTCTCCAAAATGAAGCTCTAGCCGGGTTTTTCTTGAGCTCCAGTGAAATGCTGTGCTGAATGCAAAATTACAGATGCCCTCATGTGTTCTTCCCCTGGAGCTTATAACTTATCCATGTGCTCCACAAGCATAGCGGATGTTTTTCTGACATGAATACCTGGAAGCTGGGACCCATGGCCCAAAGATACTAGGGAAAAGCACAGAGAGCATGTGATCCCTCTGCATGCCTGGCCTGAGGTACTCGGGGTCCCTTTTCTACCCTCTAAGTGCTTGGCAAGACAGGACTTTTTGTGTGTAGATCTGCTGATGGCCCCGGTCACGCTCTGCTCACCAGGCTTATACCGACACGGGAACTCGGAGAACGAGCAGTACAGGAGTGGCCAGTTCCAAACAGGAGCTCTGCAGTGGCGGCAGAGATAAACCCCCACGTCTCCAGGGTGGCACTGGACTGTCCGTACCCTATCGCATTGTTTTTCTCCGCCTGCAGCCACCAGGCATCTTTCCATTTCCCCAAAAAGCAAAGGGGGTCCTTGCAGAGCATGGCCCCAGTCACTAAACCACCCAGACCCGCACCCTTGGCAGCATCCATCTTCTGCAGTGAGTGATGAGGGAGCTCTGCTGAGTCTGAAAAGTATAATAAAAGGTGGTTGCAATGCACAGGCAGAAGGGGCTGAGCACAGGCTGTCCTTTTGGGCACCTAACTTCATGGTCTGAGGGCTCCGTGTGGTGTTCCTGTGCCATTTTCTAGGCTTAAAAAACAGCCTGAACAGGGAAAACCAAATTGTCACGTGAAGCAATGCTGTGCCCCATGTGGATGATCGGCACGTTCATCCTGTGGATGCACAGCACCGATGCCTCTGTGGCAGCAGAGGCTCTTCCAGCCCTGGATGTGGCTGGGGTGGCTGTTACCTTCTCTTTGCCCACCCCCCAGCAAAGCCAGGGGTGCTGTTGGCTTTGACAGTCAGGCTGGGAGCTCCGGGTCCATAAGCTGGAAGGGAAAATAGCGGGCACTGGTGCTGCTTTGTCTGTTCTCCACGCCCCAGCAAAGCTCGCCTTAGCAGAAAGTCTGTGAAGCTGAACCTATTTAGCTAACTGAGGAGTTGTTTCATCTCAGAGTCACTGTGGGGGAAGCAGTTATTGTACAGCAGGACTCTCTGTGTTAGCAAGGGATTGATGAAACAAGAAATACAGACCAGAGAACTTGTGCTTTACTTTGGTGGTGAGGGCCCTGGATGCTGGAGCCATTATCCGGGGATCTGTGGGAGTCCACCCCTGTGCCTCTAAAATCCAGCCCAAGTTTTTGCCCCAGGAATGTGTTGCTTCGGGTCCCTCTGCAAGCACAGAGAGGGCAGCATTTTGGCTCCGTGTCGTGACCCTGGCGAGGCAGAGGAGACTCAGCTGGAGCACGTTGTGCAATGCACCTGCCCAGCCCAGTCTGGGAAACGGGGGAGGACTGGGGCTTGTCAGGGCAAGGTGGGGTTTGGAGGCACCCACCACCCCCTGCCCAGGAGCTTCAAAAACAAGGAGCAGCTCTTGCAGATGCTGTTGTGGGGAGTTTCTTGCCTCCCTCCAGCTCCAGTGCTAGCTCCAGGTAATGTGTGCCTTATCTCAGCGCCTCATCCCATCCCACAGCTGGTCCCCAGCAGCACAGAAGCAAAACTGGGGACTGCTCCGGCTCTCTTGCTGTGGGAAAGGTCTGGGCTTTCCCCTGCAGTGCCTCACCTTCCTCCTGGAGATCTTGTCTTCCTCTGGAGGAGGGAGAGAAAGGCTCTCCCCAGAGAGAGCTCCTCATAGGTAAGGGTTGGAATTGCTAATGCTTGTGTTCGCCTTGAGCAAACCCACTTCACCTGCAACTAACTGGGACGGCTGAACTCTGGTGTAAGGGGAATGCGAACAAACAGCTGAAATGTGGAGATGTTCATATTATGGCTTGAAACCTGGCTAGATAGGGCTTGATAGGCAAGGACCGACTCCTCACCCAAGTGGGAATTTCCCTTCCAGGGGTCCCAGGGGAGGCAGAAGGACGGGATCACTCACAAACAAGGTGGTGCAAATTCCTGCCCCTCTGACCCTCCTTCCAGAGCTGGGCTGGACTGAGAAAGCATTGGGGGCTGGTTTGTGTGCAAAGAGATGCACCATGCACTTGAGAGAACAGTTTTTCCGTGCTGCAAATCAGCCCTCACAGCCTGCGGGGGCGGCTCAGCCCTGCTGCTGGTGCTTCTGCAGGAGGGTGTTGAACAATGGAGCCTTAAGAAGGTGCACGACACTGGGACTGATTCCTTGCGAGACAAAGAGGCGTTGGGCAAGTGGATGTTAAGCCAGAAGAGCTTGTTTTGGGGCAGGTGAGGTCTCTGGTTTATTCATCCTGGGAGAGAGCTGGAGTTCGGATCAGGCTCTGAAATTCCAGGCCTCAACATGAGGTGGTGCAAAGCATCCACTTCCCATCTGTGAACCGGCAGCTGCTGCTCCCTGTGCAGCAGCGAGGAGGAAGAAGGGAATGCCTTTGGGGAAGAACTGGAGATAAAGGAGGTGCTAATGAAAGCTAGAAGAATGAAGTCATCAAAATATAAAAAGAAAACGAGAAGAGATTCTTCTCAGGGAAATCATCCATCCCTGCTCATCTCTACAGCTGCCTGCCGGCTCCTCGGAAGAACCGGGAAGAGGGATTCAGAAGTTAAGAGGATTTTTTTCCCCTCCCCTATGATTTCCACTGTAAGAACAAATTTTCGAGGGGGAATCCTGCTTTATAACCTTGTGTTATTTATCCAGTAGGCATCCCAGGCACGCGGTACAACTCGAGTGTCTCCATTCCCCATTTGTGAAACGCGGATGCTAATGCATACCAGCCTTGGGCAGGATAATCGTGATTCCCTGAGTCCCAGCAACATGCTCACAGCTGCACGTTACGAAGATCATGACAGTCCCTGTTCAAAATGCCCAGGTCCTCCTGGAAGGGCTGTTGAGCATTTGCCACTCCAAAATGACTTTGTGGGCAGATGGAGACGATCTCCCCGCCCCTAATGAAGTGACTCACTCCGTAGTGGTTAGGACATTAGCATAAAGAGCTCTACCCTCCTGCTGCCCTGCTTGCTCAATTAAAGTGCCATTTGAACCTGACCCCTTCTGTGTTTTGAACACACGCACGTACACAACACCGCTGTAATTGTAAATATTTGCCCAAGGTCACTTCTGCCACCTCCAGCTTTTAATGCAGAGCCCAAACTAACCTCAGCGCTCATCAAGCCGTGAGTGGGGCAGTCATCTGCTGGTGATCTCTTAGGAAAACTGTTTGGGGGACTTAAAAAACCAGAAATACTTCTGTCGCTGAGCTGCGGTCCGGTGGGTCGTGGCCCACCTGGGCCCCACCATTGCATCTGTTCTGCAGATGGAGCCACAGCTGCATGCACCCATCGCTGCTCCTCGGCTTGTGAGCCTGAGCACCCGCAGCAGCTGGCTCCCGAGGGCAGAGGACGCCACTGAGGCTGATCTCCGCCGTGTCACCCCAGCAGCTACCCCAGCCCACCACTCCCCAGCCCTGCCAGCTTGCTCTCCCTCTGCGGTGAGGCTGCCGCCAGAGCTGGGAGCTGACATCGTGACGCTATGCAGCGGCCACCCCTGCACGACGCCTGCTGTACGGGTTTTATTTCTCCCTGGTGTGCTGAGGGAGGAAGCCTGAGAGTCTCTGAGCTCGGCTCGGAGCTGAGCTGCCAGCCTCTGACGGTAGCTGCCCCGTGGCAGTCCCGGTCACTGCACAGAGCCTGGTGCAGCCAGGCTGCTACCACGAGTCCTCGGTAGTGGTGCTTTGCTGTGATCTCCAGCCATCTGGTAGTTGTTAGCGGCCTTATTTCTCCCGCAGCCTGATGTGCCTTATCTCAGGGCTGCACATCTGTGCTATTATCCTCGCTGCTCCGCCGCAGCCACCAGCGCAGGGTGCGCTGAGCAGCCTAAATCCGACCCTGGCTACCTGCTGTGGCCTGCCAGCAGCGCTGAATTCGGAAAAGTGGCTTTAATTTCCTGCCTGTTGAACCGGAGGAGGATCGGGCCCTATCAGGCTCTGATTTGCCTGTTTGTTCTCTTCTCACTTGGTCTGCACAGATGCAAACGACAAGGACCGGTCCCAGCACAGCCATGGATTACGTGACTTGGCTGCAGCTGCGCAGGCTGAATTTTTGCTGCCGGAAAAGCAGAGAATGGATTTAATGCAAAATAAATGGCGCATATTAACTACCCCCCTGTCAGATCCTCCCAGGGAAATGGATTTGTAATTCCTCTGCACGGTGAACTAGGTGAGAACAAGGCTGGCCGCGGTCGTGGTGTTGACCTCCGCTGCTTGGTGGAGTATGGTTGTCTTGTTCCACCGGAAAGTCACAGCGTGACAGCTACCATGTGCTCCTCGTCCGACTGCAGAAATACAGCGCATCCGTGTGCGTGTGCAGCGACGATGGCATCGCAGCGGGTTCAGGGCGGAAAACAAAACAGCTGCAGGTCCCTGCACACCAAAAGCCTCCTCCTGCATCTGCAGAACTCTCTCCCGAGCTCACCGTAAGGAGCAGCAGGAGCCTGGATGTGTTTTCCCTCGTGTTTATTTTAAAGAGACGGCTCATTTAACACTCTGGGCAGTCTTCAAATATAAATAACCTGTACGGCACGTATCCGTGTTCCCAGGGAATAAATTACGCTCTGGGTTCCCCTCCCTTGCTTCCCTTTGCTGTCACTGCCGTGGGTACCTGTGTCCGTGTCCCAGCGGCACCGGGCCGGGCAGCGCTTCTGCCGCGGGGGAGGGCCCAGCCATCCCCGCCTTGCTGAGCCGGGCCTAGGAGCGCTCCCCCGGCCCGCCCTGCAGCCGCGCCTGGTTCCCTGCGGGGCACCAAACCTGACCACCCCCTCCCCGCACCGTGACCCCGCACCGTGCTGGAGCGCCAACAAACAGGCGCCCGAGGGGTCCGGCGTGCGTGGGACCCCGGGGGCCGGCGGGGGGATGCGGGGGGGAACGGGGGGATGCTGAGGGGGGCCGGGGGGATGCCGGGGGGATGCCGGGGGGGGGGTCGACGTTGGGGCGCTCACCTGCGGCGGGGAGGGGCGGGTGCCGGGGGAGTCGGGGGGGCGGCGGGGGGATGCGGGGGGATGCGGGGGGGGGGGGGCGTTGGGGCCCTCACCTGCGGCGGGGAGGGGCGGGTGCCGGGGGGGCGGGAGCGAGCGCGGCGCCGCCCCCCCCCGCCCCGCGCGCCGCCGCCGCCACCGCCTCCCTCCCGCCGCCTCCCTCCCGCCGTCCCCCCGCGCCGCCGCCGCCGCCGCCGCGCCTCCAAGATGCCCGGGCAGCGGCGGGGAGGCTGCCGCAGCCCGCTGGTAGGTGGCGGCCCCGGGGGAGCGGGGCGGGCCCCGGGCGGCGCGGGAGGGGGGTACCGGGCCCGGCGGCGGCGGCGGGGCCCCGGCGCGGCCCTTCCCGGCGTTTGCAGCAAGTAGGGGGGGCTCCTGCCCTTCCCGGAGCCGCTGCCCGGTGGCGGCCCCCCCCTCCCCTCGGGTCTCCCGGCTGCGAAGCGCGTTCGCGAAGCCGCCCCGGCACCTTCCGCCGCTCGGTGGGGACAGCGGGGGCCCCGACCCCTTCACACACCCCCCCCCCCCCGCCCCGGGGGTACCGGGCCTCCCGCGCCCCTCCCGGCCCTCGCCGCTTGCCGGGAGCCGTCCCGCCGGGAGCAGCGGCGCATCGCCCGGCCGGCGGGAGCGGGGTCCGGGGCCGCCTGCCCGCGCCGTGGCAGCTCTCCCGCCCGCTGCTCCGAGGGCCCCGCACCCCCCCGCCCCCCGGTTTGCCCAGGTACAGCGTGTCGCAGCCCTCCTGCCCCTGAGGCCGGTCATCCCACGTGAAATCCCCGCGTTTCTCGGTGCCAGGCTCCCGCTGGTGCCGGCACGGAGCTCGGCGTGGAGCCGCTGCCCCACGACTGCGCCCGGCTCCCTTCCCAGCAGCGTGGCACGGCTTTAGCCGGGATAAAGTTTAGTTAAATGGAAGTTAAAAGGTAACGGGCTCTCCCGAGGCTGGCGTCTTCGGGAGTCATGCAGGCTTCTTGGAGAGCGGGAGGGAGGAGATGGGCATGTGTAATATCTCCGCTAACGCAGCCCCCCTCGTTGCACCGAGGGGCTGGGCGGCATTTCTTGGGATATCGCTCTGGTGTTTTATTGCCTGTGTTCTTACAGATATTATTGCTAGTCTTGAAGCGGAGCATGTTTTGCTCGCGCTGAAAATCTGTTGAGCTGTTAGAAAATGTGCCTGAGTGACACACGAGAGCTGAATTTCCTTGTCCTCACGCTTTATTTATGTGTCTTGCCTCCAAAAACATATCAACCGCATATTTTATTGCTCTAATGTGCACAGCTGAAGATGGTTGTAACGTAGCTTGGGCGGCAAAGCGCTGCTCTGCTGAACGGGTTGTGGAGTTTCTGGAGAGGGCAAATGGCTCTTGTTGCTCCATAATTTCCTCAAGTCTTGACATGCCGGGTGTTAATGGCTCCGGCTCTGCCTGCCCTGCCTGGCTTTCGCCCAGGCCTCCTCGCGCTCTCGAGCGAGCCCTGAAACCTCGACCAAGCCTTTGTTGTTGGAAGGCGGCTTCAAGGAGACCGGCTCTGCTCGAGGAGCTGCTGCAGCCGGACCGAAGCTGGCAGCCGGTGCCTGCCGGCGCGCTGCGCGTCGTGCTGGGGCATTGCTGGCTCCCGGGGGGCACGGCTCAGAGGCCAGCTCACCGCCGGGCAGTGGCCGGCAAAGCCAGGAAGCGCCGCCAACCCGCCGCCCTGCAGGCGCGGGGTCGAGCGGGGGCTTCAGCTGCTCCTTGACCCTTACAATAAGGTCGGCAGTGCCCTTCCTTCCTTATCTTCCCCAGCCCCGGCGAGGCGGTGGCGTGCAGCCCGGCTCGGTTTGTGCTGGAGCGGGGCCGTGGCAGAGCTGCTGGCAGAGGGCTGGGCGGCAGGCTGCGGGCAGAGTCCTCCGGCCTCTGCAGGTGCCGTGGGCTCTGTGCTGTGCTTGTAGCTGCTGCGTTTCGCCTGCTAGGAGCACGCTCGAAACTCCTCACTTGGCTCTTACCCTTGTTGAAGGGGTAATAAAAACTAGCCACAAAATGGGAGGAAGGGAGGCTGGTTGTGGTGGTCTCCTTGCCCTGGGCAGCAGTGTCGGAATGCTTGTGCACCCAAGAGGGTATTCCTTGAGGACCCGCCTGGGAAAAGACAGCAAGTGGGATAGAAATACGGGAGGAAGAATGAACGTCGGCGACAGAAGCAGTTGCATCAATTCAGGCAGGTGGTGTTATTGCTACAGAGCCCTGGGTGTGCCGGCTGCTTCACAAGCAATTAGAGACAGGTCTGTGCCCTGCGGAGCCTTCTGCGGCATCGGGTGAAAGTAGTGCGTGCGTACAGCCAGGGTCCTGAGAGTTGCACTGCCTGTTTTGTAAACGTTGCTTTAGAAAAAGAAATTAAGCTACAGTGGGTGATAAATTCCCTCCCTCGAAAAGAGTGCTTGCAGGCGGGCTGCGCTCCAGTGGCCTCGCTGGCACAGCCGCAGCCTGGGGGGGACGATGTGCTAGCAGTTTGTATGTCGTTGCATATATATACATGTTTGTAAGCAGGGTGGGATCGCCCTTGATGCCATGTGAGATTGATAAATGACTCATTTTTAAAATCAGGATTGTCTTGTCTCTTGATCGTCTCCTCTAGGGGATGGGGAGACACGTTTCCAAACCTGCACTTGGTTTTTTTCATCCTGGATCCCCTGGACTACGGCTCTGAGGGGGTTTCTGTGCTCTCGGTGGTTGGGGCCACTGGACTGCCTGAAGTAGAAGGTGGGGGGTTGAGTCTGTTATCTTGGGGTGAGCTCCTCACTCCTGGGAGTCATCACACCTTGGAGGCTGGTTGCTGGAGAGGCTGTGGCTCTTGGCTGTCCCATTGGAGACGCTGGAACTGGAGCTTTCTCTGCAGGCCGTACAGCAGGTTCTTCAAATGAAGCTAATAAGCAGTGTGATTGCTTTGTACCTCTGGAGGCAGTGACTGCTTCCCATAATATACCCACCTTCGCTCAGTTGAAATCTCTGTTAGGCTGGTGCTCTGCTCTTCGGGGCGAGCTAGCAGCGTATTTCAGGAGGGTCTGTGGCTGCAGGCCATGCTCCCCTTAGCATCCTCCTTGGAAGCGACAGACTTGGGGAGGTTCGGGGTCAGGCACTGGTCTCCTCACCGAGGCTTGAACCTGCGCTGCTGCTTTTGCTTCTCTTTTATGTTCTTGCCCTAGAAAACGAGTGCATGTTGCAGCTTAATGAGTGCCTGGCTTTACTGTCATCTTTGCAAATGAGCAACTCTGTCAGCCTCTCTGATTAACAAGAGGACGCGGCGGGGAAGCCGATGACTGGCCTCCCTTGGCCACCTCTTCCCGCGCGATCACTTGATGGTGCGAAGCCTGGGGTCCCGAAAATGCCAGGGCAGGGAGGTCAGTGGTGGGGGAGAATGGGGTGTCTGTGTGCTCTGAAAGCTGCCTTGTGCCGTGTGAGGGCGGCGCGGCCAGGCTGGCGGCAGGGCTCTGGCAGCCCCAGCGGCGTGGGGAGGCAGCCTCTCACCCCTCGGATCCTCGGCTGCCTTCCTGTTTTCTTGCATGTGGCTGCTAGAAAACATCGCAGAAGCAGCTCTTTTTTCCAGTGGCCCAGGACCTGCCTCTCGTCTGCTTGTGCTGTCCTTGGGGGTGACATGGGGGCCAGAGCTGGGGGTGACATGGGGGGAAGAGCTGGGCACGCTGTAGCCCTGGCTTTGCGGGGTGGAGGCAGCAGGGCTCTGCCAGCATCAGTGAGATGTGCACTGCTTAGTGGCTTCGGCATCTGCCCTCCCCCCAGCTCCTCATCCTGGCCCTGAGCAGGCTGGGGAGCACGGCTGGCGGCAGAATGGTTCCTTTTGTGCCTCTGGACACGCTGGCCTTTCTCAGGAAATAGCTTATTGTACTCGCTGGCAGTGCCGGGCTCCGTCATTGCCTCTGCTCCGTCCCTGCGTGGGCTGCCCTCGCCCTGCCCGCTGCGGGCAGTGCCAGGCTGGGCTCCAGGAGGGTCCTGTGCCTCGGACGGGGACATGCGTGCCTGTGCTCAGCTGGGGCTCCCAACTTGCTGCTGGGGGGGCGGAAGGCAGCCCCCCCCACCGTGGCAATGCCCACCAGCGCAGCGAGGAGAGCAGGGGGGTGCTGCCCCTGGGGAGCACCCTGGTGCGAGGACGGGGCTTGGTGATGGGAAGCTTGGCGTGCCCGGATGCTCGTCGCCTGCTGGGTTGAAGCTCTTTGCCTGGCACAGCCTGGCTGTGCTGTGCCCCTTTGCTCTGAGCTGGGTAACAGCCTGTCCCGTGGGGCTGGGGTGCCCCTGACTGGGCCTGGGGTCTCTGGGTGGGGGCTCAGGTGTGCATGCCTGTGAGTTCAGACCTCTTTTTGTCTTCTCTCTGTGCCCCTTTCAGCTCCGTGGCGCTGGCCTGCCTTCGTGCAGCTCGCCTGTCCCCACGTCACCAGCTGGGCTTGGCTTCCTCCCCTCCTGAGCAAACAAACCTGATGCGCCTCCAGGCGCCGAAGGGCAGGGGGCATCCCTCTGCCGCCCCTCTCCCCTGCTCCTCTCTGCCTTTGGGGTCTCCCTCGCAGCCAGGCTCAAGCTGTCATCCCTCTCACGTCGTGCCCCCCAGCAGCGTTGCCCTTCCCCTCCGCGCCGCGATGTCCCCTCCTGCATGGGGCTGTTCGTGGGGGGCGCGGGCTGTCCTGAATGTCACCCTGTGTTCCACTGCGGCCGCTGCAAGGGTGCAGGACCGGGAAGGGGATGCTGCACTGTCACCAGTGCCATCGCTTCCCCCCATCACCCAGGTGCCTGGGGAGAGCCTGGCATGCTCTGCGGCTCCAAGGCCATTCCCTGACTCGGCCCGGGCTGCCCTGGGATGGTCCGGGCACGTTTTGGGCTGCGCTGAACCAGGGGAGTCTTTTAAATTGAAGTGGAAATCGCTTGTGGGATTCAGAGGGTGTTTCCCGATGAAAACCGTGTTTATTATTTAAATCTGTGCTGGCTGGGATGTGTCCAAGCGGAGGAGTGTGCTCGGTAGCCTGCTGCAAGCAACCTGGCCTGATATGTGGACGCCTGCTCTTCCCCAGCTGGGTATTGGCAGCTGGTTTTGTTTCCTTTTGGGCATTTCCCGTGGGATTTCCACACTTCAAAAGGAAGAGGATGCGGATGGGATCTGGTTCGGATGCGATCTTCAGCCAGAGTGCCCTGTGGATGAGCGGGGACACTTGCTCTCACCCGTGCGGATTAAAAGAGATGCCAGATTTTTTTTTGCTCTCAGAATTTAAGAGTAGAGAGGCTAAATAGAAATGGGGGCGGTTGTGTGTGGTTTTTGTTTTGTTTTGTTGTTGTTGTGGTTTGTTTTTTTTAAACAGCTGTGCAGAGTTGGATCCTGCAAGCTCTCAGGTCTTAAAACTGTGTATTTTATATATCTCCCTATCTAGACTCTACTTGAGGGGGAAAAGGAACCCCAGGAGCTTGAGAAGAGCTAGCATGAGAAATAATGGGAAACCTGCTACGTCAGTGAGAAACTGAGGGCAAATCCTAGAGTGCTTTTTGCAGGCCATGCAAGAAAAGATTTAGAAGGTCTGTGTGCCAGCGCTGCACGAGTGACTTGGCATATGCCAGGAGTCACAAGGCTTTGCCTGCTTTCCGTGGCGTGGCTGGAGATCCTGAAATGAAAGGGGCTCTGTGCCGCTGCAGAATATTATTACTATTGTTTATAACTGGAATTCACGTCTAAGAGGGACATGAATTGCTAGGTCTGTTTGTTTATTCCTCATTTTGCAGACACAGGAGCTAGACCACAGTGGGGTAATGGCCTAGAAATTAAATTTCATCTTAATACGCAAACCCAATTTTGAGTTGCTTAACCGAAGGGGAAAAAATTAACTTCAGACAGCAGGCAGAGCCCTTCCTGAAGTAGGATTCAAGTACGGCGTAATAAATGTAAGCTGGCTGAAGATCTGTACGGGAGTAAAGAGAGGATGCGTACAGGCACACCCCTCTGAAATGCAGCCGTGCAGCATCCTTTGGCAGCAAGTCAGAGATGACGCGGAATAAATTAGCTTTTGCTTTTTCAGAGGCACAGAGTGAATTAAATGTATTTCATGGACAGTCGTCAGAAGAACCCCCACTAAATCTGGTTGTTTAAGTGGGCTGATTGAAATTAGGCAGGGTAAGGCCATCTAATTACGCTCAAGTACCTGAAGCAAGGGTGGGCTGGGGCGGCCGTGCAGCCCCACAGAGCGCAGCTCTGGAGTCTGAGCACGCTGGTGTGAGCAGCCGCTCCGGTACGCTGCCCCAGCGGGGTGTCCTGGGAGGGAGGAATTTGGAGGGGATGCTTTGAGCTGCAGAGCGACCTGGCTTAACGCTTAGGTAAGGTGCAGACTGGGCTTTTTGCTGGATGTTGTGCTGGCTCGGGCTGCTGCCTGCGGCACCCGCTGCCAGGTGCTGATGCTGAGCACCCTTGTGAAGCCCCACTGTGGCACTGGGTGATGGTGGCACTGGTGGCTGCTGTGCTTGTGGTCGTGCTGCTGAGATGCTGCACCTCCCCTGGCTTTGCTTTGCCCAGGCAGGATGTCTGGGGCTCTGGCGTGCCTGTGGGACCTGCTGTCTGCCCGTCTTACTCAGCAGCTTCTCTCCAGCAGTGGCTGTCAGCAGGCGCTTTGGGAGCGGGGGAGTGGGCTTTTGAGGGTGGCAAGGGTCTGCACCCCGTGCAGGGGGGAAAGGACAGGTGCGGGAGCGTGGCATCCCTCCCATAAGTGCTCCAAAGCCCCGGAGCTGGACCTGCTGCCTGTGCAAGGAAGCAGATGTGGATCCAGGCTTCAGAAGGCCTGCACAAGGGGGTTTATCCTGGCTAGACCTGCCCTTAAGCCAGTACCCGCTGGGTGATCGCTGCCCTGGTACTGTGGCTTTGGAGGAGGTGTCCACACCTCTTCTTACTTGTATTCAGCTGAAACCTCATGCAAGAAAACACTATTTTTTTTTTTACTGTAATATTGGTCAAGTGCTGGCACCGGCTGCCCGTAGAGGCTGTGGAGTCTCCATCCGTGGAGATACTCAAAACCCAGTGGGCTGCGGTCCTGGGCAGCCTGCTCCAGGTGACCCCACGTGAGCAGGGGTTGGTCTCCGTCCCCAGAGGTCCCTGCAGACCTCAGTGTGTCTGTGACTTACCTGGTTTCTCACCTGAGAGTCTGAGAGTAGGATTGAGTGGCAAGTGACCTACATCAGCCTGTTAGTTGGTGTGGTTGTTACTAGAGGGGGTGTCTCTCCCTGGAGTGATTTGCTCGGACCAAATAGAGCCCAGACATGAAGGGAAGGGCCAGTTGCCAAGCTGTTAAAAGGGACCTTAACATGGGGGACTGCAGTCTGGAAGGGATGTGCACCACAGGGGGAGCAAGCTGCTGGTGGGTGTGCTCCCAGGGAAGGAGGGACAGTCGATTACCCTCCATTTTAGGGACAGCATTGCTGGAAGCTACCTCCTCCAGGGAGGAAGGAGGGGACGAGCTGTCCCGGCGAGCCCAGCATGTGCGAGCGTGGGGCTGTTTGTAAGCAATGTAGTTGGAAGAACAATTGTTGAAATACAGAGAGGAAAGTCGAGGTGATGCCCCACGTCCAGAGGTCACCCAAACAGCCGGGTTTATGGCTGGGGAGGGAAGAGACTGAAGGAAATAGCAAACGAATGCTGAGAGAAGGGGCCCTGGGGGGCATGGGTGGCCCTATGGATGATGTGCTGGGCGGACATGGGACGTTCTTGCTTTGCAGCCTGCCCTTAGGCCAGAGGAGAGAAAATCTTCCAGGCAGTTATGGTCAAGCTGAGCAAGGAAAGCATCCTGCATTTAGGAACTATTTTAATCTTATAGCCCGGTGCCTGTAAGGGTAGTGGTCGTGTCTAGAGGAGTGGTTCTACATGGTCTGCCTAGCTCTGCTGCCTGCTCAGCTCCCCCAGCATAGCTGGGCAATTCAGATGAGAAGCAAGGCATGGATTTTCAATAGTGTACGTGACAAATTGCTGGAAAAAAGGGAGGCGGTGATGCTCCAGAGATGTGCTTTGCTGGGGTCCAAAGGCATGCGGGCAATGGGGGAAGTGCCAGGCAAACCCGAGCTGGGGGCAAAATGCGGTGGCCTCTGTTATGTGTGTGATCAGGCCGTTCGAGGGGTCTTTTGGGCTTGAGACTGCTCTCGGGGCCCCCTAGGGGTTTCTGCCACCTGGGAAGAAGCCTTCTGCTGGCTGCGATGATGTGGTGCCCCTGTCGCGCACCCAGGGAGACCCCGAAGTGCCCACAGGGTTGGTGGTGTGGGTGTCCCTGGGGCACAGGACGTGCCAGCAGTGGCGTCTCTGCCTCCAGCTGTGGAGCTGCAGCTTGTGCAAAGCCCAGCACGGCTGCCCAGCCCTGCCGAGGGTCGCCTGTGGGTTATGCCGAAAGCTGGGCAGAGGGTCCATGCTGCCTTTTCCCAGTTCTTCCTCTCTCTGTTGGATGGGGGGATGCACCAGCTGCAGAATAAATGCAAAAACTCTGAATTGGTGCAGGGATATATTGGCTCAGGCCATATAAAGGCATTTTGTTGATGTTAATGTATCTATGTTCTTAAAGCTGGTGCTCGGGAGCTGCTGGAGCTCCTCCGGCAGCACGTCCCGGGAGCAGCCTGCACGCACGTTGGCTGTCTCCTGAACCCTGTCTGTAAACACGGCAGGCTCGCTTAGGCAGCGCTTGTGTTGCCAAGGTCTTCTCTGTTGATCACTTTGCTTTAGTGCTCACATTGTCTTCTCATCGCTGCAAGCAGCCTGCCCCCCCCCGAGCTGAACAGTTTGTACAGGGGCTGGAGCACAGAGCAGGGGTCCCGGCCGGCTCGGGAACTCAGCACGGCCCTGAGCTGCAGCAGAGCGAGCCAAACTCAATTGCGTTTGTTTAGCAAGTTTGCCCTGATTTCTTCTGGCTTGCGCTTTGCATCACGGTATATTTGTGGCATGCTGGGACCTGGCCTGGTCTCTCTCCGCCGATGCCTCTGTCTGCCTGTGTTGCTTTTTTCCTCTCCCAGAAATGTGCTCTGATTTTTATTTTTTCTTCCTTGGAGGTTTTCTCTGGCTGCGGGTGGCTCCGTCTCTTGCTCTGTGGTGCTGGAAGGGTTTGTGTGCCTGTAGGAAGGAGGAACAGTCTGGGCTTTGTCTTGTAGGAGGGTGGTAGGTGCCGAGCTCCACGACTCGGGGCCTTTTCTGTGATGGGCAATCCTGGCCATAATCATCTTGCTTCCATGGCTGGTGGGTGGGAGATGTCCTCTGGGATCTCTGCAGGGCCCTCCATCATGCCTGAGGTTCTCCTGAGCCCCTGCTTTTCTGTGCTTTGCCTCCCAGCCTTGCTTTCCGCCCAGGAAATCTCCTGTTTCCTCATCAACGAGGGCTGGCCTCTCCAAGGGCCAGGCTCCTCTTTATCCTCTCTGGGATTTTTCTTCCCAGGCCCTGAATCCAGACCTGATGCTTCCTGGCTTCCCTGTTCTCCCTCGAAATAGCCGTCATTCCCTCCAATTCCTGAAGCATCCACCTGCTGTGCCGGTTCTATGCTGCTCCATCCCATCTCCCTGCCCTCTGTTGCTCCTCTTCCCTGGCACCCACAGCTGCCTCGGATAAAGGCTCTGCAGCCATTTTGTGGTTGGACCAGGAGGATTTCTTCCTCAAGCTCTGCTAGAGATGCTCTCTCCTGTTTATTGCTTGCAGCACAGGCTTATTTCAGCTCTTCTTGTGTCTTCCCTTCTCTCCTGGCACCTCTGCTCCCGTTTCCCCAGCCACCATGTCCTTGCTCTCCCTTATCTCTTTTCAAGCCCATTGCAGTTGCTCTCCCCGTTGCTGGTGGCTCCGAGGCTGGGTTTCCCCATCCTTCCTCCTTCCAAGCCCCCGCTGCCCTCCCGACATGAGGGCCTCCCGACAGCTCCTGCCACGCCCGGGCTGCGTCCTGCACCGTGCCCCCTGTACGCTTCCTGCTCTGCCGTTCCCTCTCTCCCACCCCCGGCCGGGGCATGACCCCTGTGCTCGCCCCTTGCCCTGCCCCTGCCCATGGGCAGAGCGTGCCGGCACTGGGTCTGCAGGGGGGCAGCAGGTCTCTGCGCGTTCGCACGGGGGGTGTGATACGCAAAGCCGGGGTGCCAAGCTCTGCCGCTAAGGAGGAGGTTGCTAAATCTTCCGGCATGCCCTTGCTGGCTTGCTCCCGGGCACTGATGCCACCCGAGCGAAGCGCAGGGATGCTGTGGCTTCTGCTTCTGGTATCGCGGGCGCCTGCCCAGGCTCTGTTGGGGCTGCCGGCGTGCCAGCTGCGAGAGCCTGCGCGTAGGGCGAAAATGTCTGGGAAGAATCATGCGCTGGTCTTTGACTTCGCTGTGCTTTGAGAGGAGGGAGCCTGGCTTCTGCTTGTCATCAGAGGATGCTTTTTTGGGTGCTGGCTGCTGTTGCCTTCCTGGACCCCTGTCTCCACGTGTGACACCTTCACATTTTTCTGGCAGGAAATATTTCGGCCTTTTTTCATCTGATTCCTGAAGTCCTTCGGCAGCGCTTCATCTCATGAATAACCATCAAGCAGCGTTATCGCCCTGCTTGTCAGGAGGTGGTTTGGGCTGGTCTGCAGGGGTCACTGGTGGCAGGGTGACGTGCATCCCCGATCGAGATGCCCCAGGGCTGAGGTGTCAGAGCGCAGCGGGGTGATGCCCTCTGCCTTGCTGGGGCTGCCGTGGGAGAGGAGCCGGCTCCCCCACTGGCCCCAGTGTCCTGGTTGCGTATGGAGATGAGAGGGGGCTTGGGCTCCTCGCCACTGCCTGAAAAGCTGCTCAATGCTCCAGCCCTGGCTGAGAAAGACCGTGGTCTAGGCATGCCAGGCTGAATTGATTTTTTTATATATTTATATGTAAAAAATATATTTATTATACTTACTTATTATATAAATATTTATTATATATATATATTTTTTAAAACTCTCTCACTCCTGCCAATACTTTAAGCCTCTGGCCACTGTGTGGCCCCTGTGTGACCTGGGAAGTACTGTGCTCCCTTTAGCATCGTTGGGATTTGTGTGCGTTTGTTGTTCTTCGCCAGCCATGAGCTTTGCCCTCCGTCTGTGGAGATGCAGCGGGCTTCCTGCAGAGAATCAAGGCAGTCGGGTGCTCTCGGAGGCGAAGGCTCCTCGGCACGTGAAACCCTGTCTCCAGCGAGCCTCTTGCAGGGTCTGTGATTATTACAAATGCGAAATATGGAGCATTTTCTTTTTCTTTCAGATCATTAAAAGAACACTTCAGTGTTATAGAGGTACTGTCTGTGCTGTGCCTCTTGTCGCTAACAGTCATCCCCTGCCTCCCCTCGGCAGCCCGCAGGCAGGGAGGGAGCGGGGATGGCAGGAGGAAATTACCTTTGTAGTTACCTGCTTCATCTCGTGAATGGCATCTAAGGAGAGCTGAAAGGGATGGCGGGGAGATCCGTAGCCACCACACGCTGGCAAAATTACCTCGGATGCCCCTTGGCACAGGGAGGAGCGCTCTGGGTGAGGCAGCGTGGCAGAGCTGTGCCGGCTGGGGAGCGTGGGCTGCCGGTCGGGGATGGGGGCGGCGGAGGCAACCCGCTGCGGCTGTAATCCTCGGGGAAATAGGGTGGGATTCTGTAATTATTCTGTGTGCCCCGGGATGCAGCCTGCGCTGGGCTTCGGAGCAGCGGGTCCAAGGGTTGTGCCCTGGCCTTTCGCCTCACTCTGATCTGTTGGATGCTTGTTTGTAAGCCGGCTGTGTGCGCTCAGGACCTGCCTTGCTTGCTTGGTGTTTAATCCCCATACTGGCACGAGCCGTGGGGCATGGTGGATGGTGCCCTGCAGCGGTGTAGCCTTACTAGTGTCCTGCTGATAGCCTGGTTTTGATCAGAAAACTCCTTTGGTGGCGGGGGACCGGTCCCAGGGCTGCTCCCGGAGTGTTGTATTGCTGGGGGAGCACTCTGCGATGTGCCACACAGCGTGAGGGGCCGCCGCTGGGGGTGTTGGGTGGCATCCAGAGCAGAGGCTGGGACATGGGGGCAGGTGATGGCTGGAGCCTCCTCGCCCTCGAGCGTGAGCTCCTTTGCACAGCGGTATCGCCTTGTAGCATGCCGCCTTGATAAATATGCCCAGGGTGTTCGGGGCAGCACCGAGGGGTTCATGCAAGTGGCTGGAAGCACCTTGCTGCTGCCTGATCTGGTCAGGCCGTGCCCACGGACCCCCTGAGCTGTGACACTGAGCTGTCTCTGCTGCCTGGGCCAGATCCCGCCTGGGTCTGGGGTGCAAATCTTCCCAAGCCAGTGCTCTAGGCTGGGTGATAAAACCCAGCTGAGCCGGAGCTGCAGAAAGCAGAGCTTAGTGCTTGCAGGTGGGTGGGCTTCACACAGTGGCAGTAACAGCAACAAGCTGAAAACATCCAGCTCCTACAAAGCCAGCACCACTTGCTCACTGGGGGTCAGCGGTTTGGAAGCCGAGGGAGCTACGAAGGTGTCGGCAGCCCTGTGCTGCCGTGGCAGCTGCCGTGCCTCGGGAGATCCGGTATCGGGGTGCTTAGGGCAGGGGCTGGCCGCTGGGCTCCCTGAGCACGTTACTGTGAGCCCTGGGCCGAGGGCTCCGAGCGTGGCAGCAAAGCAAATAGAATTCCAAAATAATCAGTGTGAGGTGGAAGGCAGCTGGGGGAAAGCTGAGCAAGTTGAATTGGTGCTGCTGCTGCGCGTGCTGGCTCTTTCTTTTTTTTTTTTTTTTTTTTTTTTTTTTGAGATGAAGGGTAAAAGTGCTTATGTGCAGAAGTGATTGAGGGCTGGAGAGCTCTCTCCAAAGGGATGCTAATGGTTGTGAGTCACCTCAGAGTGCAGGAGCATTTTGTCATGAAAGTCTTCAAATGACCTGTTTAATGCTCTGGCAAAACGTCCAGGCAGCGCTGACGTCCCTCTGTCAGTCTGCAGCGCTGGGAGAGAGACGGGGCAATCTGGCTCACGTACAGAGCACTCCCAAGGGGCCGGTGTAGGAAAACGGTTTAAAAAAAATTGCTGTGATTTGAAAACAGGTGTTGGTTTGTCCCCCTCTGAAATGAAGAGGTGGTACCTGTAACAGCAGAGTATCTCTAACACCCTCCGGCCTGGCTGTCGAGAGAGGAGCGGGGTCCGCAGCTGCGTTGCACCCTCCTTGCTGGAGCCCTGCAGCAACACGGGAGCGTTCCTCCGAGTTTGCCTGTGGCAGGTCCCGTGCGGCATCGCTGCCTGTGCTGGAAGCAGAACACGTCCGGGGCACAGGCGCAAGCTCCGTCCCCAAACCTGCGCCGGGACCCTCGGCATGTGGGTGCCCACGACCCTCGCCTGAGCCTGGTGGTGCGCGGAGCCGTTTATGCTGGGAAAAACATGTCTGCAGAACACGTGCCTGATGTGCCAGCCTCCGTTTGCAAGGGAAGGCCTGAAACCGTGAAGCCCCGGGCTGGTCCCTCTGCTCTGGCGGTGTGTTGCTCCTCTCCTCGTAAGTAGCCGTGTCTTTTAGCTGAGGCCCGTGGGCCAAGTTACACCAATCTGGGCGCCTCTTCCTGAATGTGGCGGGGGGGAGGGTGTGAAAGTCCAAAATATCTGCTACCTGCATTGTTTCTGCATTGGGGATTAACGCTAATTATTCCGCCATTGTCTTCAGTTCCTGCAGGAAGCCTTGTTTATCTTACCCGCTTCACCAGGAATGCAACCCCAAGGAGCCCGTGCAGATATATTTAAACTTGCACGAAGCAGCACAATAGCCTTTGAATTTCCCGATTCCGTGGCATCCGTCGTGTTTAGTGGCTTGGGGTTTGGAGGCCGGAGTGGGCGCTTGGCTGGGGAGCGCGGCGAGGCTCTGTGGTGGCGGCTGGCTCTGGGCTAACTTGCACAGCCTCCAGTTAGCAGCGTGTGAGGTTGGGGTCTCTGCGGGGAGGATGGAATAGCCCTTTTCTTGAACAACAAAATGAGACTGGAGCGACATCATCTGCAGCTTGCTTTTCTGTGAGCTCGCGGGGCTGAGGCAGCGCTGTAGCACGTGTGCTCTTTAGAGCACTGTCTGGGGACGTGCCGTAGCCCTTAGCAGGCTGAGAAGTTGGTGGAAACCTTGGTCCAGCCAGCAAGGCCTCCTGGAGCCGTGCCTGGCTTGCACGGCCCCATTCCAGTTTTCTCCCTTCCCCTGCAGGGCTGCCCAGTGCCGCTCTGCAGCGCAGGTTGGGGCTCGCAGCAGGGGGATGTCAAGCACCGCGCTGGCACGCTTGGGCTCTGCCTTTGCTGGGATGGGGCCGAGCTGCGCAGGAGGAACCCCTTTGGCGGAGGATCTGTCTTCATTCTGTCCCCCAATAAAACCCCTTCAGTAGCAGCCTTGACGTTTGCACAGCACAAGGGTCGCTGGGAGCACCGGTGACGGGCCGGCTCCTTGCTGTGCCGTGCTCGCGTTGCAGTAACACTGGCTCTCCTGGCTCTGTCCTGCAGTGAGCTTCGCCGTGGGCCCAGCCTCGCCTTTGCTGCGGTCATTTCTCAGCACCTCTTTATACCCTGTTCCCCCGTGGTTGGGCAGCGCTGTAGTCTGGTGTTGAGACTTGGTGGCCCAGGAGGAAGCGCTGGAGCGGGGATAACCCTTGCTCATGGGGCGCAGTCCCCAAGGGATGTTCATCCCCTGGTACGGTGCTGGGGCTGTGAATGCTGCTGCTTCTCCAGCCGCCGGAGACACCGAGGGGCTCACCCTCGAAATACGAGCCTGCTCAGCCACCCTGCTGCTCCGAGGTCCGTGGGGGATTCATGTGCAGCTGCCTGCACTGCCTCGCTTTGCTTCTGGTTTAGTGAAGGAGCTGAGCTTTCATGGTTGGTGCACGTAGATATTGGGGTGCTGGGTGGTGGTGTGGGGGGCTCTGCTCACCCTGTAGCTAATGGCTGTGGGGCCTGGCAGTGCCTGGCATGGTGCTACATCGGTCGGCTCCTCGCAGGGCTGGATATCTCCGTGCAGCATCCGTCTGGGGGATAAAAGCCATGACGTGCTCTTGAGCCCAAAAGGTTATTGTAAAGCACCAGCTGCTGCTGCACTGCATTTGCAGCTGTGCCCTCCCCTTGTCCTTGTAGGGCCAGGGGCCTCTGGCTGCTTGCAGGGACGTTGCTGGGCTGGAGCTGCATTGCAGGCGGCGGATGAGGAAGAGGGGAAGGACGCAGAGCTGCGGGGTGCGCTTGGAGGAAGGCTTGGATCAAAAAGCTGCTGCGATGCGTGGTCTGGCAGGAGCCAGCCAGGCGCAGGTCTCTCTTCGGGAGCTGCCAGCGCTGACACGAGTGCTGCGTTTCACTCGCGTGCCTTACCACAGCGGCTGACTGCGCTGGGCAGCGGAGCTGAAGCCGTTAGACCAGGGTGGCAGGAGAGCAAATAACGGCAGGAGAGGTGAAGGGAGGAGGGAGGTGGGGAGACCTGGAACAGAGGAGGGGTTTGGCGGGCAGGGGAAGGAGGATTTGCAGGGGGACGGCAGGGCTGCTGGCACCAGGGCCATGGGAGCGGTGGATGTGCTGCTTTGGTGGCGCGCCAAGTCCCCAGCTGCTTCGCTCAGTGACTGGGCTGGAAGTGGCTCGCTTGCATCTGTGCCGGTCTTGGGAAGGTGGGGCTGCTCCCGCTGCTGCTGCAGCCCTTGGAACCGGGAGCCTGCAGCTGTCCCTGGCTCTGGCATCGCGGGCTGAGGCTGCCCGGCATCGCCGTGATCCCTGGCCGCGGGGCATCGGCCCCCGAGCCGCGGTGGCAGCTGCTGGCGGGGGCTACTGGGTTTTGGCCGTGCCAGGCAGAAATGCACAGCTGGGGAGGCTGGGACAGACGGATGGACGCAGCACGGTGCGTGGAGAGGTCTGCGATGGGCTGTCGCCTGCAGGAGGGTGAGCCTCGCTGCCGCAGTCCGTGGTTTCACTAGTTGCCGGAGCGCAGAGGGCCCCCGGGGAGCCGTGGCGTTCAGGAGGAATCCAAAGCAACGCTCCAGGGACCTGCTGAGTCGGAGGGGTCTGGAAATATGCCGTGCACCTTTCTGTGTCCTGTCAACCCCCAGGCCGCCAAAGGAGGTGGCAGGGGCGGGTTTCCATGCCACGTCTGCGGGAGTTGCCCCGTAAGGCTCCTCGAGGGGGATGTGCACCGTTGCTGCGTGAGGCTTCTTTGAACCGCTCCAGCTGCTGAGAAATCGTAACGGTGCGGTTCTCGTGCGCCTGGCTGCAAGAGCTGGTGAGCAACTTGCAGGAAGTCCCTCCCTGATCTGCTTTGCACCCTGTAAACTCCAAACGCTGGATCCCCTGGGAGCCTTCGGTGGGCAGGCACTGTGCTGAGGTCCCGTGGGAGTGCTCGGGGAGCTGTCGCCTCACCGAGCAGGGCAGAGCTCAGTGCCTCGTGCACGCTGCCGAGCCGGGCACTGTTTGTGGGAAAGAGGTAAAATCTTCCCTTCGACTGGTAAGTAACTGGACAAAAACCAGACAGGCTTTGTTTGGTGCTTGCCTCTCTGATGTCTTGGAGGTGAATGAGGTTTCTCCCTGGTGGAGACCTCGTGGGCTTTGGCCCGAGCATCCTTGCCCTATGTGGGTACCCTAAGACGGGCTCCTTGGAGCTGCTTCTGCTCCCTGGTGAGCTCATCCGAAACGTGAGTCGTGCTGGGCTCGCACTGAAGACTTTGCCTTTACAGTAAAGCTTTCGGCTCCGTGTGCGGAGGGCTGTCGTGGACTCTGGTGGGCTTAGGGTGCTTTCAAGATCTCCACAAAATCCAAATGAAGTGCTGCAAGGCTGGCACCTGGTAACTGGTGGATGAGGAGCGCAGCTTGGTGATGGCTTGTGTTCTTGTGCAGCCATGACTGACTTAAAACAGCACAACCTTTGTGCTTCATCCTACGCTGCAGTCCTATCAGGCTAGACAAATACGTTAGCAGCTGATGGTTTAACCAACACTAGGCCAAAAAACCCCTCCTATTGTCATGAGCCCTTCCCACATCATATTTTCCAGCCCGCAGGAGTGTGGCTCTGCGTTTCACACCAGGCAAATCGGAGGTGGCTGCGGATGGGAAGGGTTCATGGCATTGCTAGAACCAATAGCGTAATCAATTGATTTCTGCACAGCTGTAAAGTATTATTAGCCATTTAAAAACGATGGGAAATGTTCAGCTCCGGTGCTGGCGGGAGGGAAGGACGGCAGGGCATGCTGAGCTGGGGGCAGCGTATTTGGGGGAGTATTGGGAAGAGCCCGCCAGGGCGAGGGCTTCTTGTGTCTATACAAACTACAGAGATCCCTGGGGGGCAGTGGAGGCTTGTGGAGCTGCGTGACAAATGGAGAGGTGTTACTGGGGGGGGATGTGTGGAAAATACAGCACCCCAAAGCAGAGCAGCTCGAGGGGCGGCCCGGGAGCTGCCGCAGCAGGGAAGGGGAGCGGTGGCTGGCGGGGCGTGCTGTGCTGGTGATGCTGACGGCAGGGCAGTGCCTGCGTGCTGGTTACGAAGGCTTGTACAGAGTTCATACATGGGGAACGATCCCCTCTTTAGGGTTGGGGGGAGCCCAACCGAAACTAGCTGTGCAAGCTGCAAGGGCAGAGGTGTTTAAGGGGCACCCTGCCAGCTGTGCACGGGCACGGAGCTGGGGGCAGAAGCTCTGTCACCAGAGCCTGATGGGAGAAGTTCAGGAGAAAGAGGATGTTGTGATGAAGTGAAACCGTTTCATCCCATCAGTCAAGACAATGTAGGCAGCGATGAAGATGAAATTCCCCTGGGGAATAAGGTACTGTGCAAACGGAGAAATTAAAGAGCAACAAATCACCGGCGCCCGGTGGGCTCCAGCCAGCTCTTCTGAAGGAATTTAACAATGAAGCAGCTGAACTGCCAGAAAAAAAGTAATCTCTCATTAAAAGCAACTGCTGCACGGAAGCACAGCCTCTTCTGCTCTGTCCTTATATTTAAAGAGGTATGAGAAGAACTGTGGGAATTACAGAGCAGCCAGCTTTATTTTAGCACCAAGCAAATTGGCTGAGAAAATAATTAAAGCTTGTGTAGAACTGCCTGCACTTCGGTGTGATAGATTAAGGGCAACAACACATGGCTTTTATACAGGAAATCCAGTTTACTCAGGATTTTTTTTTTTAATCTTTTTTTCAATGTTGTGATAAGGTGACTGGGGAGAGCCGCTGGGAGATGAATTATTTGGATTTTCAGAAAGCCTTGGGCAAATTCACTAAGTTATTAAGGAAACTGTTAAGGCAGGAGCTGTGGGAGGAAAGGTCAAATTCTGTTCGATGTTTTCAGATTTACTGGGAGGAAGGAGCAAGCGAAGGGGCGCGTGCTGCGACGGCCTGGCCGAAGGATGCTCCTCACCGTCTGGGGCCTAAAGCTTGAATTTTAGTGTTAAATATGCAGAGCAGCTCTACACGCACCAGCGTATCAAGGTTGCAAGTCAAGCACAGAAAAATTAGGTACTGCTAGGTCTAAATTGGCTGGATGAGCCCAATTGCCTCCCGTCTCTGTCCCTCGAGTGTCTTCATTGGGTAAGAAGCTGTTGCAAACTACACCGTCGGGGGCTATTTTTCCTCATAGGACCCCATTTCTCATGGGCCAGACCTGTCTCAAGGGCAAATTTAGGGCAGTTCCTCGGGAAGGCTGATGTTTGCAGGCGTGCGGTGTCGGCAGCAGGGCTGGGGGGAGTGGAGGGGGAGCCCCTCTCCCCCGTCGGGCCCGGGGAGTGGGTCCCTGCCGCTGCGGGAGGGTCCCGCTCAGCCGGAGCGGGGGGCTGCGCTGGGCACCCGGGGCTCTTCGGTGACAGGACGTGGCTGCTGGATGGGTTCTTTTTTCCCTGAACAGTGATCCAATTTCGAGCTAATTTTCCTGAGGACAACAAAAGCACACAGACAACTGCTGCCCAGATTTTATATCCTGCTGTCGTGGAGCCAATTAAGGAAAGGGTTGCCATAATTTTTCTCTTTTTTTTTTTTTTTTTTAATGTACGGGTGGAGCAATGTTGCTTTTTTAAGCCTCATTCTTGGAAGTGGCTGAACAATTTGGGCTGAAGTTTTTCTGGGGTGGGGAAAAAAAAGGGGTGGGGGGAGGGAAGAATAGTTAGCGTCTGCCTGAGCAGGTCCAGAGAGGAGACATGGTTTGCAATGTGGGGCTCGAAGAGGCTGGCAAAGTCCTGCCCAGTTTTGGTGCTGGGAGAGACCGGGAGGAATTTCAGGTGACCTTAGCAAACACTGATAAAAGTGAAGGCTGGCAGAGGTCAGGAGGGTGTGCTGGAGAGGAAAATGTGACCTGCACACGTATGTTGTTGGGTTTTAAATTCTCTCTAACCAGTTAGGGAAGCGGGTGCTGCTGCGTCCAGCTTGTCAAAGGCTGGTGCTCGCCGTGCACGAGGTGCATTGACCTGTTGCCGCCAAATGGGAGTGAAGCCAAACGCTGGGAGGGACTGGGTTTTTTTAGCCTGATAAACCCTGCGCAGTTATACAGTAATTACACGCTGCTGCCTGGAGAGCACCGAGAACTGCATCCTAAATAAGTCAAACCCGTAACTCGCAGGGCTTGAAGAGCTGCGGCACTCCGTGTGCCGTGTCTGCCCGTGGGCAGGGGCGAGAGGACCGGCTTAAAGATGTAGTTGTGGCCAAGCCCAAGAAATGAAAAGAAGCTGCAGCTCTTGTGCTGTGTCTGTGTTTAAATCTGTCATACTGACTTTTGGTATCCGAGCTCTGCGGCACGGGGCACTCATGGTGTGGCTGTCTGAGCAAGAGCTTTCTTGCGCCAGGGTCCAAGGGGAAACCACAAACGGAAGGAGCAGGGGGAATTTTGGGCTGCCTGAAGGTGGTCAGAGGGGTTAAGGGGAATTTGGGGCTGGCCGACCATGGACCTTAGGTAATATACACCAGGATGTCCCCTCCCAGTATAGAAGGGGTGATGTGAGCAGCATCTCCTCCTGCTGCTTCTCTCTCTCCTCCCTCCCTTCCCTGGTGGCAAGGCTTTGCGTTGCTCACGATGAACCTTTGAGCTTGAGGTAGGAATGAAGCGTGTTTGGCTTTGATCTTGTGAAAATAATGATTTGCAAGAGGCAGCAGGGGAACCTTTGTACCAAATGATCTTGATATAATTTGCTAGGATGTCGCGTGCACCGCTGGGGCTTGCCATGCTCGTGCTGCTCCAAGTCAGCGCGTGAGTTTCGGAGCCTGTCAAAAAGCCAGGCTCAAAGTAAAAGCACTGGTTGCTCGGTATCCAGTGGAGCTGGCGGCTGGCTTTGCCACCACCTCCACAGCCTCGCTTTGCTTGCCCCGGAGCTTGCTGCCTTCCCCCTTCCCCCTTCCCTTCTCGCTCTGCCCTTCTTTCTTTAGCAGTCACTGATTTTTTTTTTTTATTAAATTTTTTATTTTTCCTCTCTTTCCCTTGGGTTTTGAACAGAGCTCAAATTAACACAGCCGATTCTGTTTCTCAGAGTGAGCAACAACATGTCCTCGGGGTTGTTGTTGTCCAGCGAGTGGGGGGTGCTCGGCCTCGACTGACGCGCGGGCACGGTACGGTGTGCGTGTGCCCGGCAGAGCGGCGTCTGCCGATGGTGTTGGAGGGTTGCAGAGCCGGGGGGTGTCTACTGCAAGCGCTGCTGCTGAGGTTTGTCCCTTTGGGAGGAGGAGGCCTGGGGTGCAAGCGCCGCTCCCGGCTGCTGGGCTGGCACGGGAGCTCTGGTGGCACCCAGGGGGTTCCCACCACCCTGAGCGGTGACCCCGGCGAGGGCGGCAGCGGCCGCGACATGCGCGTCTCCTGTGCTTGTCCTTTCCCCAAGCTGTGTCTCTCGCCTTGCCTACCGTCAGGGAAGCAAAAGCGGGGAGACCCGGAGCAGCACGTGGGGATGTGCAATGCCCGTGGGTCTGCGCCCACCCGCAGCACGGGGGGAGGCAGGTCCCGGTGATGCAGGAGGGTGCTTTGCCCACACCTCACCGGCTGCACGGGCTGACCTTCGGCGGCACGGGGGCCCGCTGGCCAACTGGCCCCGCTTAAAGCCGCTCGTCATTGCTGTCGTGCCGAGCAAAGGCACCCTGTGCGTGTGCTGGAAGGACGCTGTGTGGCTCTGTTACGCAATGGGAGAAATCCCACCCAGCTGCTTCCACGAGAAAAATGTTTGGTTTTGTGTTAGTGCTTTGTTAAACCGCTGCTTCAGCCGCTGGCTGCCAGGAGTTTCCCCAGGGGCCGGCGCGGGCACGGCCGGGACCGGCTGACCCTTAGGCGCGAGTGACACGGGGCTGTTTGCAAACCGTGTTAATATTTTATATTTAGGGAGCTAATGACTCTAAACAAGGCAGACTTTAATCTAATCAGCTATTCCTCGTGCCACGTCAATCCCGGACATCAAAGCGAACATCAAAGTGAGAGGCATGAAAGGCTCAGAAGGCAGCGCCAACTGCTTCGCCCAGGTGCATCTCTGAGAGAGCTTCCTCGTCCCTGCTTCTGCTCCAGCCTGGGTTTTGAGGCTCCTCTCGGTTATCTCAGATCTAAAGGATGTTGTCCCAGCAAGGAAAACAACATTAACATAAGAACAGCCCTCAGGAGCAGAGCAAAAGGCTGTTTAAACTTTTTGCATCTTTTTTGCCTCAGATGGCAGCAAGGGCACTTCAAAGGTAGGCGGGAGCTGGTGGCAGCGTGGCGGGGTGTGTTGCAGCTTCGTCTGCTCCGCCGGAGGTTGGCCTGGCCACGAGCAGCTCTCACACTGCCCTGCGGAGGCTGTTGGGGAGCTGCTTCCACCAATCCTTATTTTTAAATTCTTTTCTCAGTTTTGGTCAGACTCTGAAATAAATCCTGTTCTTGTCCTTAATTTTTTTTTTGTGTGTGTTGCTGGCTGGAGAGAATCCATGGATGAATCTGGGAGGTGAGAGGTGCTCTGCTCCCGTGCTGGGGTTGTATGTGCCGCCGGGAGCGTTGGCCTCTTACGGCGAGGCAGCCGCTCTACCTGGAGCATCCTGGCAAAGCAAGGACCAGCCCTGACCCAGAGGCACTTTGTACAGCTCTACGGCACGAGTGCCCGAAGGGAAGGGCCGGGGAGCTGCTTGTGGGTGCAGTGATGGTGATGGGGGTGTTACGGCTATGCACCTGGACCCCCTCACCCTCTCAGGCTTGGCTGGTGGAGGGGAGCGCGGCAGATGCAGCCGGCGGCAGGGGACGGCTGCTGCAGAGTGTGCAAGAGCTCCTGGGCAGGCGGCCAGGAGCGTTTCCTCCCCGCCGCTTTCCCATGGCTGAGATGGGCTCCAAGGCTTGAGAAAAGCGCTGGGGGCCGCAGAGAGGAAGCTGTTGGGAGCCTTTGCGCTCCTCAGCTCTTTTGGATGCAGCTGCTTTTCCACTGCCTCTCTTGAGGAGGGGGAAAAAAAAAGAGAGAAAAATGCGTGTGTATCTGCATCTATGCAAGGCTGCATTTGTGCAGGCCTTGGTAAGGTTGCTGCAGAATTAGCATATCTAAATATCCAATTGCTTAATTTTATAAGCTCCTTGATCTGGTGCAGGGAAGAGCTCAAGATCTCCTCCAAGCACTTGCAAATCCTATTTCAGGCAATTAGGAAGCGACAGTGCGATAGGCAGGGACCGGTGCCGGCACGTTGCAGTGGGGCGCCTGCGTGATTTGCCATTTGCAGGCACTGGAAGCAGCCGTCCGCTGGGGTGGGCAGGCAGAGCCCCCCCGCCATGGCTGCGGACGGCTGCCAGCACCGCTTGCAGGTGAGGCTGGAGCCGGCCCCGCAGCACGCCGCAAGCGCTGGGATCGCTCGAGGCTCTGAGGCGCTTGGCAGGAGGAGGTGGATTGGAAAATACCTGCAGAAGGTGGGACCGCTCCTGCCCCGGCGGCTCCCAGGCTGCTGAGCCACAGGCGCTGGCTTGCCCTGCTGCCACCTCCCCTGCCTGCCCAGGGGGACTGCTCGGGGCTTTCTGCAGCCAGACCCTCTCCTGCTTCTGTTGGTTCATCCCATCACACCTGCATTACAGCCCCTTTTGACAGAGTTTTTCCTCTCCTCCCGAAATGGGAGCCCATGCACCCTGCCAAGGTGTTTCGGGAGTGGGAGCTGAGTGTGGAAACCTGGCCGGGCACTGTGTTGCTTTTCATCGGGTCCACTCCTGCAGCAGTGCCTAGGTGAGGGGATTCCTGCCAGGCTGTGGCAGATCAGGGCTTTCCCTGTGACCGTGATGCGGGAGCGCGTGTCGTGGTGGGCATCCCTCGGAGCCTGACTTGCTGGGGCTGAAGGAGACCTGCAGGCACCATCTGTGCACTGGGTGTTGGCCATGAGCCGGAGCACGGGCGGGGAAGGAGAGGCTGAACCTGATCCCGTGCCATCAGCTGCCTCCCTTTGCTTTGGGAGGGCACGGGGTAGGGCTGGGAAGGCAGTGGGATGCCAGGGAGAGGCTCTGGGAGGTCTCTGGTGGGAGAAACCAGCGTGCAGGTGCAGAAGGGCTGTGCTGCCAGCGCAGCAAGCAGTGGGATGGGCAGTCATCCTCAAACGGGGCCCGCTCATGTCTCCTGATGCTCTTAATGGGGTGCACTGACAGGGCATGGTTATGGACTTGAGGCTCTGCTACCCAGACCTTGACTTTGGGTGGCTGATTGGTGTCTGTAGGCAGTAGAGCAATGCTCAGCTCTCAAACCGGCCCAACGTCCATCACACAAAGCCTGAACTTATTGGTCAGTGGGAGTGGAATGCAATAACACCCAGTGCAGCGCTGCTTGCGAGCCAACAAGGTGAAAAACGCTCTGTAGGTTGGCGAGGGATTGCTGGACCCGTGGCTGGATTTGGGGTCCAGGAGCTGTCACTGATGATGGCTGCTGGTCTGTGGTGGGACAGAGGCGGTGATGTGCAATGGGGATGAGGCAACCGAAGGAGCCAGGGCAGTTGGATCTGAGGAATGATAGCGTGTGGTTTCCCCTGGGTGATTGCTGCTGCTGTTTGTCTCTCCCTGACTTTGATTTAATTAGAAAGCAAAGCCTCATTCCTGGTGAAGGCTGCTGGGATGTTGGCTGGAGAGAGGACCGAGCTTTTGGCTGGGTCTTTGGTCTTGGAAAAAAGGTAACTGCTTGGGGCTGGGCACCCTTGCCCCAGGATGGTGGCTAGCAGGCTGTAACACCCAGCTGTGGCTCTCCTGCCTCCAGGGTACCAGCACCAAAGTCCCAAGCCATTTTCCCCATAGGCAACCCCCATGCTAGAGGCCATCTTGTCACGAATTTGGGGAGGAATCCCCAGCCTGCCCCTTCCGTGCTTCCTTGGCTGGCAGCTCTTGCTGCCCAGCCCGCACTGTCCCCTCCAACGTGCCCTCCCGTGTGGAGCATCCCCCCGGAGGGCGCAGCTCCCACCAGCACCTCCTGGGTCCGAGCACCGTGCGGCCAGACCCTGCCCTGCTCCCCCTTCCCAGGTAATTAAACACCCCTTCTCCCCTACAGGAGACGTTCCCAGCCGGTGTCAGCCCAGAGCAGCGGCACGCTAATTCGGAGCAGAGAGCAGCTCTGCGAGCGCTTCCCTCCACGGGGTCCCCGCGGGGAAGCAGCGGGGCTGGTTAATTGATTGCTGGTTTGCCTCTAATGCAGAGCAGAGCTGGAGGCAGCGGGGCTGCCGCGAAGTCTGCCCCGGCCCCCTCCTCGGTAATTAGTCCCCGCGCGTGGCTGTGGTGGAGCTGGCGAGGGAAGCGTGCGGTTTCTCCCCTTGGCACCTGCCGGGTTGTTATTGCCTTCCCCCTTAGACCTGCCAGAAGCTGGCACGAGGTCTGCAGGTGGGTTTGCAGCCTGTGCCCGCAGTGGCTTCCATGGGGTTTTTATGAGGATGGGGCTGTCGGTGTGCTGCCCCCGGGCCTGCTGCTTGCTTGCCCTGCAGCCCCGGCGGGGAATTGCCCTGCAGCCCCGGCGGGGAGGGAGCCCAGTGGCTGCCGGCCACGCGGAGGGGACAGCATTTGGGCCAGCGCTCATGGTGCAACCTGGTGCTCTGTGAAACTGGAGCCTGGAAACCATGCGACAGCAGGTTTGGTCACTTGCAGAGAGCCCGCTTCCAGCCTCTTGCCAGGGAGGCGATCTAAAAATACGAGCTTGTTTGCCTTCAGCTGGAGTTGATTTGGGCATCCCTGGCTGTTGCTGGAGTGCAGCGGAGGACAGCTGAGAGAGGGAAGCTGCAGGCTGTAATTTTGCTGCTCTTCCCACCCCTCTCCTAAAAGGGGGTGGCTGGGAGAAACACAGAGCAGGAGGATGGTACGGTAGAGCTCCTGACGTATTTGCTCAGAGTTTCCAGGACATGATTCACCGTTTCCCCTTCACCTAAAGGAGACAGGACTGTGTAGCTGCTAGCAGGGTTATTTAGAGGTTTATCTTTGCTATGCAGCAGAGCCTTTATGCAGGGAAACCAGCACGGCCCCCTGCTCCTGTCTTGGGCAGCGCTCACTAAAAGAAACATGAAATCATGTGGTTTCTCCTGTTTCTGTCTCGAGCCTTGTTGTCCAAGTCCTCTTCCCTGGCTGGGCTGGAAGGTGATGGAGAGGAGCTTGCTGCTGCCCTTTCCCCTTCCCCTCCGAACGGCGCTAGTCTCCGCAGCGCCTCTGGGCGCTGGTCCGAGCCAGTGGCTCGGCTCAGGCGGGCGGCGTGGTGAGAGGCTTCGGCCACGTGAAGCGCTTCCATGAGCCTGGCCGGGCTGCAGTAACAGCATCGCGGTGCTGCAGGGGTGATGTGTCCCACTCCCCATGGCGCCTGCTTCATGCCCCTCTCTCCTCTCTCCCAGGTACCAGACCACCTTCCCTGGTTTTTGATGCTGAATCAGGATCGTTTTAACTAAAGATGGAAACACTGGAGTCAGAATTGACCTGCCCAATCTGCCTGGAGTTATTCGAAGACCCTCTCTTGCTGCCGTGCGCCCACAGCCTCTGCTTCAGCTGTGCCCACCGCATCCTGGTGTCCAGCTGCTCCTCCAGCGAGTCCATTGAGCCCATCACCGCCTTCCAGTGCCCCACGTGCCGCTATGTCATCTCCCTCAACCACCGGGGCCTGGAGGGCCTCAAGAGGAATGTGACCCTGCAAAACATCATCGACCGCTTCCAGAAGGCATCCCTGAGCGGCCCCAACTCCCCCAGCGAGAGCCGCCGCGAGAGGACGTACCGCAACAGCCCTACCATGTCCGTGGCCGGCGAGAGGATCGCCTGCCAGTTCTGCGAGCAGGATCCCCCGCGGGACGCGGTGAAGACGTGCATCACCTGCGAGGTGTCCTACTGTGACCGCTGCCTGCGGGCCACCCACCCCAACAAGAAGCCCTTCACCAGCCACCGTCTGGTGGAGCCCGTGCCTGACGCGCACTTCCGAGGACTCACGTGCCTGGAGCACGAGAACGAGAAGGTGAACATGTACTGTGTTGCTGACGACCAGCTCATCTGTGCCTTATGTAAACTGGTGGGCCGCCACCGGGACCACCAAGTGGCATCGCTCAGCGACCGCTTCGAAAAGCTGAAGGTAAGCACCCAGCGCCGCTGCAGTGAGCCCGCGGGCGAGGTCGTCCGTAGGGGCTGGTGTTTGCCCAGGGGTGGTTCTCAGGGCAGATCCCAGGTGACCCAGGAGGCACCTCTTATTTAAATCAAACATCTGAAAGCTATGTGGGCTGCGGGATGCAGCCTGCGGGCTCCTCCAGGACCCCGGGATCAGGAGGCTGAGCTGGGTCTCGCTTGCACAATTAGAGCAAAGTCTTTGCTATGTTATTTTTCTCCTGATGGTGCGCGTGTGCCAGGCCCAGGCATCGGTCCTTCTCCCTAAATGGCCAGAGACCAAAGCATCACTGGGCACCGAGGTGCCCTGCAGCTGCTGCCCCAGGAGCATGGCTTTCCCTGGGGTTTGCCCTGTCCTGCGAGGGAGCTGCCGTGGCAAAGAGTGGCCGGAGTGACCTGTGAGCACGATGCCTTGAGGCTGTTGTGCTCCAGCTGTGGCTGTTCAGCCCTTTTGGAGGACGGGAGCAGGATGGGTTGGGCTGCGGGCATTTCCTTTTGGAAAGCTGCAGAGCATAAGAACCCTTCTGCTGTCCATGAAACCTCCTCTGCAGGCTTTACCCATGCCTGAGGACCACCATGCCCTGAGGAGTGCTCCGGAGAGTGCTTTCATGTCTTCCTTGAGCCGGCTTGCTCAAAGCTTCTCCTCTGTGAGAGAGAGGCCTGGGCCCTGGGAAGTCATAGGGGATGAATGGGTTGGGAGCAGCCCTGCGGAGAAGAGCGTGGGATGCTGGTGGATGAAAAGCTGGACATGAGCCGACAGTGTGTACTCACAGCCCAGGCCAGCTGTGTCCTGGGTGCATCACCTGCAGCATGGCCAGCAGGTGGAGGGAGGGGATTCTGCCCTTCCACTCTGCTCTGGTGAGACCCCCCTGGAGCCCTGCGTCCAGCTCTGGGGTCCCCAGCACAAAGAGGACACGGACCTTTTGGAGCGGGTCCAGAGGAGGCCACAAAGATGGTCCAAGGGCTGGAACCCCTCTGCTATGAAGAAAGGCTGAGAGAGTTGGGGTAGTTCAGCCTGGAGAAGAGAAGGCTCCATGGGGAGACCTTATTGTGGCCTTTCACTGAATAAGGGGTGTTACTAAGAAGGATGGAGAAAGACTTTTTACCAGCATCTGTAGCGACAGGACAAGGGGCAACAACGGTTGTAAACTGAATGAGGGCAGGTTTAGGTTGGACATAAGGAAGAAATGCTCTTCCGTGAGGGTGGTGAGACGCTGGAGCAGGCTGCCCAGAGAAGCTGTGGGCACCCCAACCCTGGAAGTGTCCAAGGTCACGGTGGATGGGGCTTTGAGCAACCTCACCCAGTGAAAGCTGTCCCTGCCCACGGCACAGGGGTTGGACCGGGTGGCCTTCCAAGGTCCCTCCCAACCCAAACCGTTCTGTGAGGCAGTGATGGAGCTCCCCTCTGCTTCCCAAGCACCCCAAACTCCTCCCCTGTCCTTCACCCTCCTGCAGGATCTCAGCACTCGGGCTCTGCAGATGCCGTTGCCGGAGGGGCTGGCCCGAGCGGCCCTCTGCGTCTCCCAGAGGGACCGTGCCAAGGGAGGTTGCCGTCTTGCAGGGAAGGTGGCTGGGGGCTGACCAGGATTTGGAAGCTTCTGAAGATCCCCTCCGTGGCCCTGTTGCCTGGGGTCTCCCTTCCACCTGCTTCCAGCTGAGACCAGCGTTTCCACCAGCGGGGAGCTCCCGTGGTGGGGAACCTCTTTTCTATGACAGCCCACATTTTCCATCCTAATTTCCCCGGAGCTGAAGCAGCAGAAACGGGCAGTCATCCTCCAGCCCCCTTCGCTTGTAGCACGTATCGATCCGAGCTGAATTACTGTTCTGCCGCTCTTCAGGTAGGAGAGCGCAAACTTCCCAGGGATCCCTCTGGAGTACTTTGAAGCTTAATTTTTATGCAGTGGCTGTGGTTGTACTGCATATTATGTGAACCCGTGTGGATGATGTTTGACCTATATAAAGTTAGAAATCCCTCTCTGTCCCCCGTGCATTCCGCATGAGTCTGCAGAACGCTTTTAATTCCTTTTTTTAAATACTAAAAAAAAACGCCAAACCATAGCTGGTCCCATTAGAGGTCACGCTGGTGAGGCTCTAACTGTGGCAGAATATTCCCATTATAACCCTTCTCATGTGTTTCCAGCTGCTTCTTCCTTGGTCCTTTCTCCCTTAATGTTCTGGGATTGTTCTGACCCAAAAATGCTTCTCTTGGCTCTTTGTCTTGTTAATGTTTTGAACAAAATCCATCTGTCCGCTCCTGTGTTTTATGAGGGCAGGAGAAACACTTCTATCACTCTAGCAAAAATACAGAAGACTTGGGTCATTTATATGTAGGCCGGATTTTTTTCTCCCCCCTCCCCACCCCCCCCCCTTTTTCTTTTATTTTGTTAAACATAGTGGTGCCTGGAAAGAAATCTCCCGAGGTGTCCAGTTTCCTGGGCTGGTTTCCTACCTCCCCTTCTCCAGAATCTCCCAAACCCGATGTGACGTGCCCAGTGATGTGACTTAAACATCTGCAGCCGGAGGAAGAACATGCTCTAGGATGTCCTGTGGCTTATTTCTGTCTCCCCCATGTTCCAGCCACGAGGTCCGATTTTCGGTGGGTGCTGCCAAATGGCATCGGTGCTGGTGCGTGCCCGCGAAGCATCTGGGCTCCGAGGCGGCTGAGATTTGCCGTCGGACCTCGATGTGCCTGTCTCGTCTTCGCATCACGCCTCACCTAAGCTTCCCCCGGTGTGCGGAGCAGTGCCAGCAGCCCGGTCCTTAGTCCAGGACATTCTTTTTCCATGAGGAAATGTCTCAATTAGCAAATTGGAAACCTCAGAAAGAAACGGCCGTGTATGTTTGCATGCAATAAAAGCTGGGGATAGAAATTAAAACCCTTTTAATATTTTTCCCCCTACCCCGTCCCGTGTCAGCTAGCCAGGCAAAGTCATCTGAAGACAAAAACCCTTGACAACCTAAATTGCTTCTTCAAGCAGCCAAATTTTGCAAGTTGCCAGAACACTTTTTTTACTTTTTTTTGTTTTAAATAACAGCCTTAAGTGATTTTGGACAAGGAGGGAAGCTCTCCCCTGCTAGATGCATTCTTTCTCTGCGATTCATCCTGCCCAGCTCCCCGTTCAACGGCAGGAGCTGTAGCTGAACTGGGGAGCAGGGGAGAGGGGGGCTGCAATGCCTCCGTCCGAGCCCACCCGCCCGCCGGTGGCAGACGTGTCCTTTCTCCCAGGCACGGCTCCTATGTGGGGGGACCTCGGTTACGTGTCTGCAACCCCTGCCTCCGGCTGTGCGTTGGTTGGGCTTTTTTTGGATGGCTTTTTTCCTAACGCTCTGCCTCCACTGCAAGAATTGCACGGGATCGATGCCGAGCGTTACCAGCAGAGTCAATATTTGCGTTAGTGTTTTGTGTCGTCTTCCTTGTACAGCCTCAGTCTATAGTTCCGACCACAATGCGCTCTCTGGCAATACTTGAAATCCTTGCAAGTATCTGAAATACTTGAAATCATTAAAAATGCGCGGGGATGGGAGCGCTGGTGGGATGCTGCCGCCGGGAAGCCTGCGGCTGATGGAGCTGGCTGCTCCCTCCCATGGCCGCCTTGCCCCCCGGGCCTGCCCGAAGTCCCCCCGTGCCCCACGGCAGGGCTCTGCCCCCTCCTTTCTGCCTTTAAATCATTAATCAGTGCGTTACGTTGCAGCCAGCCTGCCCTTGAAGATCGCCGTACGCTTGGGCGTCGAGCAGCGAGCAGTTGCTCTTAATCTCCAGCTTTGATCCCGTAGCTAGAGCGAGCTGGAAACTCCTTTCAAGTCAGGTTTTTTTGATGGAAAATTGCGTTTTGAACCAAGTAACTTCATTTTGTCAAAAGGGCTGTGCTTTCCACAAAAATCTTTGGCGGGGAATTATTTTTTTCTTCTTTAGAATAGCTGAATGCCTGAAAACCGTATGGTTGTGTCTAAACCCGAAACCATCTCCCAGTGCTCCCCTTCCCCTCTGGGTGTGTTTTACATCAGAAATCTCTAGTGCATGCCTGCAGCGTGGCTCCCCATGGAGGCTCTGCAACCATCTAGCCATGCCATATTGTACGCTTCAAGGTGTTTTAGGAACTATCTTTAACCCCTTTAATGCATATTAAGGCTTCTTATTTTATGCATTTTCAACTCCACCTGTTTATATTATAAAGGAGCTGGGCAGTGTGAGCAGTTTTCCTGAACTGCAGTAAATCCAAGTCATGAAGATCGCCGGGCTGAGGTTTTGGACCCGCCCCACGGTTGCTCACATAATGCCCATTGCTTTGCGATAGAGGAGTTCTTGCCCTGGTTATGCTCCTGTTTGCTGGTGTGTAATTCTGCACCCGGTTCTTTGAAGCCCACAAGTCGGCTCGTCTGTAAAAGCAGCTCCGTTGGCCGCCCACTGTGCCTCGGACATCGGCCGTCGCCTGCCAGCTCGAACGGCTGCTGGCAGGAGTGCTGCAAACACCAGGGGTGCTGATGGTGCAGGGTGAACTGCAGTTATTCTCAACCCTGGCCACCCGATGCCACTAGATTTTCTGCAGCAAAAGCATCCACCTGTTTTTAAGATGGACGGAGAGGGTTTTCCCAGCTCCCCTCCCCTTTGCTGGGACTCGCAGCCTGGCCCCTGTTGTCAGATGGAGCGTGGGTCAGGGGGTGTCTGATTTCGAGGGGACCGCGGGAGATGCCAGGCAAGAGGTCGCTGCGCTGGGGTCACCCGTGTGGTGCGGGAGCGTGTCCAGGAGCTTTCCAAAGCTGGGGTGCCTGGGATGGATGCAGTGGCATCCTGCTTCCCTGGGAAGGCTCCACGTCAAGGGTTGTCGGCTACAGAGACCACGAGGGAAGGGAAAAACAGCTCTTTTGGTAGGGAAGTGCCTTGTAATACAGTGGCTGTTTCCCAGCGCTGTGCTTAAGTGCTCGGAGAGCTGCGGATGTGGGAGATGAAATACTTAGCAGTGGCATCTCGCCCTGCGAGCAGCGTGGGCGAGGGCAGGCAAGCAGGTGATGGGAGAGGGACCTGGAGGGAGGGCAAGCAGGAGGCGCGATGCTTTTAAGGGGTTGGATTTCTGCCTGTGTTTTCTACTTGCTTCGAGGCTTCGAGTTTGCTAGTGGCGACATAGTGGCTCCAACACCCGCTCAGCTTTGAGGCGGTGCCCGTTCAGCTGGGAGAAGAATCGGGTGGTGCCTTCAGAAAGCGGACCTCAGTTAATGTTGCATCTTTGAAGGCATCTTCGTGTCTCTTGTCCTCTTGCAGCTCGCCCTACAGGTCGCTGGCCGCCCAAACCCCCCGGCAAGAGCTCTCGGAGTTCCTGGGGTGCCGCCTGAGTGTGTCTTTTGGGGTGCGCGCTGCTTGGCGTGTCCTCGCTCGGCCTCGGACTCCCAGCGCTGCTGTGCTGTGCAGCCCGTCTTGCGGTGGCGAAGTGCCGGCCCTCCTGATGCGGGAGCTTGGCTGCGAGTAGTCAAAGCCCATCGGGATGTCGGTGCTTGTTTTCCCTCTCTGCGTGTTCGGGAAGGGTCGAGATGTTGGACTCAATCAGCGGTAAAGGAGCCCATCAGCTCGTCTTGCTGGCCGAAAATCAACATTAAAGATCAAATTAAAAATGTATGTAGATTAAGAGCAAAACTAATGGCTTGACCTAGATAAAGCGAGCGCCTAGGACAGCAGTGCATTATCTGCTGAGTAAAATCTCAGCCAATTATAAATTCAGATTTCTTGAAACTCATAATTAGGATCCTCTCTGCGGAGCGCTGCCCTGCCCCGAGCCCTGCCTGCGCCGGCGGTGGCTGCCACTGTGCCGGGGCCGGGCGCGAGGTTATGCTGCGTGGTGACTCCCTCCAAGGGAGGGATTACAGCAAGAAAGGCTTTGACTGAAGAGCTCTGGCTGGCTCCTCCCATCCGTGATTTGTGGTGGAATGAGTTTTCAGAGAAAGGGGGATTTTGCCTTAATTATTCGCTGCTGTCCTTTGCTTCTCCATCTGCTCTGTCCCCTTTGCAGGAGCCAGATAAGGGCCAGCTCAGAGGAGGCTTTTCCTTTGCCGTTGCTGGGGCTTCTGTGGATTGATGGGCTGGAAATACCAAAAAGAAAAAAATATGTGTTTTTGTAACGCTTTTATATCTGCTCTTTGCTAAAGGAAGAGCAATAAGCCAGGTGGGAAGCATCTGAGACACTTCAGAGGTGCGCTGCCTGCAGTGGGTTTGTGTGAGTGGGACTCAAGATCAGGAGAAAAAAAAAACCCCAAGCAGTTCCTGTGCTAGACAAATTGTGTGCAGGAAGTTGATGGTTATTCCAAGGCTCTTAAGAGACTGGTGGGGTAGAAAAATGAGGGGGGAAAAAAACTTTCTGCATGCTGCAATATAGGGCTTCTCCGCCTTGGCACTTGTGAACATGTTCTCACTTGCGCTGTGTGAGTCACTGAGATTGCTGCTTAGTTTATAATTTACTGTACTGCCATCAGGCCAAGCTGAATTTTATAGATATATATATATATTTCCCCCCCACAAAGAAGAGTTAGCTGATAATGAGGGTTACAGTTGTGACTGCTGTGACTCCTACACAGACCGTGGGGGGGGCTGTTACCAGCAAAAATATAGAAAGCTGTGCTTGTGCTGTAGCGATCGGCTCCGTTACTCTTACCCAGCAGCAGATATGCTTTTGCTGCTTGAGACCCACTTAGAGGAGGAAATGCAAACCCAGCTGAGGCAGGCTTCAGACCAGGTTTGCAGGGGTGGGAGCTGCAACCGCCCCACAGCTTTGGGGACCCTGGTGGGTGACGGGCGGTCACCTGTGGGTGCCGCAGCCCTGGCCGTGCTGGCGGAGGGGGTTCGACCCCACCTTTGGTGGCAGCCCTGGCTAAGCCACCATTCAAGCTCTCCTGCAACGGTTGCAGTACTGGTGCAGGCGAGTCCATCCCTTCCTGCGTGCCCACCCCCTCGCTGCGCCGTGCGGGAGACCAGGCGCCTGCACCGCAGCCTGCCGCAGCGCGGGACCGCCAGCTGGGGCCGCAGCTCTGGGGTTATTGACGGGCGTTTCGGGGCAAGCAGAGCCCCTGCCTTCACCTGCCAGCCTGCTCCTCAGCCTTACCTGCTGTTCCTTTGGCTTTCTATGCATGAGTCCAGGCATCTCCACTCCCCACCAAGCTCCTGAGGCCTTTTAGCGTTGGTTTCTTTCTCCTAAGGCAGGTGGACAGTGGGGAAAAAACCAATAAAAGCACACTGTGGGTTTATCCCTGGTTGAGTTGTAATCCAGTGACTGGTTACAAGAGATCTCTCTGAGCAGGGGAGGCCTGTGGTCCGAAACGGTGTTGCCATCAGGGGATTATTGTTCCCATCGCTTTGTGGTGGCAACCTAACCCCTTGCAAAGCAGCAAACACTCAACTGATGAACATGTGCAGAAGAGCATCTTATCCCTGATGCAGATAAAGGCCTTTGATCCTCTGCCAGGTTCCCCTACCAAGTGGTTGCCCTGGCCTCCGTCTAGCAGCTCAGCGTGCCCTTCGGGTGCCGCGCAGCGGGAGTCAGTCGTTGCTGCGGCTTCGATACCAAAATCACAAACAGCTGAGGACCCCTCAATGGGAAATTGTGAAAGGGCCCCGCGGGTGCCTCACGTCGGCATGAGCCAAGGGCGCCTGCAGCCACGCTCAGCCCTGTGGAGGGGACAGTCCCCGGGACCTGGCGTGTTCTCCCCGTGGAGGTGGAGGCTGCTCGGACACAGGGAAGCTCTATGCACTGGAAGTTGTAGCCGTGGAAATAAGGCTGGCAATAAATAAGGCTGCAAACGAAGCTTGGAGCTGCGGCTCTGCATTTTTGGTTTTTTGGGGTGTGTTTTTTGGCATGCCAGCAGGAAGCATCAGCAACGCAGGCTGCTCTGCCTATCGGTCTGTCCGCCTTGGAGCCGCTGCCCTGGTGCCGCAGAAGCCCCAGGAGGCAGGAGGAGGCTCGTGAGCACATCTGGGGCCGGCGTCCGGTCCCCGCTGCGGCCGGGGCTGCCCTTGCCATTTGGCTCGGGAGCGCGTCGCCCCGCCGGCCGCGCGGGGACGCGTGCGTGGGTAGCGCGCTGGGCGGGCGCAAGCAGGGCACGGCTTCAGCTGTAGCGCTTACCCGCGGTGCGTGAGTCATGCGGAAATACAGCACCCTCCTGGCTCTTCTGCTCCACGACAGGAGAGGGATCAGAAGGTGCTCCGGTGTCTGGTGGAGCTCCCAGCTGAAGTTTTCCATCAGCACGGAGGATGCAAGTGTTGGTGACTGTTTAATTACAGATCATTTGTAGGTCACGGGGACCAGGAATCAGCACTGAGTGCTGGGATCCTTGATTTCCCCCCTCCCCACCCCCCTGAAAAATCTACTTTTGGGGGAGGGTTTGCATGATTTTTATTTTTTTTTTAAATTAGGCTATTATGGGTCTTGAGATAGCAGACCTAAAAAACTGCATTGGTTAGATTAATCTCTTGCTTTTTCCAAAACTGCATTCATATCCAAGCTGATTTTAATGTTGCTATCTCAAGAGCAGCTTGAGCTGGAAAAACAAAGTGCAAAGCTGTGCGAAAGTCACTTGATGAGGCTAAAGGGTTAATTCTCTAGCCTTCGAGTCCTGTGAGACAGCAGGTCAGAACTCAAGTCTATGGAAGAAGCAAGATGGTAAGCAGATGAAGTTATTTTTAAATAACAGGTGTCACCTTCTTTTCCTAAAGTCCCATCCCTGTCCTTCCCCCCCCCCCAAATGCCTTAATTTCAGAACGTGGCTGGTGGTCAGTCTGCTCACCTGCTGCGTCAGCCTCAAGCACTAGGAAGTGATGAAGGTGATGGTTAAGGATATGAATGAATTTGACCTTTGGGCTTTGTAAACCAACATTCGTGGTTCCTACCAGCTGTACGAGCATGGAGGCGGTGTGGTGTGAAAGCTGAGGAGCGACTGAGGCTGCGGGCGCAGGGCGGTCCGGGGAAGATGCTCATGGGGGCTGGTGTGCTTGGAGAGTTGACTTGTTTTGAGAGGACGAAGGCAACAGGGGACGTGCCATTGACCCGCTGCCTGGTGGTGCTCGGTACAAATCCATCGGTTAGGGGACATGGTGCAGGTGAGCAGCTGTGCCCAGAGGAGCAAGGAGAGGGCAGATGGGGGATGTCCAGATGCCCAGGCAGCAGCCCTGTCCCTTCAGCTCCTTGCTTTGGGAGATGTCTTGCTTGGGAAGACACTGACCCTTGGTGGGCTGCCGAAAGCATTGAACAGTGCCTTCCACGTGCTGGCTTTTGGGATGGTTTTCAAAGGATGCGGCTGATTTGAACACCAGCTGGTGCCTGTGCCTGCCGCAGCCTCGCCCACAGCCCCACAGCTTCTCCCAGCTTGCGGGCTCCTTCAGGCCTTCAGTGCTGCAGCAGCAAACCATCAGATATGCTTTCAAAAGCACAAGACGGAGGAATAAAAGTCCCCGAACCTTTTGCCATCAACATTGGCAACGTGCTCACGATGAGTCCGTGTGGGCCACGTTCCTACTCGTGCCTAAGGATGAGGCCAGAGGATGCTCAGACCCCATCATCCCTGGCGGGGAGACTGCAGACGTCCCCGTGCCATCCCTTGCGCTCCACGTGAGTAGTCTTTGCAATGGTGGTTTGCTTTCGTTTTAATTAGCTGCTGCCCTGTGGGCTGCTGGCAAGATGCCAGCCCAGGCAGTGGTCAGACGAGGCTTGGAAAGCGTCGACGTGCAATGCCAAGGGCCGTTCAGCCAGTCCAGGGGCTGCCGTGGCCCTGTGCCACGCTCCCGGCATGCAACGGTGTGTTTTGCGCCGGTGGGGTCCGTGCTTTCTCGTGATGCAGCCAGGTACCCGGCTCAAGGATGCTCTTCTGAAGACATAAATTTTTAATTACTCTGTAAATAAACCGGGCTCAAAAGGCAGTGTTTCCAGGCCGAGCAGCCCTGCAGCACTTTCATGAGGGGCTAACCAGAAATGAAAACATGTCCAAGGTACCGAAGGGGGACGGGGAATTTTTTTGGCAGAAGTTGTTGCACTGGTAAATTAGAAATGAAAAATTTATGAGCATGTCAAATTGTACAAGTGCAGCAGCTCCAGATCATTAGGTATTAAACTCTTGCTTAACTTTATATCTTATGATGATTGACTCTTACACGGTGATTAGTTAGGTGGGAATAATGTGTACGGAGGTGCTGCTCGTGCCTCCTGCCGGCGCTGGGCAGGGCGGGGAGGGGAATGCAGGTGCTGGAGGGGCATAATTTCCTGCTCAAAAGGGCTGGTGGAGGAGCTGGGGTGCGTTGCAAGGGAAGGAGCTTGCTCCCTGCAGCAGGACCTGGGGTTTGTGGCCCTTTGTTTTCTTGCTCATGTTGTAGACCTCGGGGCTTGAAGACTGCCAAGAAAATTAACGATGAGCAGAAAAAAGTCTCCGGTTCTCCCTTCCTTAGAGAGGGATGAACCCCTGGGCTCTGGGAAGAGGGAGATGTGAAAACGAGCGGGGAAATGTTGGGGGGCAGCACGTGCCCTGCTCAGCTTTTTGTGGTGGCCCAGGTCTGCGCTGGGACCTCGTGGTGGCCTCTGCCCTGGCTGTGGCTGCCTCGCCGAGCGCGCTGGCAGTGCCGGCGCCTCGGTCGCCTGGACCTGCCGCAGGAGGCAAGCGGGCGCTAGAGGAGCCTCGTGCGGAGGCTGGAGGCAGGCTGGTCCAGGGGTCCCGTCAGGCAACGGCCTGGCAGCCTCGGCTCAGCGTTGGGTTTGGGAGATGCTGCCCCGTTGGTTGTGCCAATGGGTTTTACCCCTAATGCTGCTTTGCGCAGCTCCGTCAGGCGGTGGTTGCTCTGGACCTGAAATCATGGGTTCGAACGCTGCAAAAAATGGGGTCTTAAACACCTGGGAAGTCCAACTGTGGCTTTTACTGGGCTCTTCTGCAGCTGGTGAGGTGTCCGTCAAACAGGCTTATGCGTGAGGTGACAGGGTGAGCAGTAGAGTTTTCAGTGCTGTTTCTGGAGAAGGGGAAGAATCTCTGAGATCTAACAGTTAATACAACATTCCATCATAAGCAAATCTATGCCAGTCCTTAAGCCTTGGCCCTGTAGTTTTTCAAGCCACTTTATGTTCCCATCAAAGCTGAGCTTTGTTCTAGCCATCCCTTGTCGTGGGATTTAACCGATTATTTTTTTCCCTCTGTGTCAACAGATTTCTTAAAAATACAGGTACTTTTATGTTATAGTTTTCTTTATAGCATCTCTCTGGATGCCTGAAATCTGTGCTGTCTTTTGCAGTTTCTAAATTTCCATTTAATTCTGATTTTTTTTTTCCATGTACTCCTGCTGTTTCTCTGCAATATAAACTCTTTTAGGGAAAACTTACCCTCTTGTGCATGGTTTCCTTCCCAGAACAGGTACTTTTGTTTCCTGAAACAACTGCAAGCCATTATCTTTTCAAGGCTTCTGTTTTGTGAAGGTTTTAAGGGTCTGAGCTGAACTTCAGCTCTTCCAGTTGTGCGCGAATAGGTGTTTTAAAGTAAAAAAAAACAAAAAAACCAAACCACAAAAAACCCACAAAAACTAAAAAAAATCAGTGCAGCTCCAGATCCCATGTAGGGTCTCCAGCAGTGGAGGATTCCCTGCATGGGAGGTGATGCTCCACCAGCTGCACCACGTTGCCTTGAGTCCTGTCTCTGGTAGCTCTTCTTTGGGGTGCTCAGGTACATTTTTCTGCTTCTTGCTCCCTTTCCTTGGGTTCCTGTAAGATGTTTTCGCTCCTTGCAGATCTGAACCTTGCCCAAGGGCAGGATGCTGTTTAAGACTGTTTATTCTCAGCTCTTCTGCAGTGCTCAGTGCTCCTGCTTGGCTCATGCTACCTGTTCTTTTTTTTTTGGGGGGGGGGGGGGGGGCGCGGTGATTTCTGAGCTTTTACTCTGAATTTTCCTCTTTGCTTCGGGGCTTTGGTAGCCCAGTCCCTTGGAGCTTGCACTTGGTATGTCCTGCGGTCCGCTGTGTTCCCGAGGCTTCTCCTGAGCGCTCAGCAGCGCGCTCTGGCAGCCCCACGCTCCGTGCCCCCGATTCCTGCGCCACAGCCCTGCGAGGGTCCCCGCGTCGCTCCCTGCTGCCCCCTTGACGCCACGGCCTCGGGTCTGTCACGGGGGCTCCGCATGGGGGAAGCTCTTCTTTTTGGACTTGCAGGTGCGTTTCCCTTGCGACATTCGTATTCCAAAATGTTTTCTGGCTGGCTGGTAGGTGCCCCACCTCGTGTCCTTATGTGTCTTCAGCAGGGTCTGATTATCCGTCCTGCTTTTTCCCCCCCTTAGCTGGTTTTTAAGCAGTTCAGTGCTCTGGCCTGGCGCTACTCAGAAACACCTTCCCGTGCGGGTGGCCCTCGCGCGTTCGCGGGCTGAGCAGGGTGTGTGTCTCGATGCTCCTCCGTCCGACGGCTGCGTTTCTGGAGAGCTCGTGGCTGCTGCATTTTCTCCTGTATTAGGACTTTTCCCTCTTTCTGTTCCCAGCACTGCGCAGTGACTCCAGCGTGTCGGTGACAAGCCCTGCCTGCAGTCAGACTGTGGTGGGCAGACCTCGTTGGGAAGGGGACGGGGGTCTTGGGCTGCTTGCATTGGAAGGCTCTCGCATTGTGAACACGCTCTGTTTGAGGAAGAGAAAGTCCATTTTCTCTTTTTTCTTTTTTTTTTTTTTTTAAAAAGTGCTTAGCCAGCAGTTTGGAGAGTATAGCCCTGCTTTTATCTCCTGCGGCCTGGCCGGATGGCACTGCTGCCCCACGAGCATCCCCACCGAGCGCAGCAGGTCGCGCTGCCCTGCTCCCGCTGCGCCCCTGCCTGCGAGCTCGCTGCGAGCTCGCCGGTCGCGGGCCGGGGGTCTGCGGGTGGGGAGCTGGACCTCCCCCTCCCGCCTGGCACCCGCAGCTCGCTGCTCACCGAAACAACCAGCAGCTTCGCCAAAAGATTAATATTCCTGCCCTGAGTAGCTGTTGTTTAATATTCAGGATATATTGCATTATGGGCGTAATGAATATTCAAGAGTGCGAATTAGCATAGCTCAGTTAATTATGCTCTGTGTGCAATCGGGAAGGCACTGGCTCTCGCTAGGCCTGCGCTCAGCTATTCGTGGCGCGTTCTCTCGCTTGGAAAATGTGTCCCAGCAACGTTCAGTGTCTTTAAGTGATTTGGAGAACCGGTTGCGTGTGCTGGGGCGAGCGTCACATGAATATCTTAGCAGCCTCAAAGTCATGCTCTGAGATGTTGAATATTGCTATTATTGTCACATTAGACCCTTAAATAGGCTTACAGGTGTCATTAAGTGATTTTACCATGATGGCTGACATGCTTTTTTAAAAAACCTGATTTGAATATCCTATCAGTGTAGTTCAGTGTGCCCTTTTATAGAAATTCATGTACAATAGCAGCATGTCTGCTGATAAAAATCCTCCTGCACTGGGCATGGGAACGCATCTTGGGACGTTGAGATGAGGGGAGCGTGGGGTGACCTGCTCTATTCTTCCAGCAGGCTGTGGGCTGGCCCCTGGAGCGTCCCCGCTCCTGCTTTGGGCTTGCTCCTCCACTGGCTCCAGGGAGATCCCCCCACTGCTGGAAGGTGCGCGTTACCTGCCGCGGAGCTGAGCATGTCCCGCGGAGCTGGCAGGCTCCGGCTCGCGATGGGGGCTGTGACCATTAACGTGACCTTAAAGGTCTTTTCCAACCGAAATGATTCCGTGATTCTATGAATGGCTGGTAGATCAGCCCAGCTCGTTTTGATCTTTGCCTATAAACAGGCATGTCTGTGACGAGGAAAGCAGAGGTGTGTCCCCAAAATCTCTTGAGCTGGCTTCCGGATGAACAAGTTCTTGCACCTCTAACATTTTTTCAGGGCTCCTGGCTGGCTGGTCCCTAGGAGGCCACATCTGTAGCAGCCGGAGAGCCCTGTCCTCGCAGGATGTCGTGACTGTATAATGCTGTATAACGTACAATGTAAGCGTAAAGCTTCTCTGCTGCCGGTGTGTAACGTGTAGCATCTCTGTCAGAAGATGGAAGTGCCACCATGGGCCGTGCGGCCGGGCTGAATGGCAGCACTGGGCTGGCACTGAGAGCGAATTCTTGCTTACTAATTAAGCTAATGAGGCAGCAAGCGACCTGCCTTTCTCTCATGATGGTGCTCTGGCTGTACGCATCAGGATTAGGGCTGCCTTCAGATGTCTGAAGTGTCCGTTTGAGCCGATGTGCTGGTTTTGGGGCGTCGATTGACGTCCTTGTCTTTGATGCTTGGACCAAAAGGAGTCTCGGACATGAAGAGCAGAGATGGCTCTGATCGTTTCTCTCTCTAAAGTGCGGGTGAGGCGTCTCTCTGGCTCCTGCCTGTTGCCTTCTGTTTGTTTGGCTGGTTTGGGAGTGTATTTCGCTTTGATGGCACCCTGCCCAGAGAGCATTCTCGGGAGGGATATCCAGCGCCGTCACCCGCGTGCTGCCCTGGGCAGCTCCTGTTGGGGGGTCGCGCTGCCCGATCCCGCCGGCCTCGGGCAAGCAGCGCTTTGTTCATCGTGCCCCGGGGACAGAGCCCGGCTCCCGCAGGGAGGGACAGAGCGGCTGAGGGCAGGACGTGCCGCTGCCGGTGGCTGGAGGCGCGCATGGCCATGGTGGCGGGGAGTGGGCTGGGATGCTCCTAGCGTGAGATGCCCTTCTCACCCGCGAAAGCTATTGGATTAACCGGCTGGGTGCTGCCATCTCCTCCAAGCACGGCCTGTTCGGAGCCCCATTGGAGCGCATCTGGCTGAGCGGGAGCAAGGAGCCGTGTGTGGAGCAGCTTGGCAGGCTGCGCTCCGTGCGGGGAGGCTCCGAAGCCTCACACCGCCGCGGTCCGAAAAGCACGCGGGCCCGGCTTCCCGCTCGCCCTCCGCGTGCCGACAGCTGTCCCTCCGGGGGCAGCGAGCGCGCGGCTCGGGGGAACCACGCGGCTCGTGACGCGGCTCCTTTGCGTGCGTGGCCAGCAGGTCGCAAGGCAAGGAGCGAGGCTCGTGGCTGAGCACCCGGCGCTACGGCTTCCAAGGCACATCTGATTGTGACGGGGCGGGATTTGGGTGTTTTGGTTTACAAAATCAGCGTGATATGCGGCCGAATCCTTGGGAGCCTGCTGAACCCCTTTCCACTCTTACGGGCATCTCTGATTTATGGGATAAGCTCAGAAAATAATGTGCAAAAAGGCGTGTGCAGTGCGGGATGTGCCAAAGCAATAAATCTAGATTCCTTCCTTGTTTCTCTAAAGGGCTTTTGGGAGCCAAACATCCGGCATCCAAGAGAAAATGTGCATGGGTTGTCCTTCAGTGTGCGCTGTTTGGCTTTATTTATTTGTTTTTATGATGACGATTGGAAAATAAAGGACATGAGGCAAAAAAGCCTGCTGGATACGCCCACTGCAGCTCCGCGTCCTGGCAATCGTCTGACGTTTGCGGTGGAGTGAAACCCATAAAAATACAGCCTATAATGTAAAACATCAAAAAAAAAAACAAAAAAAGCCCCCTCGTTGGCCTCCCAAGGAAGGAATTGTATTCTGCCTGAAGCTCTCCCAGTACTAAGGAGAAGATGACGTTTCCAAGAGCTGTGGTTCAAGGGTAACGTGGGCTGCAGTGTGGCGTCTAACAAAATGGAAAGCTCTTTTTAAAGTGTATTTGTAAAGGTTTATCTCAAAATAACTCACCCCGAGTACTTCCATGCTGCTTAAAATGCTATTCTTCCGGGATGACGGGTGCGGGGAACCTTTTTTCATTAACGCTGGGTGGAGGTTTGTGGGTTTATTGGGTGCAAAAGTTTAAAGCTGGATATTTTCTGATGGTATCTGCAGGCGTAAAACTGGGCAAGGGTCTCGGGGAAGCCATAAGCACCGTAGCAGTGTCCGGGGAGCGCTAACATTTTATGGGACTAATCACTGGGTTAAAGCCATGAGAGTTTAAGTCCGGATTTCTTTTCAGCCACACCTAGCTTCTGACAGCACTGCCTTTCTTACCAGAAACTCCTGACTCTTGGATCCTCGGCAGGAAGCCGAGGGCCTTACGTAGGGATGGTGTCGTGGGGAAAGGACCTATTTTAGGAGCGCTGTTTGCAACAGGAACGTGCTGACTTTGTTTCGAATGTGCGAGGCGAGGACAAATGCAGAAGGTTGGTTGTGCATCTGCGGGGTGGGGGCGGGAGGTGGGACGCGATGGCGGGGCGCAGGCGCTGGCATGCAGGCTGTGGGGGGCCTTCTCCTCCAGCGGGGGCGCCCCTTGAGGAGACGGGGCTGCTGGTAATTGCTGGGCCGAGGGCTGAGACCTGCACCAGCTCTGTTTCCAGAGAGATGCTTTATCTTTCCTGGCTCCTTAAGCGCTGCTAGAGCTTGCACCTTGGGTAATGGCCTCTTCCCGTGCTTTGCTGACGCTCCTGGCACATCTGTCAGTGAGATCAAGATCTGCTGCAAAAGTTGCAAGAAATTACATCTTTCCTGGGTCGCCTGACTCTGCCAGCTCTGGAGGCCATTAGATCATCCCAGCGCCATCCAACCCTTTTCCATAGGAAGCTCGCGGGTCTCAGCTGAAGCTCCATCATGGAAAAAATCATAAACTCCACCTGTCCGATTTGCCAAGCCTATGACTTGCGCTGGCAGAGGACTTGCAAGGAGGCAGTGCTGGTTTTGCAGGTGTGTTAGTGCTGGCCGGCGCCTGTCCGTCTCTGCAGCACACCTGAAAAGCAGCCATGCAGAGATGTCAGCCAGAGCCTTTCAAGCAGCTTAAGTTGGTTCTCACAAAGCAGCGGCTGGCTCAGCTTTTTACTCTTGCTGCACCTTGATCTGACGAGCGTTCACTAAGAACATGAGCTGGAGGGTCTTTGCTTTCCTGAAAGCCAGGTAGTTTGGAGCACGAAGCGTAAGCTGTGGGGACCTGCTCCCGCCAGGCCTGCTGCGAAGAGGGGTGCTGCACCACCTCCCGGTGTGGCTTCTCGCACGCCTGGCCTCGTCGGCTTCTTGCCTGGGGCTCCAATTCCCCTCTTAGCGAGCGGAGCTTCTGCTGGGAGCAGGGACGGGTGCTGGGGGTCCCGCCAGAGCAAGGATAGGGGGACTGGGCTCCTGGGGATGACTGTCGTCTGGGACTGCAGCTTGGAGAAGTTCTCTACTCCCCTGAAGCCTCCTGTTGCGTTGAAGAGCCTTTTGAGTTGGAGGAAGAACTTAATCGTTGCCAAGATTGATTAAATTAATTTAAGATCGTAGGCGCAGATGCTGTCCTAGTCCCTCGTCCCTGGCTGTGAGCCCACTCTGGCGGCTGCGTGGTCCTTCTCAGGCTGGCTGGACAGGCTGTCCTCTGCCAGCTGTACTTCGGGCTGCACCCCCTCCAGAACAGCTTATGGTGATTCAGCCTCCTACTCCCTGCTTGCCCCTGGCAAGTTCTTAATTGCTCTGCCTCAGTTTGCTCTGTAAAGCAGTGCTACGTGAGACTGGCGTTTGGAAGACGAGAGGGCTGAGAGGGGCTCCTAGTGAAGGGCGCCGCCGCCTCCCGAGCTCCGAGCTCAGCCGGTGAAGGGAAGAGGTATTGATTTTTCTTTCCCTTGTTTTCAAATGGACCTGTCAGTTTTCCTGACTAAACGCTATGTGCCATTAATGATTTGCTGTCTCAACTTTTGTTTTAAAGTCTTGCTGCTGGCCTTTCTAGAGGTAGGAGTCGGCACCCAGGAGGCATGCTGGAGGGAAGGATACTTTCAGCCTCCTTGGGTCACTGGTTGACAGCTCGAAAAGAGCAATATTATGCAGGGAAAGAGGGGCTTCGTTTGCTCATCGGGCGTGGAGACCTTTGGGGTTGCTTTTCGTCCTGTCTCCGAGAGCACCAGCCGTACCGGGGCGGGGCGGGGGTCAACATGCAGGTGTCTCCCCACCCTTGGCGATGCTCCATCTGCTTTTCCTGAGTTCAGAAAAGTTCAGTTAATTCATCATTCATTAGAGGGAGAATCTTGCCTTCTCCTTCTCTCGACTGCGTATCAAGTCCGACCAACAACTCGAGGCGGTCCCAGAGCTGTCTGGGAGCAGTGAGGGGGCAGTTCGGGTCCGGTGGGGAGGTACGGCGCCGCGTCCCGGCAGCCTGGTCTGGGGGAGTCTCGCTCTTCGCTCTTGGGGAGCTCCCGCGAGCCCTTAGCATGGCTTCGGGAGAGCAAGCAGGAGGAACTCGGAGGAGTCCAGCACGTGCTTGGCAGGGGTTCGAAGTGCCTCTTTGGGCCTTCTGTGGATTTTTGCACGCCTGACGCAGCAATGACTTTTCCTCCGCTGCCTCCAGAGGAGCTGATGCTCTTGCCGGGAGCAGGAGAGGAGAGCACCACGTCCCCTCCCGCGTGGGCGAGGCTGCTGCCAGCATCGGCTTGAACTTTGCTTCTGCTGGGATTTGCCCTCCTGCATGGCCGGGCTCTTTCCCCAGCCCCTGCGTTCGCCCTGGGCTCGGGAAGCGCTGATCTGCCAAAAAAAGCCAAGGGGTCACGACGTCTGCTGTCCTCAGCTACCCCCTCTGTGTTTGGAGGCTCTGGAAGCTGTGGGATGCTGGCGAGCCGGGAAGCCCGGGGACTCGGCCGCCTCTCCAGGGACCTCGGAGCAGCACATCGCTTCCTCCGACCCAAGACTGCGAGGCTCTACCTGCTCCCGCTGCCGGAGCACGTGTTTATCCACAGCGGCTGCTCCTGCGTGGGCTTCACGCTGGTGCGATGCTTGGCAAGTCGCTGCTTTGATGTGGTCCCAGTGACAAATTACTCCTCAGATGCTCGCAGGCTTCCCGCGCTGTCTAAATGTCAGCTCTTTACAGTGGATCAGCAGCAAAGAAGATTTGCAGCCGTTACGATTATCTTTGCAATGCCACTAGGTTTGAGGGGCCCAGTGCTATTCCCTCAGTGCTGGAGCTCTGGAAGGGTGGTGGGTTTTTCGCTTTAATCTTAAAAGTCATAAGAAGAAAGGGTGAATTTTAGGATTCTGGCAGCAGAGCCCGCGTACAGGTGATGTATGGGAGGCTGAAGGGAGCGGGTGCACAGGAGTTTTCCCAGCCCCAGCCCCAGGTGTGAGCTGCAACGCGCCAGCTTGTCCACCAAAGGGGTTGGAGCTTCTCCCATAGGAAATATCCTCATCGTTCCCGTCGGGGCTCGCACGCAGGCGTTGCTGGGGAGCCGTGTGGGAGCTGTGCTCATGCGAACGACCATCGGTTGCTTGGGACCGGAGCAGTGCTCAGAGAGGAATCCCGTTGTCTGTCCATTGGCCTGACGCTTCTGTCGGAGATGAAGGGCTGGTTATTTATCTCCTGGTCTTCACCCCTTGCTTTGGCTTTTCTTAGACACGTCTCCCATGCTGTGCTCGGGGTCTGCTCCCCTTGGCAGGGAGCCTAGCCCCACGGGCGGCCGTCCCCCAGCAGCACCCATCTTCGCGGCTCGGCTGGGCTGTGCTGGCTGGTTGGCGGGTGGCGAGTGCTCCCAGGACCCGCCGTTTGGGTGTCCTGGTTCCTCTCTCACCACCAGCCCTCCGAGCCCTAACCGCGTTGTAGCGTAGCTGTTACCTCCTGGGAGAAGAGAAGCAAATTATTTCCGTGACCTCAGTTGTTTGTGTGTTTTTCTCAATGAAACGTGAGATGGGGCGAGTGCATCAAGTTTCCCTCGCCGCTAGCTTGTAGTGGTGAAGATGCTCATGCACTCAAAGGGGAGTAAATCGGGGTCTTGATTTTCCATTGTCTCCCGGATGCCGGCGGCGGCAGGGGTGGCATTGGCGTTGCGGGGAGCGCCTGCACCTTTGGTTGCACCTTCCTGCAGCTGCGGGTTGGCACAGCGGTGCCCCTTCACGCCCCGTGCTCCGTGAGCCGGCCCGGCAGGGATGTGGCGCGGGTGCCGGCGAGCCGCTGCCCCTGCGGTGCCGCTCCGTGCAGAGCTTGGGCAGGACGCGGTCCCCGTGGTCCTGAGGTCACGGCGTCTGGCTGACACCCCCGGCCAGGCACAGCGGCAGGGGATGCTCGGAGGTTGCGTGGCAACATGGGAAAAATTCATATTAAAGTTTAGGATTGGGAGGAAGGTGAAGGAGGGTGGCGTGGCCCAGGGGCAGGTCCCCAGGGAGGCTGGGGGCTCCATCCGTGGCAGGGGCCCCCTCTGCACCCCTGCTTCTGCAGTGCCCCTGCGTTGGGAAGCCTGTGCGTCCGGCCAGGGCAGGATCTGCTCAAAACCTTCCGCATCATCCCTTGCTTAAAAACTAGCCTTTCCCTTTCATCTAGTGCCACTTGATTCATAAAGCTGTGATTTTTAATTTGACAGTGTTCCTTGTCAGTCCCAGTGGGAAATATGTTTGGGACCAGTTGGGAAATGGAGGAAAAAAATTACCAGAAGGTTTTCACTTCTTTGATCTATCTTTTTTATTATTTTTTTTTTATAACAGAAAGCACAGCGAGAGAATGAGTAGTCTCCTGCAATCTGTTTGCTGCTCTCTGGGTGTTAGAGGATGACACCAGCTGGGCTGGTAAAAAAATCTTAAAAAAGAATAATCCCAAACCCACATTAGAAATTAAACACGTCACTCACCAAACTCTGGAGTTTAATCAATTTTTCTGCCCTTTTCTCTGGTTTTTTTTTTTGTTTGTTTCTTTTTCTTTTTTTTGTTTCTCTTTCATTTTGTTTCTGAATTCTGGTCTGAGGCTGTGCTAGCCAGGGGTTGTGCATCAGACAGATGCTGAGTTGTTTTATATTCCACTCAGGCTTAATTAACACAATGCATAAGCGTGCTGGTGCCGCTGTGGCCGCGGGAGCGTGCTATAACAGGAGGGCCAAAAGGAAGGGAGGAGGCCAAAAAGAGCAGATCAAACCCCTCCGTTGGGGAAGTAGAGGGGTGAGGCTCTGGCCGTGCGTGCTGCCGGTTGCAGAGCCGGTGGGCGTCATCCCCCGGCCCCACTGCCACCGTGCTCAGCGGATGGAGGGAAGCGATGTGCGGCGGAGCAGCGCTCCAGAGAGGCTCGCGCTCCTGGCGTCGAGCTGCCTGCTGGGATGGGCTCCGATGTGCGTGCCTCTGCGTGGCTCCCCGCGGCTGGATCCCTGCGGCTCCCAGGGCTGCAGACCCTCCCTCCGGCTGCGAGCATCCCCGGTATGTGTGGGGATCCTTCAGCTGCAGCCGCCTCCCAGCCCGTGGGTGACTTCTCCAGCATCTCCTCCTGAACTGCCGGGGAACCTCCCAGCCTCGAAGCCTTTACCCTGAGAACTGCAGGGGTGGTAAATCCCCGTGAGCCATGCTGGGCTGTTACAGGGGCGCCTGCTCCCTTGTGAGCTGGACCAGGTGGCCTTGGAGGGACGATGACAACCGGTGACAGCCCTGGTAATTCAAGGGCATGTGGCATCACCTCTCCCTGTGCCTGGAGAAGCGAAACCCTCCCCCCACCCCGCTGACCTGATGTGTTGCAGTTCAGCGTCTCTTCAGAGCCGTCGCTTGCAAAGGGGGCATAAAAACGGTGCTGTACCAGAAAGTAACGGGGCAAGCGTTTTGGGAGGCTGTGAGAGCTCAGGCTGGTGCACGGCGACTGCTGCCGTCCCTGGAAGGCCTTGCAGAGGGCAGGGAAGGACGAGGAGCCCCGTTCCGCACTGAAGCCCGAGTGTGTTTCTGTGTGTGCCCCCGTGCATCCCCTTTCCCAGGGCCATAGGAGTGAAAACACAGAGAGTTTCTTTGCTTCTTTTAATACTAAGCGCTCTCCTGCGTGGCTGGCAGGCGTGATGGGGGGCTGAGGCTCTCCGGGCGGAGGGAAGAGTGGATGAGAAGGCGCAGCAGCGCGTCGGTGGGGCGGCTCTCGCTGCCAGCCAGGGCACTGTTGGCGCTGCCTGGGAGGTGGTTTCAGGGTGGATTTTCATCTGGGGTATCGCCAGGCGCCTGGCTCTGCCTCTCCTTCACCGCGGCACATGCCAGACTGCCCCGGAGCCGCTTTGGGTGCGTTGCTTGGTTGAGTCATAGCCGAAAGTGAGGAGGGGCACGTGCGCTGCTGTGTGAGTCGCTTTGGGCCCAGGCTCTCCCTCTGGGCTTTTTCTGGGGCTTCAGAGAGGAGCATCCTTAGGCAGAAGCTGTCCCTTGACAGATAGAAATAAAAATGGTTGTTTCTGCTCGCAGAGGTGCTGGATCAGCTCTCCCTTGGCTCACGACTTTGGGGCGGTGGCACCACTCTGATGGAGCACAAGGTGGATGATGCCTTTGGGTCAAAGCTCTGAGCGTTGGGGTTTGATATGCTGAATTTGTATCGCTTGCCAAGAGGGGTTTCAGTTAGACCATCTCTGTGCCTCCCAGGAGGGGTTTGCTGGAGGACACACGTGCTTGGGGATCAGTGGGCTCTTCACATGGGAACCCACACCTTCCCCCTGAAAGTCAGTGTGGGCCAGTCTTTCCAATAAGCAGTTGAAATGTCCCGTTTTGGCATGCAGAAGCCTGCCCATGCTGCCTTCCTCTCATCTCCTGCTGTTTTGCAGCTCTTATTTCCATGTTTTATCCTTTGCTGCAAGGTTTGAATGAGTCCTGGAGCTTCTTCAGCTGCTGGTAACAGGCAGCCCCCAGTGAGGTGTTGCGCTCAAGCGCATCATTGAAATAAATTGTCTCATAAATTATCAATGAAACCAGCTCCTCTGCTCTAGCCTTGCTTGGTGGTGTCCCGACAAAGGAAGCCATGCAGTTTTAATGCAGCAGCATAGACAAAGCCACTTTTATATTGGACCAGAGCCTTGGGAAAGGAAGATGGGAAGCTGATTGGGAACCCCCCCCATTCCCACCCACCTTCCCCCCACCCCCTTTGGAAGGGGCTTGGCAGCACGGAGGTAGGAGTGAGCTTTCCCCAGCCTCTCCTGACCCCAGCTCGGATGGCATGGCCCAGGCTGGGTTCCCCCCTCTTCATCAAAGCTCAGGTTTGAGCAGAGCTGCCTCACTGCGGGGTGGCCGGGGCTTGGCGAGCCTGAGCAGCTGGACAACGTGGGGTTTTCATATGAATATGCAGTTATTTTTTGAAATGTAGCAGAATATTCCACCCAAAGCAGTGCAGTTACGATCCAGGTCTAGAAGCGCCTGCTTTTTGTCTTTTTTTTTCCTCTTTTACCAACGGGCTTTGCCAAGAAGCTTGTTGGAGCGGCATGTGCTCTTGCTGGGAGAAGCAGAACATCTCTCTTGGGTGGAGGATACATCCCGTGGAGGGTTGCTGCTCGGACGTGCAACAGTTTCTGGGTGTTCATGAATGAAATGGTGTCCTTAGCCTGAGTTCATCTGCATTTGCAATGGACCCTTTGAAAACAACCTAGGGGTCCTCTCCCTACCTGAGTTTGCCTCGGTCACGATGTGATGCAGAGTCTTCCCTTCATGTAAAATCAAGGATGAAGGTGTTTGCTGGGAGCGACGAGGATGGGGGGGACGCGGGGTGCAGCCTGGGGCTGGGGAAGGGTTATTACGGGGGGTGGTGGCTGTGAAAGCTGTAACGATTCAATTGCCTATTGCCGAGGAGGAGAAGGGAAGATGTGTTGGGATATAGCTGTTTCTCCTCCCCCAGGGATACTGCGACTCTGGCTTAATTTCTCTTCTGCATAGAAAAACCTGGCTTTTTCAGTGCCGAAGTGAGGAGACCGAGCCCGCTGCTCAGCCGCGGCGCGTGGCACGATTTGGCAGTGGGTTGGAAATGGGGGCGGGGGGGCTATAGCCAGGGCTGTCACAGCGGTGGCAGACCCAAGCTCTCCCTCCCTGGGGAAAGGAACTTTCCCATGGGATGCAAGGCTTAGACCTGTTCTGAAGCTTTACTTACTGAAGCACAAGAAACCTCTCCCTTACCTCCTCCTGCGCGTGGCTGGAGCAGAGGGCAGGGCGAGCACGCAGGCAGCGCCCCCGACCCCTTTCAAAATTGTGTTTCCGTAACAGGTGGACTGTGTGTGATATTTGGAGGAGGGGGATGTTATTCGGCGATCTTATTCCCCGCGCAAAACTTGTGCTTTTTTTTTCTCCTGTCTGAAATGGGACGGGGGAGGGATGAATGAAGACCTTCCGCAGGCAGCTCCAGCAAGGGGCTGCGCCTGGCAGCACCCAGCCGCTGCAAGCAATCCTTGCAGGCTCGCTGGGAGTTCGCTGCTGAGGAAAGTGAAGCACAGAGAATTAAATATTAGTTTGCATCAGGATCTGGGCATGGCTTGGTGCTTGAATATGTGCTGCACCAGAGCCTGTGGGAATGTCCCCTGGGACCGCTGCTGATCACGGAGAGCAGCGCGGGGAAGGCAGAAGCCAAAGCCAGGCACTGACCTGAGCCCTCTGCATCCATTAAATCCTTATTATGCCAAAAAACCCACCCTGGAACCTCTGCATTTTCTTTTTCTTTTCTTTTTGTTTTTTTAAATGGGGTGTTTGTTTTAAAGCGCGATGCCTCCGTGGATGGGAAGCTTGCAACGGAGCTGCAAGGAGAAGGCAGTGCTGGCTGTGCCACCGGGGCTGCTCAGCGCGGTGCCGGAGCTGGAGGTTAACGCAGCAAAGCTGCAGGCGCCTGTCGGCGTCTGGGTTTATGGAGCTGGTGGGAAATTCGCTGAAGATAGGTGCTGCCGTACCCCTGGGCATGGCTTATCGCAGAGGGGAGGGCATGGGGGGCAGGCAGCAGGGCCTGGATGCCTGCAGGAGGGAAGAGCTCTTCCACAGCTCTACCTGGGCTCTGTGCACGGAGCCAAAATCCTGATAAACCGAGCAGCTTCCCCAGCAGGTCTTTCGAAATCCCCCGAGGTGCTGGGAAGAGCCTCCTGTGGCCGGCGGCGGCTGCGGGGCTCGGCTGGGGCAGGATGGGCTGCAGCAGCAGCAGCAGCTCGGCTCAGCAAAGCTTTGGGCAAGGCTTTGCTGGTTTTAGCGTGGTTGAAGGGCAGCTCCTTCCGAGCACCGCTGTGGTAGTGGCACATCCGCTGCTGGGGTTGTGTGGAGAGGCTGTTAAGTCTAAAATCACTGTAATTACTATCTGTAGAGTTTACGGATTGTTTTCGGGGTGACGTGGCAATGGCAGATGGGTTCGTATGATCCAGGGTCTTTCCCTAGCGATGAGCATTTGCTGGCGGTCCTGTCCTGCCGGAGAGGCCGGCCTGGGCTCCCAGCATCATTCGCTGCTGGGCTGAGGCACAAGGAAAGCGCGGAAAAGTAAGGAGAATAGAGAGTAATAAAAGTGACAGCCTTTGAAATAATTTAAACCCGAGTCATGCCCAACCAGGGAGTTTATTTTTCAAGTTATCCACAGCTGAGCTTTGTTTAACCTTGGATAATTCTTCTTGGGTAAGCAAAAAGATCCTCACACCTATAATAATATCTGATTTTGAGAGTTATTTAGTGCTGAATAACTGCTTTTTAAACGGTTGTAGGACATTGCAATCAAAAAATAAAAATAAAATGCTAATTGCTCTGGTTTCAAAGCCCGTGACGAGGTCTCTTACAGAAGATGTATGCTCGCAGACATGCTTGCCAACACATATATTAGCAGTGTCAGAGGGAACAAAAAGTTCCCGTTAGCAAAGATTAGCTTTTAAAGAAAGATGAGGGGACGGGGAAAAAAAATAAAGGCAAGAAAAGAAAACTAGATAAAGGTTTTCTGAGTAGCCTTCTTTGTGGAGGGCTCTGCCAGGAAGATCAATGTGGTGGTTTTATTTTTGTGCCTTGACACTGCTAAATTTTGAAAGAGTCTTTTGACCCGTCGGTGAATGCGCAGGAAAGAAGCTGCTGGGGACAGAGGGGGCCAGGGGAGCGGGCAGGGAGCGTCTTTACCGTGCCAGTGTTTCGTTAGAACAACGCACGGATCCGCTGCAGGAAACGACTCGGGTGCCCGGGCTGATGGCAGAGGGGCTCCTGCTACCGCGGCAAAGGGTGCGGACGGAGACAAGGCTGCGGTTTTGCTGGCTGTGGGAACTCCCCTTACTCCTTCCACGTGCAGCGTCCTCCCAAGTCATTGCTCTGCTGCTGACCTTCCTCCGGGAGCTGCTGCAGGAGCTTTCGGGCTCGCCCGGCCCTGCTCTCCGTGCCCGTCGTGGTTCGGGAGCAAGCCGGGGACCCAAGGGGCTGGGATGCTCTGGGGCAGCTCCCCGCGTTGCTCCCTGTGCCGTTCATGCCCCGCTGCTGCCTACTGAAGCCAGGCAAAGCTCCAGCCTTTGTGGTCCCCAGTGGGACTGCAGCTGGGGCAAGGGGCAACTGGTGCTATCCCAGTTACCGGGGGGGTTTCGGAAAGCCCACCCCTGGGGAGGAGGCGGGATGCAAGAGCCTCAGCTTTCATGTCACATAAAGCATCACAGGGTTGGTTTGTGTGTTATTCTGAGACTTTGGAGAGAAGTTCAAAAGCTAACTTAAATCCACTCCAAAGGCTTGCGAAAAGAACGAGGAGGCAAATAAAGAGTACCCACGAGGTGTTTATTTATTTTCTGAAACTCTTGGGATTTTCCAGCTGGTCTCGTGACTCACTCGGGCTCTGACTCACGCAGACTGAATGCCTGGGCTTGGCAACCCATGACTTTCTGCTGCCGGGGCAGGGAGCTGCCTGCGGGGGTGCCGCACGCCCCTCCAAAAGCTTTTTGTCTTGCTGCCGCACCCAAGGGATGCTCGCTGCGGCTCGGCGAGGTACCAGCTTCCCGGCCCCTGGGGTGTCTGAGCATCAGCTCTCACCAGGCAAAAATGCTGGCTGCCCAAGGCTCGGAGCGCCGCTCGGTCTGCGCTGGAAAGCCTAATGCGCGGGGAGAGGGTTTGAGTGTGTGTGTGGGGGTGATACGGGCGCTGTGCCCCTTGGCAGCCCACGCCAAGGGCGAGCGGGGGGCCCTGGGGCCGCTGCCTGCGATGCTTCGGTCTCCCCTTCACCAGCTGTGCCAGAGAGCAGATCTGTTTCCTTTCTGCTTCGAAGTGTCTCTGAGAAATAATCAGCTTGACTTTGGGATTTAAGTTGCAGTAGGAAACAATAAGCTTTCCGACCCCAGCGTTGCGGGGGCTTCGGCGCTGCCCGCCCCAGCCTTTTGTGGCTGCGTGATGGGTTTGCAAGTAAACGCTTTTCCCATGGCAGCTCTCTATGTTTTGCTAGAGCACTCAGAAGACCGTTTTTAAAAGCATTGCTTTGGCAAGGTAAGCCTGGGCTGAAGGGAAGCCTTCACGAGTGAATGCTGGAGGGCGGCCTGCCTGCCTCGGAGATGAAGCAAGGCAAAGTTTGCAGTGAGGGGTAATGCTGCTATTGCATCAGGGATGTAGGTGAGAGGGGTAGCAGGGGTGTTGGCCGCGTCAGCCTTGTCTGGAGGCTTTTCCCGTCGATTAAAATGCACAGAGGCTGCTCGCTGGGGGCACTTTCCCCCGGAGGTGGGCAGAGCCCCATCACTGGGGGCAGCTGGGGGCCACGACCAGGGCTCGAGAACGCGGTAGGAGATGCCGGCAGCCTGGATCTGCAGTACCCAGGGCAGAGCCTGCAGCTGGGCCCTTGCCTTGGCCACAGAAGCCTAAAAGCAAAAAATGATGAACCCTTTTTTGTGCTCACGGGGGCCAGCTGGGCTTCCCTTGCCAGCGGGCTGCTGGCTGACGCCGCGAGCGCTCCGCGTGGCCCCTCGCTCACGGACCCCCCCCTTTGGAAGCGCCGGCTTTCCGCGGGGCTGCCTCTAGCCGCTGCCAGGCTGCTGATAAACACCCGAACATAAACACAGTGGGGAGATAAGTGCGCGCTCCCCCTCCACCCCCTCCACGCTTGCGGAGCTGTGATTTAAATGCCGCCACGTGCAGCTACGTGTCGGTTCGGTGAAACCAAAGGAAGGTGCTGTTGCTTTCTTTCCCTTTCTATTAGTTTCCACCGAGGCCTGTTTCTCATTTAAATTATAGGAGGCAGCCCGTGCTGGAAAAACATTGTTCTCGAAGCCACCAGCTCGTTGGGCAATAAAAATAGTGTATTGTGGAGTTGCTGTGTCCTGCAGAATGAGCCCGATTTACTTGTTTGCTGTGCTCCTTGCAGCCGCGGAGCGTTGCAGCTGGAGGGAGGGTGCTGCAGCGGCTGGGACCGGGGTGCGGGGGTCCTGCTGTGGCGGTGCTTAGGTCAGAAACCCTCCCGTGGGTTTCTGCTGCCCACCAGCTGCAAGCTGCACCTGGGCACATTCAAGGTGCGACGGGTTGCCCGCCCTCGGCGCCCTGGGTACCGCGGGGGGAAGTTGTGCCGGAACCGCGGCTGCTTGTTGCAGCCAGTGAGGGGCTTTCAGCACGGAGCCGGGCAGGTCTCCAGCGGCTCTCCAGGCTCAGCTGTGCTTTTTGGTGGGCACATTGCCCATAGTGCCCAGAAACAGGGTTGCAAGGCATCGTGACACCTAGCTGTGACACCCGAAACAGCGTGGCTGGGAATAACCTGGTCGGTGATGGGGGGCTCTCCCCCCCCGCAGGATGTCTGCTGGATCATGCTCCGCTCCCCGCGTTTCCGAGCATCTGTATTATCCTGAAGCCTGCAGCCATGGGAATTCTGGGGCTGTAGGAGAAGCTCAGCTTGCTTTTTAAATACACAGATTTGTGACCTTTAAAGACTCAAAAGACAGGCAGCAGATAAGAACAACACCGGGTTTCTGTAAACCTTCTGGTCTGGGGGACGCTTGGCTGATGGTTATCGAGCGCATGGGCTGGCGGCGGGAGGGAGGTGAGTAAGAGAGTGCAACGCTTAATCCCATTGCAGTGCAGAGGCTGCGAGAGGCTGGCGCTCGCTCGGAGGAAGCACAGTGGATGGCTTTGTATAGGGCACGGATGCTGCTGCTGGGTTTACATCAGCCGCTTATTCTTTCAGAGCCGCCTCAGCCGCACGTGAAATCCGGCAGGTTTTTCCATTCTGAACTCGGTGAGCTTTTGTGCTTCCCAAAGCTGGTGCTGCACGTAGCAGCGAGGTGCTTCCCACGGGGCTTTCATTATGCGGTTTAAGATCTATTTGCTGCGTTAATGTGTTATGTCAGCCCGGCTGCAGGTCCAAGCCCAGGGGTTCAGTTTGTGTTTATTCTGGACGCTCACCTGCTTCTCAGTTAATGCTCCTCGGTGTTGCTCAGCTTCAGCAGCTTTACTGGAGCCTCGGCGCTGTGCGCTGTACGCTGTCGCAGCCGTGCCTCAGACAGGTGGCATTTGCCTTTCCAGGGTGCGCCCAGTCTGCTAACGCTGCTTCTTTCTTTGATTAGATGGCGTTTTCAGTTACTTCGCCAAATCACCACTCTTGAGGGTGAAATTTTCCAGCGTAAAAGGCTGAAGTTGAGTGTGGGCTTTTTGATTTCTGTTGTTTGGGTTTGGGGGTTTTTTTTTTTGTTACCGCGTTTTTGCAGAATGATTCGGTTGTATCGGAGAACAGGCCTGGAGGCGGTCAGAGGTTATCACAGGTAGTTATGACTACAAGCAAAACAAATTCTATAGACAAGCCCCCTGCTTTGCAAAGACCAGTTCCACTTGGTCCTGCGCCTTGCAGGCCTTCTGCTGCTGCCCTGCTCCATCGCTGAGGTTTTGCAAGGTCTGAAGTGACGCGGAGGTTGCATCGGTCCCAGCAGCCAGTGCCTCCCCAGGTGCCTGTCCGTGGGCAGCCCTGGAGCAGCGCGGGTGGGTGTCTGCGCCCTCCTGCGCCGGCCCTCGCCGCCTGCCTGCTCGCTGCTGCCTGGTTCGGGCACAGGCAGGCGGGAGCCAAGCCGGGAAGGGGGGAGAGGGAGAGCTGAGAGTGGCTGGGGCGAGGGCGAAGCCTGGGCTGCTGGATTTGGGAGAGGAGGACTCTGGGTCACCTTGCCAAAAGTCCCTGGGGGGATGCACCAAAACCTCACAGCAGCTCATCGCTTTGGTATGTTTGGGTTTTTTCCAGAGTAGCAGCGAATCCTGCCCTCCGAACTTCAACCTTGACTGAGAGCACTGATCCCTTGAGTTTTCTGGGGAAATAACTGAAATCTTAGGGTTTCCCTCCTAGCGTGGAGGAGGAAAGAGAATTTTTCCTTTTCTCATTATCAGAAATGGATATTTTTTTTCTTGAGGAGGGAACAAGGACTGGTGGGAGCTTTACACTTCACTGGGAGACTTTTTAGCCAAGTTTAAAGCAGCTGAAACAGGTTTTGGCGTGAGCAGTTACCCTTGCTTTCGGCTTGAAGGCTCCAGTGGTCCCTCCCCTCTGCGTTTTCCAGATGTTGTAACTTTTTTGAAAAGTCTGCATGTTTTTTGGCTGTTCCCGTCGAGGTGGCCTTCGGAGAGGCTTTAGCAGAGTCCGCTGGGCAGCACGGGCGCGGGGGGATGCTCCCGGGTGCTGGGGGCTGGCGCGGGCTCTTGGTTTTGGAGAGACGAGCAGGGCTGTGGGGCTGGCTGAAGGCAGGGCCGGGGCACACGGTTGCTTCGCCTGGGCTGCCCAAACGTGCTGTCGTCAAGCGCCTTGGGTCTGCCAGCGCCGCACCGTGTGCCGGCCTCGAGCGGTGGGCAGCGCAGGCTGGGGAGGGCAGCTCGCAGCGGGCAGGGCTGCTTTATCCAGGAAAGGAAACTTGTTCAGACGTCTTCTCTCGTGCCTGTTGCTGTAAGACATCGGAGCTTGTGCAATCCGTGGGGCTGGTGCCCGAGATCTGCTGGATAAGGTGAGAAAACAGGCTCTCTGCGGCCGGGGCTGGCGCTTGCCTTTGGCCGGGGCAGCCCAGGGGAGCGTGCAGAGGCGCGCGGGAGGAGGCTGCAGCTCGGCCCCACCGCGCCGGCCCGGGGCTTGGCCGTCGGAGGCATCCCCACGGTGCCCGGGCTCTGCAGCAGCCGCGGCGCTGGCTGGTCTTACGGGACAGTCGGAGGCACCAGCTCTGCAAGCGCCGTCTCCCGTACGCACCTCTGAAAGTCCACTGTAGCATCCCGCGCCTTGCAGGGGAAAAGGGGGTCCCCAAGCAGTGCTAAGGCTCTGGCTGCAGAAGAAACTGCAAAAGTGCTGTCTGTCCCGTTGCTTAGTGGTGTTTCGGGTGTCTTTTTGGCTGGTTTAGGCATTTTGTTTGCTATTCCAGCAGCAAAACAGCAGCAAAGGGAAAAAGCAGGCAGAAGGAATGGGACTTTGTGGTGCTCGTGTCTGCACAAGGAGTTAAAGTCTTCTCAAAGCATAACCCTGCTGAAGTCAATGCATTTACCCTGAGGCTCAGTTTGTACTGGTGTGCATCTATCTCAACATCTCCAACTCTGGTTTTAACAGTCTCACCCTGGCTTAACATAAGCAACAAATCAGCCAAAATAAGCCCCATCCCGGGCTGTTGGTTGGGGCATTGTATCTGCTTCCAAGAGAAACCTGGGGGTTTGCAACCTTCACACTTGGGCAACGCTCGCAATGCCTGCCAGGAAAAGCTTTGCTGGGCTGGCTGGCGGGGGTGGGAGCGGGGGAGCAAGCCCAGCGCCAGCGCTCGGCTTTCCCATGGCTTTGGCTTCTGCCCCCGCAGCCAGGTGCTGGGAAGGGGGAAGCCTGGAGCATCCTCAAAGCCAGCACAGCTGAACGGCTCCTTCTCCCCACGGCGTGGCTTGGAGTGAGAGCGGGAGAAAATTCAGGGCAAGTTTGCCGTGAAATGTGGCACAGCCCATCTAAACGTGGCCGTCTTGAACGTGTCCCTGGAGGCCTTCAAGTGCTGGTGCCAGAAAGGTGGAAGAGTTTGGCGCAGGCAAGTCCTGCACGAAGCAAGGGTTTGGAAGTTGTTTAGACAGTAGCCTCCATGGGCCTTACGTTTGTGCCCCTTCTGCCCAGCTCATCCTCGTTTTTTATTCTTCCACGCAGAGAGGTGAGGAGGGGAGACCTTACGGTCGCCCTCCAGCCCATCCTTTGCCGGTAGCGGTGCTGCGCTCCCTGCCAGCCCTTCCGCTTAACGAAGCAGCCTAATGGCAGGAGGCAGCGGCAGATGAGCGAGGTTATGTCTCCCAAAGGGCAGGTTGTGCTTAATCGTTGCCATTTGTCACCGTCCTAGCTTTGCACAGCGCTGGGATCTGGGTTTCTAAATCAGCCTCGGGGTCTCTCTTTGCTCCCATGAACAGGGGCGTGGACAGGGACGTAGCAAATGCCCCAATGCAAAAACGTTTTCCTGCGATGGCTTACAACGCCTCTCTCCGTTTGTCTTCGGGCTATTGGAGGGGAAAGTAGCTGGGTTTATTTCCTTCAGACAAGCCGTTCAGTAGAGCGATGTAAATCTAACGCAAACAAGACCGCAGGGGCTGAACAGGGACAGGGGCTCCAAGGACATCCCGGCTGTCCTCGGGGATGTTGAAGCATGTCCTCGATCGGGGGGACTTTGCGTTGCTCAGCGCCGGGCTTTGCCCTGCCGCCACTGGCGCCTGCTCCGAGGGGTGCCGGGGGTGCTGCCGCCACCCTGGGCGGGAAGGAGCCGCGGCGAGGGGTGAGCCGAGCCCTCGGCTCCGGGTCGGTCCAGCCCTCGGGAACGTGTGGCTGCTGTCTCTCATGGTCCCAGCGCCCGGGTGCTGACAAACAGTGGCAAGGTTTGGGGATGCCTTTCAAAGCCTGATACTGATGTTTTGTGACAATTAATCTTGCTATTTATATCAGTATAATTAGCTATGTTATTAATATTATCAAGGCGCCACAGTGCTAATTATATGTCTGCTTAACATGTGCTATCAGTGCTGTTTAAAATCCAATGTAATTCTGCTTGACATTATCGCTACCATTAGTGTTATTTGTTGTGTGCTGCGGAAGATAATTTGATGCTGCTAATCGCTGCAACACCCATTAGGCAGACTGTCCCCACTCGGCCAAGCTTTTGAGAATGATGCCACCAAGTGGTGCAGCTTTCCTAGGGATGTTTCCCTGTGAAATCTTCCCCATTTTTGGGGTCCCCTGTCTGTCAGGCTCTCCCTCAGGAGGAAGGGAACCCTTGGAAAATGCTGCCCCCAAAAGTAAAGTAAGTAGGTCTTTGCTCTGTGGTCTTTAGGAGCTTCTCTGGTCTTTCGTCTCCCCTATTCCCTCTGCCAAGAGCTGAATATTTCAAATTTGAGGAGAAATATAGCTGAAGTGTAAAGCAGAGACCATCCTCCCAGCGCTGGTGGTTTCCTTAGGGGGACAGGAAAGGCCAGCACAGGCGTTTGAAGCCGGTGAGGGTTCCTGCTCGCTCCCGGTATGCCTTCCATCAGAGGGGCTTATCACCACCTGCCATTTCTGGAGATCCTCTCCCATTGTGGAAAATAGGGTGTTGCAAATCTAAATGTGGAGCGAAGTGCCTATACATCTATTTTGCGACTAAAATAATGGTCTAAATATCAAGGTAGGTTTCCAGCCTCCCCCTCCGTGGCTGCTCTGGCGCTGACGTGCCATGGGAGCGATGCCCGGCTGCGGTGGGTGCAGAGCACAGGTCCCTACAGCCTCATTGAAGACCCTATGCACTTTCTAATCCTTTTCCTTGCCCTGCGCACGTCTCCTGTGGCTTTACCTCTTGGGAAGCCACGTGCCAGGAGGGCCCTGGGCAGACCTTGGGCTTTCTCTGCCCTGCAAGCGGACATCCTCATCTGGATGGTGAGGGCCTGAGCGCCAGGTCCCACAAGCATCTCCATCCACTGCCTGGGGCCAGCCCATCCACGCTGCCCACCCGCCCGACTCCCAGGGAAGGTTTTAAACTGAGATAAATCCTTCAGTACAGGGGCAGGTAAAGAGGCGCATTTGATTTCTGACTTTCTCACGCCTGCCGTTCGTGCCTCAGCCTGCTCTACTCCTGTGGCTGCAAACTGCTGTTACTTCTGCTGCAGAGACGGCGGGGAAGGAAGGGAAAAAAGGCTCTTGGGCGTGCACAGGAGTTGGAGCAATAGGGAATTAAAAACCAGCTGCTGGAGCGTTTGATCGTCTTGTTTGATCCTCAGAGCTGGGAGCTGAGTTTTTTAGGGCACGCTGGGAGAGGGAAGGCACCAAATAGGAGGCTCTGTATTTCGTTATCATTCATTTGCAGCTGTCTCGGTGTCCCCTCTCCAGCACGAGACCCCGAAAGAGGGAGGGGGTGTGAGAAAGGGAGGGGGCAAGAGCAGCTCGGGGCTGGAGGAGTAAATATTTAAACAGCTTTGGCGATGTCTCTCCTGCCCCGTGGTGGGACGGGCTCTGAGCGGTCATGAGCAGGTGCCGGGAGGGTGCTCCCTTGGGCAGGTTGTTCTGGTGCCTCTGAGTGCCGAGGTCGGAGATGCTGAGCCCCGGTCCCCGTCGGTGGGATGTGCCACAGAGGTGGGACGGGTGTTGCAGCCCCAGGGATGGGTGTTGCAGCCCCGGAGCCGGCAGCTCCTGCCTCACCGCAGCTGTATGGCAGCCCTTCTCTACCTAACAGTGCCTGCGGGGGGGCTGTGTTGCGGGCAGAGGTTCTCGGGGGCTTGGTGGGGGTTAGATCGGTCCTCAGGACTCCCGCCTGGAGGGAGCTGTTGCACGGCGCCGCAGGCGGGGGATTGAAGCGGGGCTCCGAGCCTGCTGGGCTTTCCTCATCGCTCAGCCCCTTTCCACCGCCGGGCTGGGGCTGGGGGTGAGATGCGATGAGGGACCCCAGCCAAGCCACCGGCAACACCTTTGATCTGCCTGGAAATAGGCGTCTGTGGCAGAAGGGGGCAGCTGGCCGCGCAAGCGGTGCCAGAGCCGCCTCTGCTTCGTGGTCGGGCGAGGGGACAAAATCTGGGCGCTTCACTGGGATCCTCCCCTTCCCTCGCGCAGGGAGGTTTCCTTCCTTTTGGGTTTCTCACTGAGCTCCCCCAGGTGTGAGCGTGCCGCTCTCCCCGTCCTCGGTCGTGGGCACCCAGTGCTCACGACCCTTCCCTACGTCTGAACCCTCATCCCGCTGTCATCCAGCATTCGCTCTAACAGGCGATCCAGAGGATGAGCCATTTGCAGGCACAATTTATGCATTTTATCGCCAATTAATATTTTAGATTAAAACCGTGTTCTGCAGTGTTTTGGCTTAGTAAAGCTAAACTCTGCGTCGTGGTCATAACACAAGTCAAGCTCCCCTTGAATTGATTCTCCCCCGTCATTTGTCATCAACCTCTGATGCTGTAACTTTCTCATCTCTGCAGAATTCAGTACATTTTCCACAATAATTTGAAATGCAGGAGCTTTAGTTTCACTTTCAAGCTAATTTTGTATTTGTAATTCAAAACATATCTCCCTGGTGTTTAGGCGTGAATTCTACTTCTAATTCATTTTATGCATTTTATATTCAGTTTTGGAGCAGCTGAATCTAAATATTGATATGCAGACCAGGCAGCAAGGAGAAGTGGGTATAACAGATAGTTCCTTGCAGTTTTTCATTATTTTTTTGCTTGAGTTTTGCTAATTTGGTTTGGGAGGTGTGATAGAAATTGAATGTAGTAATTAGTGAATCTTCGATAAAGCCGTTATCTCTCTGGTTAAAATCACAAAGCGTCTTTTTCATTGTTGAATGGAAACCAGATGTTCCTCGGAAATGTATGAATCGTCCATGAACTTCTCTAGCACTTTCCTAAACTTTCTGAGTACTCATTGAACTCCGTCTCTTCATTTCTGCAGCAGAAGCTTGATCGTTTATTAAGTGCAAATATGAATTTGCATAAATTACGTGCCAGATGCCAAATTCCCTTTTTGCAGCCTCGGATTGGGTGTTTAAGCGCTTCAGATGATACCACTGATGTGGAAAGGCCATCAGACCTTTCCGGACTGAGGCCACGCGCCGAGCCTTGTGTTGCACATGGCCCGCTGGATGATTTTGTAGCTCCTTAGGACGCTTCGCAGGGCCCCTTCAGCTGTCAGACCGTGCTTAAAATGCCGACAAGAGCTGATACAGTCCGCTGCGATTTTATATACTTGCTTATTGCAAGTTTTAGTGAGGAAGGAGTCGCAGGCGCTGTGCTGCTTATCATTCAGTCATGAAAATGAAAGGGGTGAACTAACAGCTCTTCTTCCCAGATAACTCTATTCTCCAGTTTTGAGAGAGTAAATGCAGGCGAGCTTTTGACTAACGAAGCTTTCTTGGTTGTGAATCGCATCGAGAGCTTCAAAGGTGAGGAGCGAAGGGTGTCTGCAACCAGAGCGGCTCAGGAGGTGACCCGCAAAGCCTTCCGAGAGGCCCCCGGTGGCTCCGTGGCACCGAACGGCTGCTGGTGGAGCTCCAGGTCCCGTGGGGGGGCTGACCCGGGCAGGGCAGTGAGGGTGGGCAGGGGGACGGAGCCCCCCCCCCAGAGGGAGCAGCCCCAGAGCTGCAGCTGGGTCTCTGATGTGGAGCTTCAGCTCTGCAAGTGTTTTAGCAAGGCCTTGATTTGCCACAGTATTGCTGTCATTTGTTTGTTCCTCAGGGGCACATCTTCCCTATCGCTCATAATTCCCACCAGGACTTCCTACCTCTCCTTCGGCTGAAGCCTCCCGTGGCAGTTCTGCCTCTCGCGGTGGCTCCGTTTCCCCTCTGGTCCATTTACAAGTTCGGACGCTGCAGGAGCAGAGTCCCAAGGGGTGCCCAGCCCTGGCCTTTCGCGTTGTCCCACTGAAGCCGCTGGGATCCCGCTTCACTCACTGCGTTTGTCCTTTCGCAGATTTCCCCGGTTCCTCCCTAAATCTTCTCCACGTTGTTCTTCTTCAGAGTCCAAACTCCTTTTAGTGTTTCATGTTCAAGGATGTTTGTGATGTTATTTTTTTTTTCTTAGGGAACCTTAACGGCAGCAATGTTCGCTGGTGCTCTTTTAGTTAGCTTGTCCTCTTTTATCTTTAATAATCGATCCCAAACATTATCAGTGACGCTTAGCCTCCCGCTAGTCCGACGCTCCCTGTGTGCGCCTCAGATCGGTATTTGTCAGGATTTTTTTCCCAGAAACCCCATCTGCACGTGAGATTGTCTCATACCCTTAGGAATATTCTTAAGGGCTCTTCATAGCCACACCATTATCTCGATACATGAGCAGTTAACGTAATTGCACTGTCGTTAGTGAACCCAGGAAGACTCATGCTCGCGGGCGTTGGTCTCCACACACCTCCCCTTCCCTTCCTTTTCAGGGCGTCTTCTAAGGGCAACTTTTATGTTGTTCTTTGTCTTTGTCTGCCATGGATTCATATAAATCCTTCAGAGGATGCATCTTCTGTTGCACCACTCGTTCATTCCACGAGGATATACATATTTATAGGAATGAAGCTGTGTTGTCTACCTTTTATACTTTGAAAGGAGTTTTGTTCACTTTTGGCTTCAAAGCCAATGGTAGCAGGGTACTGCTAGCTGCAATCCCACTCCTATTTCATGTCTGACAGTCCTTCCTCAGCTGTAAAGCAGAGTGGCTTTGCAGGAACTGTTTTCTCATGGTCTGATCTATTGTCGAGCTGCATTGTTGTTAGCTTTGTCCTCTAGTTATTCCTCTGCATTCAGGAGTCCTCCACATGCTCGGTGTGGCCCAGTTTCTAATCCTTTCCCCACGTCTGGGGTTGTTAATGCACATGGCAGGCTGTGATTTGTTGCAAACCCTTTGAAGTCGCTGCCTTCCAAGGGTTGTGTGTGTAACTTCTGCCTAACCTCGACACGGGTGTCGGGTGGGTTTCTCCCCGCTCTGGCTCGTGAGATGCTGCTGCCGTAGCTCTCTGGGCGCGGGACCGTGTAAGCCTTCCGCCCCACCGGGGTCTTGCAGACCCTGGGAGATCCAGCACGCCCTGCGAAGCGGGGTTTGGTCCCCTCAGGTGTCCGCAGAGCGCTGGGTATCTCGGGAGGGGACCTGCGTTGCTGCCAGCACGCGAAGCCTCCGCCTCCGATGGGGGCACCGCCAGCAGGAGCTCTGAGGGGTGAGAGGAGCAACCTCCAGAGACCGATCAGGAAAAATCATCAGGCTGTTGCTTTTCTGGTTAAATGAAGCCGGTTTTCTAGCAGGCTGTCAGGTTTGTCATCTTATCACATGCATGACAGACAAGGAAGGGGACAGACACTTGCTGGGGTGCCGTGGCCGCATGCTCCAGCGCCCAGAGGTCAGGGAGAGCTGGAACGGAGAAGGCACGTGGTAAATCACTTGATTTTGAAGGTTACCCCCTTGCTCCTAGTGAAGCACTTTGCAGGGGTATTTTCCTAACTGTGCCTTTTTAAGAAGGAGGAAGAACTCTGAAATTACCTTAAATTTTGCTGATTTTGATTGGGTTTGGATGGGTTTGCTCTTCCCAACCTGGAGTCACATGTGCTGGAGATGCTTACATCCAAGCCAGTCCATCAGGTGCCTATTCTCATCGGTGGAGAGAGGGGTGCTTCTGAAGCACAGTTTGCTCGGTTCCTTTTTGATATCTTGCATCGGGAGATCGGTCTTTTATTAATGACTTCTGCTTCTCACCATTAAAAATTTGGGAAGCCCTAACGCTTTGTGCAGCTGTAGAGGTTATGTTGTAACTGCCCAAGTCCAGCTGGCTCATTCCTGCCCTTCCCCCCTGTTAGAGGGGGTCAAAATTGAAACAAAACTTTAATTTCTGTCTATGGAAAACGTTTGGTTTGGCCAAGCCTTCTGTTACACTCTCGTCTCAAGCACGCTGTCCCTGTACCCCATGCAGGGAGGGCTTTCGGCATCGGTGCCGAGGCTGCCTGCGCCTTCTGCCACGATGGCCCGAAAGGATGATAAACTTACCCAGCCCCAATGAAAACAACGAGCTGCAGGAAGCTTCAGGGAGGTTTCGAAGTCCCTAGTGCTCGTCCAGGACTGATAACACCTCCCTGAGCTCTAACCGGGCGCCTGGCCGGAGCCCGGGGCCGCTCTTCTGAAGGCAATGTACGCAGGGGAAGCAGCCCCGCGGCCGCGCCGCGTCCCGGCGATCGCTCTGCCGGGGTGCTCAGGCCCGGGGTCCCTCCTGCGGCGTGGGAGAGGCGGAAACCCGAAAGGACTGAAAGGGCTGAGGGAACAGGGGGACATCTGTGGTGTCTTCTTCCTTTCTTTGTCCCCTTTCCTCAATTTTCCTGGTTTTGTAACTGTGGAGGCATAAAACAGAGTAGTTATTAATGGCTTATTTTTCCAGGAGACGGGGTTTCTCGGTGAAGCGGGGGTGCAGGCGATGCTCGGTTCCCGTGGGGACAGGCTTTCTCCCAAGATGAGCCCTGGGGATTTCTGGGGCTGGCGTGGGTGGACTGTGGCTGGGAAGGGACTGCCGGGGCTGCTGCCGGCTCCGGCTCCTTTAGCACACCCAAATCCATCCCCACATGGGGCTCAGAGATGGGGGAGGTGGGGAGGCTTCTTCCCCAGCAGCCCTTCCACGCCTTGGGACACGCAGCTGCCGGTGGTACCTACAACAGCGCATCACAAAACGACCTCCTGGCACTGGTTTGGAAGAAAGTAGAAATTGCTCACTAGAGGAAAATTCCTGGAAAAAGACATTGCTCGAAGCAGTGGAAACCTTTTTCTTTGGCCCTCTCTTTTTAAAGGAATAATAAATGTAGTGGAAGATAAACAAATAAGCCCAGGACTCACCGTAGCTTGGGAATTTTTACATCAAATGTAGCAAATTTAATAAGATGTCTGAAAATCACATTCTTTCAAGCTGGAGGGACACAGCCTGAACTGGGGAGTAAAGTCTTGGAGTGTTTAAATAGGACAGCTCAAACAAGCAGATAACAGTTAGATGGCTTCAGGAATAAAAACTGGCTTGTCACAGTCAGGATGAATTTAATAAAATATTTAAACAATTTTCAACACTGCTGCCATGATACAGAAAGCCGTGGTAATATCCAATAGTAGAAGAATTGCTTTGAAAAGATTAAAAGACGTAAACAGTGAAGGACCTAAATAAGCCATATGCATTTCTGCTGTATTTTTGAAGATGTGTTCATTAAGCGAGCTCTGTAGTGCCTCGTTACCTCCGTTTTGTAGCTGGGTGGTTCTAGGCTGGAAGGTCAAGGGACACGTCCAGCCCTTGATGTAACCCCGTCCTCTCAGACCTCGCTGGGGACAGGGATGAAGCCGCTGGGGACACCTTGTCCTCCAGGCTCATCTCTGTGCCTCAGGGTCTGCCCGAAAGCGGATCCAAGAGGCTGCCGTGGGTGCTGGGACCGGTCTGGCTGCCCCAGGGCCAAAGGTCTCGATGTGTCTCTGGTGCAACACGTGGGCTTTGCAGCCAGAGTCGGCTCCGCGTTCATGCTGGGGGGATGCTCCTGGGAGCCGCCCTTCGTCCTGGGGGCTGCACCGGCGGCGTGGCTCCTCCCGAGCTGCCCCAGGCTTTGTGTCCCGCCTGGTGCCCGGGCGCTCCTCTTTGTAGCTGGCCCGCAAATCAAAGCTTTTTGGTACCACCAGTGCTCTTATTCTTCTGATTCCTTGATTTATTTTTAAGTTGTTAATGTTTTGGGGGTCTATCACGCTGCTGAGTTGGAGGGGCCTGAAAGGAGCCCCATCTCGGCTGAGGCCAGCCCTCCGCCACGGCAGCATCCCGTCAGGTCCACCTTGACATCCAGAGAGAGGAACAAACGCTCCAGGGTGGCTCCGCTGCTCTGCTCCAGCTGTAAACGTCAGGGACGAACCACTTCTGAGCACCGCTTCTGGTGAGTCCGGGGGGAACTGGATGCAAACAACTACCTCTGGGTGAGCGAATGCTGCTGTGCATCCTCTGCCCATCTCACCCACCAAGGGAGCGTGTAGTGGAGGGCTGACCGTGGAAGCTGGTTACCATTAAAATGAGCTCCTCGTGCTCTCCGACCTCCTGCAAGGCCTGCTGTCACTCTGGCTGGCAGGCAGCAGTTATCCCACCCATGGCGTCAGCCTCGGGCAGACGGATGCCGGGGAGAGACGCTGCGGTGCTCCCGCATCCAGCGGGCGGCCACGTGCCGCATTTGGGCTCCTGGAGGTGAGCTGCCAGGCGTCCGTGCACCTCCGTAGCCTGGAAGCAGATGTCGTAACAAGATCTGCCCCAAGATGTCTCAGGGATGAAGGATGTGGAGGAGAGACTGCCCAAAAAGCTGCCATGCCGTGCCCTGCACTGACTTGTCGCTGGGATGAAGGGAACTGCTTCGGCTGGAAGGTTGGTGGAAGCGTGAAAACCAGGCTTTCCTTTGGGCAGCTCCTGGTTTTCTCCCCCAGGACGAGGCACGTGCAAGGCCAGGAGCTGCAGGCTGCCCACGGCACCGCAGGAGCGTGCCATGCTTCGGCGGGCTGAAGTTGGGTGGGCTTGCTGCTGGGGCCTGCACGCCTTGCGATGGCTTAGGAGAGGGTCTAGTCACTCCACGGCAGCTGGCTTGTTCTCATCCTTTTTCTGGTTTTACCCAGGAAAAGGGATCGATGTGGCTTGCCAGGGAACAGCTCGTTCCTTGGGAGACAGGCTTGTGTGGACCAGCTCCAGCAGCAAGAGGTTATCCATCACCAGCGAGGCATTCCTCTTCTCTCTGCGGTGAGGTGGACGACTCGTGCCAAGGACTTGCAGGTGTTAGGGCTCTTACAGGATCTTTGCCTGAAGGAGTATTTTCAGAAGCAAAGCCCCTGTCTCAGTTAAGTAGCACAGGGACAGAAAGAGCAAACAGGGGAAACGTAAGTCCTCGAGGTGCACGCTCAGCAGCCAGACAACAAAACTTGCCAAAAAGATGCTTCAGATCGAGTCTGCAGCTAATCAGCAGCTTTGGAGAAATGACAATATTAAACTCTTGCATGTGATTTTTTTCCCCTCTTGGAACTGTGCGGGGCAGCTTTGATTTACAGGAGAACTAGCATGCTCTGCCCACCCCGCTCCTCCGGCCGCCTTTCTGTAGGAGCAGGAGCGTTTTGTCGTGTTCCTGGGGAAATGAGGCCAAAGAGCGAGCGGGAGGAGGTGAGCCTGACCCTGGGTTGCTCCCATTGACAGGCAGCGGGTTTCACCCACAGCCATTTTTTTCCATCTCGCTTCTTTAGTTGATAAACCAGATGTACGTTAAGAAGACAGAAGCTCTGCATGCGTACCTGTGCGCTGTTAGAAGCCAAAGTCTCTGCTGAAGGAGGGCGCATCCCTCAGCCGTGTCCCCGCGGTACGCGCGATGCTCAGGAGCGGTCCCCACCCCAGAGCATGCAGAGGTCTGGCCGTTTGCTGTGTTCAGAGGGTTGAGCTCCAAGAGAGGAGGGTGGTGGGCTTCAGAAAGACGTGTAGGTGCAATTATGCAGCTGGACATTCGTGAGAGGTTCTGTCCTCCTTGGCAGACAAGGACTGTCGCCGGCAGAGGGAGGAGAGGGGTCCTGACAAAGCTGCTGTACCTTGGGGGGAAGGTCCAGGAGGTGCTTTGGAGCCTGCAGCTTTGTAGCACAATATTCTGGGTCATGTTGGTGTTAAGGTCTCCTTTCTGGGAGCTTCCAGCCCCAAAAGCTGCGAAAGGCATCTGTGACCCTGCCAGTGGACGTCCCCCACCCGTTGCGGGGAGGTCGGTGGGGAGGGGGTGCGTCGGTGCCTCGCCGGTGCGAGGGGCACCCGGGGGAGGGAGGGAGGAGGTCAGCGGAGCCAGATGAGGGAAGTTCGCTCGTGCGTTTGCATGCCTGGCCCTGGTCCCACGCGTGTGTCCTCTGCATCTCGTTACGGTCTCTCGGGGCCAGGTCCTGAGGGGAAGACCCCGGAGCCAGGGTTGTGCTCGCTGCGTGACACGCAGGGGTCCGCAGCCCTGGCTCGCCTCGCTTGCATGGCAAACGTGGGTGCTGTAGCCCTGCCAGGCTGCAGGGCTCGATTTAACAACGGGCGAGGAAAGCGCACCTTTAATTCATGAGGAGTCTTTCACCATGAACACGCACCCCTTGGCAGCGCCGGCTGGCGTCTGGGGCAAGCGCTGGCTGTTGCTAGCATCCCCCTGGGAAACCAGAGGTGCCTTTTGTGGCCTCGGCCCCGCGGCCAGCCCTGGGCCTCTCTCAACCGCAGCGCAGGTTTGCCGGGAGGATGAGGTGCCCTTGCAGAAGCGGGTGTTGCTATAAATCTTGGACGAGGCGAGGTTTCCTGGTGGCTTCGCAGGGCAGCGGCTGCAGGACGTGGCTTTCCCTGCGAGGTGTAAAGCTGTCGTGGCACCGAGGCTGCTTCAGTGGCACCAAGGAACATCCTCATGCAAAGCTGACAGTGCTAAACGTGGGTGAGTGAAAACATGACGTGTCCTTTCAAGTGCCTCTTCACACCGGCTGCGGGATTGTCCAGCTGCCTCGGTGGTCGTGAACCACGTCCCTGCAGATCGAAGAGGCTTGCTCTAACTCTCCTTGCGAGCGATGCTGGTACGGTTTCCATCCTGCCTCCTCCCATCCTGCCAAAACCCGGAGCTCATCTGAAGCCGCGGGAGGAGAGGAATTTCCTGGGAAGGATAAACAAGCCATTCTCGTTACCTCGCCTTTGCTGCTGCAAAGGGGGCCGCCCCACTCCCCTGCCTAGGAGCCCCTAACGACCGCTGTGCCGTTAGTGGCCGTGGGCTAGTGACAGGGCAGCAGGAACACCTGGGAGAAGCCCTGGCCACTCCTCTTGCTTCCCGCCAACCCCTTGGCATATCCAAGAGGAGGAACGGCTGCTGCTGGCACGTCTTCGTTATTAACTGCATTGCTTTTTGGCTTCAGACCTCAATCTCTCGCCCTAACGAAGCAACCCACTGCTCGTGCTTCGCTCTGTAACTCAGGCAGCTGCACGCACACGAACGGCCCCTTCATTTCACGTCCTGTCAGTGGCTCAGGCCGACGAGACACCCGCGGGGGCAGATGACGTGCGGTGAAGATGCCGCGTGGGACCCTGGGGCTTGCGGGCCGTGCCAGGGTCTGCCCTTGACTCCTGCCCCGCTGCAGGGCAGGGATGGGGCGGCAGCGGGCTGGGAAGCATCGGCAGCTGTTGCGGCTGCAGTGCTTTGGGGTCACCGGCCTGAGGTTTCGGCAGCCTTGCACCCACCTCAGGGAGACACCGGCTCTTGTACAGGCCAGGTGAGTCTTGGGAGATTGCTCGTCTCCTGTAAGCTGAGGGCTCCTTGCAGCCGTGCACCGGGTGCCGAGCGGAAGAGTTTTGTCGGTCATGGCAGATATTTTTCCCGTATCCTTTCTATTAGGGAAGGATGACGTGTCAGAAACGTGTTGCTTCTTGGGTAAGGACATCTGCGGGCAGAAAACTCTCCTCCCTGCCCAGGAGCACCCGCTTGCTCTGCTCGGCACCTTCCTCGGTCTGCAGACCCTTCCCACCCCTGGGGCTGCTGGTGTGTGGCTCGGGGGGCTGCGGGTTGCCAAGCCAGCTGACCCTTTGATGTTGCTGCTCTTAAGCTCCGTCAGGCGTGCGACCACGCACCTGCGTGCGGGGAGCGCTTCCCTCCCTACCAGCGGGGTAAGGGAGTTTGGGCTCTGATGAAGACTTCCACCTTGATGTGCAGCCAGGCCCTGGGGGAGCTGCTGAGAAAATCACCTGCAGCACCGACGTCCAGAGCAGTGAAAACCACTGCAATTATGTGAAGGGTAAAAAAAAACATTACCCTCTCCTTAGGTGATGGGTTTGGAGAAGCCTGGCTGCCTCCCCTTGGAGGAAATCCATTTCTCATTTAGAGGGAGCCTGGCAAGAGAAGCCCCTGGCAGCCTTTCTTGAGGAAAGGAGGCTTGAGATGGGGCAGGAGCATCCCAGGGAGGTCCCGCCAGCGCAGGCTCCTGCCCCCGCGTGCCCCAAGCGATCCCCCATGGCGTGGCCTGGGCAGCACCTGTGTGCACAGGTGGAGGGTCATCTCCTAGTTGCACACTCTAACTGGTTGTGTTCAGCTTGCAGCTAACTGGGGCGTCTCCGCTTTCGGAGACATCAGGACATTTGATTGCCCACTGGGTTTCCCCAGCAAGCATCTGCGTGGCAATTCCCTGTCCCTCCTTGGGCGATGGACTTGCATCCTCTGTGGTGAGAAGCTCTAGATGCTACAAGCCAGTGGCCACAGCGGTGCTTGTTAGATACTGCTAGAAATAAAAAGAAACCAATGCACGGAGCAGCTGCCTGCAGGAGCCAGACGCTGCCTTCTGCCCACCGTGCTGCTGGAGGAGAGCAGTGCCACGTCAGGAGCTTTGGAAACCTGGTGGGGAAACAAGTCAAGCTCAAACCCTCGTGGCCGCCTGGGTCAGCACATCCACAGGCAGCTCGTCCTTTGCAGCGATGGAGGGATCAGGAGCCCTGCAGATGCGCCAAAGGGCGAAGGGAAGAAGCCACGCACCAGCTCTTCGGCAGAGCTGCCGTGGGAAGGAGGAGTAAATATCGCACTGCTGCTTTGGTGGTTAAGCAGATTTCTGCACAGGTTTGTCTGCCCTCATTAGGCTGGTTTTGGGACCATCCGGTAATTAAGCACCAGAGGTGCTGGGAACCTGCTGCGCCTGTAAAGGCGTCCTGCGGGGGTGGGCGTGGGGGTACGTGCAAAGCGCGGCCGGCGCGGGGAGGGATTGCGTTACAAACCCAGGGTGTTGCATTACCTCTCATGAGGTGAGACAGAAGAGGGCTTCGCTCCCCGTAATCGGACGAGTTCAAGCAATGCTGGCTGCTCAGTCCAAAAGAAGATGCTCAAGAAGAGCTGATAAGACGCAAATCCAATATGTGCTAATTAGGCAGAGGCACAACAAACAGCTGCAAATTTTACATTCAGTTAGCCCTCCTTAGTTGGGTGTTTTCTTTTATTTTTCTCTCCTAAATTTAAATTCTCAAGGAGACTCTAGATACAGCATGGGGTAATGCAGTCCGTGTTGAAGTGCTGCATGGAGGAGCACTCATTTCTGATCCTGCCTGCCCTCCCTCTGTACCCGTGTCCCTGCTCAGCCCAGCAAAGCTTCCCCTCTGGGCTCCGGGCTGATTCCTTCCTCGCTTTTATCTCGCTGAAAATTGGAGCACAGCCCCTGAAATGGTGGCTTTGCCCCACCGAGAGCAGGGTCCAGCAGAGCCCCAGCTCTGGCTGGGCTGAGAACACTGTGCTTGCTGTGCGGGGGGTGAAGAGGATGGGCCAGGGACCCCCGGGACTCCAGGCTGGGACCAGGGACTTTGCGTGGGCACCGCGTGCCGGGGCAGCACAGGTGACTCCCACCGCGGGACTTGCGATGCCGCTCAGGTGGACGTGGCAGGGAGCCCTGTGCGGTGGGACGCCTGCCACCGTGTCCCCTGCACCCCAAGCCACCAGCCCTGCTCCCCACAGGGGAGCTTTCCTCCAGAGCCACTTCCCAACCCAGCACGAAGGTGAGCGTAGAAAGGGCCGGTCAGGTTTTAAACCTGATAAGCAGACTCAGAGCCGCTCCTAATTGCTCCGACGGGGCAGGGAACGTGGAGGGGGATGTTTCAGGTTGTCTTTGCAAGTCCACCGAACTGCATTTTCACGTACGTCCTCGTCTGTTGGCCAGGCGCTCCCCCTCGGTCCCCGTCCCCCTCCGTCCGAGTGCCTGACTGGTGGGATAGCTACTGGAGCCTCGATGCCTGGCTCAGCCGCCTGCTCCAGACTCTGTTCAGCACAATTAGAAGCACCGTCAGAACCTTGCCGTAACAAATCGCTTGGTTTTCTAGGTCAGCTCTGCCGGTTAGGGTGATACCAGGCACTGAAAGCTGGCAGTTTAATTCAGCTTTTACTCAGTATGTTTTGCTCCAAAGCGACTTAAAATGCATTAGTGTCACAAGGCAGGAGCTGTGCGGGAGCCGCTCGGCAGCTCAGTCGTGTCTTTCTGTCACTTGTCCTATTGTCTGGGGAAATGCTTTTAGCAGAGGCAGGCAGCTGACTTGCTTATCATATTTTCTCTCCTTTTTTTATATTTTTTTTTTTTGCTGAGGGCTGGGAATTGATTATAAGCACCATCTGAGGGGGATGTGTTGCTACCAGGGTTGACAGTGGTAAATAGCGGGTGGGCCGTGCGCTCTCCCTGCCTGGCGGGGAAGGAGCTGGGAGCGGGAGCATCCGCCGGCACAGGAGCAGTGCCAGGGCTCCGACCTGCCGTGGCACGGGGAAGAGCCCGGTCTGTGCCGTGCTCACCGGCGCCCAGGCCTTTGGTTTGGCAGCGGGGAGGTGGCTGGCGTCAGCGGAGCTGGCAGGATGCTGCACAACCACCCCATCGCTCCCCCTCCCCACGAGGGAGGGAGACAGGTGGGGTCGGGGCTGGCCCTGGTGGGAGCTGGCTGCAGCTAACCCAGGCCGGCTGCCGCTTCCGAGGAGAGGCTGCGCTGGCGTTCCCGAGGTGGGCTGCCTCGGTGCCCTTCATCCCCGTGAAGCCAGCGGGTGCCCGGGGCAGAAGTTCAGTGCAAAGCAGCATTTTGGCCGGGAGCAGGGACACGGGTGTGGGTTTTCTGCAGCTCCATCAGCGTTGCAGCTGCAGGATGCCATCAAGAGCTTTGATTTTTGGTGTTAAAATCTGAGCAGCTCCTGCAGGAGTGGTCGTGGCAGACTCCGCGTGCCCTGGGCGAGGTACTGGCGGCATCTGGCTTTCCTGTGCTGCTGCAAAGTGGGCAGAGGACACCCAGCAGCAATCCTTCCCCTTGCCAGGAGACCTGACAGCACATCCTCAGCCACCGAGGGCTTGGCCTGCATCCCGAGTCTGGCAGAAATCCCACCCAGATGCCGCAGGTGCCCTTCCCTGCGTCTTTCTGGTGAAGCTGGTGAATGGTGGTAGGCACCCAGGGACCCATTTTCCTGCCACTTTGCAGCCGCGGAGGCTGGGGCTGGGCAGTGGGCGTGCAGAGAAGCATTTCACAGCTGGTTTGGCTTTCGTGCATGTGCGTGCGCATGTGTGTTTATGGACGCGCATGTGGTTTGTGTTTGTGGTACGTGCAGGGAGCAGGGCAGGGACCCGTGTCCTTTATTGAAAGCAATTATAGATGAACAAGGGCAACGAAAAAACCCTAAATAAATCACTGAAAGTAAACACTCTCCCGTTTTGGCTGCCTTGGCATGAAGATAAACGTGGAAAGCTGGTCCTGTAATAAGGCAGAGCCAAATGACACCCTCCTGTGCCACCTCGCCAGGCCCGCTGGGCTGAGCCCTCTCACGCATCGGAGCAGCACTGGGGCTGGCTGCAAGTTAATGTCAGCACAGACCAGCAGCAGCAAAAGCCCCTGTGTCTAAGGCTACCGGGTGCTCCAGATTCTCCTGTCCTGCGCCCAGGGTTCCCACCGGTGGAGAAGAGCTGAGGCTCGCGTGACTCAAAGCCCGTGGGAATCAGACCCCCATCACGCGGCGGCTCCAGCAAGACCCGGTCTGTGTGACACTCCCGAGCGGCGCAGCAGGGACCCCTTCTCCTGCCAGCCTGCTGGGGGCTCAGAGGCTGCTCTGGTTAAAGCCACCAGGCCGACTGCATTTCCCAGTGCAGATCAGTTTCCAGGCTGGTGTGGAGCGGGGGAGCTGCAGGGGAGCACGGCTCCCAGCAGCGCAGGGGGTGCAGGATGCCCTTCTGCCGGGCGCAGGCAGGTTTGTGTTTGACAAAGCACAGTGCACCAGGAGGAAGCCTAATATTGATGGTTCCTAAAGTTGTCCTGAACCCCCAACCTTGACGCTGTCTTCAAACAGGAATAGAGAAGTCCATATTTAGTTCAAATGCTTGCTTGATATTTAGAGAAAAAGGAAAATCGTGACGTTTTTGTTGCTCATCATGCGCTTAACTAAATGAAAAGTGAACATCAGTGCGTGCACATCAGTGCCGTGTTATTCAGCTCCTTCGGTTGGGTGCCGAAGGTATTTATTTTGCATCTGGTCACCTGCAGGTAAATGGGGTGCAGCCGCTGAGCTGCTTTGCCAAAGCTGCCGGAGCAGGTTTGACCCTGGCAGGGTGTTTTGCGAGCGGCAGGGCCGCAGCCAGCTCGGGCTGGGAAAGGCTCAGCTGCTCCGCCGCGGTGCCGGTGCCTGTGCACTGCTCCTCTCCGGTGCTGCCGTCCCCTCCGGGCGGAGGGGTCGCCAGCCCCTGCGTCTCACTGAGCGCCGGTGACTTCTGCTCAAGGACATGGGGGTGTTTCCTTTTAATCTCTTTTTCTCACTTCTCTTCCCAATTGTAGAGAAATCAACTATTCTGCATTTCAGGCCAGAAGGTGAATGTTTGGGGAAATTATGAGCATGTTATAATGCAATTAAAAAAGAACCCCTATAATTGCTGTAATTTATATATACCTACAAAATAACCAGCTGGTGTAATCAAAGCTTCTAGTGTATTTTATTTGTTTCAGCAAATCAAACAGAAGGAAATGGTTCCGTCTGCACCTTCTTGTGCCGTGCAAGAGTTTGCAGCAGTCAGAGGTGCCTCCTAAGGAAGCCCTGCAAAGACAGGGAGCAGCAAGGGAGGGTGCTTGCTGTTTGAGCCGTCGTTAGTACGAGTCAAACACCGCTGGCTGCTTCAGCGTCGCTGCACTCTCAGCGTACGCTGAGGAAGGGCTGAGTGCTCGGGGCAGGTTTTGTGCGTGTTTGTGGGTGGGGGAGGAGTGATGCTGCCCCCTGGAAAACTGGGGACGCTGCACGTGTGCTTCAAAGAGTGTCTCCAGCTCGCCTCCCTTCCCTCCCCTCCATCAACAGCCCGGGAACATTAAAGCAGATCGGCTGCAATTTCAAAGCTGCGACTTCAGTGCAGCCGAGTTGGTGATGAGGAAGATAATTAGCAAGTTAAATGTTCAATGCTTTAGTCAAATTATGTTTAATAATATTGAGCTATAAGGAAAGAGGGTGGCAGGAACTGTTAGCAGCTGGCTTTTTCATTATCGATACAGCGTTGTTGTGCAAAGCACTTTCCGCTTAATGAAGGCACCCTGGGTTTTATTTCATTTTTCAAGCCTGTTCCTGTGCTCTGCCTCACCCGCCGTTGGCTAGCAATTTGCAGGATTGCAAACGAGCTCGGAGTATTTTAGGAGCCAGTAGTTTCTCAGGAATGAATGCTTTGCCTGTGCTTCATGACTATGATTCAAGTTCTCTTGGCTAACTAGCCCCCAAATTATCTGTGCATGCAGAGAAAGGCCATGTTTATGCGTCTGCTGGAGTCTTGATGAAAGCCTCGGACTGCAGTTTCTAGCCGAGGATGAATAAAACACTGCAGGGATCATCTTCCAGCCCTGAAGTTTAAAATATTAATAGGATATCATTTTCCTGACAAACGTTGCAACAGGTAGCAAGCACTTTGTCATAAAACATTTCCTTTTAGTGGTCTGCGTATTTTAATGGAAATGCAGTGTCACTTAAATTATTGATATCCAAAAAAATACGGGTCCACTGCGTGTCCACAGATATTGAAATCTTTCCAAACGGGCTCTTTCTCTGCGCTCCGCTGGGCTGTGTTCTGCTCCATGAGTACTGCAGCCCACGGGCCGAACCGGACCACGTTCCCTGGGCATCCCCACGCCGCCCGGGTCGCCATCTGCCGGCGGCAATCCGCTCCCACGAGAGAAAGGCAGCTGGTGGCCGGGACCACAGTCTTCTCCAGGCGGCCTTTTCTCCCTGGTACCCACAGAGGATGAGGAGGGGAGAGCAGGGGTGGGAAATAGCAGCAATTCATTCAGAGCGGGCAGGCTTCCTGGCTGGCCATTGAAGCAGAGTAGCTCTTTATACTCTTACAAAAAGCTGGGACGTGGTGGGAGGGAGCAGCTGAACTTGGCCAGGTTTTGGCAGCGGTGGGCAGCCTGGCAGGGGCTGGGGACGGTTTCGCCCCCGCTGCTTGGCAGAGGCTGTCAATCACTGGCTGCCTGTGTGCGGCGAGCTGCCCCGTGGCTTGAGGTGCCACCGTGCCTTGAGATGCTCCTGTGGCTTGAGGCGCCCCGTGGCTTGAGCTGCCTCCATGGATTGAGGTGTCCCCGTGGCTTGAGGTGCCCCCATGATTGAGCTGTCCCCATGGCTTGAGGTGCTCCCGTGGGTTGAGCTGCCCCCGTGGCTCCATCTGGAGCTGTCATGTTGCTCTCCCTGCCTGTACCTGTGTTGCTTCAGCCTAGGTGCTTTGCGAAGGAGAGAAATCCCTCTCTGATGCTTCAGCAGGATCTTGTTTGGCTTCCTTACAATGTGCGAAACAAAACTGATTATGAAAATAGCTGTGTTGGCTTCTTTCCTAGTAGAAACGTGGAGAGCAGCATGTTTAGTCTCTCCCACCTTGTCAGAGGGTTCAGCAGCAGCAAGCGGTTTGAGAACATTTTCGAGAAACTTAGATACTCCTGATGTCTTTCTGGCTGCCTGTAAAGTTTTCCAGGCAATGCAGGAGAAACCCAGCTTTGCTGCAGGAACACAGCCCACCCCAGCTTCTCAAACCATCTCCGAAAGGAGCCGCAGAGAGCAGACACCCACGCTGTCCCCTCCGGCTGGTGACCTCCCCGGGGCCACCGCAGTGCCAAGCCTGGTGGCTCCCGTGTCTGGGGCCAAGCACTTGCACAACCCACCAGCACAGGCAGGAGCTGCCGAGAAGCCCAAGAGCCTTTGCCCAAAGTTACTCGGGCTGTTCCTCCCTCGGGCAGCGTGTTGGGTGGCAAATGGCCTCAGTTGCTAATGGGGGACTGAGGACAGCTTTACTGATCTTTCCGTTTTTTTTTCTCTTTCTCCTCTCCCATTCCTGGGCTCGCAGCAAACCCTGGAGACAAATCTCACCAACCTGGTTAAACGCAACAGTGAACTGGAAAACCAGATGGCGAAGCTGATACAGATCTGCCAGCAAGTGGAGGTCGGTGAGAGCAATTGGGAGACCGGGTTGGGGACGGGAAGGGTGCGCTGGGAAGCTCCCAGCTCGAGCGACGGGGTGCGTGGGGTTGCTCCTGTGTCCTTTTCCCGGGGGCTGCCCTGGGAGCAGGGGTGAGCGTGTGATGGGAAGCATCACGGACACCACGGGGCTAGTGGGAGGCTTTGCTGAGGCTGGGTAGTTCGGGGAGTTTAGTGCCAAATGATGGAGGACGTGGGGATGGTTCCCAGGGCCCTGTAGGGTCTGAAGGAGAGAGTGGCGTGACTGGGAGCCACTGGGAAGAGACACAGGCTGCTGGGCTGGCTCAGGAGGGGAGGACCTGCTGGCTGCTCTGTGCACGGGGGCGGAGGGTGCTTTGGGCTGAAACCCAGGTGACACCGAGTGCGCAAACGCAGCTGAGCTCTCAGAGAGGGGGGAAGCGGAGTCACCCCTCTCGTAGCTGCCTTCTGCGATCAGGGGCAGTTTTGCCAGCAGCTCCTATTTCCTTTGGTGCCCAGGTGGGATCTGCTGGGGCTGAGTACTGAAAAACCTCATCTGAGAGTTTGCTGTGGATGCTTAGCGTGCTACAGCCTGCACCCTGCCTTCAAAAGCTGGGGCATCTCCAGCTGCGCTCCCGGAAACAACAAATCCTTTTGACCATGCTTCAAATTCCCTGTGAAACTCTGGGCTAGTTACACCTCCTGTTTCTTGTCTGGGGGTGCTGTTAAAGTAATTAATATTTGCAGAGCACGTGAATATCGAAGTGACGAGCACTCCGGGAAGGCCTGGAAGGACACTGCTGGTCGCGCCTGCAGGGCGGCGGCGGAGCAGCCACGGCCGGGGCAGCCTCACGTAGCAGGGGCCGCCCCGGAGCAGGACCAGCCGTCCTCACGGCCAGCCTGGGAAGGGAGTCGTGGTCACATAACTGCAGCGTGTGTTCAATCGGCAGCACCAAAACTGCAGCTCCCCAGGCAGGTTGGAAGCTGTCGCAGGGACCCTTCTCAGCTCCAGGGTGCTTGTGCTGCGTTAATTATATTTTAACCATTTCCTCATGGGAAGGAGAGGGTGGAACCCCACCATGCTGGGGTGGGTTGAGCAAAAGTCATTCCCACAGCCTTACGGAGAGGAGGGAAGCGACGGGTGTCTGCAGGTGCTGGCAAAGAAGCAATATAAATTCCCTACAGCTGCTTCCAAGTGTTTAATGGGTGGGCCGTGCTCTCACCTGGGACGCGTTTGGCTGTAGCAGATCCCTGCCCCAGGAGTGAAGCCGAGCAGCTCAAGTCAGCCTGGAGGTCGGAGGGGGCCGGAGGCACAGGCAGCGGTACTGGGAATGCCTGGGTGCGCTGTGGGTGAGGCGGTCCTCCCCTCTGCAGGGCTGGGGCGGGTGCTTCCCAGCGCAGCCTGGGGCGCAGGAGCTGTCGTTCCCTGCACTGATGCTCCCCGGGGCTGGTGCATCCACCACCGGGGTGCTGGGGCTGCGCCGTGTTTGCAGGCAAGTCTTTCGTGCTGGAGAAGGACGTGCCTACATCTTCCGCAGGGCTGCTAATGAGGACTGCTCTTCCCACGGGAATAAAGTGGGGTCTGGTGTGATTTGGGGAAGCGCTTTGGGGTAGGGTCCTTTGTGTGGTGCGGCACCCAGAGCAACGAGGCTGAGCCTGCTGGTGAAATCAAGGCTCATTTGTGTCTCTTTCCTCCTAAGCACTTTGGCAAGGCTTGCTTCCCTTTAGCACAAGAGTGCTTTTTCTGACCTTTACTCTAAAAAGAGGGCTTCCAGGCATTGCCTCCAGCCGCTGTATTCCCATTTTGCTGTGTAATTTGCTGCTAGCCGGGGCAAAAAACCCTGGGAAAGCCTCTCATCCTGCTCTTTCCTGAGCCACTCAAACGCTCTGTGCCGTGAACGTGGAAGCGCAGGGTCCCAGACCAGGACTGGAAGGGATCATCCCCCGTGGGTGCCTGTCCTGAGGCGCATCGTGGCGACACCTGTCCCGCCCGGTCCTGATGGAGATGCTGCCTCTTCCCGTGGCGTCTGCTGTCTTGTGCTCCGCCGTGCCACCAAGTTTCACTGTTGGGTTTTTTTTTCACAGCACAGTTCCCAGCTGCTCTACAGTCCAGGCTGTCCCCTCGCTGTCCGTGCTTTCTTGGAGATGCAGTGCTCTGAACCGGTGCAGTTCCCCAGCCGGAGCAACGCTCTGCTCTTCCTCCAGTGCTCTGAGGAGAGAGGAAAGGGTTATTTTGGCTGTCTCTGGGCTATTATCCCATTTCTGTGTCCCAGGGCGGTGGCGGCAGTTTCCACGTCCATGTCCCCCATGTAGTGTTTGAGCCGACCCGCCTCCGACCCACTCTGCAGGCTGCTGCCTCGCTGCCGTTCCTCGGGACGGTGCAGTGCCCCGTGCTGGTCCCCGCTGAACCTCACCCTGCTCGTTAAAGCTATTTTCCTCATCTCTCTAATTGATTCTCGGTTCAGGGCTGGCCTCGCCCTGTGGCAGCGTAGGTGGAGTGGCTTGTCCCCAGCCCCTCGGTTCAGGCGGGGACGGTGTCTCTGTCCTTGCTCTGACAGCAGCTTCCTCTTGCAGGGCGAGGCTGATTCCAGCCTTTCTGCCGGTTTGCAGCGGCTGCTCTTCTTCCCTGCTTTACTTCCTCCTCCCAAACACGTGCACTCTGCCTCCCTGCATCCTTCCTGCCATCAGCGGCGGCGATTGCAATCTCTCCTGCCTGAGCCCTGCTGTCTGTAGCAGAATGGCAACGTTCAGGCTTAAGTCAGTAGCAAGTGGGAAAGGCTTTGTAGAGGGGATTACAGAAAGCAGCGGCGGCGGAAGAGAGGATACCACCTTTAATCCCGCTGAAGAAAGGGACTCAGCTGACCTTGCTGCTTTGACCACTTCATCTATAAAACTCTTTGTGTTCCTGGTGTGCAATGAGGCATCTTTTGTTTGCGTCGCCAAGGGAAGCGCTTGTGCGAGCTGTGCGCGGGAGAGCCTGCGCCAGCAGACTGACGCTGCCTCTTGGCTGTGGCGCCGGAGTCAGGGGTTCGTAAGTGATGCACTCCCGTGGAAAACATTTGAGAGGAAAAAGGCGGTTGATCCCTTGCTGTTGTTTCAAAGCGCACCTACCAATTAATAGCAAATTAATTTGCAGGTTTGTTTACTGAAGTGATACCTGAAGAGAGGCTGTTGCAATTAGTTTCTTAATAGGCTATTGATTTGTTGTTGTTGTTGTTGTTCCTAAATTAAGCAGTGGTTCCTTGAACCAACACCTTTCCAGAGAATAAAACCACTAGGCTGCTGCAGGGGTCGCTGGTGTGGACTCGTGCCTGACCAAACACGGCGGCTATTTGCTTCACCCTCGGCCACCCCAGCCCTTGCTGGGGCAGTGCAAGCCCTGCGGCTTCTCACGCAACTTCCCCGAGCTGCCTCGTGGGCCAGGCAGCTGCCGGGGATGCTGCGTGTGCCGTCTGGAGCCGTTTGCCCCTAGCGAAGCACGCGGGGATGTGTTTGCACAGGGAGCTGCGGCTTGTTCTTCACTACCTGCACCTCAGAGCGCAACGGGTGCTCTCAGGAAGGAGCTTCCTAACCCCCGCGTTTCCTGCGGGCAGCAACAGCAGTTTGTTCTTTGCTCAATAAATAAGGTCCTTGTTGCTGTCCTGCCGATCTGGAGAGAGGAGAGGGGTGCCAGCATTGCTGCGTGCGCCACCAGCAGCCGCAGCCCCCCGTCAGATGCGGCTCAGTGTGCCAGGAGGAAGGAGCCGAGACCCGCTCTGAGTTTCCACACTGAAATAAGAAGAATCAGACCTGGGTTTTGCAGCACTGCTGGCCTTCCCGAGCGTGGCGGTGCCCATGCTCCCCGTCACTCGCTTTGTCCTGCTTCTCCCTCTGCCAGCGCGTTGTGGTGGAGAGAGGGATTTTTGGCCGTGCAGTAGGAATGTCGGAGGTGTCTCCTGGGCTGCTTCTTCCCCCAGGGCTAGGTGGGTTTGGAGCGAGTATGGTACAGTAGATGGCAAATGGGTGTCTTGCAGGCAGAGAAGGAGCTAGAAAGTCCTTGCAGGGCTGTGGTGACAGTCATCAGCACTCGCTGCTCTTATGGGTCATGCTTTGACTCCAGGAACCCACCAGGGATCAAGGTGGGATGCATCTGGATGTGCCAGCACGATGGGAAGTCTTTCCAAACCTCCTCCTCCTCTGAATCCAGCTCCAGCATCTTAATGAACTGACCTATGAGGAATTGCAAGCTATTTGGTATTTTGTTCTGATTCTGGAAGTTTCAGACCTCTAGGCTGTCATTTTCTACATAGTTTAGGAGTTTTCAGCTTTGTCAGTCCTTCTGCTTAAAATAACAGTTGAAATACATTTCTCAGCCTTACTAACTATGCAGTCCTGCCCTTTAGAGGCACCTTTTCAGACAGCCCATTAAAGTGTGAAGTAGAAAATATCTCTGCCCCTCTGCACTCCCCTGCGAGTCTGACTGCAGGGGATCTTGCTTTCGAGCTGTTTGTGGACGTTGCCTATAGAAGGACACATGCAGTCCCAATGTACTCTGCCCATGGAGTCATGCTCAGCTGAAGTCCCACACGTCCAGCAAGCTGTGCCACCAGTACCCTGAGGGTGCAGAGCAAGGCACTCTGGAGAAGAGTGTTGCGAGTGTCCCCAAGCCACCGAGCCTGTGCTGCCTGTTGGCATCGCAAGGGCTGACACCGTCCCGTACAGTGCGTGGGAGGCTGCTGCAGAGAGAGGGCAAAGGGACCAAATCCTGCAACAGCGGTCAAAATGTGGACCAAAGAGAGCAGGTAACGACCCTACGGAGAGGCTGAGTTTGTAAAATACCGGGGCGCGCAGCAGAGGAGGCAGCCGGCCCGATGTCCCCGTTGGGGAGGACGGTAGGAGGTGCTGCCCACGTAGCCGCTCTTGCACGGTGGGCTGGTGGCCCTCTGTGCCACGGCAGCTGCGGGACTGGCCTTGCTGCAAGCTGCTGCACGTCCCCTGGGGCATGGCTGCCTTGCTACAGCGTCAGAAACCTGTGGGTGGTTTTGGGGGTGACAGGGCTGTGGGGGTGGGATAGGGTCCTCTGCTCCGTCTCAGAGCTGGGTTCCTGCCTGGGTGTGGAGGAGGAGGTTTGTCAGTGCGTGAATCACGCCTCAGGCTGAGATGATGTTCCTCTTCCCTCCACAAGCTGCAGCGTGAGCTTTTTCCAGGTTCGAGTTTTACCATTTGCTTTTTATTGTAGGGCTGTATTGTCCCTCGCACATTTCCCCACACACATTGAGAACTGTGAAGTATTTTTTCCCCCTTCTTATGTCTGTAAGCTCTCCCCCATGCCCAGCTCTTCTACAATTGTAGCACCCGCTGAGTCTTCACCCCTAAATGCAGCATTTACCCGGGAACTGGTTCATCCTAATAAAAAGTGGTTTGGGCGGTATCTAGCTGTGCCTGAGCCAGGGCTTTTGCCAGCAGAGCTGTGTTGGTCTGAAATCTCACCTCCGTGCTTTGCTGGCGCTTTGGGGGTGGGACCCTGGCCTGGAAATGCTCCTTTCTGGACAGAAGGCAGCTGGGGAAAGGGACTGTGGTGGCCTCCGCGGCTTCATCTGCCTTCGGTCTCCCAGAGCATGAATGCTGGCTGAGCTGCAGATTTCTTGCCCTGGGTAGGTTTTCATATTTAGGATAAATTTAACCAGGAGCCCAGGATTTTTGGGGTGCCAGGCTGGAGGGGGAGCGTGGTACTTGCTAAAGGACCCCCCCGCCCCTTCTCCTCCTGCTGTTGTTTTTGCAGTCCTGGCACCCAGGGCTCCCTCCTGCCAGCCACAGCAAACACCGGGGCTGCAAACACTTGCAAACAGCCCTGATTTTGTGCTCCGGGGAAATTTGAGTGATGGCGACCTCCGTCTGCACTCGTGCCTCGAGGGGCGAGTGGGCTGCCAGCATCCTCTGTGACAGCCTGGGCTGCAAGGCAGCGCTGGCACCTCTGCTGCTGCCAGCACAGGTTGCTGCAGGCTCCAAACCCTGGGTCTGATTTCCCCCTCTGCTGCCTTGCAGCAGATTTGGAAGATTATCCACTGTTTTTTCTCGGTGGAGTTATCTTTGCAGACCATCGGCTGTCTCCCACTTCAGTGTTGCATAATCTGCTGGCCAGGTTTAAAAAAAGATCTTGTATCAAATGTGTTTAACTCTGGGCTGCCTTCAGACTTCTCCACTGTTTCACATAGCTTTGAGAATACAAAATGAAGAAACCCTAGTTATGTCCTCTAGTACATAATTTAATTTAATTGATAGGGCTCAATTCCCCTTCTGTAAAGTGTATCCTCAATTCTTGTCCATCCCCCTCAAGGATGCTGGTCTTTCCTGAGGACAGAGGACTGAACGATCTCCCCGTGCTTTCACTACACTCTTTGCACGCCTTCCTTTCGGCTTGAAACGAAAAAAAAAAAAAAAAGAAAGAAAAAAGAAAAAAAAACCTTTGTATTTGAAGCCTGAAAAAGGGGTCCAGCAGGGATTAATTAGCTTAAATTAAGCAGGACACATGCAGCTTCTTTTGCAGAAACAAGCCACTGTTTCCTTCTGCCTCCTGGGGCTGACACCAAGCTCACCTCCACTTGCTCGAGGGGCAGGGCGGGAGCCCCCCGTGTCCCCGGCTCGCTGTCCCCCTGGCTTGCTGCACCCTACTGCCCCATCTGTCCGAAGGGCTCATGCTTGGGTTTAGATGGAGGAGCTGCAGTTCGGACAAATCCTCCAGCATCTCGGCTCCTGAGCACCTCGGGAGGGCTCCCGCTCTCTGAGGTCTCCAGTCTCCTACGCGGTGCTCCTGGGACGCCCCCGGCACCCGCGTGGCAGAGCCCCTGCACCCGCAGCAGTGATCTCTGTGCAGAAGGAGCGACGGCCTTGGGAGATCTGAGAAGGAGGAAATCATCCATGCGTCGCCTGCTTGGGCTTCTCTTCTCTGGAGCCTTACAGGGCAAGTCTGCCATTGCGTCCTGCTGCCTTCTCTCGCGGCCTCCCACCCTTGTCTCAGCCAGGGAACGTGGCTCTGTAGCCTGGGGTGGTGAGGGCCTGGTCCCTTCTCCAGGCACGAGAAGGCCATCCTGAGTAGCGCCTTCCAGAGCAAAGCTTCAGAATCAGTCGCCCCAGAGTCCAAACCTAACGGAGGAGCCACGCGCGCCGGTCCCCCGTCTGCAGCATCCGTCCCTTCCTGACGCAGGAGCCGGAGCGTCTCCTTGCTGCTCTCCCCAAAAGCACGGTGGGAGCCGTGCACTGCTGGCAGTGCCCTGCCCGGTTGGTGGGTATCTTGCTGGTCAGCAGGGGAGGGAGAGCGTATGTGATCTCCCTGTAGATGCTAAGCAGCAGAATTATCGTCTGCGTGGCAGAGGCCGCAGGAGAGCAGACCTGGTCTAGAAGGGGCCGGATCATGCCCAAGGTGGTCTGCAGTAGCATATCAGACCTGGAGGTGACTTCTGGGAAGCTCTGGCCTATCTGATTCTGTCATCTCCAGTCCCCCGCAGGGACTGGCTCGGATGCCCAGCGCTACCTTAAGTCTCCTCATCCCCTGGCTCAAGTCACTCGGTGCAGCGATCCTGGAGGGCAGGGTGGCAGGAGGAACTGGTTGTGCCGTGTCGCGGCTTGTGTTTCTTTGCCGCTGAACCATAAATACCAGGAATGAGGTTGGGGAGGGAGGAATATCAGCAGCAGTCGGGAATGGCCGTGATCGTGAGCGCGCTGTTTGATGTTTGCTCTGTTACTCCGCTGGGCGCCAGTCCAGCCGAAGCTGCGTGCCTTGCACTGGGAGCTGTGGTTAGGAGGGGATGGTGTAGGGAGGAGATTATGGGTTTGAGCATCACCAGGCTCCCCTCGTAGTGAGCCCAGAGCAAAACCCATTAGGGGACGGTGCCCCAGTTTAGGAAGCGAACTGCAAGCACAGTAAGAAATTTGCCTTGAGCTGGAGAAAGCGTGAAGATTTATTGTGGTCTGGGCATGCATCCTGCCAAACCTTTGCACTGTGAAGAAATGGGGCTTTTTAGAGCAGCACGTGCTGCCAGCAGCATCTGATACTTTTTTTAGGGGGAAGATGGCTATTTCTAAAAGGCTTTGCACGAAGAGGGGCTCTCAAGAAGTGCTTTGTGACGACCAGGCGCTGCAAGCGCTGTGCTGTGGCTGAAAATAAGGGTAGTGGAGGCATCCGTGGAGCCTGGGGCTGCCTGCCGGGTTGGCAGCACTGTCGTGGCATGCCCAGCAGCCGCCCAGCTTCCCCGCTCTGTGGGCTGAAAGCCGCCTCCGAGGAGGTGCTGGAGCCCCTGGAGCCCCACCGAGAGCATCCTGCAGCACTGGGATGGGGAAGATTTTCCTTCCCAGGGGCCCTGCACCATGCTGCAGAGCTCGGGGCCGCGGCCCAGCACAGCGAGTGGCCAGAGCAGAGGTGGGGTGGCTACGCCAGCCCAGCTTGCCCGTGGTTGTCTCTGCCTTGAGTTGTTCAGCCCTTTCATCAAGACCCCACACGGCGTTTCCTGACGTGCCCTTGGCAGCCCCCCGCGGGCCCTGCCTGGGCTCCCTCCCTCTGCCCGCACCAAGCGGTTGCTCTTGGTCTCGCTTTTGCAGATGCTTTGAAGCCGCGGCCACCCTTGCTCTTCCAAGCAGGGTGTTCTCATTCATTTTAAACCTCTTCTTGCTTTAACTAGCACTTGGGCACTGCCTCAGTGTAGGTGCATGAGAGCGCTGCGAGTCCTGCTCGGGAGGAGGGGTCAGCGAAGCTGGCTGCTTCTGCAGGGAGCCACGCTGCTCACCTCAGAGCAGGACGGCTCGGGCAGGATAACTTTCAGCTGCCCCGCAGCTGAGGGCAGGATGGGGGCTCGCTTGGGAGGGCCGAGAGCAGCCCAAGCAGTGCAGCTGTGGCTGTGCAGAGCACCCCAAAACATACCGCCTGCCCAGGGAGTGGAGGTGGAGCGATCCCTGAGCATCCTTGTGCAGGGCTGCCGCAGGCCAGCGCTGGGTGTTTGGCGCCGGGCAGTGGTACCCAAGCTTTGCTGGAAGGCGATGCAACCGTGGCCAGCTGCACCCGGGCTGCCACCTCCCCGCAGCCCGTGCCGCAGGTCCTGGGGAGCGGGCAGTACCGATGGAGGAGCGTGTGCCCAACAAGGCACCCGGCACAGCCTCGTCACCCAGCGCTGACCTTGGGCGTGCCGCAAGGAGGGCTTCACACCCTTCTTCAGCCTTTTTCTTTCCTCCAGCTGGAGCGGCAGTGGATGCGGGCGAGCCAGCCCGCTTCTGCCTGTCTTGCAGGGCTGTTACCCCCTGCCCGGCTCAGCCCCTGGCTGGCGGCAGAGCCGGGACCCAGCATGGAGAATATGTATTGTGTCTCTCCAGGTCTGCGCTGGAAGAGCCGTGGGGCTGCCAGGCTCCGGGACGAGTGCGTCCCTCCTAACGGTGTGTACTTTTGCCGTTCCTGGCAGGTGAACACAGCAATGCATGAGGCCAAGCTGATGGAGGAGTGTGATGAGCTCATGGATATCATCCGCCAGCGCAAGCAGGTCATTGCTGTCAAGATCAAGGAGACGAAGGTAAGGAGGGCCAGCTCGTGCGTCCGCGTTTCGAGGGTCTCCTCCTGTGCTCGTGGGGCGGCCGCTGCAGGGTCTGTCCTTCCTCTCCAGGACAGCCCAGCAGTTCGGTAGCCCGTGATGCTGGCATGTCCCAGCCACGTGCGGAGGGGCTGCTAGGGGCCTGCGTTACCTTGCCCATGAAGGAACGGCTTTGCGCAGCCACCCGTGCACACAGCTTCGCCTCCCTGCCGCCGCAAGTGGTGCGCGAGTCCCAGTGTCCCTTGCTGCTGCTGCCCCCAGGGCTTTCTGCCGAGGACACGGGGCGTGCTTGACATGGCCGGAGGAGGGAAGGCATGCCAATTAGCATGACAAATTGGTGCAGTTGCTTGGATCAGTCCGGACAGCTTCCTCAGGGCTTTTCTAACTCTGCAGTGCTAATATCATAATGTAGAATTAATATGGAAGGGCGATCGGAGCCCTGCACTGCAGATAAAGGAGAGGCTACACACTCTCCACTACGGCATAGTTGGTTTCTCACCCTTTTCTTTGAGGGGGTGTTTGGACCCTTCCTCCAGCGTTGCAGGTGTCCTGGCTTTTCCCGGTGGTTTCCATGGGACAGGGAGAGGCTAGAGGGATCAGCTCTAGCCCTGAGCGGCGTCCATGGGAGCTTACAGCCTGCGTGCACTAGCCCTTTGCCTTTCTTACTGAGCTGGAACGTGCGCTAGGGTCCAGCTCTGCATCCATGGCGGTGCCGATAGCTAAGCCAGGGAGCAGCATCGCCCCAGATACAGATCTTTCTGCAGGCAATGGTTTGGGAGTGGCTTGCGCTGCATGCAGACAGGAAAGCCAGCCAGCACGACTCTCGGACACCCTCGGCAGGAGTGGAAGCTTTAAAATGCATGCATTTATCCCAGCCACTTCGGGGAACATATTTTATGTAACGGTGCCTTCTGCTGGTCCATCTGTCTGTCTGCCTCTCGCTTCCCACCCTCTCCCCCTAACGTCTTTTGACCACGTTGTCCAGTTTCAGCCATGGTTGGCAGAGAGCTGGAAGGCTCAAAGATGTTATTTTCCTCCAAATTGGCAGCTGGGTAGAGGAGAGAGGCCCCGATTAGGGCCCAAAACCATCAGCAGAAGAAACGCACAGCTGCTTATAAATTGCCAGGGTAGGAGCAGCTTGTGCCCACGTAGCTGCAAACCCAGCGCTGCACCAGTGGGAGATGGATGTGGGGATGGTGGTGCTGGCAGTGATGGGGAGAGGTCTGGGTCTGGTTACCAAAGTTACCTGGAAACTGGAATAAGCTTCTTTTCTGGTGAAATTGGGCTGGAGATGGAACCATGTGGGTTTGCAGCACTGCAGTGCCCCTCTGTAGCCCCCTGTGCTGCCGGCGCTGGCCTGCGGGGAGGCTGGGCCGGTCTCCTCCATTGCTTTCGACACCTCCGAGCAATGATTTCCAAGTGTGAGTGGGAAGCAGCCTTTCCGAGGAGCCCCAGACGCAAACACTGGCAAGTTTAAAAAGCTCCAAACACAAAAGAAAGGAGGAAGCGCCGGAGACTGCGGCTGGATTGAAGTGCTCCAACTGCGGAGCAAGAAATACTGCTTTCCTGCTGAATTGCCATTTGGTTTTCCATTTGTTCTGGGCTGCTTTTCCTGACAAATGGCCCAACGGATGCATGGAGCAGCCTGATTGCACAGCGTTGGAAAGAACGGCAGGCCTGGGCCCGAGAAGGAAAGTCTATGCAGGCAAAAATGCTGAAGCAGCGGTTTGTCTCCCACTGGAGTGCGGTCCTGGGAGGAATTGGCTGCTCCGTCCCAGAGCTGCCTTGGTAGCTGTAAGGTGAAGCATCTCCGCCTTCACAAGGCAGCGAGAGAGATGTGAGGGCCAGCAAAGCAGCCTAAAGTTTGTGCTTGGCCGTGGGTGGGAGCCAGGGATGCCAGGTGAGGATGCCTGGAGGATGACACCTGTCATGCTCTGGGGCCATGTACCTTAGACTTAAGGAAACCATGCCCAGCCTTTAGGTATCTCTTATTCCAGTAATGCTAAAAAAGAGCTCTTCCTGGATGCATCACGCACACGTCTTTGGAAACCGACCAGATTAGATACTGAGGAGCCCACGTGCAGCTCCAAGCTGGGCTCGCACCTCGCAGGGCTCGGGTACCACCGTCCCTGAGGCTGGGCAGCACCCCGCGGCGAGCGTGGCACCGAGGTGGCGGGGATACGTGGGAAGAACCCAGGAGGCAGAGAAAATGGTCGGGGGGGTGCGAGAGGAGGAGCGGGAGGGAAGCAGGCAGCGTCGCCTGCGCAGGCAGTGCAGTGCTCGTGTCGCGGCACCTGGCACAGGGGAGGCGTTGCCTGGGATTAATGTGGCTGTGGTCGGCCGCAGGGACGCGGCCGAGGAGAGCTGGGTCTGGGTGTGCCAGCAGCTCCTGGGAGCGGTCGTGGCAAGGGCAGGGGCTCTGCTGCCTCCCCCTGCCTCAGGCTGACAGCTACTCCAGAGCTCGCCAAGTCCCCCCTTGACACAAAAGTAGTTTTATTTCTCTTCCTTATCCTCCTTTTGGTAATTTTTTTCTGACAAGTCTGGTCATAAAATGAACTATGCATCAGCCCATTAAGCCCCAGCAGGAGAATTGCTTCCTTGTGCAAATAGCCATTTGGAGCTGCGCCCGCCTGCTGCTATCGAAGATGAGCCTGTGCTCCTCCCCGCTACGTGCCGCCGGGGCACAGCTAGCTGAGGCATGCTGCTCCCCGCCCTTCTCCCCCCGCCACCGTCCCCCGGGGTGCTCCATGGGGTGGGAGCGCTCCCCGTCCCCAGGTCTTGGTGCTGGGGCGTTGTGGGGTTGCAGAGCTCCTGACCAGCCCGAGAGGATCCCCCCAGACCCTGGGGCTCCGGGCGGATGTGTCCCTCACTGAGCTTTCTGTCACGGGTCCGTGCCGTTTGTCTTGTTTGGATGCTGGCTTGGGTGAATCACACCTTGCGCACTAATAGTCTTGCCAGCGCGCCGGGGAGCGAGAAGGATGTGAGAAGCAAATGGCAGTGGCTACGGAGTGACCCACAACATCGTGTAGATGCTGTATTGCTGGCTTTGTTCATCCACGTCTGATTCCGTAAACCAGCCAACTGCCCTGCTCTTTGCACGACTCCCCCCAGCCCTGGCCAGGCACCGGCGCTGCGCTGGGTCTCCGTGGGATGCCCTCCTCGGAGGAGGGAGGTGTGGTGGGGTGGCTTGGTGAGGGGCAGGATCCCAAGGCAGCCGTGCTTTCAGCCCTGCCTTGCCGGGAAGAGGCCAGGAGAGTTTGGGTTTGGGGGTGATTGCTGCTTATTGCATATCAGGAGGGGAAAGCACCGCCCAGCTCCCTTGGCTGGTTGAAGGGTGCAGCCCTTGGGCGCAGCCAGGTGCCAGCGCCGCTGCCCTGACGGAGAGGTTGGATATTTGATCACACCAGGTCTTGTAGGACAACCCCAGGAGCGTGTTGGGTCTGTGGCAGCTTGCGGGGCCCTGGCAGGAGTGCTCCTGAACTCACAGTGTTATTTGCTATCGCTGTAATTCAAACTACCTGCGAGCATTAAGTCAACAGCAAGTCGGAGCCCGTGGCTTCTTGCTGCGGTGGAAGCAGGCTGCACGTCTGGTCCTGATAACAGCGGTGGCAGCAAACCCAAGTGTCGTGCGGTGTAACAAGCACTACCTGCTTCGTCCGGTCCTGCTCCCGGCCACCAGCACACCAACCCTGCACGTGTACGTGGCTGCACGCCTGGGAGCTGGCAAGCCCCCGTGGGGGGAGCAGAGTGATTAAACTGTGGTGACGTGCTCTGCTGCTGCCGTCCCTCTCTGCCTCTTCTCTGCCTGCTCCCATCCTCCAGCCGCTTCTGGCCTCGCAGCTCTGCGCTGGGACCTGCAGCTGTGGCGTGGTCAGACCCACCCAGGACCTTCGCGGGTGCCAGAGGGGGTGCAGGGGGCTGCCGCAGCCCAGCATCATGCCGTGGGGACACGGGGCTGGGAGCCGATGTCCTCCAAAGGCCTGAGAGAAGGAAGAGGGAGAACGTGCAGGGCTCCCTCATACCTTGGTCACCGAGCAGCTCTGCCACCTCTGCCAACAAGTGGCGGCTGCCTGGCCACACTGTCACCTGCCAGGTTGAACCTGAGCTTCCTTGCTGCGCGGGGTGCCTCGGGGCAGTAAATCTCACAGGGTGGGTGCCAGGGTCTGGCAGGTGTTTCTGCCGGATGGCTGGAGCAGGCAGGAACCAGGGGCATCCTCACCTCTCATGGGTGGTGTCCTCACCTGTGCTGGCCATGCAACGGGCAGTTCCCCAGGGATGCCTCACGCTGGGCACCTTCGCAGAGCTCACAGAGCGGGCTAGAGGATATCCAAGAGCCCTCACCTCGCTGGCGATTCACCCCAAGGTCCCCTCCTGCTGCATCTCGGCACGCTGCTCCGTGGCCGGTGCTGGAGCGGGTGCAGCCGTGTGGGTGCTGCGCTGCTCCCGCAGGGCTCCGTCCGCTGGCACCCAGCCGTGTTGCTGCAATGGAAACCTCCCATGTTCAGGAGGGGTGCAAAGTTGCGGCTTTTCCTTGCCTTGGGGTGCTTGGAGCTCATCTGTTGGGTTTTTTCACCCTTGGTCTTGTCTGTTTTGAGCCCCTGTAGAGGTGCCATGAGCTGTGGAAGGATGCCCGCAGCCGTGCAAGGGGAGCAGGGCCCTGCTGTCAGCCGGGGGATTAGTGTGCTCCTTAATAGTAAACGCACTGACAGCACTGACACCTCGGAAGAGCAGCTTGAGCAGCCTCTCGTCACCTCCGGGAGCTCCTGCTCTTGCTTCCTGACGGATTTTCAGACCGCAGATGGGGGTGGGTGCCGGATCGACACCGTGCAGCAGGGCAGCGAGCGAGGAGCTGCCACGCGAGGAGCTCCGGGAGCTGCTGTCACGGCGGCTTCGCGACGCTTGCAAAAAGGGAAACAAGGAAATAATGTGAAGGCGCGCAGACGAGCCGCACAATGTACCGGCTGCTCCCTTCGGAGGCGGGCTGGGCTGGGAGAGCTGTTGGTGGTCGTAAGGAGCAGAGAGGACGCAGCTAACAAGCGTCTGCTAAATAAGCGAGAGGAAATGGTGTTTGTCTGGCTGGTGCCGCAGGCGTGATCCTGGAGGACCACTCGTTTCATTTGAAGGTATATTTTGCAATGCGTTCAGGAGAGCTCTGTGTGGGGTGCAGCTGCAGAGCACAGGGCAGAGGTCTGAGGTGGGATTTATTATCTCAGAATCTGCTGTTTTGGGTACTCCCAGCTGCTGAAATTTGCTTTCCCCTCCCCTGGGTGTCTGCAGGGTCCTTTGCTGCAGACGCATGCAGGAACAGGGCAGCGGGAATTCATGGTTCATTAGCAAGTGCCTCATTGCCCCTCTCGGGATGCTTTTCCAGATACAGAATTACTTCCAGCTTGGCTGTCAATGTAATTCCCAGTGTGGTGATTCGCCTCCTTTCTTCTGTCTGTGCTGGTGCCAATGTAGGACGCAGGATGGCTCCTCCTGAATCAAAACATTGTCTCTGGCACCAGTGAAGCATCAGACAGCCAGAGCAATGGTACAGCGGGTTTTAAACACACGGTATTGGCCTCCAGGCTTTCCTGAGCTCCCAGCTTAAACAGGAGAACTACCCCAAAAATCTGTGTCAGCTCCTCTGTAACCTCCCTTTTCCCTCCGCCCTGCTCTGCTCCTGGCTCACATTTGAGTTTCCCATTTCCAGGGTGAAGCTCTCCGGTCTCTGACGAGCCCCCGTCACCTGTGGGTTTCCAGCCCTTTAACTCTTGCTCGGAGCCGTCCGTGGCCTTCGGGGGACAAAGGGATGCTGCGGGGCCTGAGCCCTGGGCGACTGGTACCCGGGTGCAGTCTGATGGGCAGTCAGCACCGGGGTGACTCCGCACGTGTGTGTGCACCTGTAGAGACAGGAGGGAAAGAAGGGGGGTTACATCTCATTACTGTTTTGCTGCTGGAGCTGTAGGCCCTAATTCAGTAGACCCTACAGAAACGTGACCATCACAATCCAGGAGCAGCTTTGGGAATGACCTGGGGCATGTGCCTGCCTTCCCTTTGGCTTGCCCTGGCTGCATGGAGGAGCTGGGAGTTTCAGAGGGGCTTTCCCTAGCGCTGCAGCACAACGTTCCCCTGAGACATGGAGATTTTGCCTAAGAAATAACTTCTCTTCTGGTTTCTTTGCTCCCCTCACTGCTGCTGAGCACCGGTGCTTTGCAGAAGAGAGAAGAGGTGCCATCAAACCTGTTCTCTTTGTTTATTCCTTGATGGCTTGTTCAGGGCTGTCTTAAGTCGTCAGTAAACACCTTCCACAGAGCTTTTCCACAGAGCTTTTCAGGGAAAGGACCAAAGTGCCCGAGGTGCTTTTCCCTGGAGTCCCTTCATGTCCCCTTTGGAACGGCGGCTGGGCCAGGTCTGCCTTTCCACTGGACACGGCAGAGCGCTGAGCCCTGGCCCCGAGCCCGGGCTGTGCAGGACTCACAGGACCCTTGTGTGGATGGAGCAGAGCCTGTCCAAGCCACGCGCCCTGGTTTTGGGTGCAGGCTGGTGCCTGGGCTGGTTTTTCAGCTCCCGCTTCCCTGTGTTGCGGGTAATGCTCCTGCCCCGTCTTACTCCAGCTCCTCACCTTTAATTGCAAAATGATTTGCGGCTGCAGATGTGATGTTTTGCAGCAGTTCTGCTGGGACTGAGCCAGTGTGAGGTTTCCTTGCCCTGTGCTGAATTGCTTCGCTGGCGCGCTCCTCTCCCAGCCAAAGCTGCTGAGAGCCGGCGCAGGGAGGGTGACACTGCATTTGCATGGGAGGGGCGGGGAGACGATGCATCGCCCTCCTGCTTTGATCACGCGTGGGACCCTCCGAGCATCGTGGAGGCTTTTCCCTGGGGCTTTCCCACCCATGAGCAAAATTTAACACAGAAAGGGCATTGCTGCTCTCCCTCCCCAGAGTCTCTGGGGGCGTTTCCGTGCCATCGCACCACTCCTTGCTTCCCCCGCGCAGCCCCTGGTTTAGGACGGGGTCTCCTCTGTGCTTTTCAAGCTGTGTGCTGGCTTCCGAGCCCCTTTGCTTCCCTCTGCTCCTCTCGCAGGTGATGAAGCTGCGGAAGCTGGCCCAGCAGGTCGCTAACTGCCGGCAGTGTCTCGAGCGCTCGACGGTCCTCATCAACCAGGCCGAGCACATCCTGAAGGAGAACGACCACGCGCGGTTCCTGCAGACAGCCAGGAACGTGGCCGAGAGGTGGGCTGAGGACACCGACAGGATGCCCCTGGGGTTGTCCCCTGGTCACAGGTCCCTGCCCGGGGCCACCCTGCCTCCCCCCTGCAGACTTCCAGCGTGCTGCCCTCGAGTGATTGCTGGTCAGGGGCGTTGCTGGTTCCTGTCCCTTGCAGGGCAGGACTTGCGTGGCAGGTTCTAACAAAGCTGAACACCTGCTGTGGGAGCAAACATCATTCCCTGGGGGGAGAAGGTGGTGGGAATGCCAATCCAAAGGGAGCTCGGGGGGTGATCAGGGCTGGGGCCCCCAAGAATCGAGCCTCCCCCACCTCTCTGGGGACCTGTCCCCAGGCTGGGCCACCCCCCTGGGGCAGGAGCAGTGGTTAGTAGGTGCAGGCTGGTTTCCCGATGGTAAGTAATGTCACCGCTGCTTGCACCCTTTTAATCCCCCGTCTCTACAGCTGCAGGTTGTCTGGAGCACCCTGATGTGTACTGATGGTCTCTTCTTTTCTTTCAGGGTCGCCATGGCAACTGCATCCTCTCAAGTTCTGATACCAGATATCAATTTTAATGATGCCTTTGAAAACTTTGCTTTAGATTTTTCCAGAGAGAAGAAGCTGCTGGAGGGGCTGGATTACCTAACTGGTGAGTGCAGAGGTGCGCTCCCCACTGCCTGCACCCCGCCTCTTCCCCGCAGCCCTCCTCCCCCGCGCCCCGCCGAGGGCTGGTGGCCGTATTTTAAAGCAAGCTAGGTTGCTACTTATTCTCACCAGTAAAAAGTGCCTGGTCAGCTGCGGCAGAGCAGAGGCCGTGCCGTCCGCAGGATGGTGACGTGTCCCCGTCCTCCTGTTTGCACTCGGCCTTGGCCAGAGGGCAGGTGGAAAAGTTCAGAAAGCAGGTGGAAAAAGCCAGTCTCCACGGCCCGGGGCGGAGGCTGATGCCCGTAAGGATCCGGGAGGGTGGGTTACGGAGAGGGAACAGTGAATTAGCCGATTACTGTACTTCTAATGCACTGCATGCTTTAGCATTTCCCTTTTGCTGTCCTTTTTGTGGGCCTCTTGGTGCTGCCGTGGTGCCCGTAGCACAGGCTACACGTTGCTCGCACCCTCATCCTCGGCCGGGAGCAGCCCTGCCGCAGCAGGCTGCTGCTGGGCCGAGCCGTGGGAGGGGTGAAAGCTCCGGGGAAGCGGGGACATCATTACTCACCCACATCCAATTTCCTTCATCATGAAGCAGATCAGCTTGCCTTGAAAAATTAACAACAAACCTGTGTCCAGAACAGTTACGGGGCAAAATACTTATTCCACAACCAGTGCTGAGAAATAGCTGGATTTTGAAGTGCCTTCTCAGCCCGTTTCGGGGTGGGGGTGTCAGACCTGACGGAGGCAGCAGTGACAACCCCTCACTCCGGCATGCCTGAGAACACACTGGCCCCTGGGTGTTTTGTTATCGCTCTAAAAAGTGTAACTAATTAAGAAACGCGATGACAGATCAAATGAGACAGTTGTTGATCTTGAAAGACTCTGCTCCCCGCGCAAGCCCATCTCTATCCTTAAGGGAGCAAAAAAGCCCTAGGTATATTGAGAAAAGAAAGGACAAACTTACCGAAGTACGTTATCTGTGATGTCCCACAGCACCGAACCCGCCGTCCATCCGAGAGGAGCTTTGCACGGCCTCCCACGACACCATCACCGTCCACTGGATCTCGGAGGACGAGTTCAGCGTCAGCTCCTACGAGCTGCAGTACACCATCTTCACCGGCCAAGCCAACTTCATCAGTAAGTCGCTGCACGCCAGCTCAGTTTGGGGGACTGTGGTCTGGTTTGGGAAGAAAAAGGTTCTCGGGGAGAATGAGCAGGTTTAAAGGCTGGGAATTAGGGGAGGCGACTGCAATGAAGGATCCTCCGAGGGCAGGGCTCAGGGCTGTAATGAAAACGATGGAGGACCTGCCCCGTGCCGGGGGTCCGTAGCTGGGTTGTTTTGCCCTGCACTCGGTGTCTGCAGGCTCTGGCTCGATGAGGTGTTTGGTCCATCTCACACCGTGCCCCGGGCGTACGGCCAGGGCAGCACCGGCTGCTCGCGGGGCTGAGAATTAAGCATGATTTATATACCCTCCATAACAATATTGAGGCATGTCTCCAGGTAATTTTTCCTGAACATGACTGTCGTACCTAATTATTTTTCCACACTACCACAAATGTCCGTGGCAGGAATGGGATCCGAGGGCCGAGGAGGGCTCGCGCTGATGGGTCTCTGGTGGTACCTAAGCACTTAGGAAGCTCCATGGGCAGACAGCAGGGAACCTGCCGCTCAGCTTGCGGCACCCAGCTGCCCTGGGAGAGCCTGGCCTCTATGGACTGTGGTGCTCAGCATATCTTCCATGCATTCATATCTTTGAGTGCAACGGGACAGCTTCAAAACAGTTCTATAGGGCTGAACCTGCCCCCAGGCTTGCCACGAGGTCAGGACAGCAGCCTCTTAGGTGCAAAGCTTCTTCCTGAATATTTGTTATTTGATGAAGACTATGGTAGTTATGGGGGTTTTAATATTATGAATATTTTGACAGTGCATTTATCAGTGGCTCCACTCTTTGGGGAGGGAGGTGATGGGATCCAGAGACGCCTGCGCAATGGATGGTTGGGCGTTTGCAAGGCACCCTTGGAGGGATGGTGTATCTTCAACGAGAGCGAGCAGAAGGCGAGGTTGCGGTGACTTTGAAGGGACGCGCTCAGCCCCTGGTCCTGCTGCCTGAGTGTGATGGAAAACAGAAGCAGCGAAGGCAGTAAAAGAATCAGAAGGAACGAAGGGAAAAGGAGGTGGTGGGAGAGACCTGCTGCAAACTGGCGGGAGGCAGAGTGCCTCTGGCAAAGCATCGCTTTGTCCCGGCAGCCTTCTGCCACTCTTCCGAAGATCAGGACCTGAACAACCAGAGTTGCCCTGCAGGGGCATCCCAGCCCTGTGCAGGGGTGGCGGTGCCCAACCGCCGTCAGCGTGTGCCCAGAGGGTCCCAGCAGCGCCGCGCCATGCCGGCCGGGGCCAGACGTGCTCTCGGGGCGCGAAACAACGCCGGGCTCAGTAGAGCTGAGCTGAGGCTTCGGGTGGTTGTACTTACCCGTGCAAAGCTCCCCGTCTGACATCGGGGCTGGAGTTCTGCTCTAATATCAGCCAGGCAGAGTTCATCAGACATCCTGAATCAGCTGAAGGCTTGGAGGTAAAACGAGCCAGAAATTGCCTGAGGAATGTGCCAAATTCCATTTAATTTCCTCCCCACTCACCTGAATTTATTGAAAGAGGCTCACACTCTGATCTTTTTAGCACCATGGCTTATTATTAGGGAGAGCTGGTAAACCGCAGGTTGAAAAAGCCGGGGCTGGAAACCGTGCCCCCCACCCCTGAGGACAGACGTGTCACTAAAAGCAGGAGCCATTTAGTCTTCCTCCTTGTTTGTTATCAGGAAGGTTTATCTGAAAAGAAAAAGCTGGCTTTTCTGTCCTCACCATAAAGCCAAGGCCGACTTCCAGCCTCAGCAGCAGTGGTTTACTGCTTTGGGTGCCTGGTGAGTCCTCGAGGCATCAGAAATAGGTACCTGTTACAATTTCTTGTAACGCTGCCTTTTTCCTAAAATTGGAGGGGGTTTGCATTCTGGAGGAAAGTTAATTTGTGGGCTGGGTTATAGGAGAGAGTCCAGGGAAACTGATTGTTTCATATGGGGAAAAAAATATGGATGTTGTAAAGGGAGGCTAAAAATACAGCTTCCAGTTTGCCCATCCTGAAGCGCTTCGGAGGAGCGCAGCACCCCCACAGCATGGCTCTTGCAAGGAAGCTTTATTCCTGGTTTTCCTTAGTAGCACTCGTAGGAAGCGCTGACAAAATGCTTCAGGGTGGACTTTTTGGGCCGCTGTCAGTTTGTCTCACGTGTCAGACACCAGTGCTGGAAGCACAGTGTCGTGGCACAGGAAGGCTGCTAAGTGCACTTTAAAATATGCAGGAAGCTGCCAGAGAAAGTTACAGCTTGTGACTTTCAAAGCTGGATAATACTTGCATCCCTGGCCTTGGCCAGCAGCCTTTGCCCTCATTTTGGAAAACAAGATGATTTATTTCCTCTTGGTCAGAGGTTAGCGACGGGTACCCGGTGCTACAGCAGCTACCTTCCCCTGCTCAGCTCTCCCCTCCTCCCCCAGCCACAACATGAATTCTGTTGCTCTCTGAAAGCCTGGGAGAGCCCAGCACCCTCTTTGGCTCCATTCCTGGGTAGCCACCAGCCCCCACCTCCCCTGCCCCTGCCAGCTGAGGAGGAAACATGGACCACGCCGGTATCACCGAGTTGTTTAAGTGGGGAGGGACACCTGAAGGTACTTGCGCCAGCTCTGCATAAGCCAGGCTGACCGAGAGCTCTGCCAGGCTGCTCAGGGCCCTGCTCCCATGCTTCCCCACCCTCAGCTAGAAGAATTTTTTCCTTATCTAAGGAGAAGTTGCCCTGCTGCAACTTGTGCCCTCGCCCTGGGGCCGTGCCAGGGCCCCTCGGGGAAGGTCTGGCTCCCACCTCCCCCCATACACCGCTGTGGGCGTGTGGCTTGGACGCCAACCCATCGAGGGGCTTGGGAATTAGTCACCTGCCTGCCTCTGGGGGCTGTGTGGGTTTGGCGCGGGCGCTGGGGACGTGGGGCTGTGGATGAATGGTGATGAACAGCAAGGGCAGCTCTGGAAGAAAGCCCAGAGGGGCACACGTCACGAGCAGCTTCCTTGGCTGTCTTTGGTAGCTCTTCATAGAAGGAGTAAAGAAAACATCACTTAACATCTCAGAGGTGAAAATGAATAATATATTGTCACTTGAAATAACACAGTCAGGTCTGGGTGAAGAGAACCGTTTGAGTCCTGGCTGAAGTCATGCATGAAGAGACGCTGGAAATAGTGCGCTAGGGCTCACCTAGCAGGAACATGAGGAGGCTTCCCGTGAAAGGAAATACCTTTTCAAAGAGCACACAGTTGGCCTGTGGAACCATCACCTTCATGCTCTCTTTAAAGCCAAGAGCTCGGCAGGAGTTGGGATATTTTTATGGATGACGAAAGCTGCAATAAAAAGGATTTTTTTAAGCTTTGGCAAGGATAGAAGTCCTCAGTCTTCAAGGCCAACCCCTTCTTGCTTGTTTTGGGAAAGAAACCTGCTTGGGAGGCCAAATCATTCCCAGACCATCGTCTTTCGGCCACGTCCTTTCTGATGAAGAATCCAAGGCTGGTCCTTGTCTGCAGGGAGATAACACCTACCAGTGCTTGGCTGAAAGCTGAGTGCTCCAGTGAGCGCAGCTCCGCGTGTAGGCTGCAATCGGTATCTCATCTCTTCTATTTTCTACTTCAAATAACATTTGGACATGGATTATGTTTCCCCCCGCAGAGCACTGAGCATCATGCAGGAGGAGGATTAGGGTGCAAACCTGTCCCTTCCTGCTGCTGGCGTTGCGTAGCGCAGCCTCCAGAGCAGCAGGCGGGTTGTCCTGCAGGAGTGAAGAAATGAAAGGGGATGAAGGTGGGCATCACCTTCCTCCGGGCACCGGCAGCTGCCCGTGCTGTCTGCCCCGGCGGAAGGTGCCACCGGCTGAATTCCTCTTTCCCCATCACTTCCCACGGCAGCATCTTGAGATGCCAGCACCCCGCCCCTGGCTTCGCCTTACCAAGAGTTGCCTTTGTGATAATAAAAAAGGCTCTTTGAGTTGCTGGGGTTTATCATCTATGGAAATTTTCCTGCAGGTGCTCTTAACTCATGGGCAGGCGGTAAATCAGCCTGAGGGATGCGTGGTCGGTGAGCTCTGCTTTAGCAGCACATGGTCTTCATATTCTGTCTTTTCCTGTGAATAAATCTTTCCCCCTGTCCCATTCTGCAGGTCTGTACAACTCCATGGACAGCTGGATGATCGTCCCCAACATCAAGCAGAACCACTACACCGTCCACGGGCTGCAGAGCGGCACCCGCTACATCTTCCTCGTCAAGGCCATAAACCAGGCAGGCAGCCGAAACAGCGAACCCGCCAGGCTCAAGACAAACAGTACGTGCCCGGGCGCTCGCCTCGCGTTGGTGGGTGCTGGGAGAGCAGCTTCATCGGCGCTCGAGTCCAGCGGGTTCGCCTGAGCCACTCCCTGTGAGCCCGCAGCTGCCGGCAGCGTGATGGGGACCCCCAGCTTATTTAAATCATTCAACAAGCCCATCTTATTTGGTGTCTCAGCTCCTTCCTTGCCTCGAGGGATGGTCCCCTGCTACCCCACGCTGCCTGGGGCTCCGATCAGCTCTTTGCTCCTGTCAGCACCCTTCCCTACGGGTCCCTGGGACAGCTGGCATTTTAGGAGATCACGAAAAGTCCATCTTCTTGGTCGTTTTACCTCACTGGGCTTTTTGGGGCTGATGTATGGAGTCCCAGGGCAATTGTGCGCTTGTGCATGGCTTTGCTCACAGGGAGTTGCAATTCTGGGGAGCCATGAGGAGATGGAAACGTGTCCGTGCGGTGGTGGATGGGGCTTTGTAGCACACACAAAGCAGAAAAGAAGTTGCACTTGACATCGCCCCGAGGATGCCCAGGGAGGGTTAAATATGTTTAGGGAAATCAGAGTGAGATCCGATTAAAACTCAGAGGGCAGCAGAACCAGACCGGCCTCAGCAAGGAGGGAGTTCCCGGGTTTGCAGTGGGAGGGGGGAGGCCCTTTCCCACTGAAGCGCAGCAGACATGGGGGCCGTACGCACCCGCTGCCCCGGGGACGCCACAGGAGAGACAGCGAGAGATGTCGAGGCAGAAAAGAAGTCAGCTCTCCAGGCTCCTGCACGCAGCTGCCTGCTCCGTGCTTACTTGTGCTTCCCTTCCCAGTGTCGCGGTCGCTCCTGCCCTGACTTAGGCATCCAAGATGATTTATCGCCTCCGCCTCCTCATTTTCTTTGCGCGACTTTAAACCAAATGAAACGAAGGAAAGGCAGTGTAGCAGTGGGACTGGAGGGAAGCTGCCGAGGAGCAAACGCCAACCCAATTCTGCCTTGTTTATTAAAAATGTATCCCTCCTGTGGCCGCTGTTTCTAAGTCAGCCACCCGAGATGCCAGCGCGCTGCTGAGGGCTCCTCTTCGGAGGTGAATTCGATTTAGGAGATCAAATAAGAGCCCAGTCAGGTTTTGAGCTCCCCTTGCCGCAGGGACGTGCCTGCAGCGGCTTCCCCCGCCTTGAAAACCTCAAGCAAGCCTCACCTGAAGCGCTGTACAGGCGGCTGTGTGTGACCCCCGTTTTGTGGGGGCCACGAGCTCCTTCCAATGACCAAGGAAGCGATCAGGCGCCTCCTGCTCGGGCGATGGGAAGGGGGAGGCGCACGGCGGTCGTGGGCACGCGTTCCCTATCTGCCACTGTCTTAGCATTTATCTGCAGCCAGGAAGAGAGTTGAGGGAAACCTCTGGGTGTTTGGTTTAACAAAAATATATATTTATTATTTCCTTCTGCGGCCAGCCTTCGTGTACAAGGGCTCCTTTGGGGGGTCAGCTGCCCGTGATCGGGGTGGTGCCGGCTGAAGGCGCCACTGCTTCGTGCTGCACCCCCAGCACATCCTCGCTGGCCGTTGCTCCTGCCTGCGCTTGTCGTTATGTGGCAGCAGGGTTTTCCCCTTCTCACGCGGGCGATGAGAAGGTAGCACACGCGTTTCAGCTGCCGTAACCTTGGCGGAAATGTCAGCAGCTCAACGAGGAGACGGGCCAATTAGCATATTTCACAGCCCTCTTTCTGCTCCTGAAGTGATGTTTGGGGAGTTTCCTTCATCGCCAGAAGGTCAGTGTCAGGACACATATTGATTTCCGCAGCATTAGTGCTGTCAGTGCTGGCGCTAAATCTGCATTCCCAAACTGCCCGAACAGAAAAGCTGGGGAGAATTGTTCTGGTTTAGTGACAGAGAGAAACCTTCCTTTGCTGAGTCTGGGTCTGAATAGGTCTTATTTATTAGCAAGTGTCCAAAAGTGGATGGAAGTGCCAGAATACAGGGACAGACCTAGCTCTGGCAGTAAATAAAGCGCAGGGAAGGTGGTTTTTACAGTCCTTGCCTTGACCATTGCAGACTGGTCTTATTCTCACTCACATTTTCGTCTCTTCCTGACGTACGCATCTCTTGCCGAGACCCCCGGTGTAGTACGGGGTGGCTCACGTCCCCCTCCCCTCTGAAACGTCGGGCTGATCCGGAGGGGTGGGTTTGCTGCCTGGGGACAGTCTCCGAGGCCCCTGTTAACAACAGGGTCGTGTTAGTGCAGACGCTTTCCAAGGAGGAGGGTGGTCCTAAGCGAGCTGCCCAGCAGGGCAATGGTTGGAAGATTCATCGATTTGGATGCGTTTATAGTTTTCCTGCGACTTGACAGCTCAGCGTTCCAGGCCTGGAGCTTTGCCTCCTCGAGGTGATGTCTGATGGGAGGACGGTGATCACTGCCGCCAAGCTCACTCTGCAAGGTGCCGCCTTCAGCCTGTTTGCTTGTGACAGCAGGGCAGCTGGCGGAGGGCTTGCGCACCAGGGTGACAGTCCAGCAGCAGGGTCACAGCTCCGTCAGGTTTTGTACGTGGGTACTTCTGAACACGAGGCGCGGGTGGCATCTGAGATGGCTGGTCAGAGCAGGGACACTGCTGCTGCGGGCACAGGGGAAGAACAGAAGAGCTGGCGGTGCATTGCTGTGGCTCCGTGGGCATCTGCAACGGGGTCGGAGGTCCTTTCTTGAGAGCGGCAGCACATATCCACCCCTGCCTTTCTCTCCGCAGCATGCTTTCCGCCCGGCGCGGTCGCCTGCTGCCTGCCCTCTCTGCTCTGCCCCGTGCCCGTGCCCTCGCAGCGGGAGGAGGGGGTGCGGGGGGAGCTGCCGTTCCGCGGGGCACCGGCCGCTGCTCCGACCCACCCAACGGCGCAGGCTTGCTGCTCCTCATCCGTGAGCTGAAGGTCAGAGCTTGTCTCTGGCTCCTGGGGGCTCTCGGTCCAGTTGTTTCCATAGCTGTTACGTAAACCAACATGCAGCCCTGCCTCGGCTGTCCCTCCGGATGGCTTTTTCGACATGCCAGAGCTGCCATGGTCAGCAAGACCTGTTGAGCTTCACCATAATTGATTCCTTCCATGAAATGTCAAGAAAAGAAAATCTGGCAATGTAGCTTCCCCAGTAACAGCCCTTGTCTTGCAGACAAATTACTGCTTGGGAAGACAGAAAACTAAATATTCTTATTTAGAATAAGAAATTTAGAAAACTAAATATTAGTGTCCCTTGCCGAAGACGGCAGCGTGCAGGAGGGCACGGCTCGTTGTGCAGCGCAGCACCGTCCCCTGAGCCAGGCCAGGGGCCGCGCCGAGTACCGAATAAGAATATTAGATTAGATCACCCAGGATGAGCGAGCCTCATGTGCTCCTGCCTCCACGCCCCCCTCCCCTGTGCACCTCTTCCAGGGAGCAAGGGCCAGCGGGAGCACGCGGAGCCGGTGCGTCTGCTCCTCCTCTCGATGGGTGGCAGGAGCCCTCTGAGGTCCAGGGACACTGGGCAGGTGCCGGAGTCGTGCAGGCTCCTGCCCACCAGCACGTCCCCTCTGCCCATCCCTGTGCCCGGCACACCGCTGACTTGCCTAATTAACCCTGGACGTTCTGCCAGCGGCAGCGTCGGCTGCGCCCTGCGCCCTCTTTGCCCCCGCACACCCAAGGCCAGCCAGGTGCCCTCCTCGCCGCTCACACGCTGCACCGCCTGAGGCTTCGTGGGGAAGGGAAGCGCAGTTAGAAGCTGGTGAACACCCCGGGGGCGCAGCTTGCTGTGTCCAGCCCTGGAGCTGGCCGGTTTCCCACGGCTCTCAAGCCCCATGGAGGCACCGTGGATGGATAAACGAGCAAAGGGGTATGGGGAATGTTCGGGCAAGCTGAATTTCTGAGATAACTTTTATCTGAGTGACTGGCCCAGGATATATATACATTAATGTAAACTTGACGGGAGGCACCGCCATAACTCCCAGCTCTGCCAGGCAGCGCTGGGGCGGCCTGAGAGGTGCAGTAACCTGGGAGCACAGGGAAGGATGATGGAGGCTTTGGGCAGGGAGCGGGTATGTGGAGGCTGCTCTGCCCATCTCTGTCTTGTGCAGTCGAAGCCCCGCCAGAAAACAGTGCAGAGCTGTGTCTGTCCTGTGGCGGGAGCCCGGCCAGCACACTGGCATCTCCCCCCAGCCCAGCAGCACCAAGCAATTCTGTTCTCTTGCTTTGTCTTCCCTTGACTGTGGAAAAACACAGCGCTCTCCTCTCCCTGCACCTCTGGGTTGTGCTGCCCGCAGGACGGAGGTGCAGCTGGGCGCTGGCGAGCACCCCGCAGCTGTGGGCAGCCCCCTCGCCTGGCTGGGCTCTCCCTTGGCGGCTCAGCCCCGCTGCCGCTACCCGCCCTGCATCAGGGGCCCTCTGCTTCTCCCAGCCATGCTCTCCTCAAGTCATGAATCCTCCAGCATCTTCCCATAACCCGCCTTGTGCAGCCCGGCATCGTTTGGGGTGCATGGTGCAGGCAGCCACAAATGCAGAGGACCCAGCTGGGTTCGCACGCCGGGCATTTGAGGCAGCTGGGTTTGGGACCACTGAGGGTCTGTGAGATCTGTGTTGTTTCCTGGCGCCAGGGTGGTATTTTGGGAAGGGGGGTCAGAGCAGGCACCCGGCTGCGTCCTCGGAAATGCCCTCTGTCCCGAGCAAGGTTTTGCAACCCAGCCTGTGTGCTTTTCAGCTCCTATCTTGCCCATCGCAGCACACTGTCCGCAGCTACTGCTCGAGCCCTTGGGCCAGGATGTGCCCGCACAAACCAGCGACAAGGGTCGGGTTCCAGTTGTTCACACCGACCTTAAACAGTGGTCGTCTTCATGAAAGGGCTGCGACTGTCGCTCCCGACGGAGCCGAGTATTTTTATACCTCCCTTCCTCAGAGCTTGTCTCTTTACATTACTGCCGGAAAAAAGATAGCTACAGAAATATTAAAATAGCCAGAGGAAAGGAGGGGGCGGGTCACTCCCAATTTGCAGCTTTACTTTCAGGCCTCTCAACTGAATTATCCAGCAAATTGGGCTCCCAGGAAAACCTACCCGAGCTACCATCAGGCGTCAGAGCGCAGCGCGGATGAGCTGCATTACGGGGTGGCACCTGGAAGCCCCCCGGCCTTGCCGTAGCCAACGCCGCCGGCCGTTGGCAAGGGCTCCTGGCGCCGGCTTGCAGCCGCCCTCGCTGCGTAGCGTCGGCACGGGCATTTCTCCTCGCCAGGACTGGGTGTCCCTTGCCGAAGACGGGAGCCTGCAGGAGGGCACGGCTCGTTGTGCAGCGCAGCACCATCCCCTGAGCCAGGCCAGGGGCCGCGCTGGGCGCCAAAGCCTGGTTTTTAAGTTGTTTGCAGTTATTTAAGGTGTTTTGTTGCAGCTGCCGTATTCAGTTTGCTTTGTGCTAAGCTAGATGACTCCCTGTAGAAATCCTACCCGGTATCTATGTGCTCTTTACTGTAGCTTGCATGAAAACGCATAGCAACAAAAACCACTAGAATTCAGTTTGCTTCTTTGCAGAAACTTAGTGTTTTGTTTGCAAAAACGGGGATAGTCTGGGGGCTTCTAGGGGGAAATAACTGAAAAATAAGGTGGTCAGATGAAGTCTGTGCCTTGGAAGCGGGCGATGAGGGGGTGCCGGGGCGATCGCCCGGGTTTGGCCGAGCTGCTGCACAACCTACGTCGCGGTGCTGTCACATCCCTGCCAGCCCCGAGGAGGAGCGCGGGCAGGGCTGTCCTCCTAGCCGTGCACAGAGCGTGGGAGTGGTGCCGGCCCAAGAAGGAGCCCCCGCTGCAGGAGGACACGGTTTGGCAGCAGATCTATCACCAGAGCTGCGTCAAGGGCCCTGGTGCGGCGGGCCCTGCACCGCGCGGGGTCACCTGGAGAGCCAGAGCTGGATGCAGCCCCATCATTTCACACGTCTCTCCTGCAGCGATGTGAGCTGGGGCAGAGCACGGAGGATTTTTTTCTGTCTCGTGGAGAGGAGATCACTGTCGCTGCTGCTCAGCAGCTGCTCTAGCTCGACTGCGCTGTTGATGTGGGTTCACATGCAGCTGATCATATATCAGGACTCCACTTGGCAGTTCCTGTTAGGAAAAAAATAGGGAATTACAGATGGCGAAACCTCTTGGGGAAAAAAAAAACACAACCACCCACCGTTAAATTTGCAGAGCTGAGAGCACAGGGTTTAAAAAGCACCAGAATTAAATTGCATGTGCAACTTAATTTTACGCCTGCTATTCCTGCATTATGCAGCAGTCCTTAACGCGTGGCCCCACGCCCCGGTGGGGTCCCCACTGGTGCCAGCAGTGAGGGGCCATGAGCTCCCCCGCGTCCCTGGCCAGGCTCCGTGCCCTCATCAATCGCGCTTTGCCAGCAGCGCTCCTAAACCAGAGTATTGCAGAAATGTTTGGTGCACAACTTCCACCCCTGCTTTACCGTCCGTAGGAAAACCCGCCGCTCTCGCGGGACCCCACACGCAGCCCCTCCCCGGCAGCGCAGTGCCCGCGGGCTCCGCAGGGCTCCTGCCGCCGCTCCCCTGGGGATGGGTGCCCTACGCCCCGTAGAGGGGTGAGGGGCCGGAGCAGCGGTTTCCCACAGTAGGTTTTCTTTTGCAGCAGCAGCCAGAAAGGGTGGGTCACCAGCCCTCAGCACCCCTGGGGATGCTCCTGCGCTTGTCAACAGAGGCACGGCCCGTGCCTGAAGCCTGAGACCACATGGGGATGGACCAGGAGATCCTCACGGCTGGGCAAACTCGTTTAGCCACACAAAATAAATGGTGCTGTATAGAGTAGCTGAAGTCTGTCCTGAACCGAGAGCAGAGAGAGTGACTGGAAAATGCTGGAGCAGGGAGCAAAGAGGCTCCCCAGCACACTGGCTCCCTCCCCTCACCACCCCGAAACGGAGGGCTTTGTTTCCACCTTCTCAAAACGCAGCCTTCTGGCTTCTCCTTTCCACACCTGGTCTTAAAATGACCCTAAGTTATTACAGGAGAAAAAAAACCATTGAGGTAAAAGGGATTGTGAATTCTTCCCACCCCACAAAAAGCTGAGCCTGGCTCAGAAGAGCCGCTCTGGCAGGACGGTGGGGGGTTCAGGGGCTGGGCATCAGCCTGGGCATCACTGGCAGGGCTGCCCACCAGCAGCCCAAGCAGGGGATGTACCAAATCCTCCAACCCTCCATACCGAAGAAGTCTGCAAGTATTTGTCTGACCCCCCCCATCCACGCCTGTGTCCCTGCACGCACAAGACCTGGACTCAGCCAGCGAGGGCTGGTTTGCGTGGCACCAAAAACGGGAGCCTTCCAGAAGAATCCTTAGCACTCTCTGTTGCTTATGTTGCAGAGCTGGTGCCCCCAAAGAGGCGGTGTTTATTGACACGAGGGAGGGCAGATGTTGCCCTGGGCTCGCGGGCCTTCAGGAGGGTTTTATCAAAGCCAGCAGGACAGGCAGTGCGTGTCAGTTAGGAAACAGTTTGGCTTTGTGTGTGCTGGTGATATTACAAAGGATTTGCAATTGGGTTTCAAGCCAGCATTAGAGATCTGAAAAAGCCATCAAACGCCACTCTGTTAATTGCGGAGGAAGCCCCGGGGCAGGCGGGCGCCGGCTGGCCCGTGTGCTCACACCTCCCCTCCAGCCTCCGTGAGACACGGGCTGGACCCGGCGCCTTCGGTTCGCTTCCACCACCACGTGCACAGCCCAGACTGTCTTCTCTGAGAGGTGAGACCTTGTCTGGCAGTGGAGAAGCGCTGGAAAACCTCGGGCGTGCTTCCTCTAACACGTACTAGCAGCCTGCGTGCTACGGGGAGCAGTCTGTGTCAGCTGCTGACGGGGATTCGGGGGTGTGCTCGGTGCTGCAATGCCACTTCTGTGATTTGGTATCGTTATAGCAGCACTTAAGGGTCTGTTCTCCCTCCCCTGTGCTCGTATAACTCTCATTACTGCTAATAGAGTATGGATCTGTTCAGGAATTCAGGCTGCAAGCCCTGCGTAGGTTTGGTTTGCAGTGCATCTCGATGGCATCTTCAGTGCCATTTCCATTACCTGGAAACACTCCCCTGCTCCTGCCGCAGCATTTTACACCATAAACAGAGAGCAAAAGGGAGTCGCTCTGGTGGAGAATGAGGCATTTGAAGGGGGTAATGTGCAATAAGGAGACCCTCGACATTCTCCAGCCCTTCACTTCAGGATCCCTGCCAGGGTGACACAGCCCTGCCCGGCATGCCGTGCTGCCCGGCCTGGCTGCTCTCAGGTCGGCACCCTCCGGGAACGGGGAGCTCTCCCTCCGGAGGTCCATCTCCTGTCCCTCTGCTTGGCCCAGGAAGGTGAGTGGTTCCCAGGCTGGGGAATGAGGCCACAGTGCAGGTGCCGCTCTCGTCCCTGCTCCATCTCGCTGGCGGTGCCCGGGGTGGTGGTCTCCTTGCAGGCGTGGGCAGCAGTGACTTGCCTTCTCCTTCCAGCAGGGCTGGGGAGGCCGCTGCAGGCACCGGGGGCACGGGAGCAGCCCAGGGATCGACAGCTGACGGATCAGCCCGTGACAATAGGCGCACAAGGCACGTGGACGTGCCTCAGAGTCTTGCTGGGCATCTACAGTCTAGTGTCCTTGGCTGGTGGGGAACCTTTGGCTCGTGGAGGATGTCCAAACAGCCTGGGGCAGACATTTCCTGCCAGTTCTGCCTTCACGATGACAGTAACAAACAAATCCTAATCCTTGTGTCTTCTCCTAACAGGTCAGCCTTTTAAGCTGGACCCCAAGATGGCTCACAAGAAGTTGAAGATCTCCAATGATGGACTGCAGATGGAGAAGGACGAGAGCTCCTTGAAGAAGAGCCACACACCGGAGAGGTTCAGCGGGACAGGGTGCTACGGTGCGGCAGGCAACGTCTTCATTGACAGCGGCTGCCACTACTGGGAGGTGGTGGTGGGATCCTCAACCTGGTAGGCAGCACTGCGGTCTTCCCTCCCTCTTCTAGAGGCCCTCATACTTCCCCAGAGATGTTGTGAGACCCACTAAGGTTGAAGGCCAGGGTTTTGGCAGAGCTGCTCATGGGCAGGTGGTCGAGACCCTAAATCTGGGTGGCTGTGGCTTTCGAGAGGTTTATGAGTTTCTCCTCTCTGCCAGAAGCTTTTGGGTCTGATCCAGGCAGGCTGCAAGGTGGAGCTTGTCTCTCCATTCCCCTCACCTGCTGAACTGTTAATGCCTGCCAGGGCTCAAATCTCACCCTGGAGCTTTAAATCTGCTCTTTTTCCCATGTGCAGTGCCCTCCCTTGGGCTGCCTCATGCAAGGTCCCACTTAGCTAGGCCAGACATGGTTATGAAGTCTGAGCTGGAAGGCTAAGCAGAGCGGGGCCATGGCCAAGCAGAGGAGACAGGGATGTCTCCAGAGGAGGTTTGTAAAGGCCTGGTGAGACACTGAGGTGTCCCTGTGAGGGCAGGCAGCTCAGGGGGAGCCTGCCCCATGCCTGCTTCACTCTATTTCACCCTGTATTCGTACCCCCATGTTGCAGGCTGGCAGGAGAAACCATCCCAAGCAGCGGGTCCCCCTACTCGTATCGATGTACATCTTTGCCCTGTGATGGCAAAGGGGCTACTGGGGCAAAGCAGGGGCTGATGCTTCACTCACTGTTTGTTCTCCATCGCCTGGCGCTGCTGCCACGCGCCTCTGCCTCGGGAGAGGCCACCTTCGCTGCCACGAGCTGCTTCTCTCGAGGGAGGGCGAGTCTGTGTCTCCCTCCCACCGGCAGGAATGCTGAGCTTTGTCCCGGCCTCGGGCCACCCTGGCATCTGCTGAAGGCCACCAGGCGTGGTGGAGCACGGCGGCCCGGGATGCAGCGCCTCCTCTACAGTGATTGCTCTCAGCTGAGGTTCTCTGGTCCAGGCTCCACAGGCGGATGCTGCGGGGGTGGGAGGGTGAGAGCGAAGCCTCCCTGTGCTCCGGGGCAGATGAAGGCAGCATTGCCCGGGACAGCAAGGATGAGGATTGCTTTAGTCCCACTTCTCCCCAGCGCCCTTGTTAGAGCTGCTTGCACAGAAGCACTGCCCCCAGTACAGCTTCTCGCTCTCAGTTGCGGCAAGGAGCACCCTTGACCCCGTAGCACCTCCTCACTGCACCTCAGCAGGTGCCCCCAGCCCAGACTTGCCCTCAAGCTCAAGCCCCTGCCTGCAAAATGCACACAGGCAGCAGCAGAGGGGATGAATCAGGGATGCAACATAGTGCACCCTTCGTTAAAAAGCCATTTCTGACTTCAGCAGCTTGGTTTGTCAGTTGTTTCTCAAGCAATAATTATATCTGGAGCCGTTTCTTAGAAAGGGATCTGTTCCAGGTGTTGTTTTGCTGATGACTGAATACTGCAAGACCTTCAGAGGAGGAAATAGCTTTCAAATATACAGCAGCTCCTTGGGCTCTGCAGAGGCGTGCGTTCGGGGCACGGCCGTGTGCTCGAAGGCAGCTAATTGAGTTGGCTGTGGCTGTGACTCAGAGCGAGCCCCAGGGCCCTGTGTCCTGGTGAGGCGCATAGCAAGGATGCTTTGGTCGCAGGCGGAGTGGGACCTGCAGCTCTCAGCAGCCTTCAGTGCCACCTCCTGGTCCCCCACACCTCAGCCGCACCGACACCAGCGGCCCTTCCCCGCTTCACCCCATCCCGGTGTCGTCGCTGCCAGCAGGGCGATACTTTCCCAGGGGTTAATGGTGCCAGTGCTGTTCGTGTTCTGCCTCCTTCGTGGGGTGTAGCGAGGGCTCGGCTCGTCCTAGAAACCCACGTGCGTCTCCAGGAGCTCCAGCCGAGGAGGAGCTGGTGTTGGGGTGCTGCTGTAAAACACAGCTCCTCCGAGAGACCCGCAAGGGCCACGGTGCACACCAGCCCGGTCTGGGGAATGGATCACCGCCTGTTTTTGCCCTCCTCCCCCACCCTGCTCTCCCCAGCCGGTCGCTCTTGACCAAAGCTTGCTGGTTCTTCCAAGTGACCGCAGGGCTTTTGAGAACAGAGAGTGGCAGCGGTCAAACCCAAAGAGACGTGGCCCACACTCTCTTCATGCCCCCTAACTCATGGCCACCAGCTTCAGAGAAGTGATGCTCTTCTCCCAGGGGCGTAGCCAGGAGGGAGGGTCTCGCAGTGGGCTGGCAGCTCCGCTCCGCAGTGGCGGGGGGAGAGGATCCAGAGCTCTTTGTCCTGGGGGTTTGGAGGAGAGGGGTGTCACTTCATGCCTCTCCCTGAACCCCGTGCTTGTGGCTGCTGCCGGAGGCAGAACACCGGAGCTGGTGCTCGGCTGTTGTTAATGGAGAAAACTACTCTCCCTTGACCCGGAGAGCCGGCTCTGGTTTCTGGCTGTGCCCATCTCCAGTCTCTGCTGGGGAAGGGGGGGCTCAAGGAGCAAGCACAGCAGCAGCCCCAGCTCAGAAACCGCTCCCAGCGTTCGCTCCCATCGGGCTCAGCCTCCCATCCACCCCCGGGATGAAAAATGCCCTCGCACAAAGCACGCTCAGAAGTGAAACAATTGGGGTTTATGATGAGAAAGCCCCTACCAGGCAGATCCCCAGAAAGCCTCTGCTGCTGAGCTGAGCCAGGAGGCATGACAGCAGCGTTATCAAGCTGCTGCGTTGTTAAAGCTGCTTGTGCAGCACAGTGGGGCTAAAATGGACGGTTCCTGCTGAACTGCTTCCTCTGCCTCTCGCCCCGCCTGGCAGCAGGAGGCTGTATGGGGAGGGAGTGATGCTTTTCCCCAGCCCAGCCTCTGCAAGCGGCTTTTCAGTTGCATAAAGCTGTTGCCGTGCTGCTTCCACAGTCAGGCAGACTTTTAAAGCACGGGGTGCCGGCAGCCATCGGGGCTGGACTTTGTCCTGTGCCAAGGCTGAAGGTCGCTAAGCAAAGCTTCTCCGCTCTTGCAGGTACGCCATCGGCGTGGCTTACAAGTCAGCCCCCAAGAACGAGTGGATCGGGAAGAACTCCTCGTCTTGGGTCTTCTCCCGCTGCAACAACAACTTCGTGGTGAGGCACAACAACAAGGAGATGCTGGTGGAGGTCCACCCACAGATGAAGCGCCTCGGCATCCTCCTGGATTACGACAACAATGCGCTCTCCTTCTATGACCCAGCCAACTCCCTCCACCTGCACACATTCGAAGTCTCCTTCGTCCTACCGGTGTGTCCAACCTTCACCATCTGGAACAAATCCTTGATGATCCTCTCGGGTCTGCCCGCCCCAGACTTCATAGATTACCCAGAGCAGCAGGAGTGTAACTGCAGGCCCCAGGAGTCCCCATACGTATCAGGGATGAAAGCCTGTCACTAGGCTGCCCCAGCCCTGCCCGTGCCCCGCGGTGGCACCAGCGATGCTGGCGGGTGCTGGCGCTCCGAGCCGGCCGCCGGGAGCCTGCCGGCAGCTGTGCCGGAGAGCCGCGAGCCGCCGTGACGCTCCAGCAGGCGAGCACCTTCCCACATGCAGCGCCATGGTTTTTTAAGGGGAAGGAGGAAGAACCTCTAACCGTGGCTGAAAATAAACTCCTGTTGGCGAGCTCCGCTTGTGTGCGAGTGCGGCTTGTGCAACTCCTTGGTGGCGTGCTCCGATCTCTCCCGAAGCGGATTGTCACCTGGATGGCTTTGTCTTCTTTTGGGGGCTGGAAAGGCTGGGGCGGGTTTTCGGGTGCCCTTCTGAGACGCTGCCGCGGCCAGGGGGACGTCTCGCGCGTCCCCGCAAGGTGCAGGTTGGAACAGGAGGGATTGGCTTTCCAGAGCCCACTGGTAGCTTGTCCTGAGAGCCAGGTGGCACCTGAGCATCATTTGCTGGGGAGGACTTTCTGTTTGGCTGAAGTTTGGCAGCTTCTCTGGCGGGGTAGATAACTGCATGCACCCCTTGCGCTTGGTGAGCGCCGACGCTGGTTGTGTGGCAGATGGGCTGCAGAGCGAGGGCAGCGCTCCCTGCGCCTGGCTGGCTTTGCAGTCCCACGGCGGAGGGCAGCCAGCTGCGGACCCCCAGCCCACCGTGTCTCCTCCTCCAGGAGCTCACCAGGAGTCAGGGAGGCCCCCACCCCTAAGGAGCAAGCCGAGGAGCTCTCGCCCCCGGCACAGAGGTTTGGCAGATGCTCCTTCCCAACGCAGGGTCCGGCCGGCTGTGCCCCGCCACGTGCGTCTCCGCGTAGACCTCTGTTAGTTTCATGTCTGGCGTCCCTGCAGAAAAAAACACGTCTCCCCGTGCTGAGCAGATGGTCAAACCCTGCCCAAAGACCATCTCTGTGCTTTGTGACCCAAAATTTCAATTTACAGCCCCAAATCTTGGTTCTCGGTTTGCTCTCCACCATGGTGGTGTGAGCGTGGAGCCGTCCTGTTTGCTCTGTGGCAAAGGACTGAATCCGTCCCAGGGCCTCCGGCCCCTGGTTACTGGGAGCTCTTCGGCTGCCACCAGTGCTCCCAGTAGCCACAAACACCAAGTCCCCTGGCCAAGCTTCAGTTCCCAAGTTTGCTCAAAAGCCAGGAGGGGCTGGGCCGGGCACGCCGGTCCCTGCATCGCAGGGAGCGAACACGCAATGCGGGCACCTGCAGCAGGGTCCTGGCACTGTCCGGGCAGGCGGTGCGGCGCGGCGGGGATGCCCGGGGTGGGGGGCTCCGGCAGCACGCTGGCCCGAGGCGAGCTGGTGCTTGAGCTTCGGTCCGTGGTGTTTGAAAACTCCTTTTTCTCCTCTGGATGTGGTGCTGTCAGATGCCTTGGTGGCATCGCACAGGGACCGTCAGGCCGAGACCTCCTAGCCGGCCTTTTCCTGTCTTATTTTGGACCTTGCTGATAGGGAACTACCTCAGAGCCCAGCCTTGGAGGGGTAGGTGGCCGGTTCAGACAGGGTGACAGCACTTCGGCGCTTGTCTCACAGGGCTGCAGGAGAGGCTGGCTGATCCCGCTGGAGCCAGTTGGCCCCGTCCAAAGGTGGGTGCTCCCCGCCAGTGACCCAGCCTGGGGGACCCTTGTTAAGTCTGGCAGGGGCAGCTGCCAGGCGATAGCTTTGTCCAGGCAGAGCGTGTATAAAAAGAGCCTGTTTCTCAGCACAGCACCCCTCCGCTTTACCTGGCTGACATTGTTGGTGGCTGGCTGTCTGCCGCTGCGGGAAGGGAGCACACGTCACCTGCAGGGAAGGGTTCTGCTGCCTGCGCTGCCAAGCTGAGGGCGATTTTGCCTCTGATCCAGGCTGCTTTCCCGGGGTGCTTGGCAGGGGCTCGTGGCGGGCGCTGCATCCCTCCCGAGCAGACAGAGCGGTTTTATTTGCTTCTTCTGGCCCCAGCATGCAAGAGCATTGGGTGGGGATGCAGTACGGTCGCATCTGCCATTCCCCACAGCTAAGCACACGAACACAATTAATTTTAAGAGGATACGTTGCCATTTTCAGTGGGATTTTTTTTTTTTTTGAGAACCGCATGGGGCTGTCATTAAAGTCTTTTCCCTGTGTGCCGGTCCCGTCTGGGGCTGCTCATAATGTGTCAACCTCAAACAGAGGCCAAGCACTGGAGATGGATTTTAGCATTTGCAGCGCAGGTGCCAAGCTTTCCGCCGGCACCGCTTTGACTGGCTTATTGCTAGAGGACTCAGAGCACACGAGCCATTAATGTGACATTTGCACCTGATGAAATTGCACTAATCGCGGTGGGATCCCCCTACCCCACTGCACACGTCTCGTACCCCGGGCCAGGCAGGCGGACGAAGCGGGGAGCTCACGTGGCTGGTGCCCAGGGGACCCCGCACCCCGAGCGGGCGGTTCTGGGGATGGGAGCCCTTTCCGAGTCACCCGCGTTTCCCCTCTCCTGGTTTTGGAAACGCAAAACCCACCTGAGTGTTACTGGGAGGATGGGAGAAGCTGCCCCATCCCTGGTCCCTGCTCTGTGAATGATGCCCCCAGCCCATGAGCGAGAGACCCCATTGGTTAAAACTGCCTGGTGTATGACGATGACACAGCAGTAGTTTCATCCAATCCGAGCCCCTGCAGGCTCCGCAACCCTGGGTTATGAATGAACACATTTCCCACGGCCCCTGGGGAGGGGCAGGACACGGGTGGAGGGGCCATGGTGGGGCCGGGGCTTCCCGCGGGGCTGGGTGCTGCCGCTGGCCCCCGCTCCTGGTGACTCCACTGTATAGACTTGCGACGTGGTGAACTGGTTGCCGTGTGGCCCGTCAGGCTCTCCTCTTCCATATGTAACATAATTGTCTTGGTTTTGTTTTGGGGGAGGGTTGTTCTTCCTGTTATGTTTTTTCCCTTTTTTTGTTGGTTTCTTTTTTTGCAAATTCTTTGTTAATGTGTATATATATATATATAAAAAAATATAATATAATATATATACGTTACTGGATATGTCTGTGTGTGGCGGAGCTTGTGCAGTCTGTGACGTCCCTGGTCCTGGGATGATCTCTTTGGCCATCACAGTTGGTGTTCTCCAACCCTCTGACAAAACGCAGACCACAAACCTCAGGGTTACCGAGTCACAGGTGTAGCAATAAATCGACAGCACGGAAGAGGCGGCCTTTACATACCAGACCTCAGGCTGGCGCTGAGAAGCCAGCCCAGCTGAGCCATGGCTGGCAAGGCCCCTGAGAGCGCAGCAGGCTCCGTGGGGCAGCTCAGCAGGAGATGGGAGGGTTTGCTCGCCGGGGGGGACGCTACGTGTCATGTTCATGCAGGGGGACTTGCCAAACGTGGCTGTGCATCCACAGAAGCGGGGCCATATGTGATACCATCCAACAACAGCATTTCTTGACCTGGACTGCAACTCAGACTTAAGAGCTGGGGTGGGGTGGCAGGTCATACGATATGCTGCAGCCCCATCCACATAAATATTCTGCACCCTGCTGTCAGCCCCAGAGGATGTCACGCAAAGGCACATTGTGGAGGTCGTCGGGCCATCAAGTGCTCCAGCCTTCCCTTTCCCAAGGCTTTAATGGCCACAGGGACTGCTGGAAAGCTCTGAGTCCCAGCCAGATACTCCTGGAGCTTTGTTTCTGCTGCCCTTGAGCCCAGGTCCCGCACACCCCCCCGCCCACAAATGCCTCAAGAGCTGTGGGAGGGCAGGGATGGAGGCTGACCCCATCCTTCACTGTGGTGCTGCACTGGGCTCATGGTGGGGCTGCACGCTGGCCGTGGCGTCTCCCCTCTGCGGAGGATCCCCTGCCCCAGCACAGCGGGACTGACAGCCAGCTCATCGCCCGCGGCGCATACCGGTTTCCCGTGCCTCTGTCGCAGGAGGGCCGTGCCAGCCTTCCCCGTGTCCCCCTGCCCCAGCACAAACCCTCAAGCCGCCTGCCAAAGCCCCAGAGCTCGGCCCCGGCTGTAAACGCACCCTCCCCATCCCGTGTCACTGGAGGTGAGGCTCTGCCAGCGTGCAGGGCGGTATTTGGGTAAAACGAGCTGTGGCCGTGGGCCAAGGGAGCCGATCCTGCTGCCCCTGCCCCAGAGAGCTGCTTCGAGAGGCAGGAGTTCAGCCGGCCCCAGCAAGGAGAAGCGTGAGCGGGACCCTCTGCTCAGCACCCAGCTCTGGGCTCCAAGCGGCACTGAGCCCCTGCCCCGACCCACTGTGGGTCCCTGGGAGAAGGCAGGGCAGGGCTGGCCGACCAGGAGCACGACCCGTGCTGCCCCATCCTCTCCCCGCTGAGACAAAGCTGGACTTTGTGCAGGGGCTGTGCAGGCTGAGATGGGCCCACAGGGCACAAATCTCCCCCCGACTGCCTGAGAAGGGGCACCGGCCGAGGGGGGGGAGCCCAGGACCTGCCTCACCCAGGGGAAGCAGAGACACACAAGCCCATCGAAGACAGAGCCCATCTTTGTTGAGCATAAGTGCCTAAAATATTTATTAAGTGGAAAACATATGGTGCAAACCAACACTGTAGATTAAATATTTCTTACCTTATTCCTTTGCTTTAGGCTTTTTCCCAATAAACATTAACCACCAACACATGGAAACTGGCCTCAACGCTGAGTAGCTGCTTTCATTATGGGACAAGCCTGTGGCATTTTCATTATCTCAGACCTCTGCTCTCATGGTGTGGTGTTGCTGACAAACACGACTCTAACGAGCCACTCGCTGGGGCCTGACATTACTGCTCCTGCTTCTTCCGTGCAGCATCATCAGCCTGAAGACCCCGCTAATCCAGAGCCCCACAGCAAGCTCTCGCTGCAGCCCCAAGGGGTCACAGCCGACATTTCCAGACCTGACATTCCCTGACCCAGAGCTGGCAGGTGAGACAGCCCCAGACCATCTGCAGCTTGCCAGGTGGTTGTCCCAACCCCATCCCCTTCATCCATCCTCTTGCCGCTCTGCTCCAGCCAGCCTGTGCTGCTGTGTGTCCCATGACAGAAGGTGGTGGTGGGATCTCGGTAGGGATATGCAGGTGCTCCTGAGCGCCAGCTACTTGTCAAAGCAAAGTCACACTCTGAAAATAACACTTGGCCCTTGGTGGACACCCTGACACCTGGACTTGAATTCAGGTACCTCCAACTAGTGCCTTCTTGCAGAGCTGCAGCAGGGTCTGAGGGCTTCACGGCAGACCAGGTATAAAGGTTCACACCCCAGATCTCATTGCTGCAATCCAGCTCTCGGTTTTGGAGCAAATACCCCAAAGCCTGCCCATGTGATGCTAAGTCAGTCAACGAGGCTGCTAATTGCATGCCCCTTCTCTGTTCAGGGCAGAAGCTGAGGGCTAGAGTTCCTCTCTGCATGGCAGCATGTGTCTGAAACACCAAGAGAAGGGCTCAGCTGACGTCAAGGACAGACAGCATAGCATGAGGATGGTGCCACCCCTGCCTGGGGACCACCTGCAGAACCCACTCTCCAGCCCACCTAATGGTTACCTCCACCTACTCGGCCTCCGGCCCTGGAAGCTGTCGTCTGTGACTTCGTGGGGGATAAGAGGCAAGTCCTGAAGGAGCTGCTGTGTCCTAACTTGGTCACTAGAGCAAAGCAGTTCTGCAGCAGTGGCTCAGCCCTTGCTGTCACCTTGGGCCCTGCACTGGGAGACGGGTCCCATCACTGGCCGTGGGCTGGAGGGAATGGTTAGGCTTGCCTAAAGCTGCCGTGGCTCTCCTGGCTCCCTTTCAGAGGGGTCCCAAGGGTGCTGGGACTCACCCTGGGTGATGGGAGCAGCTCCAGCCCCTTTTGCAACCTCAGCCCATCCTTTGCAGACTCTGAGGTCAGGTCCTGGCCTCGCAGACTTCCAGCCTCCCAGTGAAGGGTGAGGATGCTGCTCGGCTGCCGAGGATGCTGTGAAGCGGGGACGGTTGGAGATGCGGTGCCAAAAGCACAGGCAGGGAGGTCTCAGGTTGCCGTCTGCGCTCCTCTAACCGTGTGCTGCCGCCACCACTGCAGCTCCAGGTACACTTTCCAAACTCAGCCTAAACACCACCACCGGGAGCGGTGCTGCTGACATCGGCAAGGTTGGAAATAGGCCTCAGCGTCTGAAAAAATACCCCTGTCTTCACAGTCAATGTATGCTCGGCCTTTCAAGTTCAAGCAAATGCTTCTCAAGGATCTGGGAGGTGTCAGCAAGCGAAATCTCATGTTCTGGTGCATCTTCAGTCTTCCTTCTCACGCGGGTAATTCAGATGGAGTGTGGACATGGGTTAGCAAAGCCTGGGCCAGCGGCTGGGGCAGGGGAGGAGCAGCCAGTGACCAGACCCCCGGCAGACACTGCCCCAGGCTTGGGGAGACTCGGCTCGGCTTTTTTGGTGGCCGGAGGACGCACACCAAGGAGGAAGACCGGGAATCAGCCACTGGAGCCCAACAAAACTCCAACCTGGAAACCTGATCCGACTGAAAAAGTTGGACTTTTGGAGCCCTCGGGAACACATGAAGACTTCAGCAGAAGCCACATTCATTGAACCCTTCCAGCAATCCTCCTCCCAGAAATGTTTTTAAAGGGCAAGCCCAACATATGAGTAAAAGCTGTGAGTGGGTTCTCCTTTTATCTCAAGATTTCCCAGGTTTTCTTCCAATGCTACCAAATCAGGGAGGCGGCCATTCTCTGGCGTGGCTACAGCACAGCTCCTGTCACACACGCAAAAAGCTGGAGGTGACGCTGGCACCGGTGGCCAGACCCCGCGGTAGGCGAGATGCCGAGCCGTGGCGCCCAGCCCTGCACCAGCCCCAGGTGAACACCCAAGGAGCAGCGAGGGCACGAGAAGAGGAAGAGCTGATTATTCATGAAGCTCCTGCCCACAAATCGAGGACAAATCACACACACTCGCCAGAAATACCCGTCTGCACTCGGCTGCCTCCTAAAGCAGCACCAGAGACTGTTCCCGGAGCGTGAGTCACGCTCACTTCCATTTATGCCTTTCCAATTCCCCAGAGCTCTGTCTCCACTGACTGGTGTGGAGGGAGAGAGGAGAAAATGCTTTGAAAAGGGTGGTAGCATTGCAACGTCAGAATTAAGGGCTGCCCAAGAGGCCCGGATTTCTCCTCCTGTGCATAAGCTGATGTTACCCAGACTACATGATCACCAGCTCTTTCTTTTTCAGCAGAGGATGCTCTTCCTTGGGAGAGAAGCTGCTCGCTGAAACGAAGCCGCAGTTAAACCTTTCTACCCCCAGCGCTCCACGCTCTGCAGAAAGCAGAGATTGTCCTTTCCACATGAATGTTTCTGTGGTGTCGGGCAGCGCGATAGCAGAACGATTCACAAATACTCATTTATTTCCAGAGCCCCCCGAGATGCAGCAGTATTATCTCCGCTCTGCAGAGGGCTGGCACATAAGCGTGGGGCAGGGAATACAACTGTTGTCAGGAGCAGGAGGTGCAGGGTGCTGCACTTAGAGCTGCTAACACACCTTCAGAGGTCGGTGTTTAATGCTCACCCCAGTGACTGCTGGGATTGACCGAGCATGTGGAACTTTTTTGTTTTGGTTCGGTTTTTTTAATTGAAAAATATAACCTTCCAAAGCAGAAAAGTTACCCAAATGTCTACAAATCTGCGATAATCTAGCAGAAAGCAGAGCCTTAGCGCGGGAAACGCCAGGCGCCGCTCTCAGCTCTGCCTGTTTTCCCACCCAGTGAAAACTCCAAAACTGCAGTGAAAAGCCACTCTGTACAGCCCCACCTGCACGTCAGCTGAGCCCCTGGACCCTCCAGAAGGTTATTCTGCTGGGGCTCACACCCATCTTTCGCGACAACCTACAGCATGGACTAGCCATCCATTGCAACGAGAGCGTGACCGTGCGCGCCCGTACCAGCGGTGGGGAGAGGGAGGGGACAAGCCGCCGCTGGCCATGGGTACCTGCCAGTGCTCGCTCCTCCGAGAGCTCTAGAGGCCTCGTCACGCTGACCTTGGCAGCGATCTCGGCAGAAAGCAGCTCCATGGATGGACAATTCAACCAATGCACGAGCAGACCATCTCCCACACACATCTGGAAAACACCGGGATGCCCACGTGCCCCCGGGGGGGGGATTTAACTACGTCCCCCTTAGCAGTCATGATGCCTCCTTGTGTCAGCTGTTTCTAGCACGCACGTGCCAGCTCTGTGCGCTCCAGAGGGTCTGCAGGGAGACGACCTGGGGGTGTCTACGCAGCCTCACTGCCACCGTGCACACACAAACCACACGAGAGGTAGGGTTGCTTGTAGCTGGCCCATTCCCATTTGTTCTGACCATCGGGCAGGTTTTCTTCATACGACAGAGAGCATCACTAGTCACAGGGAAGGCAGAGGTTCACCCAGACCTAGCAGCCTCAAGCAAGGCACCCCGTTTCGTGCATGGAGTAGGTCAGAGGCACCAGCCAGCCCTTGTTCATTGCTCCTCATGACAGTGGAGCACAAGCCACAGGCAGCGGCTGATGACCCGCCACCAATGAGCCACTGAAGCCCAGATGACATGAAATAAGCACCGAATCCCACAGAGATGTAGCAGGCTCATAGCATGTCAGGAGAGCCTGTGACGTCCACTTTCCCCTGTGACAACCACGTTCGGCTCCCATCCCAGCTGCCATGGGCAACCTCGATCCCTTCTTGTTCTGGGGAGAGGATTGGCGTGTCCCCCCTGGAGCGGGGGTCTCTGAGGCGTGGTGGAGAGCAGCACTCGTGGGCCCATTCTCCCCTACCCAGAGGAGGAAGACAAAAGCTGCGAAGCACAGCCTGTGCTCAGCAAGCGGCTGAACCGCACTGTGTCCGCCTGCAGCTCCTGCCTGCCATCCCCACCCGAAGCGTGCCAGGGGAGAGGAGCAGCCGTCTGCCCGCAGCTCCAGCACCCTACCAGCCTTCTCCAGGATGGATTCTGCAGCAGCTCCCTGGGACTCGTCCACATGTGTGTCCTCCCAGGCTCCGGCAGCTCAGAGACATTTTTGAGATGGAAGCCGTGTCTGCATTGCTTTAGGCTAACTCTGCGTGGCAACTTCCACCCTCAGGTAACTCCTCTTCCCGCATTCCTCCCGCAGCAGTGGGGCCCATGACTTGTGAAGTAGCATCAGAAAAAAATAATTAAAATAATTTTTTGTACTTGTTTCAATGCCTGCCTCCCAGTAATTTCAGGGTTTGGGCAATGACCGCCTGGTTTGCCTCCTTTGTCCGGCACAACACCACCTTGAAAATGTCGGAAAGGAGGAGTTCACCAGAAGGGCTGTCAGGCCCTGGCACAGGCTCCCCAGGGAGGTGGTTGAGTCTCCATCCCTGGGGGTATTTAAAAGAAGGGTAGACGTGGTGCTTGAGGCTATGGTTTAGTGGTGGGCTTGACAGTGCTGGGTTAGCGGTTATACTCAATGATCTCAAGGGTCTTTTCCAACCTTAACGATTCTATGATTCTATGGTTCTTCAAGCCGTGACCAATCTGTGGACTTCAGCACATGAGGCAACGCAGAGGCCAAGAGCTTCCAGAGGGAACCTGCGCTGGAGGAAATCCAGGGAGCCTTTTGCGCACGGATGTGGTCTAAGACATGCTGCTCCTCCCGTGCTGCGGAGCGGGTTGGCTGCAGATAGGGGCCCCAGCTTCGGTGGGTCAGACCGGGACTGCGTGCTGGCTGAATAAACAGGGCACGCGTGCTTTCGCTGAATGAGCCTCAGCGCCACAAAGGGTGAGTGTTAATCCAGATGGCTAAAGAGCTGGCAGGGCTGGGAAATGCAAGCCTTCGGGAAGCAGGGGTCTCAGGGGTGCTGTGAATCACACCCTTCCACACTAAGGGAATGAAGGGAAACTCCACACCATCACTCCAGAGATTGCTTTATTGTCTGTGTAATGGCTGCGTTAATCAGGGAAATGAGACGCCTCTGAGAGGCGGGAGGGAGGTACACGTTATCCTCCGAGGCTTTTCATAGCTGAGCTTCATCAGCCCGACCCTGAGCCTGCATCTCCAGAATAAACCACAGGCCAACGCGTGGTCCCGGCGGGATGCGGAGCCCTGGGGCAGTGGAGCAGGAGGCGCGGTCTTGCTGCGGTTGTGTGGGGTGGCTCGGCACACAGCCCGCTTGGTGCCAGGCACGGGGAATGGCAACGGCTGGGCCGGGGGGTGATACAGGGCAAAGGGAGAGTACATGGTAAGGGGTCAGCCTATATGGAGATGGCCGCCCTGGACAGAAACATGGCGGAGTCTCCTCTCGTGTCCTCTGGCTGTGCCCAGAGCCTCTGGCGAGCGATCGTCATTGTGGGACCCTCCTTTCTCCTGCTTTACCCTTCAGCCAGCGTCCCAGGGCAAGCACTGGATGAGTGCAGCCTCCCCCAGCACGGCGATGCTCCCACCAGCCTCCTTGGCGAGCTGGGTATGGCCAGGGCTCTCTATCCACATTTCCGGGAAGCCAAAGGAAGCTTTGCCCTCCAGAAAGGACGTAATTGCTGGTCATCTTCACCTGAACGAAGCAGCTGGTGCTAGCCAGAGAGCAGCAGGGAGCTGCTTCCTCTTTCTGCTAGCTTTATTTGGTGCCTTTGTCCATTAACCTCTGGCTTCTAGGAAACAATATCTCTTGTTGAGGGGCACCTGTGAAAGTCAATTTAAAACCATTACTGACATGGCAGGTTGCTTCATAGAAAGAAAAAGACTTCACTGAGAAGCTGAAATGAGCTTTGCCAGTGCTTTCCAGGAATGCGCTGCTAAACACATGAGGCTTCAATGTCACAAGCACCACAAATCAAACTAGAAATTGCTCCCTGGAGTCAGCCGGGTGGGGAAGAAATAAACCTGCAAACTGTTAGTGTAATGAAGGTAGCGACGGCCGTGTCTTTGCGGTGTGTGCACTCAGCACAGAGGGGTCGGAGACGCCAGAAGCCTGGGTCTGCAACCCTGCAGCCCTCCCGGAGAGCTGCTCCTCCAGCAGGGACAGGGCAGGAGGCCAGAGCCCCCGGGACAGGAGGCCAGAGCCCCCGGGGCAGGAGGCCAGAGCCCTGGGGCAGGGCTCTCTTACGGCACGGCTGCTCTGGGCTCTCATTCTGAGACCCCCAAGCTCTGAGACTGGCAGGGGTGGGGAGGAGAAGGATGGTTTCTAAGGTGTTGCATGGGTTTGGGAGGGCTAGGGGCACATTTTGGGGTGGGTTGAGGGGAAGGCTGATGTTGGCTTTTTATTTTTTTATTTCCTCTGGGCTTCATAAAACAGGAAAGTAAAAAAGAGCTCCCTTGCCAAAGCTCAAAAATACCACTGGCTCGATGGGAGCCCTGGGTCTTCACCCCTTCTCTGGGAAGCTGCAAAGCAAAAAGACAGGACAAATTACTATTTTTATATAGCAAGTGACATCAAGAGACTACCTCATCTGTTCCTGTCTACTAATGACAATGGCTTGCACTGAGATGTGATAATTCTAGCCAGGAATACAAAGCTGCAGTCCCTCCATCCATGAATGAAAATTCTAACTGGTGAATTCACTCCAGGTTGAAAAAAAAACCCCCAAGAGTTTAATAAATGGACAGAACAGAAAATTACATCCCTGAGCTGTTCATAGACTGCATGGGGTAAATGATTTATAGTCTCTGCTACATTGTCTGAACTGGCCCGAATTAGTCCCCCTTAATAGAACTCTAATTGAGATTTTAAATACTCATCTGGAGCACCAGCCCCTAAAACTGACTGGTTTTTATCATTAGGCATGTCAAAGTATCGCTTAACCTGTTGCAGAAATATTCTCTTGGTCTGGCTACGGAGTGGTGGGCAATACCTGAAAGGAGACCAGGAAGGCTTTACCGAAGTGTTTCTGAATTTTAAAGGGTGTGTTGAAACGGGGACTTGCCGAGATCATCACCTAAACCCTGTTGGCGTTTGGGCCCGCGCGGGGAGAGGCGAGCAGGGGCGGTGGGGGGTGCCGGGCGCGGAGTGGGGCACCGGCGGCAGGCGGGCATCTCTGGGCAGCGCCTCTGGGCCGCTCCGTCCCGTGGGGCCGCGGCGAGCGCTGGGGTGCAGGCGGTGCCGCCGCCGCCAGCGCTTCGCGTCCTGGGCTAAAAATGGCAGGGGTCTGCCGAGGGGAGGGGTGGCGGAGGAGCCTTTGGGCGATGGCGCTCCGGTTTCTACACACCAGCATATCTCGGCCACCACCAGCAGGTACCGGTGTCCGGCAGGGAGGCTGGCACAGGACTGGTGGTGATGCCTCTGTGCAGGCAACGCGGCGGGACCTAGCCTCTGCTTGGGACCAAGATCACAAGCCGCAGCTGAGCCGTGAAGCAGAGCAGCGGCCGACCTGGTGTCAGGAGCCGCTAGGTGTTTATTTTTCTCTTGGGGTCCCCGGGGAGTGCAAACAAAATGTTAAGTGTCGCCCAGAAGCAGCAGCGTAAAAGCCATCCGACGTCAGCTGGGCAGGTCCGGCAGTGACCACGCCGCAGGACGCGCAGGTGGCAGAGGCTGCGTTAGGAGAGAGCGCTGGAAGCAGCTGCCGACGTGACAGTAGGCTGCAGGAATGTGTGCTGACCCACCTGGAGAAAGGCAGCCAGGAGCTGTCCCCCCAGCCCTTCGGTGGTATTTGCAAAGCTAACCTGGCCCCTTCTCCTGGGAATACCACGTCAGGGCTCGTGGCAGCATCCTCCCTGCTCCGGCGCTGGTCTGTGCGGTCAAGGCGGGAGCAGCACAAAGGCTGTTAAATGGAAACGAGTCCAGTTCTCCATGGCAACGGGCAAGAAGTGGGTCAGCTGCGGGATGCGGGGAGCCAAGTGATCCCAGGAGTTTTAAAAGTAAACACCCAGACAGAAAGGGACATAGAGCCAGAGGGGACAGGGTGGGGACCAAGGGCACCCTGAGCCCTGGGTACCCAGGACCACCAGAGCTGAATCAGGGCTCCCACCAAGTGTCATAGGGTGCAGTGGGGTCCCCCAGCCCTGCCCAGGCTCTGGGGGATGGCAGTGCCCCAGGGACACAGGGAGACAAGTCATGGGAGAGCGGGGAGGCGCTTCAGTGCCGGCTGCTGCGGGTGCTTCGGCATGCAGCAGCACGGCCACGGCCGCACGGAGTCCCCAAGGCGCCGCCTGTGCGCACGGACATCCCTCCATGGCCACGCTCTTTTGCCTGACTTCTCAGCAGCTGCGCCCCAGGAGCGCAACTTCCCCTCTGTTCCTCAGCCACACAAAGCCAAGAGCCTTCTCTTCACACGGCCCCTGCTTTCCCATCTCCCCTGGATTGAGTGTGGCCCTTTTTATTTACAACGACAAGCAGGCTGAAGCCGTCCATGTGAAAATCCTCATTACGGCTTGCTCGTTGACGGGGCCTGTGCCGCCTCAGCTCGCTGCTTTGATCAGCTGGATGCAGTGCCTGGATCCAAGCGACGCAGCCCCCACCTTTGCCTGTGTACCCGGGAACCTCATGGCAGAGGCTTCATCATTATCCTGCTTGTAACATACAGGTGCCTTTGCCATGGCAATCCTTCATTAATTACCTGCAGCTACAGGGCTGGTACTGAGCTGTCGGTGAGTGGTGAGGGGATTTGAAGGGAAAGAGCCCTTGGATGGCGGGACTGGCAGAGCATCAGGTCGCCCCACGTTGCCCACGGCCACGCTGTGGGCTGGGAGCACTGCGTGTGCTTGCGCCGCTGACGCCAGCGTGCTGTGCGGCTTTGGCACGTTTTTAGCGCGTATGCAGCCAAATTAAACATCAGCTGCAAGTTTTAAGAACAGTGAAAAAAATTACCCACAGACGGTCGACAAGGCCCATCCGAGCTGTGAATTCAGCCGCTGTTTTTACGAGGAAGCATCACCACGTTTGGCCAATTCAACGTTTTAGATGACGCTTGGGCTCTGATATTTTAGGCACCAAAAACGTGGCAGTCATTTGTCAGATCTTTGCCCTTCGCTTGTCATTAAAGCCCTCCGTTCTCCTCCCAGCTGCCTCAGTATGTGACCTTGACGTGAGTAACTTCTCTTGAGTCGTTGTCTTCATTTGTAAAATGGGCTTCTTAATCCCGCTCTACCTGATAATGAATTAAACACACTCTTAACATTTATACAGCACCTTGAGAACGGAGGGGAAGTGCTGCTGATGACAAAATTACGGTGTTATTTCAGCTCTGCGGTGCGTGGTGACTGCACAAATACACAGCAGCATCCTCTGAGATGACTGAGACACCTCACGCCTTCATCCTCACGCCACGGTGGAGCCTGAGCCCCCTTCCCGTCCACACCCACGCACGTGCCGGAAACACAGCTGCCCTCGCAGCAACAAATCCCCAGAGGAAAGCCTCTGTTTCTGCAAACCTGTCCCTCTCCAGACTTTGTCATATTTTATAACCCTAACCAGCTCTGCCCGCAGCTCTGCCCCTCCGGCCGCGCTCCGCAGCCCCGGCCCCTGCTCTTCACCCTCCGCCGGGCCGGCCCCACGGCACGGCTGAGCCCCAACACCCCTGCCCACACCCACGCGTGCTTCCCAGTGAGGTCACCACCACAAAGGGCCAAGGGAGCGGGCGTGGGAATGGCCACAGGCACTGCTTGGCCTGGGGAGGTGGGCAAGGGTGGGCTGCTGCCTCCTCTTCTCCCGCATCTCTGTGCCTGCCCAGGAGAGGGAGCACTGGAGCAATTTGGGGTGGGGGAATGGGATGGGAGCCTTTCTGCCTGATGACAGGGGCACATCAGATGCCTCATATCATCGTGGGGAATACCTGTATCCTCAAGGGCTCCGGAGCCAGGTTGGACTCTCCCCCCACGCTGTGGGTCGGTGAAGACAAGGTAAGCGAATCCTTCATGCCCGCCGTCCCATGGGAGATGGGGTCTGCTCCCCCACATGCCCTCTGCACTCCCCTCCCGGCACATCTGCAGCTCCCCAAAAGAGCCCCCAACTCATTCAGTACAGGCTGCAGCGCGGTGTTTAACCTGGGTTTCACCTTAATCCCCTTAAAATGGGAGCCCCTTCTGTCCACTGTCCTCGCTTTCTCGTTCGTGACCACTCGCTGTTTCTTCAAGAAAGGCTCTAAGGAGCAAAAGTTGCTTGCGTTTTCTGGAGACAATGCCAAGATACCACTGGGGCAGGGTCAGCTTTTCAGTTGAATAGCTGTGGCCCCAGGGCTGAGCACAACTCGGAGCAGACCCGGCTGAAGGTGTTGGCAGCTGAGGCTTCGCCTTCCCCTGCGCCCCTTGCACAGGGCGGTCACGCCGTGCTGCACGGAGCACAAAGGGGTTGAGAGCCGTGGCCGCACAGTTTGGGAGTACCGTGTGCTGGCTCAGGAGCTTTGTGACTTCCAAACACCATCTCAGCTCAGCCAGGGGTTTGTCTGGGAAGAAAAAGACTGTCCTGTGGCTGTGCCAGCTCACAGCAAGCAGGGGTTGCGCTTCAGAGTAAAGCCCAGGAGAGTAAAGGGTGCTCAGGAGCTAAAAAAGGGGTCATAAGAAAAGAGGCACGTTTGATCCGCAGGCGTGAATCCCTGGAGGCTGGCAGGAAGGAGGGCTCGACCGGCCCTGCCTGGGACCTGAGCACAGTGTGAGGGACTCACGAGTCGAGGGTCAGGATTTGGTACTGCACAAAAGAGACCGGGCAACTCTTTGAAGCGAAGAAGGAACGAAAAGAGCCTTTGCCAAAATAAACAGCTTTTAGAGCTGGATCTCACGCCTGTTTGTGACGTCCCCACAAGTAAGTCTTTCACTGTTTCTCTGAAAGGCCTCCAGCATGATGTTTCTCAGCATCACAGAACCATAGAATCATAGAATTGTTAAGGTTGGAAAAGGCCCTTAAGATCATCGAGTCCAACGGCTAACCCAGCACTGCCAAGCCCACCACTAAACCATAGCCTCAAGCACCACGTCTGCCCTTCTTTTAAGTACCCCCAGGGATGGAGACTCCACCACCTCCCTGGGCAGCCTGTGCCAGGGCCTGACAGCCCTTTTGGTGAAGAAGTTTTTTCTAATGTCCAACCTACACTTCCCCTGGTGTTTTTACCTGGGGTAAATCAGCATCGTTTTGGGTGGCAGGGGGGTTGCCCTGTGCTCCAGCCCTGCCCTCCCTTTGCTCGCTGCCATACCAGCCAGGACCTCCTCCAAAAGGGGTTCCTGTGGGGTTTCTTATAGCTCAGCCCATCGAAAAACATTATTTTGACAAGCGTCTGCCCCTCTGGACAGGCTCTTTCCTGGCTCAGAGGCAGCCAGGTGGGAGAAATGGCTTCTTGGACCTCCTTTCCTGAAACCCCTCCTCTTAATCTGGGCTCCTCCATCCACAGCTCTACACCGACGCTGTCGGGCAGCATTGCACTTGGACCCAAGAGCCGCCCAGTCAAGCCATGGGCTTGAGCAATCGCAACAAAGGTAGTGAAGGGATTTGTAATTAAATTGCCATTAGATGGGTAACAGATTGTCTGGCAGCTGACAGTGAGTGAAAACGCTCTATTCTGTCATGTTTTATCAGCATGAAAACCATTTGCAAGTGCTCTAATTACGTTCCTAATTGCCAATGTGATTAGGGACCTGCAGCTGTTCATTAAACGTGTGTCACCCTCAGCCAGCAATCTGCAGGAGAGAATATTTAATTAATTGAATAGCGCACTGGATGAGAAGAGGAGATGGACAAACCTGGAAGCTGAGTGAGGAGCGGAGGAGCCTTGCACCAACAGGAGCTAGTGGGTGGCAGTCATCTTCTTCCAGCTCTGGGCACTGTGTCATACAACCTATTTCAGAAACTTAATAAGCACCATCATTAAAAAAGTCAGGTTTCTGTCCGTATTGCTCCCACAGGAGCTCTCCTGCCCTGATGGGCAAGAACTAACTTCTAATTTCCAGCCAGATCTTTATCTTCTAGCAGGGTGTGCTCTTTGCCAATACGACAACGCTCTCTGTCGCGCTGCTGTTTCCAGGACAGCCTTTGCTCCACGCTGGCTCTTCCCGCAGTGTGTCGGCAGGCAGTGACCGGAGCTCACCCAGCTCGCACGTGGAGAAGGGGGGAGGCGTCAAGGCTACTCGGCTCCTTTCCCGTGACAGCGCATCCCCCTTGGCAACTCTTCCATCCTCTCTTCCTTCTCAGACACGCTGACAGATCAGACGGGGTCCGACCGCCGCTGGGATGGGCGGAGGGGCTGGTGGTCCTTCAAAGCCTTCCCGTGCTGACCGCAGGGCAGACAAATCTTGCACGTCTGTCTGGGAGGAACCGCGCTGCTGCTTCTGCTGAGCCTGGCTGATCGGCAGCGCTTTGCCGGTGGGGAGCAGGGTGTGAGCACGTGGGAGGTGTCGGTTTGCAGGGCAAGCTGGGTTCTGTGGTACCATATAGAAACAGCTAGCTGGAGGATTATGATAGCAAGGGTAGCTTCCAGAGGAGTTTGCCAGGGAGTTGTTTTCCAAGAGGTAAAAGAAGGAACCACATCTTTCATTCCAGAAGGTAGAACAAGAAGGGTTTGGAAAAGACCACCCAATGGCCCCGACTCACAATGCACTGCAGAGACCAGGCTGACTACAAACCCCTAAAAGTCCAGCTGGAGCCGTCAGTCCTGCGGGATCGGCTGGGCACTGCGTGCTCTTGCAAACCTAGGAGGTTCTCTCCATGGCCTCAAGAGGAAACTCTGGCTGAGGTGTGAAACCCTCCAAAGTGGCCCCGCCCGCGTGGACAGGGTCCTTCCTGCAGACCACCTCCAAGCAGGGAGCAGAAGGCTTCTGGAGAAGATTCAGCTGCCTATCACTTTGCTGGTGGCTGAAATGCTTGTGATAAAAATACCCAGACAGGAGCTGGTTGGCCCTGTCACTGCTGCCAGCAGGAACTGCCCTGGGGAAGAGGCGATGGAGGATGAGTAGGTCTGCGTGCTGCCACGAGGATTCGGCGGCAGGTGCCGCACGTGCAAACAGAGCCCCCAGCCTGCCACAGGGATGCCTTTACCTGCATTGCTCAGCTGCCGCTACTACACAAAAACCAGCAGTGGGGAACCCTCCAGACCGTTACTCCTATCTACAGGCTTGGTGGTGGGGCTCCGCTTACCGACAGCGCCCACCCCCCCGCGTAGCCGCGTGGCTCCTGGGGCTGATCGCTGCTAAACCAGCAGCTCATGGGTGGGGTCAGCGCCTTCGGCCAGATGCCCATGCGAGCCAACAGAGCTTCTGCTCTGTAAACGTGCCCCAGGGAAGCGGAAGGTGCTACTACAGGTCTGAAATGAAGGTTTCACTTCCAATTTACCTTCTGCTTTTGGACGCCTGCGTCTCACTCCGTGGGTGTCTTTCTGCCTTGGCGCGGCAGGTGTGAGGGGTTGAACAGCCCCATCTCCACCACCACCCGCTCCGGATCTGTGATGAACACTTCGTGCTGGCTTCCCAGAGGGCGATCAGGGAGCGAAGGCTCCTGAGTGCGGGCAGCCACAGGAGAAAAAGGCCTTTCTCGTTTTTTCTAGGCTTTCCGTTACAAGATATTTCTGTTTCCCTCCCATTTCAGGCAGTGCTTGCAAAGACGGGTGGGACACCAGGGCTTGGAGGAGCCACACAATTTAAGAGCATCTCTGTTTAGCACCCCAGTACTTCCAGCTCCATCTGCTTGCCTAAGCAGCGAGACAGAGAGGGAAAAACATAACGGTGCATCCAGATCAGCTCATTTCTTCAAATTTAACATAGTCAGGTGCCTTAAAATATTCTTGGTCAGAACAGAGAGAGTCTTAGGAGGCTTCACCTTAATCCCTGATTAATTTCCACTTAAGAAAATGTCACTGTGGCTGTTTAATAAGAATTAGTTCTGGGTTTTGTACAGTTACTTTCAATTAAATAGTCCCAGTGTTTCCTGACTCTTCAAACAGACACAAAAGCACATTGAATCCTGCTTCCCATTCATTAACTCCAGCCTCCGCTTAGCGTCAGAGCTTGCATTTCTGCAGCCGAGATTTACCAGCGTTGCACAGTCGCTCCTCTGTGTGACGGCGGAGGAGGCGCTGCGGCTCCTGTCTGGGCTCTGCTGTGCGAGTTGTTTATTTGGGCTGACACCCGGCTCCGTCTCAGCCTGGAGATAATTTTAGCCACAGCAACCAAGCTGGGTAGGAAGGGCACGGGGCTGCCCGTAGTCATCTACGAAGATGATACGTCTGTCTGAGAAACTGCTCCTGCGCCATTAGCTGTCGGCTTACAGGGACGCAGTCTGGGACGTGGCTAGTTCTCCTTACTGGGAAAAGAAGAAAAGCATCCACGCTCTCTACACACAAAGGACAGAATAAACTCCTTTCGTTTTCCAGTTTCACTTCCAAAGCTGCCGAGTCAGCTCTCAAGAAAGCTCCGAGCCAGGGCTGGCTGAATGAAAACGTGGTTTGCTGGAACGACAGCTCAAGATGTCTCGATACCACCCTCCGAGGACAGGAGCCCAGACCAGATGAGCAAGGGAGATCTGCAAAGCCTTCACTGGGTCAAGCCCCCCCTTTCCTGGTCATACTGGTCACATCGTCCTCCAGCTTTAAAGTCAGCTCCCAAAAAGTGGTCCCTCCAGCGCCTGCTCCCAAAGAAGGGTCCACAGGACCTGCTGAGCAACCGCAGCGGGGGCAGAGGGACACGGATCCTGATGCCTGACATGCACAGCAGGAGGCTGGGCAGGGTGAGACGTGCTGACAGCAAGGAGGGGGGACACACGGGGGACACCCCAGCCCCTCTGCATCCGCCCTGGCCTGCTGTGGGTCCCCACGTGTGTTCAAGCCTACTCTGGCACTGCTGCCCCATTCCTGAACGCTGGTTTAGTAAAAAATGGGCAGTAAATAAATAAACAGGGAAGAGGAGGGGTGCAGCTTCTACAGAAGCGTTGATGAAGTGATAGGGCTTGTTTTTGTGCATCCTGCCATCACATGGTGACCAGACCTTCGGTCCCCAGCTCTTCCAGGCGGGATGTGCCACAGCCCTCCCTGGAGACAGCTCTGACCATCGCTGGTATCCAGAGCCCTCTGCCCCGGGTAGCTCTGACCCAGCCAATGGCAGAAGAGAGATTTCCCCTGCCACTGCTAGTCAAAGCAGTCTCTGATGAGAAAGGTGCCCGTTACCCTTGTCTGGCTCCCATTGAGCAGAAGAAACTAATTCATCGCTGTCATAGCAATCAGTGACAGGGTAGAACTTTGTTACTGTGGGTGTCCCCAGCCGCCCTCCCAGACTGAACCAGCTTTGCGCTCCCAGCCTTCCTGCTCCCTCCGTTCCTCCAGGGCTGCCCCACACGGCCCCAGGCACCAGCAGTGTGAGGGAGCGTAGCCTTGCCCAGGCTGCCTCTGCCCAGCTGGACACCACAGCCACTGGTGTCTCATTAATGAGCTGTTGCCATACAGGACCACTCAGGCTATGGTAAGACAAGCCTCGGGTGAAGCTCGCTGCTGCCAGTCCCCCTCTAAGGCAGGCCAGGCTCTCTCTGGCTAGCCCTGCGGTCGACTGCAGAGCCAATTATTCCTCCTTTCATCTTGTTGCACTGGGTTTTTTTCCCCCGCCTAAGTGCAGCGCTTTGCACTTGTTATTATTGAATTTTCTGTCATTGATTTTGGAGTATTTTTTCAGCACGTGGAGATTATTCTGAACGCCAAACCTGCCTCTCTCACTGCAGGTCTGCAGCACATCCCCGGGCACTGTCCTCCCACCACCACTGGCAAAGGACCATTTGGCCAAACCCTGTTTCACTCTAAGCCACTTTCTGGGGTGAAAGTGCTGACGGTGATTGCTGGGCCCTACCCAAACCATTCCCTTTGGCAGTGATGGCCCCAAATGCCAGGAAATTTTCGTCATGCATCAGCCCTCGCCCATCTCTACCAAAGGTACCGCTGGAAATTTGGGGTCCCCAAGAAAGCACTTCTCCAGGCTATTGCTGACCCAGAGTTGTCTTCCCGAGGGCAGTCCTACATCTGTCTGCTTTCCAGGACTTTCATTAGCAACACAGTCCGACCCCACAGCTGGTCTGCCCTGAGCAGGAGGCAGAACTGGAGACCTCCAGAAGTTCCTACCCACCTGGATTATCCTCTGACCCCACGATCCCATCAACATCGGCGGCTGCTGCACCCCTGCAGGCAGCTCCCGGCCGTAGCTCTGAGCCGAGGCAGCCCCTTGCAGCCCTGCATAGCCTGGGCATTTCGGAGGGCTGGTGGGGCCATGCGGCTGCAGGAGATGAAAGGGCTGCAAGAGCCGTTCCCAGGCTAATAAGCATCGGGGTGATTAGCAGGGCGAGTGGCAGCAATAGCATGTGTTAGTGGTGGGAGAGGAAGACAAGACAGCAGCCTGATCATGATGAAATACATTTTTATAACCACTGGTGAAAATTGATTCAATAAGCGCCTCCCCCACCTCAACTGGCAAAGTCGTTTCCCATAACAAAGACCTCCTTCATCTCCCCGCTGCCTGGGTGCTGCATATGCTCCCCGTGAATGAATCATCAGCCTGCCAGAGAAGTTTGACTGTTCTCGTCTCCCAGAGCGATGCATGTGGCAGAGCTCTGCACACTCAGCACCCTTCCCCTCCATTCCCCGGCGCCGGTGGGACGGGGGTGCCGAAATCCACAGCTCTGCTGCCGCATGAATTTGAAACCTTGGCTGCTGAAGGAAAACACTTAAAGTTAGCTCTTTTGACTGCTTTTTAGGGCTCCCTCCTGCTTTCCCCCCAAAGCCATCAAGTCCCTCCAGAGACCGTCTGGTAGCCAGGAGCCTTCCCAGAGGTTTTCGGCTGAGCGCCTCTCCCTTGGCACTTGGCACACCGCCGCGTCCCAGCACGGGACAGGAGACACCAGAATCACAGGAAAAAACATAAGGGGAACTTGTGGTGTGGGGTTTGTCTGCCTCCCCTTGGATGGCTTCTTTGGGAGAAGCCCAACTGGGCTTGGACACTGGACTTCGGGCGCTGTCCTTTTGCTCCTCTCGTTTATTGCTGACCTCGACAGAGAGCACGGGGAGCCCTTGCTCTGCCAAACCTCCGCCAGGACACAGGGCAAGAAAAGGCAAACGGCGCTTTGGGTGCTCAGACCCTCCTTGGCCTTGTTGCTCTATGGGATCGGCTTCTCCCCGTCACCTCTCGCATCCCCACTCCGCTCCCTGGCTCCTCGTACCTCTCCCTCCTCCACGCAGCACAGCTGCCCATTCCCAGGAGCTGCCAGTGCCTCCCTCCGCTGCGTGTCCCTTGAAATACGCCTTCCCCCTGCAGTTTCTGCACTAAGCCGGGCAGACCTTTGTCGTGCTCCAAACGGAGGGTGAAGCATAAAAGTACGTTGTGCGTTATTTATGCCTCTCCAAATCGTGCGCGAACAGGAGCGCTGCAATTTTAAAGGCTTTTAAAGTCAGTTAAAGATTTAGGTTTCTCTGCTGGTGACATTTGCAACTTTGATGTTGCTAAAACACTCGAGTACAGCTCATTTGCAGGCATTAACAAACACATCAGAGGAGTCTGAAGCGTTAACAGAGTGTCGCTAATCTCCTATTATTTATAATACTTGCTCTCTGGATATCACCAAGCCGAGAGCTGCTAGCCTGCAGCTGGAGCATACATCTTCCTTAAAGAGGGCGTCAGATCTGCAGCCAGCCTCGTTTGCTGTGCACATACTGCGGGAAGCAGCATCCACCCCTTGTCTCTCCAGGCACCAACAGTAAAGGGTGTAAATCCTCTTGGTGAGAGGGATGCTTTCGTTCTTCTTCAGCGGGAAGGTGTTGCAGTAGCATCCAGGTGGCTTTCAGGGACACGAGAATTAAAAGCAGACAGTGCAAGACCTTGCAGAAAGCGGGGCCTGACCCCAAAGCAGACTGTGGCTGCTCAGAGAGCCGCTGCCTCCTCTGTGCTTTGGCGAAAGCAGGGTGGAAGCCCCCCGGCTCAGGGGCTTAGCGCTGCCACAAATCCTCTGCAAGAGCAGGCGGAGGAGGAGGAGGCTCTGCCGTCTGGGGCAAGCGGCTCCCGCTGGCGGCAGCTCCGGCCACGCCGCTTCTCCGGGGTGGAAACCTGCAGCCTGTGCCGCAGGAGGGGAGTTGGTAACGGGGACCTCGTGGTGTGGGGAGGGCAGCGGGCAGGGACCCCCGGACCCCGAGGAGACAGTGACACAGTCTCCTGTGAAGATGAAGAAGAATTTTGCTTGTGTGTTACGGTCCTTTGCAGGCAGAGACCACATGCCGCTTCCACCAGCACATTCCCTGGTGGCACCGAGGGATCCATTAAACCACCGGAGACCGCGGCAGCGTGTCAGACACCTCCCTGGCACGTGCTCGCAGGTTTCTCAGTTCACCACGGGGCGGGGAGGGGTTCTTCAGGGCCGACTCAGGGGTGGCAGCGGCAGGGCATCGCCGCCCGGCCCACCCCTCCTGCTCCGCAGCGGTGCTAATTTACACCAGCCAAAAAAACCCGGCTTCCATTAGCATGGATTGCGTCACCTGCAGCCCGTGGGGTGCGTGAGGCTCGCGGGGGTTGCTTAGGCAAGGACCTCATCACAGCTCGGCGGACGTGCGCGGCAGCCTGAAAGCCTCCGCTTCTGTTCAGTGCCGTCTTCTCCAGGGCTGGGACTCAATTAGAGCTAAGCGCCGTGGGCATCTGCCCGCCACCAGCCAAACCACAGTGACTGTTTCCTTTCACATTAGAGTGACTGAAGAGCCATGGAGCGGCAATTATTTCCTCTAATTAATGGCCAGATTTAAACGGGGCTAGATTTTACCCAGTAATTTGAAGATGAGAGACTCCATAACCATCCCTAACACATGAGAGAGTCATTCCCCCATAAAGAGCTTTAAATGAAGATCTTTGAGCTACTGGTTACACGGGAGGCAATGAATTACTTGCTGTGTTTAAGACAGACACATTATTTATTGAACTCAGAGAATTAAATCTTTCTAGTCTATTGGAGATGAACCCAAGCAGACATGATTTAGGAGCCCGGCGTTACTCTTTGCGTGGCACACAGCAAGCTGGCGGCTGTGCCACTGTCTGGGTAATTTACAGCTCTTTGTTGCCAGAGCGTAATACATTATTAACCAGTCATATTTTAGGAGACCCAAATTTATATTGGCTTTAATTAGGGTGGTCTCTTTTTAACCTCCAGGTGTGCGCAGGACTAACGGCAGGTGGGAACGGAGCAGTGAGGGGTGTATTCCGGGACACCATTACCTCCTGTCTCACCTGAAGGTTTGTAGGTTGCCATTAGGATTCATGTCCATGATGACACCACCCCTCGTACCTCCCAAGTCATCAGCAAGATCTCTCTGGAACTGTTTTGAAAAAGTGAAACTGAGGCTATTAGAGAAAAGACCTTGAAGTGAATACGTTGGAGGCAGAAGCAGTGTGTTTGGTATGCAGCAGAGATGCAGAAGAGTGAATGTTCCTGTGCAGGAAAATGAGTACTGAAGGGGAACGAGGCATTTGGAATATGTGATCAGCCATCACCTCCGCTGCACGGGGCAGTGGGAGTGCTGGGCTGCACGTTGTCCCCTCGAGCCCCCCGGGGCTGGCAAGGACGGGTCCTGCAGAGACCCGCCTTTGGAGGAGAGCAGGAGACCCCCTTGCAGCTGAGCCGAGAGCCCTTCCCGGGGCCTGTGCCTCCTCCCAAAGCCGCGACCCCGTCAGACAGCTGTGCACTGCCGGGCTGCTCTTGCAGCTCTCCGGTGCCTTCTCACCTCAGCTCTGCCTTCGGCACCACCGAGCCGTGTCCCTGGTTGGACCCGTGGGCAGGGGCAGCGAGAGGGGCTTGCTGGAGCGAGGGAGATGAGCTCTCAAAGGCAGAGAGAGTCTGAAGCACGTTTAATACACCTACAGCACCCAGTGACTGAGAATTTAAGTGAAATTATGCAGAAGAAAACAGATGGTGGTCGGACAGCGGAGTAGGGCCGCACAAACGGAGGTGGCCAGGGAAACGTCCGCATTACATTATTACCTCCTTCCCCATTTAAAAAACCCAGTAGGAGGTTTTAACAGCGTGCTGTGCTGGCTTCCTAGGAAGAAATGTGCTTTAAAGAGATACAAACCATCACAGTGGTGTTTGTTAGAGAATAAAGCACATTCCCACTTTTAGCTCAGCATAAAACGTGGGACTTAAATCCCCCCCTTCCCCCAGGGTTGCTCAGCCTACGTGAGTGCAGGTGCGATTTGGGAGCGATGGGAGCATGGGGAGGCACAAGCCAGGCACGGGGAGGGAAACTGTCGTGTTGGTGCCGCAGGGAGGACGGCTCCGAGGGGCTGCCTATTTCCTCACACAACGCCCCAGGCTTAGCGCTCCTAGTTCTAGGTCTAGGTCTGCGATCGCTACGAGGAAGCTGCCTGGTATTCCAGAAGATGGTTGCAGAAAGCCGAAGTCTTAAAAATGAAGCAGAAACTGCTATCTGGCCAAAAAATTAATTCCCCGCTCCAGTCCCCAAAACGCAGTCTTGGTTAATGATTTTCTGCCCTGCAAGGCTCAGTCAGACAGCACAAATCGGGACCAGCAGATGCTGGCAGGGAACAGCACGAAGCACCAGCGCTGAGCCCTGGGAATCGAAGCTGTTCAGTAAATAACAACATAACTAAACCACACTTTGCCCATCAATGATTTATCATCCTGCCTCACACAGGAGGTCAGAGCAGGTGATGGTAAAAGTCTGTTAAGATTAATGACTTGAAGCATTAGCCAGGAAGGAAATAACATCGTGGCTAAAATTCCTCAGCCCTGTGCTGTAAAACACCTCCGTGACGGTGGTAATTGCGTGAGCCATTCATTCACACCACTGCTGGGTAACCCTTTATTTTGGATACACTCATGTTGCACAAAGGCTTTCTTTTCTTCCGTAAACCTAAACATTAGCGCAGGTACCTTCTGTCATTGCCAACTTTAGGGCACTTCCAGATTTTGAGGCAGTCTCCTTCCCCACTCCCCAGGCTGCTGAAAAGTGGACAAAGCTCTATCCTGATCCCAGAAACCTCTTCAAAAAAAATATTAAAAAAGTAAAAGCCTTATTACAAAACCAGATGAAAAGCTGAAAAAAATGAATGTACCTAAGGCAAAAAGAAAAAATTCAAATCAGAATTTTTTCTCCTTTTTTTTTCCCCTCTCTCTCCATGTGTGTGTGTATTATATACACATATTTAGAGAACTTCAAACAATTTTCCTTCAGTTTCAGCTGATCTTTTAACTCATTTTCAAGCACTTTTTAAAATGAAAAGACATTGGAACTCCTCCTCCTGAAAATGCCAAGACCCAGTTTTTGTGTCAACCATTTCAAACCATTTATCCACTCAGCAGCTTTTCAGATGGAGGATTCACTGGAGCTGCACGTGCATTTTCAGGCATCTGTATTTTTAAATTAAAAAAAGGGGGAAAGCTTAATCCAGGGCCTCCCGGGGTGCTGGCTTGCATGGGGGCAGGGGCCAGGCTGGGCTGACGGGCTCTGACGGGGCAGCTCCCTCTTCCTCTGCATCCTTCCAAGATCCCTAATTTCCCTGGGAATCTACCCTGGACTCCAGGACATCTGCTCCGTGGCTCTGATGCTCCCGTCCTGTCATCCTGACTTAATCCCTTTGGATAGAGAGAGGAATTGCCCGTCAGCGCCAGCTTTACAGACCCTCTGCACAGCGCCGCACCACGAACCCCCAGCGACTTGCTTGCTCAGCTTGGCTCTGAAACCTTCCCACAGTCACTGGTTTCCAGCAAGCCCCGGCCGTGCGATGGCTCTGTGCTGCCTTTTGAATAACCCAGCTTACTGGGGAGTCCCAAGCGTCCCATCACGCCTGCCCTCAGTTACCCTGTACCCATTGCCAAGGCGATGTGTGCCAGGCGCTTGCTTTAGCGACACTGCGCCACCTCCCAGACCACCGCTGGAGACGGCGACGAGCCTGGTACAGACCCCTCCGGGATCCTGATTCCTGCTGAGTCCCTGCCGAGCGCCCACTGGACTTGCCGAGAAACCTCCCCCTGAGACCAGCGACCTCTCCTGCAGCAACGCCAGCACCACGTTCCAGCCAGCCCAGCCCGGCGCCCATTCCCCCGCTGCAGCCCCCCGCGGCGCCAAGCCTTTCAGCTCAACTAACATTTGTTTTAATAGAAGGCTATTACTTGGATGTTTATTTCATCCTTACCAAAATAGGAATAAAAAAGAAAAATAGTGGGTTTTATTTACTCGTAGGAGAGTGTGTGCCGGCCTGTCTCGGCAACAGCTGTCCCCTCTGCCGTAAACTCCCCATAAACACGATGAATAAAAATGGCACAGACAGAGAAAGGAAATCAGGGAGCTATTATTGGGTGATTTCATTGCGCTGGCAAGCACGACTTGGATGTATTTTAACCACTCTGGCTTCTGCTGATGACATTGCGCTGGGGCATCATATTTAAACCAAAAAAGCACAGATCAGGAAGTACCGTTTCTGCCCAGAAATAATTAGGAGACATTTTTTCCATATGAGCCGTAGCTGTAATTTTCCTCATTAAAATATGCAGATATTCACAGAGTTCTGGGAACATTCGGTTAATATTTTAATCTTTTATGGCAAGGGTTTGTGTTTAAGAAAATTTTTCTTCCTTTCATTCCCAGGCTTGTGACAGCCGTGGCATAGACACAGCCGTGGATTTGCAGACCTGAGCCGCACTCAGGCTCCCTCCTTCTGCCCGAGGCTGGCTGTGCCCACAGGCTTAAATCTGGTCTGAAATGGGGACAGTGCTCCGATGCTCCCAGCCCAGAGCAAAGGTTTGACTCTGGTCGAAGGGGGGCCAGGGACAGAGTGGAAGGGAATGCACGGAGAGGGGGGCAGGGGACCCTCAGCAGGGGGCCAGCGGTGCCCCAAGGCTACCCAAGAAGGGTCAGCATCCCATCGCCGCTCACGCACAGCTGCATTTCAGCCACCCACAGCTGACCGGGTGGCATTTAATAAGGTCCCACATCCATCCTTGCTTTGGCCGGGGAGAAGAGTCCTTCCTCCCTTCAGAGAGGCACTTTACATCCCCTGCGCACCCCTTCGCAGCAGGTCGCACGTGCCACAGCTCAGGCGGGTCATCCTCTGCCAGGTTTCTGCTCATCGCGCGGATCCCACGATCGCTCGGGTTCACAGACCCCCGCGAGGCCCCACGAAGGGAGGCTGCCCTCCGTGAAGGGCGCTTTGCCGGAGCAGCGGCGGAGCATCGCAATCACCTGCCGAGGAGCGGGAGAGCTCAGCCAGAGAGAGCCCAGCCCGGCAGCGCGGCAATTAGATGGCAGCTGTGTTGAGTAATGGCTCCATTACTGATCTATTATTGAAAATAATGGAATAATAATACACCATGGGAAAATCAGCTACCGTGACACTGAAGGGTGCAGCAGCTAAAAATTATCAGATATAAATACTCCAGAGGCCCTAACAGGTTATTTCTGAGAGCATATAAGCAGGTAAGAGCCTTTCTGTGATGTTTCACAGCAGACAGAAACCTCGAGAAGGCAGAAGCCATTACCCCAGCCAAGGAGGCAGCCATGGAAAAAATGCTGCGTGTGGGGAAGGGGCCACCAGCACAGGAGGGATGTCTCTGGGTGAAAAGTGGCTCTGAGCAAAAAACCAATGAAGACGAATGTCCAGAAAGATTCTGCCATGAAGAGAGCCTGAAAGGACTGATTGTTTCCTTCCGAGGGGAAACAGATGAGAACAGGCTGGAGAAGAGCCTATGAACCCATGCATCATCCAGCAAAGAAAGATTAGGACTTTATATTCTCTGATCCAAGGACAAAAAGCTGCTTGCTGCAAGAAACCCCAAAGTGCTAAGAAACAGCCCCCTCCTGCCCGGCTCAGAAACGGTGGCAGCGCACACAGGAGAGGAGGCTCGCGTCCAGAGGCCAAGGGCCCGGCTTGCAGCCTCTCGCAGAACCGTACCCGTTAGACACGACTTTAGACACCGCCAAAACGAGGGTGGTCCTACTCCTGCGTTACGCCGACGGCCGCCCAGCGCCACCCCCGAGAGTCCTGCTGGGCGCCACGGAGCGTGCGGTAGGGCTTCTCCTAGGGAAGCAGCCCACCTGCGCAAGCTGGGGCCGTGGTTTTCTTGCTGCTTTAGGCAAGAAGGTTAAGGAGGAGCAGAGAAGGAGCATTCTCACCAGGAGGGTTTTCCAGCTGCTGCCTGAGCCCGGTTCTGCTCAGCCTTCCCTGACCAGTCCTTCCCCAGGCAAGGCTCCCAGCTAAACCAGTCCAGTCTCAGCCGTCATACACTTGGGCTGTGTGATCTTCCCCAGCTCGCAGACTCAGACTAGTCTGTGATGTGGGTGGGCTTTCATGCATGAAAGGATCTTGGGACCAAGCTTTAAACAGGCATCGGGATCTCACTTCAAAGCTGAAGGTGACTTCAAAATTGGCCTTGCTCTGAGCACGGGGATGGATCAGAGACTTCCCCACGTCCCTTCCCTCCGTGACTATTGTGTGCCCAGGGGAGAGGGATCAAGCCTGAGGACTCATCCACAGAGCATGTCCTGCTCTTGGGACAGGTCACTTGGCCGTAGCATTTATGCATCCAAAAGGGCATGTCTTCGAAGTGGCTTGGCTTGTTTGTTTATCAGCAGCACAGCAGCAGTATTCTTTAATGAAACACATAGTTTGCCTTCAGCCCCTCAGGCCAAGTGAGCTGCGTTTGCCCTTATTTAGTATTTATTCTTTTTATTCTTTTCTTCCCCCCTCCCCCCGTCCCGGGGCGCGCGTATGAACGCGGCAGAGGGCATGGGCTGCCCGCTGGGACACGCTCACTGGAGGGCAGGAAGAAAACTACCACCAGCACACAGGAAAGCTTAGAAACGAGCAGGGTGTGACTACACGGGGAAGGAGGCAAAGTTTTACAAGTGTGAAGGGAAAACCTGGCTGCGCAGAGACGGGCTGGGTGAGAGCAAGTCAGGAGCCACCCTGCAGAAAAAGGTCTGCCCATCGCCGCTCTCCCTAGAGACGTGCTCATGTTCATTCAGAGATAAACAGGCAAGAGACCACTGGAAACTCTGACAGATAACTGATGTGGAGCTGGCTATTGAAAAAAAAAAAAAAAAAAAGAAAAAAAAAAAGGCTGCATTATCCCATCTGAGCTGTATCCAGGAAAGAAAACAGAGAAAATACACATAACTGCAAAAAGGGAGAGCTGGTATCAGCACTGCCTCTGTATTTAGGGCACTATATCTCGGACAGCCTGGCGAAGGGCCTTGCACTGGCGGGACCGCAGTAAGTCTCAGTTGCCGGCTGGTAGAGCATCCTCCCACCCCTGGGCCCGGTGAAGCACCCTGTCAACCTGCCTCACTCCAGCCCTGCCAGCCCTCCAGAGCTAAGCAGCAGGATGGGGGCCCATGGCCCCCCAAGATCCTTCATGTAGCTCCTGGGGAGAGGAGCACCCGTGAGGCCATGGTGCCGTTGAAATATAGCACAAATATAAATAAGACATATTAAAAACACAAAGGAAGGAAAAGTTGCTAATTACCCACAAATAACAAGCTATAACCACGTAACTCGCTTAATTAGAAAATAAATTAATCACAACATGGAAGGCATGCTTTAATTATTGCAAGACGCTGCACTGTGCGGTAATGAGCATCACCGGCACTGGTAAGCACTGGCTGGTGTTTGCAATCTCATTAAGGCCAGTCTCTCACTGCACTCCTTCGAGCACGTTCCTGCCTACCCTGCACAACTGATAGGTCTGCTTAAAACAATCACTGCTCTGCAGGGAGGAGGAAATTCCTCATTTCTGGAAGCGAGGCTTTGATGCACACAGACCCGCAGAGGCGCTCTGGGGATCTCTCTGCTCCTGGCAGGGAATATCACTTTCTGAGAAACAGCTTTTCACACAGTCTTTCATGCTTAGACAGGCTAGGCCAACAAAAAGGGCTTCCTTGCTGGGTATTGCACGGATACGAGCCCTTCTGCTGCTACAGGGGTGTGAAGGTCCTTCATGCTGATGCGCCGCGTCCCCTTCGCGCGGGGTCTGAAAGCCCCTGCGGCCGCATACCTCTGCGTATCGGCATTGCTGCTGCACGACTATGAGCAGATGAGACCTCAGGCTCTAGATACACATTTCAGAGGCCTAAATGCTGGGTTCTGAGCCGATTTCCCCCTACCCCGCCTCACTTGCACATGTGCAAAACGAACACAAACTTTGCGGATGATACTCCCAAACTGGCCAAACCAAGCGAGGTCTGGTCGCAGATCACTTGCCTTTATGGTGAAGCAGGGCTGGGCAGAGGGGTCCTCAGGTCCATCATGTCACTGGCTGCTCAAGCACAAAGCTGGGCTCTGCACATCAAGTGCTTCGCCCTGGTATGGCGTGAAAAAGGTTCCTACCACACGTTGCAGGTTTACGTTACCCCCAGCAGATCCTAACTTGTCACAGAGGAACTGAAAAGCAATGGAGAACCCCAAGTCTAGGGGAAAAGGGGGTTAACTGCAGCAACTAGCCAGAAAACTTGGTGCACAGGCAAAACACAAGGTTATTAAGTCATCACTGTGCAATGTCCAACACCACATTCATCTACAAATATATTTTCAAAGCTTATCTGGACAAATCCCTGAACAACCCGCCTTGGCTCCAAGATTTGCCTTGCTTTGAACAAGGGGTTGGACTTCAAACCCCCAGAGACCTCTTCCACCCAGAGCTTCCTATGCTTCTACAAACATGGTCTGCTTCAACCTCATTTTTTCCATGATTCCATTAAAATGACACTGTCTGGTTTCATCTTCATGCCTAAAAAGCTCCTGGGTATCCTTTTTCCTTCTGCTTTCCATGTCTAACATTTCTCTCCAGGGGTAAAAAATGGAAGGGAAAAAAAAAACCTTTTTCGCTTCAGAGAGAAAACAAAGGCAAAGGAAACTCCCAAAGCCTTCTATATAAGCACTTTTAAGTTTGCCTGTGCATGTGTAAACTAAAGACTTCTTAAGACATCAAAATGAAAAATTTCATTCAGTATATTGTTCCTAAACCAGCTCTTAGTTCTCTCACCCTGACCTGAATGCGAAGCAGGGCCACCTCCTACACCATGGCTCATCCTTGGCCTCCCAGACCCCAGCTCCCAGCTCCTTCCCCGCTTGTTGCCGCCTTTGCTTCTCCCCACTCGTGTCAGGATCACCTTTAGCTTCACCAGCCTTCAAAGCCCGCACAAGCCCAGCTGCCTTCATTTCACTGAGCCTCCTGAGCACATATCCACCTTGCTGCCCACAGTCCCCTCTTCCAGCCCCTCTCCTGCCTTTGGCTCCACTGAAACCCTCACCCATGCCGCCCTTCTTTCATCTCGTCCTCTTCTGGCTGCTGTCGCTGCCCCGCCGGGTGTCCCCACTGACCTCTGTCCTCTCCCCAGTGTGTCCCTGTCCAGCCACCAGCTTTGCAGCAGGTCCCACAGCTTCGTGTTCTCGTCTCTGCCTGTGCCTGGCAGCCCCAGCAGAACACACATCTCTGCTGATGGCTCTGCAGCCTCCCCCAGGTCCCAACTGTTGTCTCCTCGTCTCAGCTGAAGCCTTGGCCTTTTCTCCGATGTCTCCCCATCTCTCACCTCCAGTGACGCTTCACTGCAGCAGCAGTCTCAGTCTCCCCTGACCCTACCATCCAGAACCCCCTCAGCCTCCGTAAGCCCTCGTGTCCTCCCAGTCACCCCTCTCACATCAGCGTCACCTACCCGCACCACCCTGTAGTCCCCACATCCAGCACCCCTCTGAATCTGGCGGATTCTCTTTGCCTCTTGTGCCTGAGATAGAGCTTGTCCTATTCTTCCACGTGCCCAGGACTCACCTTCTCACAGTGCCCTGGCTTTGGCGAGCCCAAGGTTGGCTGCTACCAGCCACGCCAGATCATTCTCCTAACCATTGCCCTCAGGTCACCATTAGCACCTGCCCCGTCAGAGCCGTTTTCACGTCCAGGGGCTGGCGCTCCCTTACCTTCCAGGGACACACCGCTACCGCCTGCGTTGCCTGGCTGGGAAGTCTTCAGAGAAGCCCCCGGGCGGCTCCTGCTTGCGAGGGGAGGCAGCCCCTGCCAAGACATGCAAATCTGGACCACAGCACTGCTTCAGGGGCTCTTTTTCTGTGCTGTCCCTGGTAAGAGCTGTCGGTGCCCAGCCAGCCAGCGCTCTGGCTGCAACGCCATTCACACCCTCCGTACGGTGCCGTTATTATCCCCTCAGGTTGCAAAGTCTCTTGAGCCTTTGCACCAGCCACTTTCCACAGGATGGGTACGGTATCACAATCAAAATGCCTGGCTCTCAGCGTGGATTCTGGCTTGGTCCTGGAAGAGGGCTGGGAGCGTGTCGGCGAGCATCCAGCATCAGGCAGCACCAGCTGTCACCACCACATTTAGTGGGAGGGTGTTTCTCCTCTTCTCATTTGCCAAAATCCACCGGGAAACAGAGCGAATCTTAATAAAGCGGGAGGGACGTGTCACTTCCCCTGCGTCGCCTCTGCCGGGTTGAGGTTAATTAGATAATTACTTACATGTTGCCAGTTTGTCAGGCACAAACAACACAGCGACTGCCAACTGGGAAAGCTTCAGTTCCCTGATAACTCCATCTCAGCTGTGTCGCTGGGATCGTGTCAATGACAGCCACGCAGGCGCCTCCAGGTCTGCAAACAGAAAATGCCCTTCCGCAGGCCAGAGTTACTGCAACCTTAATTTTTATGTTGTTGTTGCTGCTGTTACTCTTTGTGACACGCCAGCTTAGTTGTACAATTCAGACAGGGCCATACCCGTGCCCTCGCAACGACGCGTGTTCTTTATGGTGTGCAGAAAGGATCATCGCGTTGGTGAAATCTATGAAGTCTTTCTGTGAGCACATAGCCATCCCTCACCAGCGCAGCGCCTTTTGTCTCCGAGCGTGCCGTGTGCTGCATTTGCCAGCAGGGTAAAGCATTACCATCATCTTCTAGGTCAATAGCAATGTCTTATCACACATTTTCTAGCATAAATGCAATATCTTTTTCAAACCATCAGATCTTGAGGAATTACACTGCGACCGATGACACTGTACATCCATAATATGTAGCAAGGCAGCACCTTATAAAGTCACCCAGAATAATATGTTTAGCAGATTATGCCATGATGGATGGACTAATAGGGCAAGACATGAAAATGACATTGTTAAGCCAGCGCTTGTGTTGGGGTTCCCAAGTAGAAACACTGCATAGGAAATCTAAGAGACGGTGCCGGCCAGTGCCCAGCACGCTCCCTCTGCAGCTCAGCAGCACTGGGGAACTCCAATACTGGAGAATGCAGTGCTGCTCTTGCCCCTCCTGGTCCTCCATCCCCCCTCCAGTGAGATCCAGGGATTACTGGTCACTTGGCATAGCTGATTCTTTTCTGCTACATCCTTCACAGCCAGTGGTGACGTGCAGAATTAGAAATGCTAAAAATACCTGCATTGTGTAACACTTTGCTGCAGAAATGGCCTTGTTCCCAGCAGCAAGCTCAGATCCAGCGAAGCCACTCAAAGCCAAACCAGCCCTGGGAAATTTGTCTGTCTGTTACTGTCCATTATTGAAAAGTTTAGATGTTTATTTCTCCGGTGTGTAAACACCAGCAGTGAAAATCCAGGGCTCGCACCATCCCCTAAAGGATGGAGGCTGCACAACCAGACACGTATCCTCACCGAGTGAGGCCACGCCTTTTTTTTAAATCATGGCCAGACCTATAGATGCCCCCCCGTAAGGCAGGGAACGGAGCATTTTCCGACCCGTGTGCCTTCGACAGGACTGTAGGTCCAGCTCAGGGTGTAAAGCCTCCAGCTCCTGCTGGAATTGGATAAACCACATAGAGATTAAAGGCCTCTGGCAAAGGCACCAGCCCAACCTCATCGCTTTTCCCAACTAGACGTGCACACACAGCCAAACTCGCACAAGTCTCTGAATACAGAGCCAAAGGAGAACCTGGGGCTTTTCCCAGGTCCCAGGAAAAAGGTCCTGTAGCAGCAGCTACACGAACCATCCTCTCACCTGCAAACTCAGACGTGACACCTAAACCAGTGAGAAAGAGGAACAGTGCCCTGCAACAGCCTCAGGGCGGGGGGAACGTGGCAAGGGCTGGAAGTCAAAATATTTTATGCAAAGAGTTTGTGAGAATCGTGACGCTTCGCCTTCAAATATGCGGAATTTCAAAGTGTCCAAGTACAGTAGGAGACAGTCAAGTGTCTTCTCCAAAGCCTCTCCCCTCCCGCGCAGTGACCCTGCTACAGAGGGCAGCAGGAGGAGGTCGGGACCGCGTCTGCACGGTCCAGCCCCAAGGCAGAGCACGTGGCTGCAGCAAGAGCGCTGCAGTGCTGACCCAGCGTTACACGGCGCCGTCCCCACAACTCATCCCCGAAGCCTCCCTGGGGACCGCAACAGTCCTGAGGCACCTTTGCCACGTCCTGAGCTCTCAGTCCAGTATTTTCAACCCAGCTAATTACCTTTTGCCTCCATAAATTAAACCTGGAAGCGTTGATCTGCACTAGCTCGTCACTCTCTACCAGCGCAGGATTAATACGGAACACGCCGATGCTCCGCACTGGAGCCGCTTGGCATGAGCTGGTCACATCTAGCTGCTCTCCTTCGCGCGTGCTGACCCACTGGCCACCAGACTGGACAGACACCTCGCTTGCAGGGTGGGCTTCCTTGCAGCTGGGCACAGGTGGACTTTCTACTCAGCTCCCAGCACTCACAAAAAACTGCAGGAAATCCGACGAGCCCAGATGGCATTGGTTAAAAAATTACCAGGGCAAGGGACAGATGGTGGGACCGGCTGAGCTCAGCTGGGTAACAGCATATACTGCTGCCTTTGACATTTATATGGCAATATCAAAAGTCAGCACAAGGAACCCACCGGGCACGTGCTGCACACCAAGAGAGTTCTGTCCCTGGGGCCTGCGGGCATCAGGGTTCAAAGACACTCGAGAGCATCGCTGAGGAACTTCATGGCCTGTTTCACAAGTGGTGTTTATCCTGTCATCAGGCCGTCAGACTAACTCCATGGAGTGTGGCACGTATCCTGGGATATCCTGTTCTTTTTTGTTGCTGCTGCTTAGATTTCTCCCCTGGCCTCCATCAGAGCTTCCCGGCACAGGCACGGTCTCTTGCTGGGACTGCCAATCTCCGGAGACCGCAGCGCACGGCAGAAAAGCGGCCTTGTGCCAGGCCGTGAGCGTGCATGCACGTGGGCGTGCACGAGACACAGACTCCAGGAGCTGGCATTTAACCCCAAGCCCCAGGCCTGAGTAGCAAAAGCAGAAGGCTTCGCACGTTCGTGGCCCGTTAGCGCATTGTCCGCGTGCATTCGGCTAACGAAAAAGCAGCACGTGCAGGGCGGCTCCAGCCGCGGGAGGGAGCGCGTGCTGAGAAAGGTGGGTGAGAAAGAACAAATCCGGGACCAGGATTTGTTCTCAGCTCAGAGGAGGCTCTCGGAGCCCTCAGATCGGGCAAAGCAGCGGCTGGGCGCGTCCTACTCCACCAGTGCCACGAGCTGTGGGTCCTCTGCAGCCCCCGTGCCACCGGCAGCGGTGTCCAGGAGCGCGCTGGAGCCCAGGCGGGTCTCTCACAGCTCAGCGCTCGCCCTTGCCTTGTGTATTTCTTGGGGGTTTTGCTGAGAAGGAGCAGCTCAGGGGTGAATGGCATTTATTTTTCTTCTGAACAAGAGAAACGACTTTCATTAAAGACCAACTCCAGCTCACTTATACCAGTGCGTATTGGGTGGCTTGCCTGAGAGCCTGGACATACAGGGCAATCCACTGCCTCATTTCAGGACCTTATTCCTCTGTAGGCTGGCAGGACAAGCTGTACTAAGGAAGCAGACGCTACCTGACCTGAAAGCACAACCAGCCTGCAGGGCAGAATATTCATGCTTGAACTGCATCCCCTGATAAAGCAAGGAGCAACTATAAGTATTAAACCTGACTTCACAGAGCAATGTCTAAGCTGAACCTGAACACGTCTGTCACCTCCAGGATAAAAAACAAAGTGGCTGCAAAATACCGTTCAGCAGCATGTGTTAGACCCACTCTCAAAACGCGTCCGCCTGACGCCAATACCAAGTTGTGCGGCAAGTCTCCAATGAACCGGCACCCCGAAATAAATCCTGTGGGTCTCCAGATGGCATCTTACTTCCAAAAAAACCACTGGGGACCAAAATACAGGTGTCTGTGCCATTGCAGAAGTCTTCGGGTATCCTATGCGTTTCATGGGCTCTACGGGAGACCCGAAGGCTCCTGGAAAGGCAGCGGATGCCGGCTGGGACACTCCAGATCATGACAAACAATATCAGATCCGTCTGTTCTGCTACCCAGCTCTCAAGCTGGACATCTGCAGAGGGCGATGGGCTCAGGAAGGATCACCTCTCCAAGACACCCATTTGCAGGCATCATTGCATGGTCAAGGCAAACTCCAATACATTGAAAAATGACCGAGAGCCAGCCAGCCATACGGCATCTTCTGTGAAGGTTTGCAGGCTCCCTGACTCCCCTGCCATGATTTAAGCTGCGTGTTTTGCTAATCTTTTTTTTTTTTAAAAAAAAAGATATCATCCAGGTAGGCACGTAAAAACCAATGCACTGCTGCACAGAATGGCTCGCTCTCACCGCACACCGGCAACAGTGCTTAAAAGTCACGCCTGAGGCATCTGTGAAGCTGTGAGTGGGTGCACAAAGATCAAAATTAAACAGAAAGGCCCTCCCTGGGGACCAGCTAACCATCTGTATGATTTTTTTTATTATTATTTTATTTTAAGAAGGAGGGATAAGCGTGAAAACGCACAATAATTTGAAATTAAATGCAAGGAAAATTGTACCCGTTGCCATGCAGATACAGACAATAGCAAACCCAACAACAATAAAGTCAGTAGCTGTCAAGAAGTACTGCTCATTTTGATGTCAACGCAGGTTCGAGGCAAAACATGGAAAAAGAACAGGAACAGAGGTCCAAAAAGCAAAGCGAATCAGCGGGACCGACTCCAGAGCCGTGCCCCTGCAAACCCCTTCTACCCCAGGGAGTTGCCACACGCCTTCTGTGAAGCAGCAGAGGTTTTGCCTTCCTGCCGTCCACGTGCTTCAACGGCTGGAGCCCTCCCCACCGGCTCCGTCCGCACGAGCACGTCGCTGGATGCCGCATCCTCCCCGGTGAGCTTCAAGCCTGCCGAGCCCGACCTTTCTAGGACGCAGCTGCGCAGCCGAGGACAGACAGACGCTCGCTCCGTCCACCCCGTGTCGGCGCAAGCTGCCGGCAGACGGACAGACCTCCCCGGCACACCTCGCTTCACAGGCTGATCAGGCCAAAGAGGGTCCGGAGAAACAAACTCACGCGTCCGCAGCAGACGCCCAGCCCGAGCACGGCGCGCGCAGCACAGCTCTCTGGGAAAAGCTTTGCCGAAATAACCACGTTTTAAAGTGGTTTGTGTTGGTTTTAAATGAGTTTTTCCCTTCTCTCCAAACCTTCCAAGTGTTTAAATCAAGACGCCTTAAGGAGACCAACTCATCTCCGCCGGCCTGCAAGACACCGACTGGCTGCAGCTAATGTGTAGGGGACACAATTATTATTGATTTTCCAGCAAAAAGCTTGACAGTACGGCCAGCACCTACAACAGCCACTGACAAATCACCTCTCATAAATTTCTCGATGCATCTGCCTTCAACATTTTCCCCCCCTCCAGTACAAGAAGGGCTCGGGTACTCCGCAGTAAGCCCCAACTCACCCGCTCCCCCCGCACGCTCCGACAGCACACGCACGCCAGAGCATCGCAAGTATTTATTTTGCAGTCTGGCATTAAACCAAGAAAATAAATAAAGCCTATTCTGGATTTCTCCAAAACAAAAATGTTACAATTTTCTTATTGAACTAAAAACGTTCTTTAATTTCATTTGGAGGGGTCTTGTTTCATTTTAGTCTGGAAAAAAACCACACGCTGCATTTCATAACACTAAATTGGAAAGAAAAATGGGATTATTTTCTTGAAAAATCTCAAAATCAAACACTTCAGCTTTCCCCTAAACAGTTACACTTTTCAATTTAGTTTGGGTATTTGAATAACTTTACTCAAGCTCCATTTTCCAAGGAGCAAGTCGTTTTCCAGCAGCACGCCACCCAGCTCTTCTTACCAGCACGAGAACTCAGCGTTTGCTAGGCCCTGCTCCAACAGTTCCTGCCCTTACGAAATTGCAGTCAAAATCAATTACCATTGCAACCAGTCCAGCCTTTCCCTTAGCTTTATTTTCTGTCTGACAGGGTAAAATCCTATTCACACAGTATGTTGTAATAATTTTCTCTCTGAAAATGTTTTCCCCCTGACACCGAGATACCTGATTTCCAGATCCATTTTCCTCCCACCAGCTTTTCTCCTTTCATTTCTTCCTTTCTTTCTTCTCTTTTTTTTTTTTTTTTTTTTTTTTTTGTTACCATGTAATTTTTACTGCTCGAGGGGGAAAAAAAAAAAATCTCTTTAACCGCCTTGCCTTTTCCCAAATATTATCCGATTTGTAAGCATTGTTGACACCCGCCTTTTCCCCTCGACGCACGCTCCTGCTGCCAGCCCAGGGCTGCAGCCCAAACCACGCACCGCGGAGGGAGGCTGCAAAGTGGGGTTATTTAAGAAGGCGGGACAGATCAGCACCCCCTGAAGGGGCTCCGACGGCGCAACCTTATGTCGGGACACGGCATAAGAGCATCACAGCTGCCCCGTCCCCGCCTGCAGACTGACTCCCCGAGACCGTAGAGACGCCACGGCTCGTTCGAGCCGTTTAAGCTGCACTCAGCCAAGCACAGCTTTTAACGCTCAGCCTTGACAATATTTATGCACACCACGAAGAGCAAGTCTGGTCCCTTTATTTGCTCCATAAAGAGTTCCCGTCTGCACTTGAGACTTTTACCCTTTCCATAAAAGCCTGCCCGCTTTCTTCCCAGCCTGCTCGGCCCCTCGCGGCAGGGCACCGCAAGAGAAAAGCATTTCCCGGCAGCAAGTCCCCATCCTCTGCACGCTCCCCTTGGTGGAACGAGCATGCTTAGGTCTCCCCAGGAAACTGCCTTCCTCAGGCAGGCTGGAGACAGACTTTTGCTCTCCCAGCAGAAGACAGAAAAGCCAGGGAGGCTTTTCCCCAGGAAAGGCTTTCCCTGGGGCTCTTCTCCTTGCCCCCAGCGAGGCAGCTGCCGTGCTAGGGCTGGACGGGGTTTGCACCCCTGCACAAGCCCACTCCTCCTGTGGTCTCCTGCCTTTGCAGAAGCCCCTGCGCCACGCTCACTGCCCCCGCAGCTCTGGGGAGGAAACAAGAGGGCAACCCCAGCGCAAGGACATTCACCAAGGAAATCCTCCCAGAAGGACTGGCCCGTCCCTCTGCCAAGCACGTCGTCCTTCCCCGACTCCAGCCGGCTTCCCCATGTTCCACGAGTCCTATGCACTGTTCTCTCCATGCAGAAACAAGCTCTTACACCTGAATAGGAGTTTTGCATCAAACACAGCCTTAAAACATAGCAGGAGCCTTAACAAAACCACCCCAGACATGCCCAGGGACCCCCTCCATGCTCTCCATCCCATTGCACGTGCACAGTGTTTCCCTCTGTGGTCAGGCAGCAAGCCTCTTACCCTACCACAGTTCAAACTCTTGAGCCTAAAGCTCCCAGATACCTTTGCACTTTCTGTCTGGATGCCTCTTGATCCCAAGAAACTTGTGCCAAAAACGTGCATTGGCCTCGTGGCAACACACTGGGAAGGGCAGGGCTTTGAGGGACATCTGTCCTTACCTTCAAAAGGACCCAGAAAAGATCAAACAGAACTGAAAACTCAGAAGCAGGGTTTTTTTATAGCAGCTCCTCAGACCAGAAACTCTTTCAGAAGTGGACACAAAGCAATTCTGGAAGCAGACTGGAAAAAAGGGGATATATAGCCACTCTATACCGCTACCCACAGCATCCTTAGACAAGTCTTGTAAGCTCGGCTTCTGCCAGCAACTCCAGGGGTTTCAGGGTTGCTCTAAAACTGGTCTCCCCAGGTGTGTGGGAAGCCTGTGCCTGCCCCTCTCCAGCCTCCTTCACATGGTCAGCCCCGCGCCCTCCCGCTGGGACTGACCCACCGACGCGGGGCACCTACCGGCAGCTGCTTTAGGCTCTTTCATACCCTTTGCTGCTCAGGCTTCCTCCTTCTGTGCCTGCTTTGCAAGGCAGACCCAGGGTGGTCTCTCCTATTTCTACCCACCTTCATTTTCTCTTCCTGTCCCCACAGGCACCCCATGGGGTAGGGCCTGAAGGTCAGCCCAGCCGCTCCCCACCAGCTCCCCAGTCTCGTTCCGCACTGAGCAGCAGCCAGCAGCAGTGACACGGCAAGTCCCCAGCTCCTAGGCTGGGCACGGCCCTCACTCCCCCTGCAAGCAGGGCATCCGAGAGCCTGGCATCCCTTCCAGCCGCGCCTCGGGGCTGCAGCATCCCTCCATGCTTTTCACAGTGGAGGCAGCTTGAAATACTCCCAGCCGCCTGTGGGCAGTGGGGGCTGGCTCCCCGCCGGTGTTCAAGGCACTCCAGGCACCAACATTAGGTTGACCTGAAAATCCATACTTGTGGGGCATCCTGGCTCAGCCTCACGTCTCGGGGCAGAGAGCAAAGGGGCTGGCATGGCATCTCCCAGATGTATATACCACCGGTGAGGCTCAGGGGCTCCTCCTCCACCCCAGGTCAGGGTGGAGAAAACTCAGGGCCAGCTGCAGTTCTTCCAAGCAGAGTAAATGCAGACACATTTGCAGCACCAGATCCACCCCAGAGGTGCTAACTCACCTCCAGGACCAACAGGGAGGCGCTTGTGCTGTTACAGCCTCCTCTCTCCATTGCTGGGCAAGGCTCCGCCAACATAACTTCACCTGTGCCAGGTAACCAGCGGGACCCTCTCCCTCACCAGCAGGATTGAAATTCCCGACGTTTCAGACCTTCAGCGCTGCTTTGCCCTGGGCCTTCCTGTAAGTACCATTGCTAGAGACTTCTAATTCTTCTGCCCCCCTCCTCCTGCTTTAAGAGGCTCTTTAGGCAGCATGATCATGCTTCCAGTGGACAAATAATGAATCACAGCAGGATCTCTTCAGTTACATCTCTGGTCCCACATCTTCAGCTTTGCTGCTCCAGCCTCGAATGCCCGCGTAGCTCTGCGGAGCATCATCACCCGCCGCTCCCGGTCTGCGGCTCTCGTGGACATCCTCACTGCTGTGCCGTGGCTCCTATGGCCCCTCAGGAATGCTCTGCTCCCTGGGGCCAGGGCAGTCGCTTCTTGCCGGAGCAGCTGCCCTGGAGCGCCTGCTCGCTCAGATTTCAGTTCACCCTGCTGTTTAGCACAGCTTTCCATCCCTCACCAGGCCCCCAGCTCCTTCGCTTCGTTCTGCATCAGCCCTTCTTGCTCTGAATGAATTCTAGATCCTTTTTGGATTTTGTTTTTGGGTTGGTATTTCCCCCCCCACCCCCATCAAAGGATGCCGTCACGTCTCCACGCAGCTGCAACCTCTGAAATAATAGTAATTTACCTTCCTGGTTTTATATAGTTTTCACAGTTACTAACTGCAGTTTCAGGGACCCTTACCAAACCTCTGTTTAAAAGAAGCAAAGGAGCAGCCAGACCCTCCACTGCCACGCCTGGGGGGGGCAAGGGTTGCTATCTGCTAGGAAAGTCTCAGCTGGGGCTGTAAGCAACAGCCCCCCTTCCTCTATCGGACACCATGTCGGCCGAACGCACCCCCTCCTCCCCCACAGGGACCGGGGACACCCAGACTGGGGAGTCACAGCTGATACGGGCCACAGAAAAATAAACGGGAAATAAAAATTGGTAGCCTTGCACAGGTTTGTGAAAGCTTGCCCAGCTGTAACGGGAGAGGTGGCAACCCCCAGGCGTGGGGGTATGGTGCGGTGGTAGCTGCCGCCTCCCCGCTGGGCCCTGTGGGGGTCCCTGGGGACTCCCGCGTGGTCGGCCACATGCATCTCCACCCTGGGAGACCAGCAGACCTGCTGCCCGAGGCAGGGCCAGGGCAGCCGCGCACCGTCGCACCGCGCCTTTACTGCGAAACCCGCCGGCCGGGGGGAAAGCCACGAGAGGACCCGCCGAACCCACCGACCGGGACCGGAGAGTCACCCCAGGCAGAGACGCTGCTCTCTGCGCTCCCGCAGGAACGTTGTCCTGGGATGCCGCCGTCCCCGGGAGGCAGGGAGCGGGGCTGCCCGCGTCCCGCTCAGCGCGCTGACACCCCCGCCCTTCCCAGAGCAGGAGCCATGCGCAGCATCGCACCCGTCTGCCGCCCCACGCCGCATTGCTGCGCCCACCACAGACAGAGCGAGCACCCCCGCCCCCACCGGCGCAGGCCTCCCTGCGGCCAGCCTGCTTCTCGACTGAAGGAGGGACCCCAGCAGAGACCCCAGGCGCGTTACGATCCCTTCGGCGAGCCACGACCACTGGCCTAAGCGCTGCCTTTGTCAGCGGGAGCTCAGGGTGGTCCCGTGCCAAATCCTTTCCCGGGTCAGTGACGTTCATGACAGCACTCTTGTTTCCAAGCCTTTTTGCTAAGCACAGGCACTTTCCCTCTTCTCTCCAGCCATTTTTAAGGTAGTTAATGAGCAGCAGAAGCCCTTGCTGTTTGGTTTTGTTTTGTTTTCCTCTATCATGTATAATAAATGCAGTTTTGATTAAATTTTTACATGTTGCTTAATGCATCAAACAGGAATATGATACTCCACTGGCAACATAACACAAACCCCTCCTCGGCAAAACGTTCATTTCCCAAACTGTTTCTGAAGCAAGTGTCACTTCCACGTTAAGAGAAGACGATTGTGACAGTTTCCTGGGGGATGCTAAGACAACATCTGCTGTAAGGTTTTCAATCAACAAGCCTTAATTTTCACAACTCCAGTGCAAACATATTTATGGTAAATAACCCATCTCAGATGGAATGAAACCAGGTAACCTTTTCAATCTGTGCAAACATACACTTGTTTCTGGCAGAAACTTGGAATCTTATTCATTCTTAGCACCGTATAACGAAGTAAAAGCAGCGATCTGCTTAAATCAGCCGTATTCAGGCTCAAGTCTCATTAAAGTACATCTCAGCCTTGGCCAGGAGGGAATGTTTTAGACAATGCGGGTGTTTCTCCAAAAGGCCAGGCAAGTTCAGCAATGCCCCCAGGTGCGTACAGCTACTTACCTTCAGGACGAGGAGAGAGGGACCTCTCTCTGCCCGCGCCACGTTGTGCTGCTCAGCTGCCGGAGCTCCGGGGCTGGGCGCCCTGGGCAAGCCCAACAGAAATCCCGGACCTGGAGCTGCTCCAGAGGCAAGGAGAGGTCCTGCGCTGCTGCCCAGGCTCCGGGCTCGCCCGCTCCCAGGCGGCCTCGCCACCCTCCTGTTCAGGCGCCGGGCTCCCCTTTGCCACGACCCCCTCAAGGGAGGGAGGACACCGGGAAGGGGATGAGCCCCAGCAAGGTCCTGCTGCCTGCAGGTGCCGAGCGGCAGCCGAGGAGTCCCTCGAGCCCACAGGTTACGCGATGCTTTTGCCCGAGTCTGCAGCAGCTCAGCCTAGCGTGGCTGGCCAAAGCCCTGCGCTAACTCTCGCTTGTCTCTAACCTCCCCAGAAGCCAGCCAAACATGACAGCAGTCTGAGCAACCGGCCTCACCACCAGGCCGGTGCTTGCAACTCTTCCCAAATCCCCATCAGACAAGTTACCAGGAGCACATGGGTGCTGCTGCTCCGATGAGCTCATCGGTGCCTGAGCACGGCAATTGCAAGGGAGCGAGGAAAGGATCAGGTGACGGGCATCAGGAAGAAATGCAATCTTTTTTAGATGGGTATCAGCTGGTTTTCAAGGTACCTAGACCACTTTCTCAGGGTTTTCTCTTCCTCTATACAGCACAGAAGTCCTCCAGTTTTGACTGGCAGAGGGGTCTTCTTAGCTGCTGGCAAACAGCTTGAGAGGGCAGGAGCCAAACACAGGGTCCTCCAGGAGCCGCTCGGAGGTCCCCGGCAGGCTGACCGAGCGGGTCAGGCTCCTGCAGTCCCCCAAGCATGTGGAATTTCCCAACAGACAGCTTGAATTTTCTCCTCATCTCAGGCAACAAGTAAAACCCGCATCAGACAGACGCTTCCCGAGGGAAGCCTGGCTAGCTGCAGGCTGCTTCCAGCTGCTGACAGCTTGCGTGGGTCCAGCCTTCTGCTCAGCCACCCCTCTGCAGCCCCCAAGACGCAGGTCTTGCCCTACATGTTAGAGTTGCAGGGTCCAGGTCAGGCTCCCCTTTCCTGATGCTGGCACAGGGCAAAGGTGCGGGATGGGGTCCTGCTCCCAGCACCGTTGATGTGGTGGACTGAGGGAGGAGACGCTGTATTGCCTGCTGTGGCCATCGGTGGTGGTGGTGACATCAGGCAAGGCTCCTTTGGAGTGGTTTGGACCACAGCAGCAAACCTGGCAGGCATGCTGCCTGGAAGAAGGCACTGTTTACTGCCCCTTACAGACACATGCGAGCTTTCCAACCTGCCACAACCACCTGGAAAGGATTTAACAGCCTCCAGTTGTCACTGAGGAAGCACCTGGAAGCTGAGAAAAAAATGTTTAAAGTGCCCCAACAAAAAACACATCTTTTTGATGAAGAACGCCCACCTTTTCATGCTACAAATGAGATCAACAAGAACTAGAAGAAAAAAGTCGATACGTGGTTTTAGTCTTACTGCAAAGCTTAGCTTGTGTGATTGGCACGGGGTGGGACAGACGGGGCCCTGCAGAGGCCAGGAGCAGGGTGAAGTAGTGCCGGGCTTGGTGCTGGGGTCCTCTGGGCGCCGCCGGAGGCGAGCTGGCCGCTTTGCCGCTCCCGTGGCTATGTCTGCAGGAGAGCTGCAGGAGGGTCGGCCGCCGAGAGCAGCCCCCGGACTCCCGTCTCCCCTCCGGAGGTTGCGCAGCCCTGAGCGCGACCAAGCGCTGCCTGTGGGGCACAGTCGCCTCCAGGCAGCCTCGGGGCCAGCGCCCCAGCAAGACCCACAGCTGGGGAAGTTCACGGGTCCAACAGCACGGGAAGGCCCAAGGTGACGTCTCTGACGTGCCCCATGCTGCACGGACAGAACAGCTCCCGTCCAGCTTTGCCTGAGCTTTGCTGACCCTGAGGGGCTCGTTGTCATTTTCCTGGCAGGAATTATCCCTCTTCCAGCTCTCCCGACCTGCAAGATATCTCCCAGCCGTAACAGTGTTTTATGGATTAAAGTCAGGGAACGGAAAGAAACAATGCCACGGAGATTACAGCAAACGCTCATCGGGACCAGGGGAGGGATTTCCATCAATGAATCACTTGGCCGTCTTTTATTTCATTTAGGTTTTTATTATAGAACTTCGTAGTAGCAGTTGTGATTAATCTGGATAATTCCCCCTGGCAATAAACACTAGGGCAGTAAATTACACGTCATTAACTAGCAATTGCCTACTAGTGCCGTGCAGGGGGAGGGTCTGCTGCCGGCGGGGAGGGTGGGAGCTGGGGCATCGGTGCCCTTTGGTGGCTTGCAGCCCATCCCGCACAGCAGAAGCAGTGCTGAGCTACGGAGGGGTGGGTTTTTGGAGCAGGGGGGTGTTGGGCAGTAAAACGTGTCCTGATAACCACCCTTGGCCTGGTTATCAGTGCAGGCAGGTGCCCGGGTTGGAAGCTGTTGTGCAGGATTTCTAGGAGCCCTGTAAAGTAGAGCCCTGGGCCCCCCCTGCCCCGGGTAAAGCCCAGTATGTAACTGGGGGTGAATGAGAGCACGACGGGCCGGGTTAGCTTGGTCCATTGTGCAGTGGGAAAAGGGACACACAGCGGGAAAGGGGGGACACAGCATCCAAAATCAGGGAGTGGTGCTCCTGGGCCACAGGGTCTCTGGATAACTGGACTAACCGCAGAACACCCTCAGAGAAGGCGCCCAGCTCTGTAAATGCCTTGAGTTTTGCCCTTTTTGTCCCCTAAAAGTTAGCTCATTTTACCTCAAAGGGAGGTACCTCAGTGGGTTTGGGATGGGTGCTTTGCTCAGAGGACGAGCAGCCCGTATCAAGCTAAGCTGACCCTGGTGAATTCATCACCGTCTTACAGGCAGACGAGTGCTATTTCATTGATGCCAAAGCAGCCATAGGCAGCTCTCGGGTTTCATTAACTAACCTGGAATGTACCCATCGAACCTGCATGTGAGGGCAGGCCCTTTGGAGAGGGCAGCTTGGGAAAAGGGTGGGAAGGGAAACAGAGCCCACAGAGGGACTCTGGCATGTGTATCCAAAGGCTCCGTCCTACCCAGCCTGACCTCGCTGTCTGGAGCCATCCCCTGGCTCTCAGCCTTCGCCAAGTTTTACCCCACTATTCCTGCTGGTGCCGTTTCGTACAGTATCAAACTTCTCGCCTTGTCTCACAGTAGCACCTGAGGTCCTAGGAAGAAGTTCCCTGCCACCTTTTGCCCCTCACGGCTTGAGCTGTGCCTAGGAAACCTCCCAAAGTTCTTGGGCTTGGCCGGACAGGCTCAGTTCCTCCAGGAGAGACAGGAGGCTGCAGCAGCCCCAGCCCAGGTGCCTTCAAAGCGGGGAGGACACGTTCCTCGCTGCTCCATCTGCACATCCCATGACGCACCATCCGGCTGCCTTTGAAGCTCGGTGCGTTTGCACTCAGCCTTGGCCTGAATCATTGGCACATGGAAAGCTTTGCATGGGTCTGATTTAGCAGATGCTTCTTCTCCTGTCTGCCAATGCTGGTTTTCTGCCAAAAGACAGATTCTTCTTAATCTGGAAGAAACGACTGATCTGAAGGCAGCCTGACAGCGAGCAGCTCCTGCTCACGGCTCTTGCTCCGTAGCTCCGATTTGAGAAGCACTTTGGACTCCTGTGGGGCAGGAGTGCCCAGCGGGCATCTCTGTCCTGTGGGGCACAGAGGGACGGGGTGCCCGGGCGTGAGGTTGGCGCAGGGCGCAGGGAGCCCCAGGGTGCTCCCGCTGCCAGGCAGCGCGGGCAGGACGCTGGCGTGGGAAAGCTGAGCTGTCGGCAGCGCGCTGAGCACGAAGGGAGGCCCGAGCGCAGGTCAAAGCCACGCCAGGTTTCACTGGGGCAGGAGAGTCTCTGGAGCGCGCCTTGCTCCAGCACCCCAGAAGCTTTCTGTGGGCCCCTGCAGCAGCTGTGAGCGCCGGGCTGTAAGACCACGAAGGGCATCGATCCACCACCCTGAGCTGCCTACCTGCGTACCCTTTAGGTGGCTGCTAAGGACCACTTCAGCAACGTGGTCGGAGGGCAAGCTGGGGCAGCGCCGCCGGAGCCCTGAGGGAGGACTTCTTCTCCAGAGGCTGTAGGACAGCCCGGGACGTCAGCCCAGACTGCGCCGCCGCCTGCATAGCTAATGATGTGAAGGCAAAACACTGTCCCACGTCCCAGCCCTGCCCGTGCCGCCCGCACCCCAGGCCCCCACCCATCACCTTACACGGGCGGCAGGGACGAGGGCGGCTCGGGGCCAGACCGGTGGTGCTGGGGACGCTGCGCCTCCCCCCTGGAACAGGCAGATCATGGCCGAACGAGAATCTGAATCGTGCTCGGCCTTTCGTCTCTGAGTTATACTTACTTCTGAAGGCCTGAAACAGCAGTCTGTGGTTTGGCATGAAGAGGCATCCCCGGGGGTGCAGGGAGCTGGCAGCGGGTGCTGCAGCAGAGCTCTGTGGTGGGGAGCAACACGCAGGTTGGGAGGGCAGGCTGGAGGCTCCAACGCCCTCGCCTGCCCTTATTTGTCCTCACGCCTCCCCAAAGCCCCGCTCTTTGCCAGGAGCTTTCTCCCAGCCACTCATCCCCGGAAAGCCCAGAGGTTTCCAGCACTGGAGGGGAAGCAATTTGATCCAAGTCACATTTTGAAACAGTTTTTATTTCCCTGGAGAGGCTGCAGCAGTAGTTCTGAAGGGAGAACAGTTAATGCTCAATTTAGCTCCACATGACCTAATTTGCCACCACTTATTCAACAAGGAGATGCAAGCGAAGAGAAATCCTTGTACGCGGACCTTGAGCGGTGTGAAATTCCTGGGGGCACTAAGGGAAGGGGTATTTCTGCAGCGGTGTTTGTGCAGGAGGATAGGACATGTTGCTCAGTGGTGATGGGCTGGAGACACGAATCGGTGGCCCCTCAGGCAGCTGCAGCGGATCCCTGGTCCAAGCCTCTTTGAAGCCGGGCTCCGGCGCTCTGAGCCTTCCAGCGGGACCATGGCTAATGTTGATCTTCCATCGGGCCTTCTTCTGTGACTGCTTCCTGTGGGGAGCTTGGAGGGCTTACCTGCTCTCTCCATTACTGTGCGTGTTCTTGTGCTGACCTGGCCTGACAGGGGACTGCCTGCTTTTTCTGACCCAAAAGCACAGTACCTCTGAACCTAGTATTTCTGTGCAGCCTGTGCTTCTGCCTGCCCCCGGTGCCTCTTCTCCCTACGCGCGTGTCCCACCTCCAGCACGGGGCTCCTCTCAGAGGCGCACGCAGGTCTTTCCCGTCTCTCAGACCTCTGTCCCTGCACGCCCTGTCTCCTGCCTCCCTGCCTGCGTGACCTACCTATGCTCATCCCTTTGAAGGGATGAAAGATTTGACGGGTAAAAGCCATTGCACCGATAGAGATACATGCAGTCTTTGGGGGAATTTGACTCAATGCTACGCAGATATTTGGGTACAAATCTTTGTACCATGTGAAATGAGTCAGGCAGTCATTAGATATCTCTAAAACTAGCTTGCTGGTAGCTCTCCTGCAGAAAGGGTCCCCCAGGTGTAGTCCTTGGGCGAGCACACTTTCAGAATCGCAGAATCACAGAACCCCAGGTTGGAAGGGACCTCAGGGATCATCTAGTCCAACCTTTCTAGGAAGAGCGCACTCTAGACAAGGCGGCTCAGCACCCTGTCGGGGCACCAAATGTAATGCCTCCCCCCGTGCCTCGATGGGTGTCTCCTGGGTACATTTGGTGCACACGGGTGCTGATGCATGGAGAGCAGTCCTGGCAGCTCAGAGCTTTGCAGAGCTGCTTTTGGAGGTCTGACCACCTTCTGTCCCGGGAAACTAAATGCAGACATGCTTTACCTTGAGAGAAGACGTCATTCCAGGCATTGGTGTTGCCTGACCCTGGATCAGATCATTGACAGGGAAGATGGACAGGCCGTTGCATGGAGCTCATAAAGACAAGATATCTCCCTGAGCACATGACTTAACACGTTTCTGGGAGAGATTTGAATGTCCTCGCTTGTTAACTAGGGTGCTGGTGGTTCTTCCAGATGCTGGGATCTGTTGTCCTGTAAGTCTTGCTGTTTGTTTTTGCTCCCTCCACAAGCCATATGGTATCTGAGCTTGCCTGTGCCACCCTGAACATCCTTGCAGCAGCATGCCAGTGCTTTAAAGCAACCCTTGTAATTTGGGAAGGGACCAAAAAAAGGTTTTCTTTGATGAACCCCAAACCAGCGAGGAGGCTGTGAGGAGACAGGGCTCGGGTAAGTTGGCCCTGCATTCAGTTTGCACAGAAAGACTTCTTCCTTCAGCAGCCGGAGCAAGGACCTGCAGAGCGGGGTCACAAAAGGAGATGGCAGCTGGAAAAACATGGGAACTCCAGGAGGACCTCGGGGCGGGCGAACCCAGGGCCCCCACCCAGGGTGAGTTTGTGCTCTGTTGTCCCACAGCCTCTGCAGCCCAGGACACCGGCCTCTTACACATTTCAGGAGTCAGACGTTTATTGTGGGGGGATGTTCTGACTCGGGACCACGCTTGCTAAAGCTCAGGTGCTCAGATGACGGTGCTGCCCATTGTGCTTTGCTCTTTGGTTATGGGCATCTTCACGCACCGTCTGCCCCCCTGTTGAGACCTTGGCAAGAGAAATGCACAGATGATGAGTTGTCCCTTAGCGCCGTCTTCCTGTTACTGGGGCGACGCTCTCCACTAATAACTGGTATGTGATGTGGTCCTGATACAAGCCACACGCTTTGCAGTGCCTCTTGGTTCAGCTGTCAGCCTTGTCCTTAGCTATCAGTATGGCTCGCTGCCCTAATCCCATTCTAGGGCCGCTCCTGGTGCTTTCAGACACCTGCATTTCCATTTCCACTGCATAATGCTCTTAATGGCTCTGCTACAAATCTCTTCCCTACTTCCTTTCCTCTTCCGAGCTTAATTTTCCTCCTAACAACTTGTGTATTTTCGTTTAAAGTTAAAGTGCATTTCTGCAGCAGGAGATCGCTGTCCCGTTTCCTTTCCAAAGGGCCCGTTTCCAGCGTGCTATTACTCTAACATGTAACATGCAATCTTTTTATTTAAGAAAACAAGCATAAGTGTTTACTGGTAAACATTTCAGGGAAGTGTGCCAATGAGCATATCCTCCTATTCCTTACAGAAATGTAAAACATCAGCAGGCTGCCAACCACAAGGATTGTAATGTTTTTCCTTCCATACATAAAAATGTCTTACTAATTAATCATCCTCTCGCAGTAGCCAAAACTGAGGCAACTCTGCCATATGCTAATGCACGCCGGGACCTCATGAGTTGTGAAATATTTAATACTAATCAGACATAGAGAATATTGTCCCCTCTCTGCATAAGCAACGGTGCGCCATTGCCTCAAAATGAGAGGTCATAAGCGACCCTCCAGGGCTTGTCTCCTGCTTCCCCGTCCATCTGTTCAGATCGCACGTGGTTCATGGCAGGGGTACTCACCAGCCCCCCTGCCCGGGTCTTGCCTAGGCCTCCCAGGCACTACTTGATATAAATTAGGAACAACCGCAATTGCGAACAGCAGAAAAACGTGGGTGAACTGACATGAGTGACGAAATACGTGCCACGAAAGCAGTGCCTGACAACTGCTGCTGCTGCTTCCGAGTCTTCACAGCATAGAGGGGTCATGAGGGGAGGGGCTGCGTCTTCTAGGGGAATTAGAGATAGGTGAGACTTTCCAACAGGTTTTAACCTCACAGACGAAAGCTTGTCTCCAAAATAAAACAGATTCCTGCTGATCTCACAAACAGCTTATGTCAGAGCCCCTCCCAATGTAAGTCCCCAGAGTAAGTTCAAAAAAATGCCTTAAAATATATTTAGAACATTAAGAAGTGATTAAAACGGAGCCAAAAACTTTGGTTCTATGAGCAACCATTTCTTTTTTCAGTCTCAATATGCTGAGAAGCAGTTTTTCTGAAGCCTGTTCCGATCTTTTGTTTCCTTCAAGACAGAGAAAACAGTGCTCGTACTCCTGCGGATGGCACATCCTCTGTTCCCTAAGAGGCGTGACAAGGAGGAGCTCCAGAGATGCCCCTGTGAGAGCAGCAGAAGAACCTCGGTGCTTCTTGCCTCACCTGGAGTCTGGTTAAACTCAGCTCGGTGACTTGCATCCCCAGCAGGCTTGTGGTGGACTAGTTCCAAACCTGGGTTTTCCAGAGACCCTAAACAAGCAAAGCCAGGATGCAGCCCCGCGTACTCCCACGTCTCAGTAGCCAACCTCAAATGGAAACAGCCTTGTTAAAGGCTGCCATCACCCCTGTTCTACAAGAAACCTCTCCTTCCTGCAAAAACATCAGTCTTAAACAGTCCTTTTGGACAAAAGAAACCAAGAAATTATGAGGGGGGGGAAAAAAATGCACAGGTTTATCAGAAGACACCATGGGTCGTGTGCCTCGAGAGCCAAAGAGTAAGGGGTGGATGGAGACGGACCCCCTGGATTCACAGCCCGTGGAAGCGCTGCCTTTGCAGATTCCATCATGGGGTACTGTCTGCCCACCTCCACAGGTACCCCAAGCGGACAGGGCAAAATGTGGCCCAGCTGGGATGGGCAAAGAACAACATGGGATGTGCTGCCAGCGAGCCAGAACTGGCCGGAGGGGTGCTGAGCAATGCCCTCCTCGTCGCTGGGAGCACGGGGGGCTTCCTGTGCAGCAGGAACCAGCCCCAACGGGGAATTAGCCGTCCATAAAGAGAGTATTAAAATCATCATCAGAAGAAGAAGAGGAGAAGGAGATCAGACGGCTGGAGGAGAAGCCGGAGGAAGAGGCTTAGCTGTACTGATGCACTACCCGTCAGACACTGCGCCGGCAGAGCGCTCCACTCTCACCTGGAGGAATGAAACCCACAAGCGACGCATCTACCCCACAGAACCTCCTGAGAGCTCAGCCCCAAATGGCCGGTGACCCTCAGCAAGCTGGAGGTGACCCTCCCGCACAGAGCTGGGGAAGTTCTCCCAAACAGAGCCACTGAATTTAAACGTCCCGCTTGGATCTGGAGTTGGTGAAATGTCTTAAACACCAAAGTGGGCTGCTGGATGCCGGGGGCACGGGGGGCCGCTGGGGAAGGGAGCGCACCAGCGGAAGTCCAGCTTGGCATTTTTTTGCTCTGAGGCTGCAGTTTCTGAATCTAAGAGTTCAAGACATCTTGCAGCCACAGGATTTAAAGAATGTATATCTCAGTGGCCTCAAGAAATAGCCGGGGGGTGAGGCCCTCGTCACCTTTAACAGGGCCGCTCTTCCTGTGCTAAAACCTCCGAGGGCATCTAAAAGTCGAACAAGCTCCAAGCCTAGGACTGGGAGAGGGTTGCCCTGCGGCATCTGAAGCAGGCTTGCAGGTGTAAGAAACTGGGGGTCAGCACACAGGCCCCGTAGCATCACTGTTGCCCGCAGCAGCCTGTGCCGCCCCAAAATCACAGACACACCGGCTGTGGTTTTCCGTCCGCGGCCGATGCTCGAAGAGCTGCTCCGCAACCGGGACCTGGCACAACCGAGTGCAGCTCTTGGTCGAAGAACACTCGCGTCCAGGAGCTTTCTGAGCCTCTGGCTGACCAAGGTGCCCAGAGGGAGGTGAGGCAAGATGCCGCGCTCCTCACCCACGGTGCAATCGGCTCCGCGTCGCTGTGCGTCTCCCACCGCAGCTCCCACTTGTTGCTCCCCCAGCAATGTGCCGAGAGATCACATCCCACTCTAGCAACCTGATGTAAATCATGTGGGAGCCCGTAACTGTGAACATGACATTTAATAAACAGCGCGGATCATAGATACTGCCTGAGGTTCAGATCCTGGTGGGTGTTATTTGTGAATAAATGCCTTAAAGTGCTTCCTTTTTAATTACATTCATAAAGAACAGAGGTATATCAGTCACCGGCCTTCCATTACAGCTATAAAGAGCATCACAATCAAATCATTAGTACATATAAAAATGGCAGGTAATTAATTTTAATATTAGCATAAATACTGTCATATGACTTTATTGCCAGTCCGACCTTCAGGAGGGGATATCAATGGTATTAATTCAATAACATCTTCTAAATTAGTTATTACCAGTATGCAGGAGGTGTTTTTTAAGAGCTCAAGGCTAAGCTGAGAGACCATTAGTGCTGTCAAAACGGCTCGTAGGGAGAGGTGCAAGGGTTTGCATGGCCTTGGTTTGCGGAGCCGTGGCTGCTCTGAGGTTACGCTGACTGGGCTTCCCTGCAGGGGGTGGATTTGGGGATTTGGCATGGGCTGAGCAGCCCCTGGCCATGTCTGCACCCTTCAAACCCCTGCAGCGCAGCACAGAGCAAAGCCAGGTGGGACTCGGGTCCCCTGGGAGGCACCAGGACTCAGTCCTGCCTCCAGCAAACTCCATCTGGCTCCAGCGGGGCAGGACTGGGCTTTAATCGCCGAGCCCTCGCCCGAGCCCTGCCCGCAGTGCCTGTCCCCGAGACGCGGCACAGCGGCACCCCGTGCCCCTTCGCTGAGCACCGGGAGCTGGGCACGCAATTTACCGCCTAGCCTGAAACCGGGCACCGCCAGAGCCGCTCCTGCATCAGCCACCATGAGATGCTGCTGCAGGAAATCACCTCCTGCTCTTTGGACCAAGGGGTTCAGACTCCCCTGGGTGAAGTGCTAAAAGCCACGGCTGGTGGGAGAGAACCGAGATTTCTTTTTCATAACCTCGAATCTCCTTTTACCGGAGATGACGTGGCCCATAGGTGGTGTGGTGTTTGCTCGGAGCCTGGGGGCAGAGAGGCGTCTCAGTGCCCCGAGCTGTGGGGCCGGGCAGCCAGAGGCGTGAGTCCCCAGAAGCGGGTCCCACTCTGCGCTGGTGGCCAGCCCTGGGACGCATGAGCCGCCTGCCCGGGGCCCCGCATGGCCGGGAAAGGGGGTTGCTTCTGCCGGTGTGCCTGAGTGCTGCTCACTGCCTGGGGAACAACCCCTGCCCTGAAGGCAAAACTGCCCCTGTTTGGTTAATTGAGTGGGCACCAAAAAAAAAAAAAAAAAAAGAAGACAAAACCCCACAACTCGGAGCCCTTTCAGAGAATGCAGATAACAAGAAGAAATCCACTGTGAGCATCAATTAACTCTGCAGACAAGGTGTTGGGGCACACACCGAGGGAAGGACACTCACCACATCAGCACGAAGAAATGGATAATTACTTCCCCTGCACTGGGGAGACACACAGACTCACGTGGAGAAGGACGAAGGGCCTTTTATTTGCTTTTTGGCTTTGTGCTGACAATGGAAAACGCTTCCTCTGTGCCTCTTTGCTGCCTGCTGAGCCGCACCGGACTCCTTGCAGGGCAGTGTCTGTCTCCGTGTGCCCTGGCGGGACCTGGAGATGGGACACGCTGCAGCCCGTGAGTGCCCAGGCTCGGGCAGGCTCAGCGGCTTCGAGCACAGGGGCACGAGCCTTCCCTCGCGGGGAGCAGCGTGCTCCCACAGCCCATCCCTCAGGGCAGCGCTGAGCACGTCGAGGCAATGGCTTACGCCACCCCACCCTACCCAGCAGACAGCACCTCATCACAGCCCAAAACAAGCCAGCAAAAGAGCTCTTCTGCCAGCACCACAGGCTACCCTGCAGGTATTGCCAGAAACTCCGGGCTGGCTGGTATAAAGTTGTGCAGTCACACCAGCCAAGCCTCATACCACAGCTCCAGTCCTCTAGGGTGGATGAGGCAGAGCCTCTGGGCTGAGATGCTCACCAGCACCCAGCCTACTAGACCACGTACCACCTAACCGAGGACGTCTGGGGCAGGACGCTCTCCTCCTGCGCCAACCTGCAGGCTGGACGCCTGCCTGGCGGTCCCTGCTGCTCTCCAAGATGCTGGCCGACCACCTGTGGGGTTTGCTGGTGCCCCAGCCCCACGGCTGACACACCACACAACTGTCCATGGCAGGTTTGCTGCTGGAAGACAAAGTGTGCCAGGTATACCATGGGAGAAGGACAAGCCGGGGTAAGGAGCTCCACAGGTTAACTACGGGCTGCGTGAAGAGCGTGGCATCTCATGGTTGCTTTAACCTGTGTTAGTGCCAGGTGATGTCCTCTTCAGAGAAGTGTAGCCACGCGGGCCATGCCGCTCACAGAGAGGCTGCTCTGCTCCCAGTCATTCCACCCACCCTCCTACAGACGGGGGCTCTCCTGTCGCCGGGGGGGCTGGCCACGTTCCCACCATCCCGGGGGTGTGCAGGCTGTGGACTGGTGCTACAGAATGATGGTGGTTTTGGTTTTGCTCTTTATCCTCTTCGTAACACACCATTTGCCCCCCCGGCCGCACTGGGGCCCTGAGCTGGAAGGTTGTGGCTACGGAGGTCTCGCTCGGAGCGGTGGAAGCCACTCCGTGCAGCGGCTGACCCGTGTGCAGGCACGCAGCAGCTTTCTCAGCAAGGCCGACCTGCAAAGCTAAACCTCATTGCTCCTGATGGCTCTGGCTGTGAGACACCCACGTGCCTGAGGTGGCTTCTCCTGCCCCAGACGTGGCGTTGGTTTTGGTCTCCTCCAGTCACTGCAGCAGCAGCCCTGGGGAAAGACACTTGTCCCCCACCAGTGGCCCTCTGCTCCTCCTCTAGCAGCCCGGCAGACCCCTGCATTTCACCATCCTGGCAGCTCGTTCGCCAGCCCGCACACCAGCCCCACTACCTCCGGTCTGCCTCGCGCCGGGGTCCGGCCCCTTGGCGGCTCCGTGCTGCGCGCAGGAGAGCAAATCCAAGCGCTTTCCGTGCCCGCCCAGCCAGCCCGGGCTTCTGCCTGATCTGTGAAGCGGAAGGGAGAACCGATGAAAGAATTACGAGTCTCCTCGCGTGTGCGCGAGCCGCGGGATGTGGGCTCTGCCTTCTGCCACAGCTCCAGGTGTGTGTGCGCCCACGCCTCGCGTTCGCCTCCTTAATGAATGTTGTGTTCGCCCAGTCCTAAGCTAATACAAATAAATGACAGAAGATGAGCATCAATTTGAGAGTTAGGATAAGAGGGAAAGAGAATAAAATAAAAGCAGTTCATAAGCAGGGAAACAGAAAATTATACTTGTGAAGCCCTGAGCCTGCATAAATCATCTTGTGACTGAATGAACTGTCATGAAGGCTGACAGAAGCTCAATCCAGAAGCAGTTATCCCATGCTCAGGTATCAATTACAATTGCTAATTTTGAAACTGAAACCAGCTAATGCTAACTGGGGACCAAGAATTAAACCATCAAGAGTTAAACCACCAAATGCATTTTCTGCTTGTTTTCTCCAGGATTTTTGAGTTTGAAATGGCCAAAAATGCTGGTCCATAAAAGACGTACAGCTGCTGGGAGATAAAAGAAGAAATCACAAACGTCAGCTTTCATCTCAAGGGGATCCGCTTGGAAAAGGAAATGGAAGGCATTTCCACCATACCTTCCACCGCACCCTCCACCATACCTTTGCCACCAGTGACTGAATTACACTGGTGGGCTGGCGTGGACAATGCCTGACTCCATGGAGAAAGACCTGCTGCCTTACACTGTCCCTGGGCAAGAGAGGTGACACATGAGATGCCGCTGGGGTCTCCAGCCCATGAGATCCTGCACATGATGAAGCGCCGTGGCCCTGACTTGGGCTCATAAGCTCGCATTCCCAAGCCAGGCTCCAGAGCGGGTCTCCCAGGGGTCAGGGGCTGGTGCCGCAGGGTGAGCCTGCTCGCAAGGAGAGCCGAGCCCCAGGCCCATCTCTGCCAGGACCCCTGTCCCAAGGCACAGTGCCTCCTCCCCCGCTCCTTACTAATGCTCCCACTGGGTAAGAGCAGACCTTCTGCTGGAATCCAGGCTGGTCTCATCTGCACTCTGGGGAGAAAGATGACTAATGGCTGAGGGACGGCCAGCCAACTGCTATTTTTAAGTGTTTTCTGGCTTCCGTCTTTAGCAAGTGTTGGTGTCTCGCTGCAGAACCACCAGTTCCCTGCGCTGCCCACCTCCCGGCTGGATTTCTAAGTGGGATGAGATGCCAAAAGGAGTGTGAGACCCACTGATTCATCGATTTCCCAACAAAAGGAACCACAGCTCCATCCGTTCCCTGCCATTGCTTTCTTTCCTCGCTACCCTCTGCTGCTTCGTTCCCGACATCCCTGCTCAGCGTGAGCATCTCCTGCCTGTCCTCACCCCGCTGCAGAGCGGGGGTTGGAGGGGCTGCCACCCCTCCTGAGCAGCTGCACAGAAGGGCCTGCGCAACGCGACTCGTTCCTTCCCTGCAGGATCTGTCACTGCAGAAACCGAGGGCTGACGCTTGTGATGCCCAGATTCGCCAGCCCTGGCACACAATAGACCCCGTCAGACGGTCTCAGGGCTCTCCTGCGAGTGTTGGCCCACAGTTGAAGGTGGAAGCATTGCACTTGCTGCCTGTCTGCTGTCAGTAGGAAAAGCGCCCCAGCACAGCACCACGGTCGGGAAGCTGCCCGCAGGCTGTAAGCGCACTCGTCTGGCCCAGATGGCCAGATGGGGGGCAGGGCTGGGACCCAGCACAGCAGTGACAGGCAGAAATAATCCCCAAGGTCCTCCCCCATTTCCCTCCCGCTATCCTATGCTGGCTTTTGTCACCTCCCTGGGGAGTCCAAAGATGCTGCGATCTTCCTTTATGGCACTGCAGGTGCAATCCATTCCCACCAAGATTGGGCCCACCTACGCAGGAGAAGTGGGATGGCTCCTCACCCCAAACCCAGACAGACAGCGTGGGGCTGAAAGGCAGGGGTGAGCTGCCTGGAGTGTGGGACAGAGCCCAGTCCCAGGTCCCCGATTGCCCCTTCGTAGCTCTTCCACTTCTTATGGAAACTAACGCCACGCTGACCGCGCCGTACGGCGCTCGCCCCTCCAGGGCACGGTCCTTCCTCCGCTCACACTGCTCTCTGCCCCAAGAGGAGTCTCACCTACCGGCTTCTGAAGCCCTGCGAGGCGGGGGGATGCCCACGCCGGGGTGGCATCGGCTGTGGTTGCGGTGGGTCACCCTGCCCTTCTCACTGTCCTCCATGGCTGTGTATCACCAGGGTTTGCTGCTCCTCGTGGGGCAGCCGCGTGGGGGGTAACCTGCCCCACGTTACTCTGGGAGCTGGAGCACTGGCTGCAGCAGGGCCAGGCTCGTTTCACCACAGTCCAGACATGCTCTTTCCTCAACACGCCAACTATACTGTCTTTCTGTTATGGCTGATGGTGCCAGGTAGAAACCAGAGCTTTAGACCACTGTGTTGCCAGCTGGTGATGAGATCTGGTGCCAGCCCAAACTCCAGAAGAGGAGATCTTTGGAAACTGTGGTGGGGACACTGGGAATTTGTAGAGAGGATGCGTGCTGCCAAGCTCAGATTTCTACATGGGCGATGGCTGCATTTCCTCTTCCTCTTCACACCAAAAACAAAGATGGAGAAGCCTGCAGACATCTTATTTAGCATTTTATGGAGCCCCAAGCACCTTGCAAACACCACCGGCGGTGCCCTCGCCTTCCTTGCAGGCGTCTAGACAAGTGAGACGCACCGTCAGGGAGGACACAAGCCATTCCAGCAGCACGTGAGAGCCAGCCACGAGGCCAGCACCGCCGCACGCAGAGCGTGCTGGTGCCAGCGCGGGGGCGGGAGACGTCCCCAGCAGAGTCAGGAGGCCAGGTGGGTGCCAAGCTGCCTTCCCCTGCTCAATATTTCACAGGGCCAGGCTGGGCTAAGCACGTCCCTCTCAGAGCTCTGTCCTGCCATCGGCGGCCATCCCTGATAAATTTCCCATGGGAGATCATTAACTTGGATGAGCCCATTTGATTGCAGGGCGGCAGAAAGAGTAACGCCAAGCCGCCCTGCAACCCTGCTAATTAAATATCTGTGCTCGCCATGAAATACTGCGCTGACCCCGTGGCTCAGCTGTTCAGGCCAGCTTCTTGGCAGTTTTCTACCGCCACAGCACATCTTGGCCCTTCCCCTCCCCAGCATCCAACAAGGCCCAAGAGAGCCACGAGAAAAACCCCAGAAAACCCTCATCAGGGCAATTTAGAGAAAGGAAGCATGGGAACCTGCCCGTCTTGGCACCCTGCAAGGCGGGAAAGCAGCGAAGCACAGCAGGCTGCGAGCGCTTTGCTCCCTGGACCTTCTCCTCGCCCTGCTGAGGGCATTGCCTCTGCTCTGCGAGGCACCACAGGCGCCGCGCAGCTCTCCCAGCCCCTCGTCCCCGCTCTCCAGAGGCAAACACGGCCACCTTCCAAAAGTCCCTAATGCCTCTGAGCAAGCGTAGCCCCTTCCCCAGGCAGTGCCATGCGGGGTATGTCAGGGTCTTTGTTGGAAAAGGGTGCTGTGGGTTCCCGTCCCCACCGACGCGAGGAGCACCCCCGGGCTCATGCTCAGCGCTCCTTCCCGTCTCACAGCGACTCTCCCAGGATGTCTGCAGGCTCAGGCCGCTGCCTTTGGCTTGCTTGCACGGAGCAGGGCATCCAGTTCCAGCGAACAGCCCCTTCTCCATGATTTCTCAAATTCTAGCAAATATTTTCAGGGTAACTTAACCCACGTTACATTTAAAGCCGTCCCTTTATGACCATGAGGGTGAGAGACACTATGGAAGGGCTGACTCCACTGCAAAAAACGTGCCACCAGGAGCTAGAGCCCGCGGTGCCCACCGTCCTCGTCACTGCTACGGTGCTGCACAAACACAGCCTGAGAAAATGAATCCTTCCCCAATGAGCTGCTGATTTCAGGCAAAAAAATGAACATGAGTAGGGAGAGAGGAGTGGTAAGGTGCCAGGATGGGGTTCAGGGTACGTGGCCCGGAGGGTGGGCAGAGGCTGCCGGTGCCAGCAGTGGGAAGAAGGGTCCTGAGCAGCGAGAGGCTCTCGGTGGATTTGCCTGGAGGTTTTCTGTACAATGAGCTCCTCCAAAAAGAGCTTTTAAACTCAAAAGTGAGGTTTTACCCAAAGAGAAACTGGAACAAGTTGCTCTTGAAAGTACGGGAACCTCAGCAGCAGCTGAGTGTGCCGGAACAAAAATGAAAGGTGATCATAAATAAACCTGCCCCTGCCCCGCGTCCTCCCAGCAGGTCCTTTCCTCTAGGCTTGCTTTCTACCCCAGCTCTGCGACTGTCAGGAGTTACGGCAGCTCCTCAAAGCCCCTCCAAGGCCCGTCCTCGGCGCGCTCTCTCCGGCTCTTTGCGGCCATCCCCAGCTGCACTGTGCTGCCAGGCCCCCCTCGCCCCACGCTCCCCTCTGCCCGTCCCACCCCACGCGCCCCCTCCCCTCCTCGCAGGCTCAGAGGTCACAGGGATGGTGCAAGGCTAGAAACTGTGTTTCTCCAGGAGGGAGGCGTGGGGCGTCACCGGTGGGGTGATGCTGTGAGCACAGGACAGCCCTGGGCTGGCCTCTCTCCTCCGGCTCCATCCACGCTGATATCGCGGCAAAGCTTTGGATGGGGCGTGGGTGAGGCAAGGACCGGGCTGGGAACTTGGCTGTGCTGCCCCTAACATGGTTCCCACCCTGCCTGGAGGAACAGGGACTTTCTGTCCTGGAGCAAAAGGCAAATCCTTAACCCCACAGATGGCTCTACACCGGGTGGTGATTTTCCCAGCTGCTCCTTTTCTTCAGAGGAAAACACGTGCGTAAGGGGAGCGGGACATAAAGGTGGAGGAACAGAACCAGTGCTCCCCGCCAAGCTTATGGCAAGCGTCACACACAGCAGCAGGCACTGCCCAGAGGGGCTGGACCAACCACTCCTGCCTCACAGCTAGCCTTGGCCGTGCCGAGGATGAGGCGGCACCCGCAGCCCTGTGCACCACGACCCCTTCAACCAGCAAACCACCAGCTCCCACTTCCCAGCCAAGAGCCCAGCGTGGGCTCCTTCCCTGGGCAGGGAAGTCCCAAGCTCCTGCACTAGCCTTATTTACCCCTCTGCTAAAAGAAAACTCCTCTGGGGCCAAGAGATGTTCGTCAGGTTCTGTCACCCTGCTGTCCCCTCCCCGCCCACCGAGTCACGGGGCCCTCGGCGTGCCCTGGCGCGGCATGGCTGCGCTCTCCTGCGGGACGTGCCGAGGTGAAGAGATGCAGTCCCGAGCGCGGGGACGTGCTCAGAGCAAGCCGGGGCCGGCACGGCAGGGCACAACGCTGCTGAGCTCGGGCCGGCAGCCCAGGGGCTGGCGCACGCTGCGGCAGAGCTGAGCTGCCCAGAAGAGGCTGGTGGGCACCAGCCTCTCTCCTCCTGGACAGCTGGAGACGTCGGTGCTAGGCCATGGGCATCACCAGCGGCAGCAGACCCGGCAGCACGTCACGGAAGAGTCAGAGAAAGCAAAGGTCCTCTCGCCAGGCTGAGGCGACCGCTGGGTTCCCAGGAGAGGGATTGCATGATTTGAGGGAAACTCCGGCAAATACGTTTGCTGTGGTTTTGCTCTCCAAAGCCCGTCTGTTTGACCACCCGTCTCCCAACTCTTGTCTACAGGCAGGGCAAGTGTTTGCAGCAGAGTACAAAGAGCATGCTCAGCTGAGCTGATGGTGTTTGTTCTTTGCACCTGGCAGAAGCCCACCGAGGACTGAGGTATCCAGTGCCTTCAGGTGCACCTGTGTTATTAAAGTCTAATTCCCTTTCCCCCTCCACCTGCAGTGCCATTGGTGAGTCCTAACAGCATCACCAACACAAGGTCAAACATTTCAAGGGGAAACCCAGTACAGCCAAATCACAGAGCAGCAAAACACAGCAAATATTGCCAAAAAAACCAAACAGTGCCACTTTCATGACAATGAGACAAAAGGTTTGGCTCTCCACAGCCCAGGATCAGCATGTCCATGTCCCAGGTGGAAACCCCAGTGCTCCTCGCCCCTGGCACTGGCACACAGGCCCCAGCAACAGCAATCAGGATGGGCCGGGGCACACTGGGGCAGGGCAATTCCCCGCACAGATGATGCCAGGAGAGGCCCCCCCATAGCCACAGAACTGCTTGCTCCAGAGCCCTGGGGCCCTTCTCTGGGTTGGAAACGGGATCTCCTCCTCCCTGCGCCCCTCTGCATTTTGCAGCTGTGCTCCTTGTGCGCCTGCCCTGGGGTGCCCAGCATCACCCGCCTCTCGCCCCATCGCTGCAGGGTTCAGCAGCCCTGACGCCCATCCTCCCCAGAGCCAAGGATTCTCCACCCGGATTTTGCTGCTAACATACAGCCAGCGTTAACAGGCGCAATATAAACAGGCACCGCCACCTGCCAAGATTGTCATCTGCTGCAGGGGCTTTTCCGTTCAGCGAGTCTCCTCCTCCCCTCCCCAGGGGACCCTAATTAGGTGGTGGTAAGGAGCCGTGCGGTGGAGGAAAGGGCTGGGTGGCTGTGGCAGGACTCCGAGCTGGAGAGAGAGGACACCTCAGGGACTGGAGGCAGGAGGGCTGCCAGCCCTCCTGCTTGTCTCGCTGACACCGTAATTGGGTCTGCGGAGCCAACAACAGAGTGGCAATTGAAACCCCCGTTCCCTGCAGAAAGCAGCTCTCCTCAGCTGCCCACACACAAGTCCTAAGGCTGCTGGGCTGCCCAGGGAGCGCAGGCATGCTGTAATTATCTCAGTGCGTGGAACAGAAAGGGGGGCCAGCCAGAGATGGAGAGGGCCATTATATCCGCAGAGCCCCTGCGGGTTTGTAAGGGAGGAGATGCTCCAGCACTTGCCCTGGCAGCTGCGTCAGCGATGGAGCTGCTGCGGGGCTGCCAGCGCGCAGGTATCCGTGAGACAGGGCAGGGACAGCCACTGAAACCCCGCGAGGGAGGTGCTGTGCCTCCAGAGCTCCCTCCCCAGCCACCCCAGGCTGGGCGGAGGGTGTAGAGGTCTCCGTCCTTAGGATGCAGCCTGTCCTCGGCACTGTCCGCTGCCAGGGCTGAAAGCTGCAGGTGTCCCGGCCATGAGACACCAAAGGCCTGAGCTTTTGTTGCTCGTTTCAAATGAAAGTATGGAAGAAGGTTTCTCTTCCTGGCCTGAGGCCTCCACCTGTGCCAGGGAGTTACATAGGGCTGGTGCGCCCCCCAAGAGCCTACTGGAGAACGGCTTTCCCCACCATAGCTCCGAACTCCTGATCCCACCTGTGATGACCGAAAACCAGAGGCTGCCTAACGCCACCCAGGAGTCATTCAAATTGGTTCATTAGGACAGGTTTGGGTTGCGCTCCTTCAGCTCCAAGAAAGCCTCAAGGAATACAGATGCGCTGCTGGGCAGGTGCAGGTTTGGTCCTAGCCCCAGAGGGCTCTGTGCACGGCCGGCCCAGCCTCCCCAGCTGGGCATTTCCCTCCCCGTGCGCCGTTTGGGAGGCTGAGCCCTGCCTTGTGAGAACGTTTCTGGCAGCATCTGTGCAGGCCTCCTCGGCGATCTCTGCGAGCAGGATACCTGTCGACTGCTCGTGGCACGGCCAGGATGAGATACTGATACGGCCTTTCCCCACTCCGAACGACCAGGGTGGAAGCTGCCAAATCGTTAGGGATGTGGTTCCCGGAGCCTTTGAGCTCACACTGAGCCTCGCTGAGCAGACGGACAGGGCAGGTTGCGGGACTCAGGACAGGTTGCGGGACTCAGGGCAGGGGAAGCCCCGGCTGGTGCTCCGTACCCGTCTCTCCATCTCCCAGTTCTCCCTCCCGTTCCCAGGGATGTTTTGCCCACAGCACATGCTCCAGCAGCCACAGAAGGATGAGTCAAGCAACTAGAGCGTGCAGCCACAGCCCGGCTTGGCGTGCCCAGCACCCAGGCATGGGTCTCCTTAGCCTTGCGCCTGACCCAGCGAAACGCAGACTCCTTGCTGGATGGATCCTCTTGCAGAGTCCCATGCTGATGAAAAGCTACGCCTAATGCCTGTTAAGTTGTTGATACAGAGCCCTCCACTGGTGGGGGGTGGATCAGGCTGACCGGCTGGCGCTGTGTAGTTTTTCAGACAGGGCTTCCATCCCCTGAGACACGAATTACGGGGACTCATCAGTCCTCAGGAGGCTCTCAGATAGATTACCTCCCGTTGGTAAAATGTGAATGGCTGGGGTGGGAGGTTCCTCTAACTTTGCGCTAGCCTCAGCCTGCTGTATTGCCCCTCTTCAAAATTATCATGGGTCTTAAACCGAGCTCAGACTCCCCCAAGCCACCAGTACGCCAGGCTGCTGGCGAGGGGCATCTCCGGGGTGAGCCAGCCGGAGCCTGGGCTTCCCGGCTCGGGGCCCTCCACCCGCAAAGCCATGGCCATGGGGCACCAGCTGCCCCGGCAGCCGCCCCCCCGTCGCCGGCGGGGACCCCAGGCCAGGCTTCCCGTGGGGCGAGCATCCTGGGGAAGCACTCTGGCTGGCCTCCCAGGAGGAGAGGGAGCCTGAGCCAGAGGGAGGAGGGGGGAGCCTGAAGGGGCTCCACGATCTTGGCAGGAGGGAGGCGAGCGCTGCAGCTGGAGGAGAACAAGCAGGAGCGAGCGGGCCAAGGGGGAAGAGAGCCCAAAGAGCTTGGCCAGCAGCAGGGCTGGGGTCATTGCAGACAATGAGAAATATTTTCCTTTCCTCTTTTGGGCCGAATCCCTTCCCAAGCAGTGATGCTCAGCATTTCTAGAGTGATTGCACAGTGACACCCAGAGGACAGGCCCCGAAAGTTGTCACCATCACACCCGGCCACCGGGCCGGGACAGAGGAGATGGGGATGCCCATCCAGAGGAGCTCTGCAGAGCAACCGGGGATCGAGATCAGAGGCAAACACTCCCCTTCTGTAGTCCGCTTTGATGCTGGACACATCTCACATGAGGAGAATAAATAATTCATCTGTGTTCTAGAAATATGTATTTCAATATCGAAAAGTAACACTATTTATTTCCAGGAGAGGAAGTCACCCCCTGGGCCCTATAAATATTTATATAAAGCCAGGCAAAAAATATGCCGGTAATTTAATATGTCTTTAAAATATATGTTGCATATGCACTAGTGCGTATTTAATTAAATATATTGCTGTATTGTACATGGCTGCTGCTCAGCCATTTGCAGTCACATCAATACATTAAAAGTTTAGATTAGAAGAGGACCAAAGCCGCTGAACATAAATTTAAGTCCTGCTTTGGCAGAGAGGGACTTTGCTCTGACCCCTCACCAGCTCTGTAAGATGCCCTTTTCTCTCCGCTGGCCTGAGCCCAGCTGGGGCAGAGCTGCCCAGGAGCTGGTGGACACAGACCCCGCCTGGCTTGCGATGAGCCACAGGTCCGCCCCACCCGCTTGGCGCTCCTCCTGCTCCACGTGCCCCGCGCTCCACAGGGCTTGGCGGGACGTTTTCCCACTTGGAGGAGAGGCAGCTCAGCACGGTCCCCACCCCGCCTTGCAGATGGTGCTCACGCCGATGCCACAGCCCAACCTGCCCAGCCCGGAGCAGCACTCCCGCGGCCATGGGAGAGCCGTGACTTCACGTTGACTAGCCAAACCCAGGGTCCTGAGGCGCAGGACTCGCCGTGCCCTCACGTGCAGGCACCCTCAGCTCCATCCTACAAATGGCCTTTCGGGTCAGTGGCACCTGGTGCTTCTTCTCCCATTTGAAGGAGGCCAAGCAGGTCAGGTCCTGGAGGTGCCTACACCTCCCCAGGGAGCGCAGGGCACCTGGCACGAGGACAGGCATCGCCACGGCAGGGAAGGCTGGTCATCATCCCATGTTTCTCTTTAATGAGCTGCATTGGAGTGAGGTCCAGCCCCACGGGCCCTGATCCCTGGTCCCGCGCCGATTCCCAGCATGTCCCACATCACAGCCACCCCTGGGCTGATGTCTTTGGGCGGCTGCACAAATGCCCTGGACATGAGGGGTGTGTGGAGCCTGGTGGTACAGCTGGGCTGGAGCCCAGGGCTCCTGCCTCCCAGAACGATTTCCCTCTGCCTACAAATTAAAAGGACATCACAGGGAAAAGTGTCCCCACTTGTGTTGCAGGACTGTAAGGGGAAAATGTGGGTCACGGGCGGTGTCTTGAGTCCTTTTGGGGTGGGAGGTTCAGCAAAACTCACAACTTTGCAAACCAGGAACTGGCCATGCTTAAATCTCTGAAAATCAGGGCAAAGGCGATCTCAACGCCCCCTGCCTGGAAGAGGCAAGGTCGCGCATGCAAACACTGCGTTAGGGGCCAGCTGGAGTAAAGTGGGACTTGAAGGAACTATGGGAAAGCTAGTCCTGTTGTAGGTAGACATTTGAGGCATCCTGTGTCCCCCGACATCACTGAGACATGCCTGTGCACCTCTGGAGACCGGGGGCAGCTGGGACAGCAGCAGTGCACAGCACCCCCTCTCCTGGAGGGCTGCCCGCAGGGGGTGGGTGCTGGGCAGCACGGCCACGTCGGGGAGAGCAGCTGGCCTGAGCAGCGTCCACCCCGGCCACCACCATTAGGCTCTGGTCTGCAAACCTGCCACGGTGCACGCAGGATGCCCTGGGTGGCGTGGGCATGCGGGATTACTGCTCACAGCAGCTGGGGTTATGGTCTTAGTTGCCTCGAGCTGTGCTTTCTTGTTTTCTGTTGAGGTTTGAATGGCTTGAGCTCTGCCAAACGGGACCCTAGCTGGCCCTAGATTTGAAGGAAAGCTGCCCGCAGGTTGCTGGCCATGGCTCAGTAGTTTTGGATCAAACTCACAGGCCTCTCTGAATCCTTTTCTCTTTCTGACCCCTCTGAGGGGAAAAATGAAATGTGACATATGCCTTAATGAAACACTGAGTTGCCTGTTCCAGCCAGTGAGGTGTACCCATAAAAAAAGCTCATTTTCAAACCCACTATGCAGCATGGAATGATCAGCAGATCATTTTTGGAACAGTCATCTTCCCAAACGAGGCATTAGTTGAACGGCAGCCGCGTCTCATCCCCTCCCCCCTGGCCGCAGGGGGGACGTGTTTGCAGCACGGAAACCATGCGTGGTGCATGCTGCACCGCGACGCAGCAGCTGCCTGGTCCTGACGTGTGTCGCTGGCTTTCTGCTGATGCATCAAGTGTCTTTTTATTAATAAAAGGCTTGGCATCCAGTGTGCCTCAGCTTCCCACTTGTGCATCCCTCCTGGGTGGATGCACCGGGACAACCACCACCAGCACTGGTCCCTCAGGAGAGAGGGCCCCAGGTCTGGTGCTTCCCAGCTTGCACCCAGGTCCCTCGAGCGCCAGCTGTTTGCTTTGGCCACTGTTTCCTTTTTGCTTCATTTTTAAATGTGTTCTCTGACCTCGCTGCCTCCGCCACTGTTTCAGAGACCCCTCTGCCCTGGTTCCCTGGCAAGCCCAGAGGGGCTGTGGGGTCCCTTCCCTGGAGACATTCACACCCCGCCTGGACGCGGCCCTGTGCCCCCTGCTCTGGGTGTACCTGCTCAAGCAGGGGGTGGGACGGGATGAGCTCCAGAGGTCCCTGCCAGCCCCCACCGTGCTGAGATTCTGTGATTCTGTGTTCAGGCTGATTCTGGACGAGTCCAGCTTCCAGCTTGGCTGACGAGAGCATTCACTCGCATCTCGCTCTTTCCAGATCCCCCAACAGCTTTCATCCACTGCAACGTATAAATTATTGGTGGACACCACGCACTGCCACACGTTTCCTCTGTAACCTTCCCCACCTCGCAGCTTGCTGTGGCACAGCTCAGGGAAACCACAGCCGCTGCTGCAGCTCTGACGCAGCTGAACTCCTAACCCTCGCCGCGCGGCCGACGTAACCTCCGTGGTGCCGGGGCTCCCGTGGCCTGCCAGCGGGCAGGGCAGGGGGGCTGCCAGGCTTCCTTCGCCTGGCAGAGGCGCTTCCCACGGGGAGCCTCGCCGGCGTCGAGCCAGGCATGGGGTACCCCAGCGCAAAAGCGCTCCATATCTTTGTTTTCTGCCTGATTCTGCTGCTGCTTCAGAAGACGCAGGCCAACGACAGCTTATACATGCTCTCACCGGCTTGGCTGTCGCTCGTGGCCCGGGGCCCGGAGCTCATGGATAAAACAGCTGATGCGTAAGCAGCCATATGTGACCTTATCAACACCCGCGTTAGCGACAGAGCAGCTTGTCTGATGCGCTGCTGGGCTCTGCTGCTTGGGAGGAGGGTAAAGGGAGGTCTTGGAACCAGATAGTGAAGGGTCCTGGGAGACGAAGCAGAGAGATGAGCTTTCGCCTCTGTGACGGGTCTGAAGTCTGGGGCAGGTTTTCTGGGCAAGGCTCAGACAGGACTCAGCCGCTGGAGGAGACTCGAGAGCCCTGTGCCGCTGCACTCCCAGTGTGGCACCACTCTGGGGAGCAGGGCATCAAGTGTGCACGCTGCGTGCGGACACCCGCCGCCGGCTCCAGGCCTCTTGGCAGGCAGCAGGGCTCCAGGAGAGGAGTCGGGCAGCACAGGGAGGAGGAGAGCGCATTTCCCGAGCACGCAGCGGTGCATCGTTACGGGGAGAAGCTCTAACCAGCATTTATTTAACTCGCTGAGAGTCACTTAGCGAATGACACGGACAGTAACGACAACGTTCGTCACGCATTTAGTATGTGTGGGGAGCGCAGCCGCGGCTGGCAGAACCAGGAGAGCAAATTAGGAAGTGGGAGACATCCATTATTGTAATGGGAAGCGGCAGTGATTGCTCACTCTGAGTGACACTCCTCTCGCCACCGCACGCTGATGGAAGAGAATGAGCTGTTGAGGCAGGCTGGGGTGCAAGGAGCCCTGCCAAACCCTGGGTGAGGATTTTAACTCCTGTAGCCCCGATTCTGACTGGCATTGCTTAAAGGCATCAGCATGTTCAGGTCCCACATGCCAAGGGACTGCCGTAATCCTGCAGGTGAGGACACATCCTCATGACGTGCTCCCTGCAAGGAGGATGGGTCAGACGCTGCCTCTGGAAGACATGAGGGCTTCCTCTGCGGGGGACACAGCCCCATGAAAAACCGTGGCCATTGTCCCCGCTGCTTTGCAGCCGTGTATGATTTTGCAGAGTGGCAAAATCCTGGAGCCCTTAGAGCAGGAGCTTCCATGCACACTGTCTCCAAAGCCTGCACCAGGAAATTACCAACAGCACTATGGGACAAGAGCAGAGCAGATTAGAAATTGGGTCGGGACGTAGGGCTAAGCTCCAGGAACAGGCTGCAGGCAGGCGCTGGCTGCCCAGTTAGAAGATGAATACTGGGAACGGGATGAAGGCTCGTGTCAGGCCAGCGGCTGATGGGTCACGGTTCGTGTCCAGGTTACTTTGGGGGTTAGGAAAATGGAACTGAATTTAGTTTCAAGTGTGGTTAGCTCTTGAGTTGGAATTGAGAACAAAGGTTAAGGGTAAGTCACTGTAACATTGGTTAGGTTTACGGGGCTGAGGCTGAGGCAGGGCATGTGGGGCTGCGAGGCTCAGGTGTTCTCCAGTGTCGCCCATGGGTCAGTCAGGAAAACATCCCAGGTTTCGCTGGCAGTGCCATTCCAGTGGAGCGCCAAAGCCAGGCAGCCAGGAGACATCCCCTGCGCTGTCCTCAGCCAGCCACGTCCCCCTGCCAGGCCCTGCGACGGACCTGGCTGCCGCATTGGCAGGGCCGGCTCTGAGAGACCGACACGGACCGCCCTGTCCCACAGCACTGCCGAACCCCAGTGGGCTCCTCATGCCACAGGCTCCAGGCAGCTACCGGGACCTGGCACACGTGCAGAGGGCTAAATACCCTCTATAACCTTGTTATACAAACTCACAGAAACCTTATAACTTTTATTCCAGAGAAAATACACCCTATAACTAAAGCAGGCGGCTGTGGGCAAGGGAATGGCTCAAACATTTGACCAGTTGGATACTGAGGTGCGTGCAAAGTGTCCCCCACACAAATAAACCTGAGTCCCTGGGAGTCTCCCCTGACTGATCTGGCGATACCTCCACGGGGATGCTTGTGGACGGCCAACACGCTTCAGGCAGTGACTGACCATCCCACCCAGGAGCTTTTTGGTCGAGACATACCCCATTTGAGACCCCAGTTGAGAAGCTTGTTTAGCGACACATCACTGCAGTTGCAGATGTCACGGGGAACATCTCCAGCCGGTGGACCACAGAGGGCCTGCGCCAGAGTCCAACCACTTTCACCTCCCGTCCTGAAGGTGATGGGCAGGCGTGGAGTCACCAGAAATGGTGAGACTCCCACAGCAGATGATGTCGAATAGCCTGTTCCCAGCTGTGTCCTCATGAGCTTTAACAGCACCCGGTTTAAACACTAAAGCATCCCCAGGGCGCTGGTTACCGTTTAACCTGGGGATCTAATCCTCTCTCCAACTGCCCGTGTGCCAGCCCTTGTTTCGGTTCTCGGGCAGCGAGTGGCACGCCTGGGCTCAGCATTGTTTTCAGGTGCCAAGTGACACACAGAGGACACCGACGTGCTCTCCCCTGGCCCCTGCTCAGGTTCTCCCGGCACCTGTGGGCGCGCACCCTCCCACGCCGCTGCCGAGTCGCCACCCGACGCGGGGCTACATTAGCCCCGGCTTTTAAACTGGCAGAAATCATACAATGCCTATTGGCTCAGAAAAATATCTCATTCATTTGTGAGAGTAAATTACCTTAAAGATTAAATAGAAAGCAAACAAAAATGTCACTGTGGAGAATGCCACGCTCTGTCAGCGTGTCTGGAGCCCTCTGTTTCAGCAAAAGAAAAGGATAAGTCATTCCAAGTGTGCAGCAAGAGACATCCACAAAGACACTGCCCAGGTGACCCATGTATTAAGGCTCATTCAAAAGTCACAGGTATTCACACGGTATCAAAGTGTCGTTTCCATCCAGACACGAATACCTACGGAGTATCTATTAGAAGAACCGTGTTTCTTTGCCCTGTAGATTGAATCTTGCCTGTGGGTTTTGTCAGATAATTATTATTTTGCGCTAGTTTATTTAAGCACTTACTCATCGTTGCCAGCACATCAAATAATGAGTTCTGTGTCCCCAAAGATTAAATAGCAACATGCTGCAAAATACAGGGGAGAAAATACGGTTGAGCTTCGCAAAGTTTTTAATTAACATCTTGATACTGAGAGAGACCGTCTGAATAACGGGATGTTTCCCAGGCGCAGCTGAATGTTGCACAGGACAATTTTCATTCTTAAGGGCAGCCTTACGCCTCCTTGTTAAGACAGGTAGGAGTTCCTCGCATTCCTGCTGGAGCTGCACAGCCTTCCGATTCTGTCAGGAGCAGGGCAAGGCGGATGCCACAGGGGCTGACCATAGAACAGGCACAAAATAGTCCAACACAGGGGGCCTGAGCTGTTAAAAGCCCGGGAAAGAGGGAGATTGCTTCCTCTGCCTCAAAAGAGTGGCCACAGCACAGAAAAGAGATTGAAGAGCTGCCCTTGCCTTGCGCGCCGGGGTGCAGCCTGGTGCTCTGCTGTCCCTTCACATGGAGGCTGGTGGCACCGACACACCAGCCATGCAGAGCCCCCTCCCACCCCGAGCCCCGGGGTCCCGCAGGCCTGGCCGCGGGCAGCGCTGCTCCCCCAGCACTGGGGCACTTCACACACAAGTACGGCAGAGGCGCCTCCTCCATGGGAGGAAACCCCCAGAAGACCCCCCCCGCGGGCCGCCCCCTTGAACCCCTGCTTTGTGGGGTGGCTCAGGGAGCTCGCTGCAAACCACGCGTCAGCACACGCTGCTCTCAGGGTCGAAGGGAATCTGGAGGGAGTACAACAAGCTGCACTCAACAGCCTATGAAATCCGCATTACTCCTTCGGTTAGGCGCAACCCTTCATCCCAATGTCCCCTTCCAAGCAGGAAGGACACGACGCCAAGAGTGTGCACGCACGCTCACCTGGGGCACCTGCAGGATTCAGCATGCAGGCTGTCAGGAGCTGAAGTTAGCAGGGGAGTACTACCGGCCTCTAGCTCAGGAAAACCAATTAGGTGAACAACGGTGACTCAGCAAGGTGCAATAATGTGATTAAAAAGGGGGAGACTTTAATTGTTGAGCTGCCTTCAAAAATATGCAACCTTTAATGCAGCCCCTGCTCTACCTGGCAGCAAATTATGTACCTGGACCTAAAACGTCGCTAGGGGCTGGAGGAATTACAGGCCAGTAAGCTTTGTATTTGTTCCTGGAAAATGTTTTAAAATTGTGATTAAAAATAGACTAACGGAGCACAGATGGGATGACATGGATCCCGTGAAGGAAAATGTATCAGTCTCTCCAAAACATCCCCACACTGCTCCTGCTTCCAACAGGCGGTACGGCTTATTTGGGCTAGCCAGAGGTCTGAGCAAGGTGCAGCACTAAAGACAGGCAAGAGGGCAGGAGAGGAAAACTGATAGGGCAAAAAAACGGCTCAGAGAGAAAACTGAGGGGACATAATCTGCAATTTTTTGTGAACACTACCAGCATGGATCTCATCGCTGCGAGCGTTAATGTTTTCTGCAGAGATCTGGGAAGGAGAAAGAGCTGGAAAGCAGCGCCCGGTTCGCAGATGACACAGAGGATGTTAATGGAATCCAGAAAAACCCATAAGCACCTCAGAGAAACCTAAGCCAGGGAACTGGGTGATGAGTTTGTAGCTGAATATCCACTTCAACAAACAAACTTGTGCAGCGCACAAGTTTCAGCGGGTGCAAAGCCCAGCTCCAAAGCGTGCAGCAGTCCCTACCAGGGTAGAAGTGAGCTAATTTAAAGAGAAAAAGATATACTATAACCGTTAGGACCATGAATGAGCTAAGAAAGGGGACGTTGTATCCAATTTTGGTAGCAAATGGCATCAGTGAGAGGACCCGGTTGTAGGAGACGCTCTTGGAGTACCTGGCCTGCTGATTAATTTTTAGTGGGAGGATAGGGACAGGGAGGAGGCGGTAGCTGTGGTCCTTTTGCCTGGGCAGGGATATTTCATGCCACTCAGATGAAGTTCTGGAGACCTTGCATGTAACTCGGGTAATAAAGGGGGCTGCTCGGAAGAAAAGCGTGACCCCAGGCGCCGTTCCCTGTGCTGCCCTTGGTGTCCTGGGCTCTGGGACCCACAGCCCGTGTGCCCGTGCTGGGAGCTGCTCGATAGAATCGCATGGGATGGTCGGAGAGTCCTGGGAGGAGGCGCAGAGTGAGCAGGGAGGCTGCAGAAACTGCTGGGTTATGGAGCAGGAGCAGGAAAGGGACTTCCCAGAGGGACCTAAGAGGTGATGGCCTGGGAGCCGCAGCTCTGCAGGCAGCGTGCCCCGAGGCCACGGTGAGCGGCGCAGCCGTGCAGCGCGGGCTGGAGGTGCTTACCCGCAGCTCGGGCACATGGAGCAGCCGTGCTCCCTTGGCTGCCGCTCCACGAAACCATGGCCCCGCAGCAAAGGCCTGGCAGGGCAAACCACCATGGGGCGTGGAGGGGCAAAGGCGAGGCAGGAGCAGGCTCTGGGGAGCGCGACACAGGGGGGTCCCGCACTGTGCCCGCTGGGGAGGGGGTTTGACCTGCAGATTCCAGCAAAACCCCTCCAACCTCCGCTTTATTTTTTGCCACCGGCTGCTGCACCAAGGGCTGCTCAGAAGAATCTACAGCACAAACCTGGGCAGAGAGCACCCTCCAGTGGGCACTGGGAGGCCAGTGGGAGCCCCATGCCTGCTGCTGGCTGGACACTGGGTGCAGGAGGGGCCCAGGCACCCAGGCAGCGTGGCAGGGACCCAGGGCGAGGGGTCCTGGGAGCAGCTGGGGCAGAGCAGCTCCGTCCCAGAGCGTGCACCCATCGTGTCTTGCTCCAGTCGGATGCTGCCCGTGGGGAGCATAAGCTTGATTCACCTCCACAGCTGTGGAGTCCAGCCGAGCATCGCCCTTGGGCCTGAGGTCTTGGTCTGCAAGAAGCAGTTCCGCAAAAGACGCAAGTTTGGCTGTTGGACACTGAACCCTGCAGGCTTCGGTCCCAGGCAGGGTCACTGCTCTGGCTTTATAGGCTTCCAAGAGTGCATCTGGAGTGGCCAATTTTGTAAAGAGAGGATGATCTGTACTCGTATCACCAGATGTTAAATGAGAAGACATGAGGCAAAGGACTTCACTCTCTTGCCCTCGCGGTGTGTGCACCTGGCAGTTAGGCTCATGAGCTCCTGGCAGCGTTTGCAAGGCAAGGGCAGGACTGGGCACCCCAATTGCTCAGCTGGACACCTTCCAGAGACCGCAGCAAAACCCAACGCTGGGTGGTTGCGCAGCAGCTTGCAGGAGTCCCCAGCAAGTGAGGGAGCAGGGGAAATCCCAACTGTACAAGACACCCGGCAGCCCTTGCTGCAAAACCTGTCCCCCCCCTCCAGCTCGGCATTTCGTCAGCTGCAGGGCGGGGGTGGCCGGGCAAGGCTGCGCCTCCACCGCGCTCGGGGCTCTGCGCTCCTCGACCTGCCTCCCGCGCCCTCCCCGCTGCTCCTCTCAGCTGGAAGCAAAGCGGAGGCCAAGCCAGCAGCTGTCTGAGCTGGTGAGCTTTGGCAATTATTTCATAGCTTAAAAGCTGCTGCCTGTTGCTTGCTGCAGTGGGAGGCCCCAGGACAAGCAGGGGAGAAGGAGAAGGGTCAGGTTCCCCTGGTAACCCCTCCAGGATCCTGGCATCCCCACCCCCTGCCCCCTCACCAGTAAGTGAGACCCGTTCAAAGCCCTGCCACCCAAAAAAGCCCAGCGGGGACATCACCTCCAGGGCAGGCCATGTCCCCTCGTCCTGAGGAGACGCTCTGCGGCAGGGCGGCGCAGAGCCAGAGCAGGAAAAGCATCCCCTGCAGCATCTGGTTGCAATCAGTGTTTGCAGAACTGGCTAAGCTCCTTCCAGGCCAGTAGCCAAGTGAGCTGTTTCCCACAGGATCCTGAGCCCATCGCTCCGTGCGCCAGCGTTTCGCACGTCCGTTACAGCAAGCTGCATCCCTGGAGCAGCGCCTGGCTCCCGGCTCTGCCCATGCCGAGGGGTCCAGCCCCGGCAGAGGACTGAGACCCTGCACCTGAGGGGAAGTAAGCCGGTGCAGGCATGAGGCTATGCTGGTCCTGCACAGCTTCCCCACGGGATTTCTCCCCTGGGGCTTGATCAGCAGCTCCAGAGCTATTGCAGGGCTGTGGCTGCTCATTTCCAGTCCTCCTGCCCTGGCCAGCCCCGCTTTTAATGTAATGATCATCATAATAATGTGGTGACTTCATTATTCAGCTAACTCCGAATTTAAAGGGTCATTTTAGTTTTCTCATGTTAAATATTTGACAGAAGACCTAAGGAAAACACACTGCATTTAGAAAAAAGCCAGTTTAAGTTGCTAAGCAACCAGATCTTATGATTTATTAAGGCTCTTGTAATGTGATAGTTTTATGAATCCCCTGGCTCCTGGAGTCAGGTGATTACCTGAGGATCTCTGCTTGCACTGGATGGCGAGGTGTTCAGACCTCTCTGGTTGCAGCGAAAGGCTTGAAAATGAGGCCAAAGGCACACAGAGAGCAAAAGAAAAAGCCCTCATGCTTACCGTGCTTAGAATCCTCCTGCTTGCTAAGCCAGCCTCGAGACCTGGGGAGGAGCCGAAGCAAACGCTGAGCACCTCAATGCTACTGCTGTGACAAACCTGCATCAGGAGGCAGAGCAAGAGGAAACGGCCTCAAAACCAGAAGAAAGTGGAATAAACTCGTGTTTTGGTAGGGCTCCCTGCCTTCACCCCGACCGCCGGCAGGATCGCGTCCGGGTGTGCATTGCAGCTGTTAGGAAAGACAGTTTAAACCTGGCTTTTGAACTGTGCGCTAGAAGGAAATCTTGACATAAGCAGATCTCTGCTGGAAAAGCCACAAAAATAGGCACGTTGTCCGTGTGCGTTCTTTCTCATTTGGCACTAGGAGAGGTCAGTGCCGGGAAGGGCGGGTGGGTTGGGGACGGGAGGTGAGCGGAGCAAGATCCCCACTCTCGGCACAGCCTGTTTTTCCCCACTAGACCTATACCAGTGATCCTGATGGGCTCCAGATGCTCTCCTTACCCCGGAGATGATTCATGATGGGGGACTGACCAGGCCAAGACAACTGAGCTGACTTCACCCTCTTTACCTCCTGGCGCGAGGTGACCTCCTGCCTCAGTTTCCCCATCTGCAACATGCAGAGACCTGCACGGTGCTGGCCTGGGAGGTGCTCAGCAAAGCCGCTGTGTGGTTTCACAGGCAGTTTGCAGAAGCTGGCTGCTCCCGTGGAGGGGTGTACAGGGAGACACGCATCTGTCTGGGGTAAATAGGTTCAAACCTGTGATTGCAATGACACGGTCAATTTGCCCTCTCCAGCTTAACGCCTCGCGCTGGAAGAGCTCCCGTTCAAGGCGTCGGCCCACATCTGTGCATGGGGACTCCTGCATGCAGGGGAAAGCCAGCCCTTTCCCCTCCACCTGCTTCACGCCGCCTCTGGCAGCTGCTCCGCTCATCTCTTCATCGGGGCTCTCCCACTCCACCCTCTGTCCTGCTCAGCCTGGGACAGCCCTCACCTCCCAGGCTCTGCCTTCCCCAGCTCCCTGCCATGGGCCAGGCCAACCGGGCAGTTGTAGGCTGTCCCAGCTGTCCCCCAGCTGCTCTGATACCAACCAGATGCTAAAAACAAGCCACCCCGAAGGCTTTCTGCTACCCTTACAACCTGCCTCACGACTATGCCACACATGCGTGCATGAGAGAGAAAAGCCAGGCCAGGCTCTTGCCTCCCAGGATTTGGGCCCCATCCCTGGCCTTGCAAGGATCTCACTCCTGCGTCGGGCTCGAGGGGGGTTCACCCTGGCGACACCCTGCAAGCTGTAGGAACACACCTACAGGGAGGTGCTGATCTCTTCACCCCGGCATCCTGGGGCAGGACATGTGGGAATGGTTCAAAGCTGCACTGGGGGAGGTTTAGGCAGGACACGAGGAAGCATCTCTTTACTGAGAGGGCGGTCAAGCATGGGAACAGGCTTCCTAGAGAGGTGGTTGATGCCCCAAGACTGTCAGGTGCCCTTAACAGCATGCTCTAACTTTTCGTCAGCCCTGCAGTGGTCAGGCAGTTGAACTAGACGATTGTTGTAGGTCCCTTCCAGCTGAATTATTTTGTTCTGTTCTGTTCTGTTCTATTCACCCAGGTGTCTGGCTGCGTGGAAATCCAGGCAGCAGAGTATGAACGTGCAGCTACAACATAAAGTCCTGGAGCATCACCTGCTAGGGAGAGAGCCAGGCCCGGCAGTGCTTCTCAGCTCCTACATGCTGCCTGAACTTCACCTGGGAAGGTGCTGACCACCTCGGTCAGCCCAGGGAAGAGACAGCATAGGAGAGCTCTGGTAGCGTCCTGGAGAAGACTGTTGAGCTCTCACTGCAGAGAGCTAAGGGGCATCTTGTGAAGCTAAAGGTGGGAAGGGAAGGCAAGGCAAGGCAAGGCAAGGGAAGCAGAGCATGAATAGCTCAGGAGTCTAGCAAGGTTCACCATGCAGGGAGAAATGGCATCCAGCTTGGGAAATTCCCAGCATGAATTCCATTCCTACTCTGCCCCAGGCAACTGGGGCTAGCTGGATCTGGGGCTGCACCCACCGCAGCCGCGCTTCTCTCAGCTTTTGCTGCTGCACACCGCCCAGGACACATGCCAGCACAGGGGCAGATGCCACAACGAACTAGTAAATGCATTTTCAGATTAAACCTGGCCTTCCTAGAGGCTCCTATGAGCCACAGAAGGGTTCCCCCATCCCTCCTGCCCTGGCAGTGTGCTTCAGGCCTGTGCCCCCTCCAGGGGACACCCATACAGCCACAAGAATATGCTGCCAAAGCACATTTTTCTTACTGAAGAGGAAAAAATATTGGCATGAAGAACAGACCAAATAAGAACATGTTAAATTTAGCTTGGTTAGGGAAGGGCAAATGGCTCCTTAAGTGCTGGCAGGCATCCTGCCCTCACTGCGGCCCTCACTGCCCTCACTGCCCTCACCTCTGCTCTCGCCCAGGACACCGAGTCCCTGCGCTCAGCCGGGCCCTCGCCGCAAGCAGCCTGGCCAAAGGACCAGCAAACCCAGCTCATCGCCCTGTGCCTGACACCCTGGCCCTCGCTGGGCTTGGACTGGACACAGCCAGGGGCACACAGCACGGGGTCACTCATTAGCCTGATGTACAGACCCGCTCTGGCTGTAAAATGAAGCTTAAAAGTCCAGGGACCCGAAGGAAGAGGGTTTGGAGGCTGCAGTGAAGTTTCCTTGCAGGTGCCCGCCCTCCCCGGGGAGAAGGCAGCCCCACACCTCTGCGCAGCGGCTTTGCCTTGCCCGAGCTCAAACCCTGCCCAAGCCTTGCCCAAAGCAGGTGCCCAGGGGGCCAGGGAGCGCGCCACGCACGCAGCCCACGGTGACTCGGGGACCAGCAGCCAGCACCTGCCGCTGCACCCAGTGCCACCCCAGAGGGATGGCAGGTTGCAGGCGGGTTCAGATGGGAATTTTTGCTACTGGGCCAGCACAAATATTTGCTTTAGTGTGTGCTGGGGAGAGGGGGGACGGGCAGAGGAGAGAGAGGGGGAACGGGCAGGGGAGAGCAGCTACTGGGGGCCAAGAATGGCTACGGGAGAGGAATGCCAGAAACGTGCAAGATAAATGCTTTCCCTGCTGCATCTACTGGGCCCCTGCCCTCTTGGAGAGCAGCAGCCTCAAAGCCCCACACCCAAACCCCGTAGAGCTGAGCAAGGGGTCCGTGGGGAGGCCGTGCCCCCCCGCCAGCCCGGGCACGGGAGGAACCGCTGGTGGGGTGGAGAGCCGGCACCGGGGGGTGCCCGTGCCCCCCGAATGGGCACCGAGAGGAGAGAGCTGGCACCGGGGGGTGCCCGTGCCCCCAGCCCGAGCAATGCGGCCGCCGGGGCGTCCCGCCGGGACACAGCGCGGAGCGGACCCGCGGCTCTCCGCAGCGCACCCCGACGGTCCGGTGTCTCCCTCCGGGCTGTGGGATGCGCCCCCGAGCCCCGCCGCCGGCCCGAGCATCCCCGAGCGGGGCCGCCCCTCCCTCCTCTTCCTCCTCCTCCTCCTCCTCCCACCGGCCGGCCCCGAGCCCCGGCGCCGCGGCCGGTCCAGAGCCCTCACAGCCGCGGGGCTGGCCGAGGGGAGCCGAGCCCGGCCGAGCCGAGCCGGGTCGAGCCCAGCCGAGCCGAGCCTCGCCGGGCCGAGCCCAGGCGGGCCGAGCCCAGCCGCGCCGTGCCATGCCGTTCTACAAGCGGAGCGTGGTGGCGCGGCGGGGGCGGCCGGCGGTGCCGCTGGCCGAGCTGCGGGACGTTTGCAGCCTGGCAGCCCTCACCCTGCTCCGGCAGCTCGCCGACCTCTGCGGCCACTCGCTCGCCCTCCTGGGAGACATCGAGGGCCACGTCCTGGCCCTGGGCCGCCGCACCGGGCGGCTGCACCGCCGAGCCGCCCGCCTGCAGGCGCTGCTGCGGGGCCGGCCGCTGCGCGGGGCGCACGCCGCCCCAGGTAAGGCGACCCCCGCCCACGGGTGGCTCCCTGGGACACCCGGCCCGGGGCGGTGCGCGGCCGGGGGGGTGCAGCCCCGCACCCTGCTGCCGGGCCGTCCCCCCTCCCCGCCCCGGTGCAGGGGGGGCTCCGGCGCCGCTCCCCCGACGCGGTCCCCGCCGGCTGCCCCGCGCCCCCTCGCCGGGGTTGGGGGGTGACCCACGGCGGCCGCTGCTGCCGAGGACCCCGCGCCCCCACCAGCGGGGGTCCGGCGGAGCAGGGCGGCTGGGGAGGGGCGACACCACCCCGGAGCCCGTTCCTGCCGGTAGCCGGGGCAGGCCGGGGAAGCGTGCCGGCCCGCGGCCCCGGGGTGAGGTCGGGACACCGGCAGCAGCCCCTCCCGCTGCCTGGCCTTGATTTTCCCGCACACAGTGGGCACTTTCCAGGCTGCCGGCCAAGCACGCGTCTCACGCTGCGTCCCCGGTTTCCGGGGGCTGCTTCATTCCGGGCTCCCCGGGAAAGCGGGGACGCGGGGCTGCGCGAGCTCGGCCTTGCCCCCGTGCGTGCCTCGGTGCTGTCCTCGCTCGGCCGCTTCGCCCCGCTCCCGGGGCAGGGGGCGGAGGAGGTGGCCGTCCCCTCCCGCTGCTTGCAGCCAGCGTGGAACCGCAGACGAGCGCGGAGCAGCTTTCGCTCGGGGTTTTGTGTGGCCGGGGAAGATGACAAGTCCCAGCCTGGGCGCCCTGTCTGCTCATCCCCAGTCCTGGCAGCCAGCGGGGTTTGGTTTTGCCTGGGCTACTGTCACTTCCCATTCCAAGCGTTTTGGTTTGGCACCGGCTTCTCTGCTGGGTCAGAAGCAGGCAGCCCGTTTCAGAGGAGCTTAAAATAAGCTCGTTTTGGAATTGTTTATAAAAGTTTATTTTAAAAGGCTTTGCGGGGCGGGGAAGGGGAGTGTTGTTCAAGCTCATTTTCCCCAGAAGCGCAGCGCATTTCTCAGGCCCTTGGCAAAACGCACGCCTCTTGTGCTTTCTGCAAACCCCCTTGCAAAGCGCTCCTTTGCTGCTCCGTCTGCGTGGAGCCATGGGAAATGACTGCCAGACCCTCGCAGCGTGCCTCCCGGATGCAGGGAGCAGGCAGAGCCTGGGAGATGTGCTGCTCTTGCAAATACTCGTGGACTAAATCAGTTATCGAGGTAAGAAGAGGCTCCTGCTGCCCTGTGCACCGGCCGGTAGAGAAATGAGGGGACAAGGAGGTACCGCAGTTGCCCGAGCTGACCCGCCACAGCACCAGTGCAGCGCCAAACCCTGCAGCGTCGTCACTCGACGTGCTGGGCCGGTGTGTCGTGGAGGAGGAGCTGGCCGTGACGGTGACCAGATGGTCCCTCGCCTGGCCGGCAGGTTGGGCATGCTCTTGGTGGCGGTGGGAGCCTTGCGTGCGGCCGTGGCGGCTGCGGGAGGCGGGCGGGACGGCGTGGGGGACGGCAGGGACGGCTGCAGCGCTGCTGTGGGCAGGTTGGGTTCGCAGCCCTGGGTTGTGTTTTTGGCTGCATGTCAGTGCCATGTGCCTGGAGTTTCTCGTGGAGCAGCATCACAGCTAGTAGCATGGCTAGTTACGGTGTGCGTAACGCAGCGGGCAGATGGTCCTCCCGTGCTGCAGCTCATTAGAGTGCCGTGAATATGCATGTATGCAGATGTGCGGGGATGGCGCTCAGGTGGCTGGCTAGCCGGGGGTTGGAGGTGCATGGTGATGAAAATCCTTTGATTTTTTTTTGTGGAAATAGCTGGGGTGGTGTGAAGCGAGGGGAGCCGTGCCCACCGCACCTCCCTTCACCCCTGCTCCAGCGGTGCAGAGGCTTGGGGGGTTTTGCATTTCTCCCCACACCCCAAGGGAAGCACAACCCAGCCCCACCCCCTGCCAGCTACTCATCTATCCATGCCTGCTGTTCCTGTAGCCAGAGGGATGCGGTAGCCTCCGGCTTTACTGAGCTCTTTATTTAGGGGAAGAACAAAATTCCGATTGCTGTTTCAGTTGCTGTTTGTTTTTCTAAGAGCTCCAGCATCAGCCTGTCACGGGGGAACGGTTCATGTCTCCGGAGGATGGGAGCTCCTTGCAAGCCCCCGGTGCTGTGGGGAGAGCGGAGGCAGCCCGAGGCTGCACGAGAGTGCTTTGCACCAAGCTGCAGCACCGTGCAGGGTCCCTCGAGTGAGGAGCAAATGCTTAACAACACCCCTCTCAGGGCTTGGGGTTTTTCTTCCTCATCATCTCCTTTTCTTGAAGAGGATCCAATGGCAAAAATTGCTTTTCTCCTCTTAAACTGGAATAAACCCCCATCTTGTCCCTGGGAGATGCAGGGGGAAATCACCCAGGACAAAACACGCCCTGGCATAGCCTTCACGCAGTCGGTCAGGTCTGGGCAACACGTCGCAGCCGGCCCGACCAGTCTGTAAGGACAGTGATGGATCAGGCCCTGGAAGCGAGCGGGTGCCATCCCTCCCAGGCAGGGCTGGAGCCAACACCAGCCCAGCACAGCACCGGCTGCAGCACTCACTCGCTGCCATCTCCGCTGGGCCGGGTTAGCCCCATCCTCCAGCTCCTCACTGACACCGTATGATGGGGCTCAGAGACTTCTCAGGGTTTTCACAGCAAGTGGGAGCAGCCCAGGCATTGCCAAACTCCAGCTGGGAAACCACAGGCACGCTGCCTGGGCCAGGCTCTCTCCAGCACGTGGTGGTTTGCCCTTCCCAAGGACGGTCCTGCACAGATTCAGCTCCCAGGTTTGGGCATCCTCGGTTGGGTTGGAGCCTTTGCCTGGCTTTAGTTCCTCCCAGGCAGGTTAAAGGGATCCAAACACCGTGGGTCTCCTCGCTGGCAAGGGAAGCCCCATGGCTGGGGAACTTGGGTCACCACTGTGCAGCAGGACGTGATCGTCTGTCTGTCCGGAGGCTGCGAGCTGGTGGGAGCTGCCTTGCCTTCCTCATCAGGAGGGGGAGATGCTGGTGCAGCAGCATTGCTGCCAGACGAAGGAACCGCACCGCGAAGGGCCGGGGGAGTGCTTAATCCAACGAGGCAGCATGGTGGTTTCCAGTGCGAGGCGGCAGCCAAGGACTGTCAAATTCCTCTGCTCTTATTCATCAGCAGTTGCGTGAGAGCAGGGAGGGTGCATGCCAGTCCCCGGGGAGCTGGGCGCATCTGCCCGCCACAGCAGCTCCGTGCTGCTGCCTCCCTCGGCGCGCGGGGGCAAGGATGCCGACGCTGGGTGCAGGGGTCCCACTGCGGCCGAGGGCAGAGGGGGACCGGGCTTCCCATCCCAGTCCCCTTGGCATGGCCACGTCTCAGAAGGGAGGCACGGCACCCGGCTCTCCTGCCAGCACTTGGCGCTGAAGGCTGGGGCCACTTTGCAGCCCAGGAAAGCCCCCAGCACCCCGGAACCTCTCATGCTGATCCCCGACTAGGACACGGCTCCACAGGCACCGGCTGGGTGACACGGGCCTGCGCTCCCAGCTCAGCTCTCTCCCCTCAGGACCCAGCAGCTCTAGAAATAAATCTCAGCAAAGAACAGGATGGGGGCCCGGCGCCGAGAGCTATTTAAACCTTCGTCCCTGAAGAGCTGTGGGGACGGTTCTCTGGAAGAAACCCTGGGCTGTGCTGGCAGGAGGAGCTGTTTACTGCTCTCGCCGAAATATGCAGCATTCGCCGTCCTCTGACCTCCCAGCCCTCGTCTTGAAACAAGCCATGGAGATAGGCAGAGCCGTCAGCCAGCCCCGGGGGCTGCTGCGCCCCGCGGCCCCCACCTGGCTCTCTCCTCGCTGGGTGGGTAAGGGCTGGCACATGTTTTCACCCCGATCGAGGGAGGGAGGGAGGGAGGAAGGAAGGCAGGAAGGAAGGAAGGAAGGCAGGAAGGGGAAGGAAAAGCAAAAGGAAAAGCAAAAGGAAAAGCAAAAGCAAAAGGAAAAGCAAAAGGAAAAGGAAAAGAAAAAGAAAAAGAAAGAAAAAGAAAAAGAAAAAGAAAAAGAAAAAGAAAAAGAAAAAGAAAAAGAAAAAGAAAAAGAAAAAGAAAAAGAAAAAGAAAAAGAAAAAGAAAAAGAAAAAGAAAAAGAAAAAGAAAAAGAAAAAGAAAAAGAAAAAGAAAAAGAAAAAGAATCCTTGCTGACTTGCTTGAGTGCCCTGCCAGGCTGTCCCTCAGCCCCAGGCACAGCCGCTGCTGGGGACAGGGGCTGCAGCCAACTGTGACCACAGCCCCAGGGATGCACCCGTGTGGACCTACCAGAGACCCACGGCTCAGTTTTGGGGGCCAGTTAGCTGAGCTGTGCTCCCTCTGGCCCCACGGCCGCCCTCGCCAGCTCCTCTCCAAGAGTTCAATGCCCTTCAAGTTGGAGCGAAGATGCCGGGAGCGGTGCAGGGCTCCTGCCGTGCAGAGCCACGGGGAAGGAGACAGCCCGAGACCCCGGGGATGAGAAGGGCTGGTTTGGAGTGAGATGTGGCTTCAGCCCCTGCCTGCCAGCAACCGCTGCCCGCAGGCACGGGGAGAGCGGTGCTCTCCTCCCCGCAGCCCTGACCCGCTGCCGGGAAGGGGCACTTGTCACAGGCAGCTCTGCATCTCCTCGGCCATCCGGACAGGCCGTGGCAAGCGCGGGGTGAGGGCTGCTCGCCCTCGCGGCGACGCCGAAGCAGTCTGCGGAGCTCCCCGCCCTGGGAGCCCGGCGCTGCTCAGCCTGGCCACAACCTGCCGCAGCTTCCTCTGCCGAGCAGAGCAGCTCCCAAAAACCTCCCAGACCTCCAAGATACTTTCTCTGCCTGCTTTTTTCTAAACGGGCGGTGATTTCAGCATTGGAGGGGAGAGCGCTGCTCCCCCAAAGGCTGCCTTGGCGCGGGCGGGAGATGGGAAGCTGACCAAGGCTGGGATGGAGGGCTTTGGCTGCCAGAGGAGGGGGAGCCACACCCTCCCTCTTAACAGAAACCGTCTGCAGGAGCGGCTCGGCGAAAAGGCGGACAAATGAGTAACGCACGTCTCCCACCCGGACCCGCTTTGGCTGATAGCCATCCTCAGCGGTGGGCTGATAGCCGCTCTCCAAAAAAGCGTGCTGCAGGCGGCGCGGTGGTTAGGAGGAGACACCATCCGGCCTTTCGGCAGCTTCCCTGCGCTGCTGAACTTGCTGCAAGGAAAGAGCAGCCCCGGCTGGGCTTTGCCGCCCTCTGTGACGGCAAGTCCCCCCACAGCACACCCTGCCCGTGGGTGTGCGGTCGCTGTGGTGCCTGGCCTTGCTCGGGGGGGACACGCTCAGGACATCTTAGGAGCTGATGCTGAGGCATCTGCAGTCATTGCAGCCTCTCTCCCTCCCTGCTGGAGCTTTGCTGGGGCTGGGTTTCCTGCTTAGATGGACCAAATCCTGCTTCCGACTGGAAACACTTTCACCCTTTTGAAAGGATTTACATGAGAGGTGGTCTGGCTGGAGGTCTTTCCTCAGGAGCTGGGCTGTGGCCCTCAGGGGCAGCAGGTCCTTTGGGGGCAGCAGGTCCTTGGGACCCCTGTCACCCAGCAAGAAGTGCACGGAGTCATGAGGGAGGGTGGCCACCACGGTCCCCTTGCAGCCTCACACATCCCTGGTGTCCATGTTTCCTCCTGCCTGGGCCAGCCCCCGCGGTGTGAGCGTAGAAGAGAGACTCCTTTAGTACCAGTAATTCTGCAGTAGCGTGGTTCCTCTTAGGAAGCACTTACAACATCACATTGGCTGCAAATATGGCAGTGGTTACGGTGCACAGGAACATGGATTAGCTTCAACTATGTGTCTCCAAAGCAGCTTGCATCATCTTAGAGCAGTTTGAAGGATGCATTCACCTCCACATGGAACCAAGCATTGGAGCTCGCTTTGGCAACCCGCTCTCCAGCTGCAGAGATCTCCTTGATGCTGAGAAGGGAGAGGTGTGAGTGTGCAGACAGGGCCGCTCCCCGTGGCACTCGTGTGGGGGTTGTCCAGGCAGCGAGGAGCAGCAGGGGGGTCATTTCATGGGCTGGATTTCCGGCAGCGCCCGACGGAGCATCCTGACTCGCAGAAGGGCCTCTGGCTCTCTCCTTCAGCCAGTTGCTTCGTAAAGCGTCAGTAGCTGGCGGGGCTGTGCTTTGGTGACACCCTGGGCCAGGCTGGAGGGCTCTGTCCCACATCGAGAGGATGCTGCTGGGCAGTGCCGGGCGCTGGACCCAGGGGGGATGCCACAAGCACCCTCACTGCTGCAGATCAGCGGCTCAACCCCTCAGCACCTGCCATTTGTAGGACTTCCCTAGTTTGCTGGTGCCAGGTGATGTGCAACCTGATGGACCGTCTCCACGCAGTGTGTGTTGCAGCTCTTGAGGGCAGCAAAGGTCACCTTGAGACTGTAATAGCTGAAAGGCAGGAGCTGCTCACCCCAGGGCCAGCCTCCCCAGTACTAACCGGCACTGGGACACGGCCAGTGGGCATGGCCAGGGCTCCTACCCCTGTTCCCGGGGTGAAATATATGGGGCCAGTGTGGGGCACGGGGCCATGTGCTGGGGCGTTCAGGGAACCCCGTAGCCCTGTCCCACATCCAAAGCCCAGACCCTGGCTCCCAGCGAGCGGGGATTTCAGGAGTACTGGCAGCACTCTGCTGCTGTGGCATCAGGGCTGGGGCACGGTGGGCCTGGCAAAGCAAGCAGGGCGCCTGGCTGGCAATGCTCTGGCACCCATGGCTCCAGCTGGCTCTTGTGCAGCACTGCGGCCGAGGGCAGAGGATGTTGCCCTGTCCCTCGCCCTGGCTGCCAGCCCCCCTGCGTGCTGCTGTGGGGGCCAGGGCTGCAGCTTGTGCCTCCAGGCAGGGCAATCACCCCCACCCTGACACCCCTGTGCAGTAGGTGCCCCATGCATCCCACCGAGGCATGTCCTGTGGCCCTGCCGCCACCCCTGGGGGGCTGTGGCTGTGCCTGGCACTGCTCAGCATGGCCCAAATGCCACCGAGGGCTCTCACATGCTGGACACCCACTGCTTCACTTGTGACGGGCATGGGGAGGGGGAACAGGGACGCACCAGGACCTCTCCTGGCTGCTTAGGAACCCATCAGTCCCTTGGGGACTCATATCCAGCTCCCGACATGGCCTGTGCTCCCCGGGTACCCTGTGCCCAGCACCATGCCCGCTGGCCATACCCAGCACCCCGTGGCCGCTGGCACAGGGCTGGGCAGCACGCTGGCCGCTGCGCGCGCACCGGGACCATTCACTGGCAGCACAAAGCCTGGATTGATCAGAGCTGGCGCGGAGCTGAACAGGCTGAGTATGTTGGCGCGGAGAATCGGCTCTTCTTCTTCTCACCCGTGCCAGCGTGCTCCGCCACCCTCCTCCTGCGCTCGTGCCTGGCAGCGAGGACAGCCGCCCACCACGGGCACCGAGATGCCGCTGGCGGGGGAGCAGGCCGGTGCTTCGGGCGCCGGCAGCGGCGTGTGCGTGGCTCTGGGTGAGTACCCGCCGGCATGCCGGGGTGACGGACCCCCTTCTGCCGGGGCCCCGACCCCCGCTGGCGATGCCAGCCTGGCACGGTGCGACGGCTGGCAGCTGGTCGCAGCTCCAGGAGCCTTCGTGGAGCTGCCCGGCGATGGGGGGAGGCTGAGCGTGGTGGAGTACGGAGATTGTGAGCAGGCTGGTAGCCCCTCGAGTTAATCTAATGACAGCAGATCGAAGCAGCTGTATGGGGAACAAGCTAATTCCCCCGGTTAACCAGGCAATGGCTGTTAGCAGCTATTTTCCTCCCTTCCCGGCACCTTGAGTCATCAGCCGCATTCTTATGGAGCAGCGTGGCCCCAGTGTGAGGCTGGATCCTGCCTCAGTGTCCCCGTGGTTAGGCAGGAAGATGGGCACAGCAGGGCACCCCACATCCCTGGCACAGGGCAAACGCCACCCTCCTGGGTGTGCTTCCATGTCTGTACGTGTCTGAGCATGCACGAAAGTGCCCTTTGTGGAGGTGAGGGGCTTCTGCATATGCAGTGGGTGTCAGGATCTGTGCCGCCAGTGCTCCATGCCGGCTGCTCTTGGAGGAGCCTCAGCTAGTCCGTGGTTCTCGTGGACTCTGAAATCCCAAAGCAAAGGAGCTCCCGTAGCTCGCAGCAGGCGCCAGCAAAGTTATCAGCCCCCTGACTGCCTGGGCACTGAGAAGGGAAGGTGGTGCCTGGAGGAGATGCTCATGAGTTGTCTTGACGCGCTTGCTCCGTGCACAGTGAAACTGTGGGGTCTTTGTTGCTGTGGGGTCAGCTCCGAGACAGACCCCGTGCTTTTGCAGGATTCCTGCTCCGGCGCCCTTTGCCGTCCCTTGCAGCTTGCTTGCTGCGCCCGTGGCTGCTGGCCCCAGCCCGCTGGAGGAGCAGGGGCTGCCCGGGCTCCTTCCCCCCGGCAGCGCTGGGTGCCGGGGCTCTTTCCCAGCCCTCCCAGCTGATTCTGGCATCTCCCTGCAGGGTAGGGCTCGCCCATTGCCATCCAGGGACTCCGCGTGGCCGCATCCTGCCGAGCAGAGGGAGCAGACCTCTCTTTGCAGATCCAGCTGGTGGGTGCATCCTTGTCTGGTGCACAGAGAGGCTCCCCGGCTCCGGCTGGCCCCCCGGGGCGTTCCCCCTCCCCACGGCTGTGGCCGGCAGCCGGCAGCCTCCCGGGTGGTCCCAGCTGTCACGAAGCGCGTGGGCTGCCGGGGCCACCTGCAAGGGGCTGCCTGTGTGGGACCGGCTTCCTTCCTGCCCATGCTGGGAGCCCAGCCAAGCGGGGGGGCCTGGATGACTGCCTCCCCGAAGGCCATGGGGTGCAGCCAGCCTCGGGGAGGGCTGTGGGGCCAGCTTTGGGCTTCTCCAGGCTGCTCCCCAGTGAGTCCTGGCGCTGATGGCTTTGGCAAAGGGCTGCCGGAAGGCTGGGACGCTCCAGCTCATCGCATTGCAGCCCACCCTGGGAAAGAAACCCACCGGCTCTGGGCAGGCCAGGTTTGGGCAGCAGCTGGACGAGGCAGAAGGTCCTGCAACTGGTGGGTACCCGAGTGAGCCGGAGCGGAGGGAGGGTCTCTGAGCTCCTCCAAAGCAGCTGGGGTGTTGGTAATGGGAAGGGGGTGTCAGCCTATGTTCCCCCAGGGAGTTACTTGGCAGGCTGTGTGCCCCAGGCCTGGGGTTAGAGATGATGTCTGGCTGTAGGAAAGCATGCATGGCAGTGGGAAGGAGCTGTCTTTGCTCCTTAAAATCCTCCGGACCTGCCTGCGCTGTCTGGTCTGGAGGTGGCAGATCTATCTCGTACCGCATAAGTGACCCACGCACAAGCGGTTCGTGGGTGCGCGTCAGCTCGCGCTGTGCGCAGCGTTGCTGGCACGCCTGGTTCGCCTGCACCCAAGCAGTTCATCCATGCATGCAACACATCTCGGCTGCGCCAGGCTTGCTGCCTGGCATCTTAACGCTCCGCTGTCTCACAGGCGGACAGGCAGCATCTCGGATACAGCAGATCTGCTCGCACACCACATCATGGGCGTGCACAGCCTTTCCAAACGTGCCCAAATTGCCGCCTGAGAGATGGGCCTGGATGCCCAGGAGTTGTTTGCCAGAGCTGTCAGACAGGCAGAAGCTGCCAGATCATTTCCTGAAGTAGCAGAAAAAGGCCGACAGGGATGTTCTGCTGCAGCAAGCAGAACGGGCAGCAGGAGCATGAAGTGAGGCTAATGCACACCTGAACTGGCAGCGGGTGCCTTTCGTGCCACAGCCCGTGCCAGTTCTTCGTGGCCGTGCAGCCTTGTGGATGTACAAACCCTCTTCCCACTTCGGCTGAGCCCAAGACAGGCTGTGGATGCCTACGCTGTGTGCATGGGAATGGCTCATCTCATGCTTACGTGGAAAGCCGGAGGGCACCCTCCTGGTGCAGGGGGCTCAGCTGCAAGGAGTCAGGCAAAAGGCTGGGGGGGATTTGCGCTGGTGGAAGCTGCCTGCTGGCTCCAGGTTTGTGCTCACCCGCAGGACAGGCACAGCAAGAGGTGAGGGCAGAGTGGCAGGATGCCTTGCCTGCCCCACACAATGTCCTGCTCCCCCCCGGGACTTCTCCAGCCCCGGGAAAGGCTGTGGTTAAGAGAAGCCCCCGGATAGACCCCGGAGCTCTGGGCAGGCGGCGAGAGGCAGGTTGGTGGGTTGTGCCAGGCTGTGCGTGGTGCCCGTCGGCCTGTGCCACCCGTGCTTTGGTGATGGTCTCCTAAAGCCTTCTCCCAGGCCCCCCCGGGAGCATGCTGCAGGCATGGGGAGTGCTGTGGAGCTGTTCCCCCCCGCCGCAGACAGGCAAGGGGGGGCCTGCTTGATCTGCTCCAGGCTGGAGTCCAGAGCGAAGCCCTTCACCAGGCTGCCTGTTAATTACAGGAGAGGGGAGGCTGGCACTGCCCACGGCAGCCACACCGGCTGGCACGGCCCGACAGCACAGGTGGTGGGGTGGCATCTCCTCTCCAGGGTTCCCACCGATCGCCCCCCTGATTGTGGCTCCAGGGACCTGCCGGAGGGATGCCAGCTGGCAGCCATGCCATGCGGGGCAGGCTGGCAGGATGCTCTGGCCCCGCTCTGTCTCCATGGCTCCGGCATCCGCAGCGGGGACGTGTAGCTATATCTTTAAGAAGGGCCTGGGCTGGGGTGGGAGAAGCGTTTCCATCCAGCCTTTCTCCCAGCAAACCTGGATCGAGTTAGCGTTAGCAAGCGAGCGAGCGACGGAGTTGGCGCCGTGACCGTTCCCCCGCTCCCGGCCAGGGTAGCCGCCAGCTCACCCCGTGAGCGGCCATGGGGGTTTGGAGCAGCCGGTGGGGTGCAGGGCAGCTTTAGTCCCCTGTGGCCACGGTCCCTGCAAGGAGAGGAAGAGGAGGAGGCAGAGCTGGGTACGTAGAAGTTTTATCCTCCTCCCCACCCGTCTCAGTGCCCTGCTCCAGGGAGGGGGCTGGCAACGCCACAGGACGAGGGCAGGGAGCACGGTGGGTGCGCGGCACAGGGCAGGCAGCCGGCTCCAAAGGTGGGTGCGGGCAGCGGGCAGCTCCAGCGCTTGCCTGCACAGCCAGGGCTGGCAGAGCCGCCTGCTTGGCTCCTTCTGGCTCCTACCCACACGTGTGGAGCGTTGGGGATGGCAGGATGGGGCCGGCTGGGTACCTTGCTGCCTGTTGCATGATGCAGCGACGGTGACAGCAGTGCGCTCTGCTCCCTGGGCAGCGCCCATGCCCAGCCCCGAGGCTGGTGTGTCCCCCCTCTTCCTCCCCACAGCTCGGGCTGGCGCAGGGAGCATCCCCAGGGACCCTGTCGGGAGGAAGGTACCCAGCGTGCCCCTGCGGGCAGAGGTGCTGGGGGATCCAGTGGCTGCACGGGGGGACGTGCCAGTGCCATGCTTTGCACCCCGTGTCTCCCATGGTGGGCTCATGACAAAATGACATGACTAAATGACAAACTAGCGATGGCATCACGGCACACGGTGGCAGCCCGGGTCTGCGCTGGCTCTCTTGTGCAGCGGTTTCAGTGTGCGTTCAGTTTTCCCAAGCCAGAGGAAGCTCGGGGTGACTGGGGGTGTGGCTGCAGGTTGTTGGGGTGATCAGGGCCAGGGCCCCCATGTCCCCTGGGCCTAACCTCTGTGTGGGCAGCAGAGGCCTTGCAGCTTGCCCTGTGCTGGTGGGACAGTGGCTGTCAGAGGACCCCAGTGCTGAGCCCACTGTGTGTTTTCCTTCCCCCGAGCAGCTGGGAGGGCCCAGAGGAGTGGTAAGCCAGCTGGGCAGCACGATGCCAAGCTCGGGGGCTCGGGCATGCGGGCTCGGCATGCTGGTGCAGCCCCTTGCAGGACATGCCTCCCACCACGTGCCCACCCGCGCACGGCTTAGTGATGAACTCTGGCAGGCTGCAGGGGACGCGGCTGCTCAGCGGGAGCCAGGCTGCCCGCTCTCCCAGCAGTGGGCAAACCGGAGGGCACTGCCAGCAACTCCCTGTCCCAGGGAGGACGGGTTAGTGCCCCAGCGCAGCTCCAGGGACACGGAGCGAGGAAATATGTTGCTGCACTGGAGGAATCCCAGGAATGCAGAACCCGGAGGGGACACGAGGTGGCATGGCAGTTTCAGCCCAGCTTTTCTGTCGCTGCAGGCAGATTCCCTGCCAGGGCCAGGCAGGCCTCACAGGGCAGCTCGGCGGTGCAGGAAGGCAGGTCATCTTCAGTGGGGCTTGCGGAGGGGCTGCGAGGCGCGGGGCTCGACGTCCTGGGCTCTACCTTCCAGCTCGGCTGGGACCCTGCTGGCGGCCATGCCCCATAGGTGCCCACTCTGCCCCCTTGGGGCCCGCCACCGCCGTGGGAGCGACGCAGGGTGCTGCCCACTCTCCGCAGTGCCTGCACGGGGCTGCACAGCCCTGGCCCCGCGCCCCCAACCTGGGCCCGGCCCCGAGCCGTTGTTCTCCAATGAGCTCATCTGCCTTGCTGGTTACTATTTTTTAACATGGTCTCTTGGCCAGAAAATAATCAGCTCGTCCACTTAGCGAGAGTTTATGGCTTCTTCAAAGAAGCTGCTTCCTCTGCCAGGAGAGGGGCTACTTCAGAAACCACTGAGCTGCTTCCCACACCCGGGGCAGGACGGAGCTGCCGGCACGGGCTTTTTCCCCGCTCCACGCTTGCAGCGGGCAGCCGGGGCCCACGGGGGTGCACTTGGCCACTTGTGCCCTCCTGCCTTCGCGGGCCCTGTCGTGGTGCACCCCTGTGCTGTGGGTGGGAAGGACCGTCCGGGAGCCGCTTTGCAGCGTGGGGAGCTTGCTTGGGCTGCACGAAGTGTGCAGTTGGGAAAGCGCAGGCGAGCTGCGTGCGCCCTCAGGGCCCGGAGGAGGGGCTGGGGTCTAGGGCTTCACCGCAACAGATGATGAGTAGCTAGGAGTGATGCGTAGCTTGCTCGGCTCCCTGGGATGGGGTGCGGAAAGACGCTGTGCTGTCAAATCGTGGACCCCGCAACCCACAATGGGGCCACTTGCAGAGGTGCTGCTGCAGCCTGGCTCGACACCACGTGCCATGGCCTGGCTGGGGCCTTGGGGGAATGGGAGAAAATATTTTCTCGATGGCATTTCTACAAACCACCTGAGGCTCACCTCAGTCCTTTGTTTTCCCGGAGGCCAGGGCAAGGTGGGAGTGCGCCTGCGCTGTCTGCAGCTCCTGCTGCGGCCCCATCGTGGGCCGTCCCCGCGAGCTGAGGCGCTGTCGCAGCCCTGCCCCTGCACGGGTGCACAGCACGGGGCTGCGGGAGCCGGGGGTGCCACCGCGGGGCCCCCGCACCGCTGCGGCTGTCACACCCACCTGCTCCCACATCAGTCACACAAACCGCTCCTTGCGCCAAGTACTGATCCAATTTGTGGCTGTTTCCATAACAACCTCCCAGCGCTTTCTGGTCCTTTCTGTCGCTACGCGGATGCTGAGCTTCGGCATGTAAGGGATGCTGTGGCCTGGGATGGCGCGGCTGGCCCGAGCCATCACGGAGTACCTCCGGCTCCTGGGTGCAAAGGGTCATTTGTTTGCTGGAGGCCGGGGCACATTGAACAAGTTTTCCCTAACCGGGGAGTGTTTTTTATCCCATCAGAGGGATATGGTGAGGTTTGGGCTGGGGGAAGAAGGAGCCCAAGGGCAATAGTTGATCCAGGCGTGCAGCCCTCTCATGGGGGGTCCCCGAGCGCAGCTCAGCCTTGTGCAGATGTGGCAGTGCCAGGGATGCTCAGTGCCCGGGCTGGGGCTGCTGGAGGTGCTGCCAGCCAGAAACACCCTCTTTTTCTCCTGCCAAGACCCCATCACCCACAGGTCTGGCTCTTGCAGTGCCTCATGGCTCTCACACAGGCTTTCCCCATGGGGCACTGGCCCCAAGAGCTCACCCCACACCCTCCTGCCCCTCACTGCACCAGCACACGGCTCAGGCTGCTCTCAGAGCTGCCATGCTCCCTGCCCTCTTGCCTCCATCCATCCCCTGCACAGCCAGCCACCCCACAGGGCCAGCCTTGGGTCCAGCCCCAGCCCCAGCTCCCCTCAGTGGCTGCCCAGCCTCGGGACCCCCCACCCAGGCCCTTCACCCTGGGGACTGCCCAGCCCCGGTATCCCCCACCCAACTCCATCACTCTGGGAGCTGCCCAGTCCCGGTACCCCCACCCAACTCCATCACTCTGGGAGCTGCCGAGCCCCGGTACCCCCACCCAACTCCATCACTCTGGGAGCTGCCCAGCACCAGTGTCCCCCCCCACATCTCCAGCCCCATCACTCCAGGGGCTGCCCAGCCCCGGTATCCCCCACCCAGCCCCATCACTCCAGGGGTTGCCCAGCCCCGGTACACCCACCCAGCCCCATCACCCGGGGGCCGCCCAGCCCCGGTGCCCCCCGCCGCCCCCAGCCTCCCGCTGCCCCCGTCCGTCCCCCGCAGCAGCCGCCATTGGGCGCCCGCTCGGCTCGGCTCGGCTCGGCTCGGCTCGGCTCGGCTCGGCTCGGCTGGGCTGGGCTGGGCTCGGCGGCCCCGGCGCGGCGGGCGGGCTCCGAGGGGGCGGTCGGGCCGGTGCGGCGGGGCGGGGGGAGCCCGGAGCGGTGCCATGCGATGCGGCCCGGCGGGGCTCGGCCCGGCCCGGCCCGGCGGCTCCTCCCCGCGCGGCGCGGCGGGCCCGGCGGCGGGGGAGGCATGGAGGCGGCGGGGAGCGGCCCGGGGGCGGCGGCGCTCTGACCACCTGGGCCGGGCCCGCCGCGGCGGAGGATGGGCAACGCGCAGCGGAAGGCGCCGCGCAGCCAGCGGCGGGGCAGGATGCGCTCGGCAACAGGTACCGGGGGACGGGACGGGGCGGGACCGGAGCCGCTCCCCGCGCTGCCCCCCGCAGCCCCCCGCCGCCCCCGGCCCCGCGGCCCGAGCTGGAGCCGGCTGCGGCGGCAGGGTAGGGGGAGGCTTGGCCCCCGCCGCGGCCCCCCCCCCCCCCCCCGACCCCCACTCCGGCTGCCCGGCCGCGTTGGGTCGCTTGGAGGACACGGGCAGAGGTCACCTCCAGCTGGGGCTTGGCCTCGCCGGGGGGGACGGTCGGGGATGGGGCTCGTGGTGGGGCCGACCACGGTCCTGCGGCGTGTGGAACAGGTGCTGACCCACACCGGGCGCCGGGGAGCCAGCTCCGGGCAGCGAGGAGCCAGCCCCAGCCGTGGGGAGCCAGCCCCGGGCAGCGGGGAGCCAGCCCCGGGCTGCGGGGAGCCAGCCCCAGGCTGCGGGGAGCCAGCTCCAACCGTAGGGAGCGGGCCCCAGCCGTGGGGAGCCAGCCCCAGGCTGTGGGGAGCCAGCTCCAACCGTGGGGAGCCAGCCCCGGGCAGCGGGGAGCCAGCCCCAGGCTGTGGGGAGCCACCTCCAACCGTGGGGAGCCAGACCCAGGTAGCGGGGAGCCAACCCTGAGCTGTGGTGAACCAGCTCCAACGATGGGGAGCCCCCCCCGGGCAGCAGGGAGCCAGCCCCAAGGTGTGGGGAGCCAGCCCCAGCAGCAGGGAGGCCTTGCACTTGCTGGCCCTAGAGCTGGGTCCTGCCCAGGCAGAGAGCCCGTGCCCGCATAGCCCCCTTCACCCCCAGCCCCCTTCTCCCACCGATTGCAGAGGTAGTGGGTGTCTCTGAGGGACCCCATACCACAAATTACCAAGGGCAGGCAGAAAGCCCTGAAAATCTGCAAGGGGGCCTCTGGGGCAGCAGTGCGAGTGGGGGGCTCGCTCTGGGCTGGAGCAGGCAGCTGAGAGCAGGTGCCCTCTGGAAAAGTTGGGTCAAACAAGCAGGCAGGACCTGTCCGGTCACTCTGTTGTCCCCACCTGGCTGGCCCAGGCAGTTCAGCAACCCTTTCCAGACACCCAGGACTCCGGCTCCCCTCCCTGACCCAGCCCAGCTCCTGGAAATGCCAGAAGACCTGGGATGCTGGGGTCTGCCACCACTCCTGGCTCAGAGGCCCGTCTGAGGGCTCTGTTGGCCCCAGCTCCTGCACCCGCTGCCCTTTGGCCGCTGGCTCGAGAGCCGGGGCACAGCAGCACGGGCAGCAGCAGGGAGCTGCCAGCCCTGGGAGAGACCTCAGGAAAATTGCGTAGAAGCTGCAAGAAAATGGGGAGTGATTGTCACAGCCCAAGTGACTGTCACAGCTTAATAATTAGCGGGCAGAGGGGGTGGAAGTACAGCCTGTCTCTGTCTTAATTTTGCAGCTGCCGTTGTAGCGATTATTGCAAAGGACTGAAATGGGGCAAAAGAGCTTTGAGTTGCACGGGGTATCGGGAGGGATGCTGACCTGGTGGGTCCTGAGGGGCGAAGGACGCTGTGCCCATCGGTACCCAGCATATTGCCCTTGGCTCCCATCTTGCAGGGCACAAGAGGTGGGCAGCGACTGGACTGCTGGGCTCAGAGGGGGCCGCAGGATGCCGGCCTGCTCCCTGCCTGCCTCTCCCACCCGTGCAACTGTCCGGTGCGGCTCAGAATGGGACGGGAGCTAATCGTACTTCTGCATCTTCAAAGGGATTCTTGGGAGCTGCAAATCGCCTTCCCCGTGCTGCCGGGAAGAGCCCAAGGGGGGGTGGCGAGGCCTGCCTTTGTGCCGAAGCTGCCTCATCTCTGTCCCCGGGTGCGGGGCACGTCTCCGTGCCAGCACAGAGATCTCCCGCAGATCGTCCTCCCGGTGCCTGGCCTCCCCCGGGGAGATGACAGACCTGCGCCTGGCTGCTGGGGGCAGGGAGGAATGAGATTTGGCACTGGACAGCTCGAAACGCATCTCGGGTGTGAAGCTGGGGCTTGGATGCTCCCAGGCAGGTTAGGCTTGGGACTGCTAAGACCTCAATGCCTTGGCATTCCGGAGCAGCTACACGCAGGCTTCCTTGCGGAGAGGCGGCGTCAGGTCCAGACTGGAGCTTATCTGCTGAGGGGAGGGAGCCGAAACTTGATAAGAAGCAGCCCTGCGGTGGGTCTGCGTTGCTGGCAGGGTGGGACGCCTGCAGGCTGGGAGAGGAGGGCAGGGACCCGCCGTACCAGGAGGTACCTTGGCTCATCTCAGGCAGGAACATTCTTCTGCCCCGTGCACAGGGCAACGCATGGAGGGGTCTTTACGTTGGCATCCCTGATCGTTAAAATCCAGCCTCCATGTCCCGACAGGCTGGGCAAGGCTGTGTGAATCAGGGGCGTGCGAACCTTAGCTCTTCCGGCTTGGCCAAAACTTCTCTTTGATGCCTTTCTAACGCTGGTGGGGGCTCGCATCCCCCTGCACCCCTTCCTTGCACATCGGAAGAGCGGAGCAGGCTGCTCTTCACCCCAGGATGCTTCTTGCAAGCGTGGCAGTGTTTGGAGGGGCTCATCAGAGAAGGCAGCGTGCTCGTAGGCTGCTGGAACCAATGTGATGAGTTAGCAGGTCTCTGTGCCCAGTGGTGTGGTGGGGCTGGGAGGCAGCTCTCCAGTTCTTGTGTCCGCCCTTGGCTGGCACAATAATCGCAGAACGGGGTCCTGGAAGAAGCACCAGCCATTGGGGCAGGTCTCTTTATACCCCTGGCTGTCAGAGCCACGTGCAAGTGCTGCCTGGGTTGCCGGGGCAAAACTCTGCTGGTATCTGCCGTCCTTTACCCATCCCTTCATTTGGGTCTGCGGCATCGCTGGGTGCCCGGTATGGGGGTGGATGGTACCAGCCCCCAGCAAGGCACGTGCTCCCCGCGCTGCCCCAGCAGCCCCAAAGCCACCTCCCGAAGTAAGCCAGGGCTTGGGGCTGCATTCCCACCTCTGCGGCAGTTCTGGCTCCCAGGAGCCTCCATCCTCCGGGAAAAGCAGGCTCAGCTTGACAAACCCCTGGGGCGCTGGGAAAGTGGTCCCCAAGGAGCCATTGCTCGCGTCTTTTGGAAGGAGCAAAGCGAGAGGAGGCTCTGGGGGTTCTTGCAGCTCCCAGGGCAAAGTCAGGTGAATTCAGAAAGGCCCCCCACTATTTTTTAGCTAATAAGTGTAGGGAGGCTGGGGGGAGAAGGCAGCTCGACCCAGCCGGGAGGCAGCAGCAGGCTCTGGGGCGCTGATTTCCAGGTGAGGATGCTGAAGGCTGCTCCAGCTGGGACATGCAGGAACAGCGTGCTCTGCTGGGGCAGGGGGCGAGCCAGCATGCTCTGGTGTCCCCCCAGGTCACCCGTGGCTTTCAGATGGTGCTGGTTGCTGCTCTGGACATGGCTGGGGGATGTTTTGGCTCCTGGATCAGCCAGGGGGGACTCCAGCGTGTCCTTGCCATGGCCCCCAGGACCCTGTCCCCTCTCCGGGTGCTGCAGCAGGGATGTACAGAGAGAGGGACGAGACCCTCTGCCCTGACCCACCGCCTCTGCACGACCCCCGGGTGAGCCGCCGGCAGGGTGGGCGGATGGAGAACGGGCTGTGCAAAACCATGGCCCCTCGGCCATGCCTCCCCGGGCCGGTGGCAGGGAAGGAAGAGGGGCCGGGGCCGGGACAATGGGCTGTGGTGCTGACTCAAACAGCCAGTTCCTGGTCGCTTCCTCTTCCCCTGGGCTGGAACTGGCTGCAGGCAGGGAAGGCAGAGGAAGCTCACTTCTCTCGCCCTGTGTTTGAAGCAAGGGCTCCCGGGCGGCAGGAGCGAGCAGCCCCCTGCCTGCGCCCGCAGCCATGGCCAAGGCAGAGTGGCTCCTGGCGCCCTGGCACCGCGGAGGTAAGGCAGGCAGCGTGGGCAGGGGCGGGCAGCGGGGCAGCCTCCCCCAGGAGCAGCGGGCAACGAGGGCAGTGGAGTTTGCAGGTGCCTTCGCTCTGCAGGGCAAGACCCTGGGTTGGCGTGACCTTCGGGCATGGGGCTGCAGAGGGTCTCATCTCCAGAGGCCGTGCAATAGCCACGGGGTCGGTGCTTTCCGGCCGTGCGGGTCTTGTCCCGCCTTTCCCAGCCTGTCCTTGACTGTGGTGTGTCTCCTTCCGTTTTAAATCCTTGCTGCAGTTCCCCTGCCCATTGGGGTGTCCTTGTTCTCTGGCAAAGCAAAAGAATCAGAGACCCTCGCCCATGCATCCCACCGACCGCTCCTCGGGCTGGGGCTGAGCCCCGCTGGGATGGATCCTGCCCGGCCCTGTGGTGCTGTACCCACCTGGCAGCTGTTGCTTGCTGGTGGCAGCAGGAGCGGGGACCCACAGGAGCGTGGGTCAGCCCACATCGCAGTCAGTGGGGCCCATGCTGCTCTCGCTACCCTTGCCGTCGCTCCTGCTGTGGCTGATTTCACATCTTGGGCCCCTTTGTCCTGGGGCCTGGCTACATTCCCCTCTCAGGCAACTTCCTCGCATTGTCCCGGCCCCGCGGAGTGTAAAACCAGCTGGGCACAGGGGAAATGGTGCTTTCCTGGAAGCACCCCTGTCCGGCAAGGGGCTGCAGCCGCGCCGGCACAGGCAGCCCACGCGCCTGGGAGAGCCGCGAGCGCTGCCACGGGCACCCACGTGCTGCCAGAGCGTCCCGGCCAGGCTGGGGACATCACCGCGGGAAAGCTAGCGGGCAGCTGGCCTCGGCCGCCCCGTGCCGTGCCCTTGGCCGTGGCGCGCGGCGATGCTGTGCCGGGGTGCCAAGGACTGGCTGGGGCTGGTCCTGGCAGGTTGCCATGCCGGGTTTCCTGAGGCTCTCGGGAAAGGCTTGCGCTTGGTTCTTTGGCTGGGAAGCGCGTGAGAGTGAGGGTTACGATACGAGGAGTAAGCCAGGCTGCCAGGGAGCTGCGGCAGGGCTGGGAGAAGGGCTCCAAGGGGTCTCGTCCTGCTGCCCATGGCTGATGGCTTGCTGCAGGGACCTGGGTCCAGCCAGGCTCTGGGATGGCAAAGGCAGGGTGATGAGAGCGCCCGGGGCCAAGCCCAGAGCAGCCTCCACCAGTACCGGGGCTGCTGCTCCGTCCTCAGGAGCGGTGGCTCTCGGCCCCTTGGCAGGGAATGGCATCTCGGCCAGCTGTGGTACCGGGCCAAGCCCTGCCGCGAGCGCAGCCACGGGCAGTTCCCGTCCCCGCAGCACGGGCGGATGGTGCGCCGGGGCTCCTCCTGTGCCGGCCTCGCTGGCCAATCCTCCCCGCAGCACACGCGCCTCCCCTGCCTGCCAAAACTCCCTGACAGGGTCCCCGCTCGCGTTGCTGGGGCCAGACGTACCCAGAGCAGCTTTTCCCCAGTAGCCCCCGGCCTCTGCACCCGCCTAGCTCAAGGGCAGTCACCAAGCCAGCGGTGCCGCAGCTCGCGGGCACTTTCACTGGTGCCACCGTTCCCCTGTCACCCTGCTCCTACCATGGCAGGGTACCCCACCACAGGAGGCTCCCCTGGTCTGTGGGGGGCCACGGCTGACACCGTCTGTGTGGAGCACACACATCCCCTCTGCTCCTGCCCTACACAAGGCATGAGGCAAAGGTGATGGATCACTTGGGATCTGGCTGGGGAAAGAGGGCTTTTGTCTGTTTTACCAGATCTCATCGCAGGGCCAGGCAGGCAGAGTGCCCTAGCGCACTGTTAACTCTGAGCCCTACTGATGGGCGGTGATATTATTGACTGTTTTGATGCTGGTGGTTTTGATAGAAACCTTTCACATAATCCAGCCTTCTCCCCACGAGCTGAGTGACCCTCACAGCTGCCAAACCCACCACCCCTGCTAGCAACTTCTGCAGTGCTGTTATCTCTGGTCGGTACAAAAACCAGCTGATTGCATGGTGAATGAGAAGAGCCAAGAAGCTCTGACAGATGCGGTGCCACAGGGTGGTGTTACTCTTCAGTGTCCCATGGTCCTGCAGGGCGCCTGTGCCAGGAGAATGCAGACACGCTGTGCAGGGCAACATCGGCATCCCGGCATAGTCACCCCTCCCTAAAGCTTCCAGACCCTCCGGCCTCAGCCACCAGCAGCTCAGACGGCTGTAAGGATGGCTGTGCCTTGCCGAGGGCTCTGCGATGTGCCACCAAGACGTGTAGCGGAGGGACGATGTCCCAGGGGGGGCCCAGGTTTGGGCAGGGCTGCGCTTCAGCCCACACATGGTGAGTGGTTGCAGCAAGGCGGGCAGGTCCACATCGCAGCGGGGCAGCTGGACCGGTGGGTCCGAGGTCAGCGGGGGCTGAGCTTGGGACAGGAGGCGCTTTCCGTGGCTGCTGCCAGCTCCCGCTGTTTGCTCTTTTCTCTTCCTCTCTGCTCGTTGCAGAGCAGCGTGCGCTTTGGCTCCGTACCACAGGGAATGTCATCAAGCCGCACGCGCTGGGAGCGAGCAGTCGTGGTACCGGCGGCGGGCCGGGGCGCTTGCTCGAAGCCGGTGGCATATGTTGCTGGCACTGCGACGTATCAGCTCTTGCCGGTGGGGTTTGGGTTGCTGTCAGGATCAGTCTTAGCCTCCAAGTTTGCAGTCCTCGTCCTCCGGTGTGCTAGGACCGGCAGCGGCAGCGGCTGGCTTGCTGCTGTGCCGATACCCGTTGCCATGGCTGCTCTGCTAATGGTGCATCGCCTGCTGCTGCCGTTACATCACTCCTGTGGTACCTCTGCATCGGCAGCGAGGAACCGAGCAGCACCGTCTGCATTGCCGGCGCTTCCCGCTCGCTCGGAGCGAGCTTGAGAAGGGAAAGTTTGGCGGCGAGCTCGAGCAAGAGGCATCATCTCACAGGAGCTTTGGCCTGAATTGAAACAACTCCTGATGGCTCTGTCAAATATCTCCCTGTGGATCCGGGATGCCTGGGCAGTAGGTAAATAGGGATGCTGGTGTGGAGCGGGGTGACTCAGGGAGAAGCTCGTGGAGGGCAGGTACACTGTGCTCTGCAGCTGAGGGTCCTGAAGGGATGCTCTTCTCCCAGGGGAGAGTGAAGCTCAGCTCCCCTTGGCTTAAACTCCCCTTGGCTTCAGCCCCGGTCCTTATACACCCACAGCGGCCGTGGCGTCCCAAGCCTGAACACTCGCTCGCGCTCAGTGAGACTGTGCGAGCTGTTACAGAGGTAGCAGCACCCGCTGTGGCTGATGGTGCTGGCTCGCACCCCTGCCCCGGGCAGCCTGGTGGGGACGATCCCAGTGGGATGCTGCCGTGCCCCTGTGTCCAGCCCCAGGGCGAGGGTCAGAGCTCGCTGCTGCCAGCCTGCAGCCCTGAGAGGGCAGAGACCACCCCCCAGGAGACACAGGGTGATGTGGGGAGCAGCCTCCAGCAGCCCTGGCCTTCAGCCGTCTGTTGTTAACACCTCTGCCCATGGCTGCGCCTGTCTCCGGGCACAGCCGGGGCTGCTGCCTGCTCCCCTCCACAAGCCCCGGGGCAGAGAGGGTGTCCCCCCTGCCACCAGTCGTGCCTCAGTTTCCCCCCAGCAGCGAGGCTGGCCAGGCTCAGGTCAGGAGTGCTGGGGATGTGTGGGATGGAGCCGGCCCCGCAGCTCTGCTTTCCCAGGACACCCTTCACCTCCCACAGGCATTTGCCACGGGGTGGGGGCCCCCTCAGAGGCATTTCATATTTGAGCCTGTCACCGATAAGCTTGGCAGGAGGGTCACCGCCAAGGGCAGCAGGCTCTGCAGTGGCCGTGCCGCTCCTGATGGCCGCCGTGTCCTCCCGCTGCACGTTCTGGCTGGGCTGGGGATGCGGGTGGCAGCCGCGGCTCGCACGGACATCCCAAACCGGCTCTTGCCCCAAGCTTGCACTGAGCCGCTTCTGAAAACAGCCCAGCCCTCGGGAGCGCTGGCAGCAGTGCTGCTTTATCAGCCCCTGCCTCGGGCCGGGCTGCTGGCCCCTCGCACCACGTCGCCAAGCCGCCGCGTGATGCAGGGCCGTGAGTGACTACTGGGGCTGTGCCCAAAACACCCTCTGAGCGACTGCTCCTGAGGAGCAAAAGCCAGAACATCAGGGTGTCACGCTCGCTGTTGCATGCAGGGTAGTGCAAGCACGGTGCGACCCCTCGGGGCACAGCTTTGGGGTGCCTGGGCTGCCAGAGAGGTGCTTGGCTCAATGCCCCCTTCCCCACCCCTTCTCCTCCTCAGCTGCTGCTTCTGCTGGGAAGATGAAACCAGCCCCACCAGCGGCTCGGCGATGCCTGCGCTGCTGCCTGTGTCAGCTCAGGATGGCACCGGCTCGCTTGCGTTCCCAAACGAGTGCGTGTCTGCAAAGGGTGGAAAGCCCTGTAGGGCAGGGACCCCCACCCTGACCGCCCACACTGCCCTTTCCCCCTTTGTGCAGCACCAGCTGGCCACGCTGCCCTCTCTTCGCTGCCTGCAGCTCACGTGGGCAGGGCAGGGAGCTGGGCCCCCCTCGCCGGCCGCCCGGGCACGCTTCCGCTTCGCCCCAGGGTGGACCCGGGTTTCGGTGCTGCGGTTTGCCCATGTGGTTGGCGCCCGCAGGGTGGGTGCCCGGGGGTGCCCCGGCAGCGGGGCCGAGGCTGTGGAGGTAAGCTCTTGTGCTGCGGTTCTGGGGAGGATGGTGGGGGCTGGACCCCCATCAGGATGCTGGCACTGGGTGACTCGGGGAGGGGGGGGGCAGCAGGGGGCTGGGCTTTGGGGTGTTGCCGAGTTTTGGGGGGACACCCTCTAGCTGCTGTGGGGAGTGGTGGGGGTGGCCGTTGGGGGACGTGTGGGCAGAAGGTGAGGAGCGTCGGCAACAGCCAAGGCCGAAGGCTGGATCTGTGCGAGCCAGGTGGAGGGGTGCAGCGAGCCAGGGTGCAGGGTCCGCCCTTGGGGTGCTCTCAGAAAGGGAGGGGCATCCGCGGAGCCCCACGTCATCAAAGAGAGCAGGTTGGGGGACTGGGGTCTGCAGAGACGAACGTGTGCTCCCTGGCCCCCTGCACCCCCTCCCTTCCTGCTGCATGTAGGTCAGGTTTTTCGGGAGATGCCCCAACCCTGCCCCATGCCCAGCCACGCTCCCAGCTCCCAACCCCGGGGGGCAACTGGGCACATGGGACGAGGCAGAGGCCAGGGCACAGGGCTCCTTCTGCCCCTTTGTCAGGACCCCCGGCCCCTCGGGGCATCACCTCCTGGCAGGCACCAAACAGGGGGTCGAGAGGAGGAAAAGCCCCGTTCCTGTGGGAGAAAAGGGGGCTACGTTCACCCGCAGCAGGGAAAACTCCATCCCTGGCTGCATGGCACTGCTCTCCAGGCTGGGGGCTCTGCAGCCAGGCGAAGCTTCAGCGTGGTTTATACACACACACACACGCCCCGACACCTCTTGGTTGATATGGAAACGAGTCAAATTATTTAAAGGAGAAAAAAAAAAAGTGAAAAAAAGCTCCTGGTGTTAAGGCATGTCGTTATGGTAACACAAATTAAAAAAGTAACTAGGCTGGGGACGTGGCACCTTGCTTTCGGGTGCTGGGTGTTGTGCAGGCTCCGCCGCTCTATCAGCCAGAGCGGGGGGAAGGGTGGGCAGGACGGTACCGCGGGCAGGATGGCAGCCGTGGGCAGCAGGGGTGATGCTCGGGATGCAGAGCCAGGGCACGGCTGACCCAACAGTGCAGGAAGAGGGGGACATGGTTTGTGCCGGGGAGCCTGATCCCATTTTGGGGCCGTTAGCCTTCACCCAGGCAAGCGGGATCGCTGTCGCTACCCCGGCTGGGTTCTGGTGTGAAGCAGGATGCTGTGGCCAGAGGCGGCTGCGGTTTGGCAGCTGGGGCGTTGGCGTGCTCGCTGGGGATGAGCACCCCTTGCACCGCGGGCGCCAGAGGGGAAGTGTTTGTTGTGTTTGTCACGCTGGTAATAGGAGCGCCTTGACCGATGGGGATGGGGAGGGGCACGCAGGCAGAGCCTGCCTGCACCCCCAGCGCCTTCGGAAAGCCCTCAGCCCCGGCACCCCACGCTTGCTGCTCTTCCCTGTAACATGTGAGTCCAGCTCGGGATGTGCATGCTCCTGGCCAGGCGGATGAAGCAGCGCTGGCTGCTGAGCAGGAACGTCCCAGCTAGCAGACAGGGTGACGGGACATCAGACCCTGGTCCCCAGGGGTGACACCCAGCGCGGTGGGTGACACCGGGCACAGGACTTTGCGCAGCACCTGGTGCTGACAGTGGCCATCCCTCTGCCCACACCGGGGGGAGCTGGCGAAGGATTAGCCCTAAATCCTCGGGGGTAACACCCTGGTCACCCACGAGCTCAAAAACCCGCACTCTGCCTTCGCTGCCCGGACTGGGGCTTGCATGCACTCGGCAGGCAGCGTGCCGGCAGCAGCACTCCCTTGGCTCTGGCACAAACCGTGCTGGGGAGGAAACCCACATCCGCACTGCTCCAGCGAGCCCAAATCCTTCTCTCAGGGACCTTTCCACCAGTATGGTTGTTTCAGAGGGTCTGGTCAAGTGCCTGGCCCACCCCTGCAGAGGTTTCCTTCCCAGGAGACCTTTGTGGGGCAGCCACAGACGGGGCAGGGCACGTTAACCTTGCTGAGAATGCTGAAACCGTTGTGATGAAAGGCACCGTGTCCCTTTCGCTCCCTCCTTTTCAGTTGCAACTTCTGCTGTTCTGCAGCCTGGAGGTTGCTTCACCGGAGCGTGGGGTGTTTCCTGCGCCCAGGAGCAGCTGGGCAGTCACCCAGGGCGACAGGGCTTGCTTCCTTCCCCAATTTCACCCTGCTCCCTTCCTGGCTTGCTCTGGCAGCCCGCGGGGAGGGCGTCCAGCCCCCGGCGCAGCAGCGGTGGCGGTGATGGGGTCTGGTCGCACCCAGCAGCAGCATGCCTGGGTGGCTTTGCTAGGGCGGGACACAGCCACATCCCAGTCCCCGCGTTCCTGGAGAGACCTGGGACAGGAGCAGGCTGCACCAGCGTGGTGTCGGCCGGCAGCAGCAGTGCTCGCAAGGAAGCTGCCAGCCCGCCTCCCTCTCACTCTGCTTCCTCCTGCTTGCAGCCACCTCTAACCTGGACCTCGAGAGCAAGAAAGCCACCCACACCAAGCTGTCATGGCAGCAGCCGGTGAACGTCTTCCTGGCGGCCGGGCGGCCGCCAGGCATGGAGCAGCTGCACCAGGAGGCCCAGCTCAACCTGCAGAGCTTGCTGCAAGGTAGCAGGGCAAGAGGGGCCGGTGGCGGGCTGGTGAGGGTGGCCGGGACAGGCGCTGCCGTGGCTACACGACCACCATGCAGTGAGGTCATCTCCCATGTATACGTGTCCAAGCTGCTCCTCTGACCCCACCAAGCCATAGGATTTGGGTCCCTGGGGGGGAGCAGCCTCCAGCAGCCCCCCTCTAATCTCTGCTCCCAAACCATTGCTGCATGCGGCAAAGCACCCGGGGCCAAGACCAGCTGCCGGGGCCACGGGCGCCCGGCAGGCCCACCGCGGCATGGTTCTGCCCACGAGGGCCTTGGAGACCCGGCCGCCAATCTGTCTAGCCGGATCAGCGTGGCTGTTGATTTTATTTCCTTCCAATTTCTTAACCAAGCCGTCACACAGCCTTGGCTCGGATGCTTTGCAGGCATCGATTAGATCAGCAGCCCAGCCTTCTCCCGGTTTATAATCTCATTAAATCAGCCTGAGCAGACCTGGTTTCCGCCAGGCCATAACGACTGGCATTAACTAGCTCAAAAATTACAGGATGGGGAGGCACTGAGTTCCCTCCTGGCTGTCCCTGGCAGGGCTCTGCTTCCCTGAAGGACCCCAGGCAGCCCCCGGGAGGAGCCGGGTGGGCTGCTCGGGGTCCAGCACTGCCTCGACTTCCCCCAGCCCTGGCATTGCTCCCTGGGTCTCCCTTCCTCACCTCCTGAGCCGCCCGTGTCAGGCAGGGGTGGCAAGCCAGCTCAGGGACAGACAGCCGGGACAGACACACATGCCTTTGTGTTCCTCCTGCCCCAGGGGAAACACCTTCACCCCCAGCCGGCGGCTGGAGCAGGGTCCCAGGCACCGTTTCTCTTGCAGAGGAGTATGAGGAGCAGTACGCCGAGAGCAGGGTCACCGGGCAGACCTTCCGTGCCGCCGGTCACCTGCCCCCCGACACCCCCCCCGAGCCGTCACCCCGACCCCCGCCCGCCAAGCGCCTCGAGTTCGTGCTTATGGTGAGTGCCGGGGTGGTGGGGCAGGGCGGCACAGCCCCAGCATCGCCTGGAGGAGAGGGGTTGGCGCAGCCGGAGTGGCAGCAAGGCTGGGGGGGAAGCCGTTTGTGTCCCACCCTCATCCCTTTGGTGGGTCACATGCCTTTCCCCCCGCAGCCCCCGAGCCGGCGAGCAACCGAAGAGGAGAGTGCGGGCACGACCGCGGTCAGTGCTCGGCCGCCTGACGCCTCCCTGAGCCTCCCCACCAGCCCAGACAAGCAGCCAGCCTGGAGCAGGGCCTTCCCCCTGCCCACCGTGGAGGAGAAGCAGTGGCATCAGTCCTGCTCCGTCCAAACCAACATCGTCCCCATCAATGTCTCGGGTAGGGCAGCACCCCTGCGGCACGGTGCGGGGGGAGAGGCGCGAGAGGCAGCGCCAGCACTGAGCTGGCACCGGGGGGAGGCTGCGGGGTGCAGGCGAGGATGCGCCCCAGCGTCTGGCTGTGGCGGGGTGCACAGCGGTGGGAGGGGGTGCTGGGGCTGTGAGCCTGTGTCCCCGTGGGCCAGGCGGGCGCCGGAGGCAGAGCAGGGGACAGCAGGGCCATGCTGGCATCTGTCATTCCCATCCATCTCTCCTGCCATCCGCAACTTTGTGCGTCTGATCCACCAGCCACACCACCGTCTGGTCTCTTGTTTCTGCCGTGCTGCCCAGCCAGCCAGTTCTGTTGTCACCTTGGCTCTCGCCATGCTCCATGTGGCCAGCCTGTCTCACCTGTCTATCCATCCATCCATCCATCCATCCATCCATCCATCCATCCATCCATCCTTGCGGGGCTGCAGCTCCCAGCAGTGTGGTCCTGCCCGGTCCTTGCAGGCACGAGCGCCACGCTCTGCTCCCAGGTAGGAGCCTGGGCCTGGCAGCTGAGCAGGATGCACCTCTGAAGGCAAAAGACGTCGTTTGGCCCTTTTCCTCCACCATGGAGAGTTGTGCTGGGACCACGCTGGTCCCTCTCCTCATGTCCATGTCCCCAGTCTGGCTCAGCGCCGCTGGCCCCATTAACAACAAAGCCCAGCAGTGCAAGGTCTGGCCCCACCATCACAGACAGAGCCTGTCACGCAGACCGGGACCGGTCTCCGCAGCTTTCCGTGCATCCCACCTCCATCTGCAGCATCTCCGTCTTGCCACAGCGCCCGCCGTGCCTCCATCTCCCACGTGGCTCACCCCCATGGCTCACCGCCCTCCTGCCATCCCATGCTCCTGCCCGCCGTCGCCATCCCAGGCCGGGGGACACCCGGGCGACACACGGCAACGGAGGGGGCCAAGCCCTCGCCCTGGCAGCCCCTCCTGGCACCACCACGTACAGCGTGTTTGTTTTGGCTACAGGGCAGCACTTTGCTAGGCACGCGAGTGCTCGTCACTCCCTGTTTAACACAGAGACCGCGATGAACCCCAAGTCCACCCTGCGGCGTAGACGGACCATTATCGGATTCCCTAACCTGTCCCTGCGAGACCAAGGTGACGGCAAGAACCGCGCAGCCACTTCTGTGCCCCAGCGGCGCCTGGGCAGGGCTGGCACCTGCTGGAGCTGCCCTGACGGTGGGCAGAGCCACGCCGGGGGCTGGCAGCCAGCCTGGGCACAGACGGGCTCCCCAGGGATGCCCTGGCCTTGGGGAGGTAAAGGCCACCATGCTGGATCTACTCCCTGCTGGGACACCGAGGTGCTGGGCAGGCTGGTGACACTGGGCTGGCCCTGGGGCTGGCGTGGCATGGGGGACAGCCCGTCACCCCAAGTCGGGGTCCTGCACACTTACAGGCAGGAAGGCCACCAAAATTTTTCTTAGTCACCCAGCCTCAGCTCCGGCAGCCCCTGCCCCGTGCCCACCCGCCCCGGCTGCGGGCAGACCTCGCGCGCAGGGTGCCGGGGCTGCGGGGCACGCACCCTGCCTGGGTCTTTGCCAGGGCTGGCGAACTGGTCTGCACCAGTGTGCCGAGGATGCTCGCACGGCTGAGGGTGCCTGCAGCACTCGGCGCAGCCGCAGACTGGTGTTGGACCCCATGGGGACAGCAGCCATCCCGGCTCGGGGGCCTTGTTGCGCCCTCCCCTATGGAAGGCGTGGAGCAACCAGAGCCAGACTCTTCTTGGAGGCAGGTAGGGACAGGAGGAGGAGAAGCCATGGCACCAGCTGCACCAGGGGGAATTGTCACTGGGCAGGAGGAACGTTTTTCCCCAGACAGTGGCCAAACCTCCAAAAAGTTGTCACGACTCCTCCCCTGGAGACGGTCAGACCTCAAGTCACTGCATCTTTGAGCACCCTGGTCTGCTGGGTGTGCTCTGGGCGGGCTCCCCAGGTCCTTCCCCGTCCCGGCTGTTCTGAGAGGAGGTGGCACTGTGAGCCATTGCGTCCCTCCCAGACCTGGCTGGTGATGCCTTACTCTGCCTCCATCTGTGTCCCCACCACGGGGCAGCATCGGGGCAGCACTTTGGTCACCATGGATGGAGACTCCTGCCATGGCTAAGTTGTCCAAGGCACACCTCAGCCAACAGATCCCAGGCTTGAGGGTTAACACAGGCCAGGGACTGTCCCCACTTGGGTTATGGCCACACCAGTACAGGGGGAAGGAAAGCATCTGTGATCTGGTAAGAGGGTGTCGACCTGTCCCCTCCAGTCTGCCCAGGTCCAATTCATGCCGGGGCAGAGATGCAGCCCCAGAGAACAGCCACGGGTGACACCAGTCCTGGCTCCGTGGCAGACGGAGTGGCACCAGTCCTGGCCCCGTGGCTCATGGGGTGGCACCAGTCCTGGCCCCGTGGCACACGGAGTGGCACCAGTCCTGGCCCCGTGGCTCATGGGGTGGCACCAGTCCTGGCTCCGTGGCACACGGAGTGGCACCAGTCCTGGCCCCATGGCTCATGGGGTGGCACCAGTCCTGGCCCCGTGGCTCATGGAGTGGCACCAGTCCTGGCCCCATGGCTCATGGGGTGGCACCAGTCCTGGCCCCGTGGCACACGGAGTGGCACCAGTCCTGGCCTCGTGGCACATGGGGTGGCACCAGTCCTGGCCCCATGGCTCATGGGGTGGCACCAGTCCTGGCCCCATGGCACACAGGGTGCCACCAATCCTGACCCTGTGGCACGCACGGCAGGACCGTGCCACCCACGCACTGGCAGAGCGAAGCAGGATGATGCTCACCCGGGCTGTGTCTTTCCTTGCAGGAGGTGCCAACGGCCCCACATTCAACACACGCGTGCCCATTGCCGAGTCCCTCTCCTGCAGCTTCGTGCCTGAGGCCGCGAGCGGGGGGAAGACGCCCCAGGAGATCAGCCCCCACCAGCCCCTCTCTGCCCCACTGAGGAAGACCTTCAGCGACCTCGGGGCTCGCTGCTGCCAGCCGCCTGCTGCCATGGACAACGCGGCCACCCCCTGCGCCGCCACCTGCAACGGGCCGCAGGGCACCCCCTTCCCCTCGCCCTGGAGTGGCCTGGGCTACACGAGCCCCCCCAGCCCCACCGCCACCCAGGGCAAGGGGCCCACCTGCACCTCGCCAGGCGGCTCCAGCCCATCACCCAGCCCAGGCTCGCCCGCCACCACCGCCTCCTTCTTCATCGCCACGGAGGAGCATGTGGGCAGCAACGGGCCTGGCTCCTTCTCCGGCACGGTGCTTGAGTCCCCCCACACCTCCGGGGGCGGCCAGAGGTGCGACGGCCGAGAAGCCAAGGTGAACTTCTTGCCGGGAAGCCAAGAGGAGCCAGAGCCGGCGGCAGAGCCGGTGCGGCTGGAGGTGGAGCGGGCAGGGTGCCGGTTCCGCGAGCGGTCGCTGTCGGTGCCCACCGACTCGGGGTCCCTCTGCTCCGTGGACATCATGTACGCCGACACGCGGCGGGGCAGTGCCAACTACGCCCTGGGCTACCCCAGCGCCAGCTCCGAGGGCAGCACCAGCACTGACAACGTCTCCCTGGGGCTGGAGCAGGAGGGGCAGCGGCGGCAGCGCTCCAAGAGCATCTCCCTCAAGAAGGCGAAGAAGAAGCCCTCGCCACCCACACGCAGCGTCTCTCTGATTAAAGAGGGGCAGGACGACGACGCAGGGCCTGGCTCAGTGCTGCCCAAGGAGCAGCGACCCAAGAGCCTGTGCATCCCGCCGGAGCCCCAGGGCCACCGGCTGGTGCATGCAGACCCCCAAGGGAGCGTGGGGAGGGAGCCCGACGGCACGGCTGCCCCCCATCAGTGGCATCTCACAGACTGGAAGGCTGGCGATCCCTACCGGTCCCTCTCCAGCTCGAGCACGGCCACAGGGACCACGGCCATCGAGTGCGCCAAGGCACGGGGCAGCTCCGAGTCCCTCACGTCCCCCTCCGTCTCCAGGGCCACGACACCCTCCCAGGTCTCCACCGAGGCTGACCTCAAGACCTCCTCCCCAGGCAGGCCCACAGGGCTGATGTCCCCATCCAGCGGGTACTCCAGCCAGTCGGAGACCCCGACTCCCACCATTCCCACCTCCGCCATCCTCGGGCACTCCCCGCACCAGGTGCGGGTGAGGCCGCTGGTCCCTGAGAGGAAATCCTCGCTGCCCCCCACATCCCCCATGGAGAGGAGCCCCAAATCCAGACTGTCCTTCGACCTGCCACTCACGCCGCCTGCCCACCTCGACCTCTCGGGGCTGAAGATCTCCCTGAAGGGGAAGACGAAGGTCAGCCGGCACCACTCCGACTCCACCTTCGGCACCAAGCTGGCCCAGAAGACCAGCCCCATCACGCCCATCATGCCGGTGGTCACGCAGTCCGACCTCCGCTCCGTCCGCCTCCGCTCCATCAGCCGCTCGGAGCCGGAGGACAACGCCGACGGCGCGGAGCACACCGAGGAGCCGGCACGTGGTCCCTGCCTGGCGCCAGAGAGGAAGGTGAAGCCTCCCGTGGCAGAGAAGCCGCCGCTGGCCAAGCGGCCCCCAACCATCCTGCCCAAGCCCCCAGCTCTGCGGGAGGAGGGTCCCCTGTCACCCACGTCCCCACCGGGCGCTGCCACCAAAGAGAAGGGGCAGCTGCAGGACAGCTTCGTGGTGCTGCGGAAAGGGGAGCTGAGGAGGGGTCCGGGGGAGCTCCCCTCGCCCCTCACCCCAGCAGGACCCCGGCGGCTCTCGCAGGACAGCCTGGAAGATGAGCCACGGCTGGAGCGGAGCGGTGCCGCAGAGAGGGAGCGGAGGAAGGCCAAGGTGCCACCACCAGTGCCCAAAAAACCCAGCGTGCTCTACCTGCCGCTCGTCCCAGCCCCGGCGCAGCTGGGAGCTGGCGTGGGGGACCAGGTGCCCACCCCCAGCCCCATCATCACTCTGGACGTCGACCCCACCTGCTGCAACCCTGACGCCGAGGACCTGCCGTCCCCAGAGGCCCTGGGCACAGCACAAGCTGGCGGCCCTGCCTGGGAGCAAGGTGAGGGTCTCCCTGCTCCTGTGGCGGGTTTCACCCCAGGGACAGGGGGCACCCCTGTGCCCACACAGGGCGGTTCATGGCTGCTTCTCCCCATCCACAGGCAGCTCGGCGGAGGCCAGCATGGAGGAGAAGAGCTTTGCCAGCGACAAGACAGCCGACTCCATCGCAGAGGAGGATGACGATGTGTTCGTGACATCCCGCACCACAGAGGACCTCTTCACCGTGATCCACAGGTAGGGCTGGTGTGTGGCACTGGGTGGGCACAGCCCCCCGCCCCTCCTGCATCCTGCCACGGTCACAGGGCCAGGCACACTGTCCCCCCGGCCACGACACCTTAAATTTTCCACACCGGGGCCGATGTTCACAGCTGGGAACAGCTCGGCTGTTGCTGCCTCCAGCGCTTTGGAGTTTAGCACCCTGAGCCAGGCTGGTTTTCCAGCTTGTGGGGGGCGTCCACTGCTCCATCAGCTGCAGGGCAAGTTGGACCTAGCTGTCAGGAGAGCGTTTGCCAGTAGCTAGGTCCATCGCCTGCCATACACGGGTTGTCTTCTTGCCCCGGAGAGCCGCAGCCGGGCAGGCATCGTGCCTCTTGCTGTAGGACCTCGCCCCATCCAGAGCGGTGGCAGGTCCCTCCCGGAGCTGCTCCTACCGCATGTCTCTTTGATGCCCAGGTCGAAGAGGAAGGTCTTGGGGCGGAAGGAGCCTGGTGACACCTTTGGCAGCCGGCCCAACTCCCACTCGCCCGTAAAGACTTCGGGCTCCCCAACCGGCGAGTGCCCGGCAGCAGCGGGCAGCACTGGGAAGTCTTCCAGCAGGAACGAAGACTTTAAAGCCCTGCTCCAGAAGAAGAGCAGCAAAACCAGCCCTGGTACCCGGCCATCTGCTGCCGAACTGCTCAAGACCACAAACCCGCTGGCTCGGAGGGTCATGATGGAGTTTGCCCCTGAGCTAGACGGTGCAAACAGCCCCAAAAGCCAGCCCTAACCTTGCATGGTCCCTTCTGGCCATGAAGGGCTGGAGATGGCTGCAGAGGGAGTATTGCTGCGGAAGGGCTGTCCTGGCTCCCCGGGTGAGTCCATGTGTCCCACCAGGGGTTTTCTTCTGCTTTTGTTTCTTCCTTGGAGAGCCGCCGGCAGAGTGGCAGCGTTTGGAGCCCAAGCCCCCGTGTCTCTGGCAGAGCTGGGCCCTTTCCAGGAGGGAAGAGGTGGCATGGCGGCTGGGACCGTCCCCGGCTGAGCCGGCTCCCAGCACCGAAGGTGCCTGCTTGGGAAGCAGAGTGGGACTGCAGCCCCCGGCATCGCTCGGCGCCCGCAGCGCAGCTAGCTTGAAACTGTTTGGTCACTTCGGCATGTGGTACTTTAAATGGCTTTTCTAATGCACACTGGTGATGATGTTTTATTCTCTTTTATTTGACATTGTACCTTGAGTTTCCCAGGCAAAGATCCCGGGTTGGAGTTCGGATGGATACACAGAGACGTACTTTGGGAAGACATAAGGGGGCCGTCAGGAATTGAGGTTGTTTTGGAAGATCCATAAGCGGTTCCCCCTCATCGTCCTGAGCATCCTCCCCGCCACACGGGGAACAGGCACCCCGGCATCCGCAGCCAGCGCGATGACCTGAAGCCAAAACCCAGCCCCTCGAAAGCCCCCAAAATGCTGCATTTCAGAGCTCCTCAGCTCTCAGTCCAAAAGCAAACCCCAGGGTCACCTCCGCTGCCAGCCCGGGGGAGCCTTGCCCCGCCGGCCGCACCACCTGCGGCAGTCCGCCAGCCTCCCCGCTCCCCGCCAGCCTCCCCGCGTGAGCTGGTCCTGCACCAGGCTGTCGACTTCGGGTGGCGAGGGGTGCGGGCGGCCCTGCTGCCGCGGGAAGGAAGGGCTGCAGCAGGCCAGTGCTGCCCGGGGAAGCCCTTCCCCAGCTCTGCCTCTTGCACCGAAGCACCCTGCGACAGCATCTCCTGCAAACATCTGCCGTGTCAGCCGCTGGAGGTCCTAGGCTGCTGCCGAGCTGTTGGTCAAACCCGGTGACTCCCGGGGTCCCTCCTGGGGTACCCACTGCTCCGCCCGTGCCTGCAGGGGAGCTGAGCGAGGCCGAGCGGGATGCGTGCCAGCACCACTGGCAAAGCAGGGGCTGCACCCTGCTGCTGTGCAGGGAGCGCTGTTGGCAGTGCCACCGTCCGTCTGGCACACGCAGGTCCCCGAGCCAGCCGGGCTTGTGTTCCCGAGTGTCCCGTGGGCCGGGACGCGCTGCCAAGGCAAGCAGCGGGCCCCACGCGGTGCGTGCCTGGCCACCCATCCGCGAGGCTGCCCGCGTGGGTGCTGCGAGGAGGTGGCACGTTCCACAGCGGCGCAGGGGACGCAGTGCTGGCACGGCTGTGTCACCCAGCCCTGCCAAAGGGGAGGTTTGCACATCCCCGGCTGGGGTGCCAGCCCTTCCCTGGGGCACATTGGAAGGCACAGGGTGGGATTCGTCCCCCTCACCCCTAGCTGCTTCTTCCTGGCTTGGCTCCATCATGGGAGCCCCAGCTGTCTGCGACAGGCCACGGCAAGGGGCAGCGGGGCAGGGACAGCCGCTGGGGCCAGGGCAGAGCTCGGGAGGAGGGCAGGACTGGGAGGAAATGTGTGCCTGTAGCAAGAGAGAAAGGCCCAGACTAGGGCTGACAAATTTCTGCTTTATTTCTTGATAACATTTCTGGAAGCTCCATGTGCCCCAGCCCTCCTGCATGTGGGGGAGAGCGATGCGGCTGGGCCCGGGTGGCAGTGGGGAAAGGAAGGCACCACAGCAGCACTACAGCTGCCCCTCCAAGGGGTCAGGGCTGGTCTGGGGGCGGGTCTCTTCTCCCCCCTCCCAGGAGCTCTGCACATCGCCTGGGCCACTGGGGGGCACAGCCCTCTGCAAACACCTGCATTCACAAGCCCGTGCTGGATTTGACCCTAAAAGCAGCTCCACTCCACTTGTGGTTGGTTCCCCCTCCCTTCCCTCCTATTACTTGCACATTGCTCCCTTCCCTCTCCCGGGGTTGCAGATTTAAGCCTGTAATTAAGATCCAGGCTGAGAAACTCAGGAAAAAAAAAAAAAAAGAAAAAGCTCTAACAAATTTCCATGCTTCGTCTCCATCCCACGGCACCCAGCCCTCCCGCTGCTCCCAGGCCGGTGGCAGGGTGCTGGCGCGGGGGGGACGGGAGAGGGAAGCTCTGGGGACGAGTACATTTTGCACATGACTGCTCAGGAAACCGGTGGTGGTGGAGGCGGTGGCCGAGGGACGGCAGCCGGCAGAGCGGGCTGGGGACAAGCACGGGGGGGACACCCCTGCAAAAACCCAGCATGGCTGGCAGCGAAAGCGGTCATCCGCTACCGGGTGAGAAATGCCTGGGAGGGCCGGGGTGAATCCTGGCTGCTGAGCTGGGGGTCGGGATGTGGGACGGAGAGCCTCCTTTCCTTGGCTGGAGGAATGGGCTCTTCCCAGCGAGGCCGGCCAGCTCCGGGCTGAAGCTCGTCCCCGGCCGCTTGCTTCCTCCTCCCTCCGGCCGCAGATACGGGACCGATTCTGCGGCTGCTTCACTGTGGGAAAAGCAGCTCGTGGTCCCTGGGGAGAGCCCGGCCGGCGGCGGCGGCAGCCCCTCGTCCCGCCACGGTGCGTACTTCTGAATGTTGTACTTTTAAATCTCGCCAGCTTGGTAAACTGCTCCCTGCTGATGGCTGCCTCTGCGTGCTGGTTCTTGGGGCTGCCGAGGGGGGCCGCAGCCCCGGGGAAGGGTGCTGGGAGCGGGGGGACGGGCACCCCCTGACGCCCCCCGGGTGGCTGGGAGTGATGCTGGCAAGCGCGGGGCCTCTCACAGCGTCTGCCACGCACTCGTGTGTCCCCAGGGGCTCTGGGTGAGCGCAAGGACACTGCTGGGTGTCGGGGACAGCCCGGGGTGGGTGCTGGGGATAAGCTAAGGTGGGTGCCAGGGGTGGCGTGGGGTCCTGGGGGCAGGTGGGATGGGTGCTGGGGTCAGCCCAGGATGCTGGGTGGGTACCAGGGGCAGCCCTGGGTGTCAGGGACGGCTCCAGGTGGGTGCTGGGGTCAGCGTGGGGCAGGTCCTGGGGAGAGCTGTGGGTGCTGGGTCAGCCCAGGGTGCTGGGTGGGTGCCAGGGGTGGCTCTGGGTGGATGCTAGGGACCGATCCGGGGTCCTGGGGATAGACAGGGTGGGTGCCGTGGACCGCCCCGGGTGGGTGTCGGGGACGGCCCCGGGGTCCTGGTGCCGGCGCCGGGGGCGGCCGGGCGGGTGCCGGGCGCGGGCAGCCCCAGCCCGGCGCGCCGCGGGCAGCCCAGGGGCCTCGGCGCGTCCTGACGACGGCAACATGGCTCCCAAGGGGAAGGGCGGCGGCAAGGCGGGGAAGGGTGAGCGGGGCCGGCGGCCAGCCACACCGGGGGCTGGCGGCGCCGGGGGAGGGGGCCGGCCGGGCGCGGGTGGCGGGCCCGGGAGCGGTGAGGGCCGGTTCGGTCTCAGGGCGCTGCGTCCGCAGGTGGCGGCGGCGGCGGTGGCAGCGGCAGCAGCGAGGGCAAAGCCCAGGGACCGAAGGGAGGCGGCAGCGCCGTGAAGGTGAGCCCGGGGGCGGCGAGGGCCGGGCGGCGGCGGCGGGGGCTCCCCCTCCTCCCCCGGCACACGCCTGCCACGGCCCCGGTTCGCTCCCCCCCGCCCAGGTTCGGCACATCCTCTGTGAAAAGCACGGCAAGGCCATGGAGGCCATGGAGAAGCTGAAGTCCGGCCTGCGCTTCAGCGAAGTCGCCTCGCAGTACAGCGAGGACAAAGCCAGGCAGGGGGTAGGTGCTGCGCCTGTCGCGCCCGCGGGTGTTCCCAGCGGAGGGGAGCCCGGCCGCACACCGCCCTGGGGGAGCCCGCCCTCCTGCGAGCCCCCCCTTGCTGCTGCGGCGCTGTGGCTGCTCTTGGGAAGTCCTCCCCGGCTGCCTTCAAAAACCTTCTTTCAGCACCCTCGAGCACAACACCCCCAGCCTCCCCAGTGGGGTGGGCAAACACTGGTTGGGGACAACCGTAACTGCTAGGGAAAGGCACAGGTAGGTGCCGTAGCTCGGCTGTAAATACTTCTTTGCAGCAGAGCTGAGGCACATGAGCCCCACACGGCAGCAGGTCAGTGCTCGGGGAGGGCAGAGCCCAAGTCTGCCAGGGCTTTAGCCAGCCAGTGCTTGCCCTGCGTGAGGAGCTCTTCTCTGTGTGCTGTCCTCCCTCACAGCAGAGCATGCTGCCAAGGCAGGTGCTGCTGGGACAGGTTTCCTCTCCCACAGCCACATCACCCACCCTCCTGCTGATAAAGCCACTGTCGCAGTGAGATTTTCAAAGCTTAACCCCGATGATTCCTTCCCCCAGGGAGACTTGGGCTGGATGACCAGAGGCTCCATGGTGGGACCTTTCCAGGAAGCAGCATTCGCCTTGCCCGTGAGCAGCATGGACAAGCCAGTGTATACAGACCCTCCTGTCAAAACAAAGTTTGGGTACCACATTATCATGGTGGAAGGCAGAAAATAAAATATGAATGACCATTACCTTGTTGACTGCTTGAATCCCAAGAGCTTCCCAGACACCTCGACCTTGGAGCCAGTCAGTCATAACCAGCAGCATGCTTGGAGGCAGCCTGCCATTGTGCCAGGACGCACAGATTACAGCTGGCAGAGAACAGGGACCTGCCTAGAGAGGTAAAGTGTTCCCTGGAAAAGGCAAAGAGCTTTTTCACAGTTGTTGAAGTGTGCTTTGTGTGGCAGGCCAGGCTCTTACTTTTTCCTGTTGCAGAGACAATATTCTGTCCACCTGAATGAGGTGCTCAGGCTTTTATCTGCAAACGTAAATGATCCAGAAGGGGAAAGGGATCCCCCAGGGCCTTGCTCTTCGTCCCCATTCTCATCAACGAGGATGCAGCCATCTCCTGTGCTGCAGTTTCTGCTCCAGAGCTCAGCCTTGGGCTGGGAGGACAGTTGCTTTGGTGGAGGGTGGGTAACACGGCAGCTAGAGCTGGCAGCCACCGCCCCGGACAGCGGCTCGTGCTTGCAGTCACCCAGCAGAGGTGGGGGCCAGGGCTGGAGTCACCCTGGCTGAGCAGTAGCAGGGAAGGGGGTTTGGGGAAGGGAGCCCTCCTGAATGCAGAGTTACCCATACCTAAAGCTGCATCTTATCCACTCCAAGCTGGGGGAAGAAATTGTGTAACTTAAGGTTGAATGAGAGAAAAGCCACTAAATGCTTGCTTGTTGCTCCCTGCATTCCCCTACTGGCGGGTGTGCAGTATCTCAAGCCTAGCAGGCTGTGCGTCACCCTTCTGGTAAAACTACCTGAAGGACAGCATGACTGATGCAAATGAGACAGCACATTACGCCTCCTACCTCTTGGATCTTAGCACTGAGTATCCCAGTGCAGTGATCCCGTTCCTGTTGAAGGACAGAGCTCCAACTCGGCTCATTTCTAGCAACAGACACTGGCTTTGTTTGCAGGCGAGCACAGTGCCACGTCAGAGCGCTCAGAGATGGGGAGAAAACATCAAAGAGAACAAAAGGCCTTTCCCGGGATCATATACAAGGAAGAGGTGAGACCAAAACCAGGGCAGGTCTTTCTCTTCCCTCCCTTTTTGGGGTGTGCTCTAGTTCATTGATATTTTGTTATGAAAGGCAGACAGGCCTTTCTACAGTACAGGAGCAGACGTGGCCTCATTTACGGAACGCTCTATTAATAAACTACTTGTTTCCAGGCCACCAGAACTTTGTTCTACCCATTAGCAAAAGCACATTGGCAAATCTCCTGCATTTGTCATGTCTCCTAGTACAAAGGATTCAAATTCAGCACACCAGTTTCTCCTTGAAAAACCACAAAACTCAGCAAGGTTGGAAGCGTCCCTTGCTATCACAGTGTAATACAGAAGGCAGACTTGCTAGGCACTAAGCATGCATATGGCATGAGGAAACGTCAAAATTCACTGTCGCAAGGAAAGACCGTACAGAAGATGGTCATGCTGATGAGCATACCCTGCCAAGCTCGTCTCAGTGTGGTGGCAGAGGGGCATGCCAGGTAAGCAGGGCATTGCTGAAAGCCACAACAAGGTTCTGATTTTAAGCTTGCACGGTTCTGAACTACAAACCCACTTCATAGCTTCGTTGTGCCTACAGTATGAGACAGACATATTTAAGATACCACAGCTAAACGGTATGTGGAAAGAGGGTTAGAGGACTTTCCTACCAGAGGAAAAGCAGCTTAAAACCAGTATTTCCCCCTCCTGCTGCCTTTGTGCAAGAATAGGCTTTTTAACTGTACTACTCAGAGGGAAATAAAGATTGGAGGGGCCAAACAAGGCCAGGCTAGAGACTCCTTTGAAGCCCTTGAACACTCCAGCAATACCAAGAGGTTTGAGGCGTTCAGCACCTTGCAGCACTCAAGATCTAATTGCTGTTCCAGTCCTCCTGCACCTACATAGCCCTGCTCCTACATACCCCTTCTACGGCAACCGCAGCCTGGCAGGGGTTTGAGCAGAAGGGTTGCTGCAGCACCAGCTCGGTGTCAGACCTGGCATCAGGCAGACGGTGTGCGGGCCTACATTGCTTGGAGGACTTAGAGCAGCAACCAACTTTTCTTCGCCCCCCCCCCACCCCCAGCAAATGCATTCTCAGACCAACTTAAAACCAGGTTGCAGTAGCTCTGTTCTCTCCTTCGCACCAGCAGCCAGCTCACCCAAATGGTGGGTGACATCCAGGCAGACAAATGGGCTTATTTCAGGTGAAGGAGGGAGGAACTGCAGCAGCCTGAGTTCAGGCTGCACACAGCTGCCGTGGAACCGCGCCCTCAGCACCCTCTCAGGAGAGAGGCAGTCACAGAATCCGAAGGGCAGGAAGATGAAGCCAGGGCTGCAAGCTTGGAGAGGGGTTTAGACATAAAGATGTCTAAACTTTTTAAATTAAATAATCAGACAGGAGCATGGACTGTTTTCATTTATGTGAACTGAGTCCACAGTGGAGTCCCTTCCCCCGCACCCAAGACCTAACAACTAGATTCTTAGGCTATTTCCTCACTCAGGAGGAGATGCTGAATTTGTTCAGTCACCATGAAAGAGGTGTCTATTACAGCCATCAGTCTTAGGCTAGTTAAAAAAAAAACAAACCCCAAACCCCACAGTGATGTAGTTCAGACAAACATTTAATGACAAAAAGTAAGACACTACTTAGTAGAGGCCCACATATTTCATTTCTGGGCTAGCTCTCTATACAAGTTTAAAGTCATAAGCATAACTTCTGGATCTCCACTTTTTATGTCAAGAGCTTGCAGGAAACAGTTCAATGCTTCCTGTAGTTTTCCATCATCCTTAAGTTTCTTCCCACTGTCTACCAGGGTACTGTAATCGCCTGCGGCAGGAGAGGAACTCAGACCAACCTCCTCTTTGGAGACACTTTCCTGGGTGAAGTAGTCTATCTGCTCACCTGACTGAAGCTCAGCATCACCAGTGGATTCCTCCTGAGAGGACTCTGTCTCATCTGCCTCAGACTGCTCAGAGGGCATACTGTCTAGATGGAAGGATTCTTCAGCTGTATCAAGTGTTTCTCCAGCAGGTTCTTCTTCTGGCTCAGCAGTTTCCCCACTACACTCCTCAGCTGCTTCTTCCACGAGGTCATCCTGCTCCTCATCACTGTCATCATCATCATACTCTTCATCAGTGGCTCCCATGATTTCTCCAATATCCTCAACCTCATCTAACACTTGGTTGATTAGAGATCGCCTGGAAGCAGTAGACCTGTTGCCACTGTTTGTTAGCTGGGGAGAAAAGATGGCTTTTGCTATATTTCTGTCACATTTAGGAGTGGATGCACTAATTCCTTCCAGAAAGTGATGCAGAGGGCTGCTCAAGGGAGAGGGCCTTTTTTCAGCCTGTTTTTCCTCCAAGATCATAACAGAACGGTCTTCATCCTCACTGTCTGAAACAATTCTTCTTAAGCTTTTCTTTCTATGGAAATGAAAGCTACCACTGCTTTCCTCTGATGCTTCGCTCCCTCGCGGGGAGTTATGTCGCTCTTCTTCAGCTGCGTGACTGGGTGTTCCACAGTTACCGTTTTCACTTAGCCACGTCTTTGTTGGAGATTTTTTTGTTGGAGATTTAGAAAAACTTTCTGCTTTTAGTTGGAAGCCCTTCTTTTCTGGGTGCTCCAGTGATCTTTCCCTATTTGAGGCATCTTGCCATCCCTCTTCAGACTCTTCCAAGACCAAATTGAAGTCAACTTGATCCTGGAGAGAAGGCACAGATGTATCCTCCAAGCTGTTTTCCAGCACATGGGACTTCTGGAGCCCAGCATGGATTTCTGGCATAACGCTTGGTAGACTTGGCACTGCGGCAGCCAAAGCTAGCTCAGGAACGTCATTCTGATCTGTCCCCAAGGCAGCATGAGGGCCGAGTACCCGATCTGACACTTCTGCATCTCTTAACCCTTTGGGATCATCAGCCATACCAGACTCATTAGAGGAATGCTGACGATGCCCAGACAAGCTGTTCCCTGCCTCAGTCAAGCTATCTGAATTTATGTGGGAGCACCGTTTCTCTTCAAGGCTCTGACTCTCTTTATCAAGTGGATGAAGTCCAGGGGATGATGGTATAATGCTTGATTCAAGATTTTTCTCGGAATCTTGCATATTGCGTTGTTTCACTGTCTTGCTGGTGTTAAGCAGCTCTATATCCATACTAGACACATCTTGCGCCGGTTTATCCTCATCCAAGTCCTCAATCATCAGACTTGTCATTTTGGAGCTGACATCAAGAACCTCCTTATCCTCTGTAAGATCAATAACTTTGTCATTTTCATCTTTATCAGCTACTGGCGGTGAAACAAAGTGATTTATGTTGTTCAACCCTGGAGACAACTTCTTTCGCTCGGAAACAAATTCTGGTCGTTTTTGCTGCATCTCTCCACAAGTGTTTCTGATCTCCTCCATCCTCTGGTCTCTAAGCTGAGACTCTAACTGAACTAGCTCGTGGGCTTTCTGTACCCTCTGTTGAATGTATTGATGGGCTTCTTCACTCTCAACTTGCTCCTCATGAGCTATTTCCCTTGTAAATATCAGGTCATGATCAGAAATGCCAAACATTTCCAGAGAGTGCAAATAAGCAATATGTTCATCCAGCTGCGGGTCAGTCTTTCTTTGGGTGGCATGCAAAGACTGCAGCTGGATCTGCGTTGCAGATGTTCGAGTATCTTCCAATGTGAAAAGCTCCCTTAGCTCCTGTTTGGAGAAATATCTAAACGGGTTCTTTTTGTCACCGGTAGTCTGTCTTATTAATGAATCCTTAAATACTTGTCGTCTGTATATCTTCTCTTCCACTGTACCACAGGTAATCAGTCTATAAATTACTACGTTCTCTTTTTGCCCAATCCTATAAGCTCTGTCTACAGCCTGAGCATCTGTAGCTGGATTCCAGCTGGGGTCAAAGATCACCACTCGGCTGGCTGCTGTTAAGGTTATGCCAACACCACCAACTTGCGTGGTGAGCAGGAAGACGGAGTAGTCCTTGTTGCTCTGAAAGGCATTAATGCGCTTCTCCCGCTCCGTTAGGTGGGTTACCGTTCCGTCAATACGCATGATCTTGAATTGCCTGCGAGACAAGACATGCTGTATGATATCCAGCATCTTCCTCGACTGCGAAAATACCAGGGTTCGGTGGCCCTCCTCTCGTAGCCTTTCTAGAAGTCCTACAAGGAACAGCATTTTCCCAGACTCCTGAATCACAGTCTCATCTGAGAGGTGATCTATTTTATTAGCACCCAGAAGCATACCTTCTTCACTCCTGTGATCCTGCTCAGCATACTCCTGTTCTTCCAAGCCCAGCTGGATACACGCTCGTGCTGACAGAAGCCTGGGGTGGTCACACAGCTTCTTCAAGACAGTCAGCTCAGCCAAAGGTGATCGGCTGGTCATCAGCACTTCTTTCACATGATCCAGGGAGAGAAAGTTCCTGTAGATTTCTTCCTGCACTGGTGCCAAGTACACCCACACAACAAAGTCATTTTTCCTAGTGAGAGATGGCATGACAGGAGCACTATTCTCACTTGGATCCTCAGGAAGAGGAGCATCTCCTTTGTCAGCCCAGTTGGTTTTGATATCTTGTTTGGTTCTTCTGAGGAAATACGGCTTTATAATTGTCATTAGGTTCTCAGATATCTTTAGCCCCAGTGCTTTCTCACCTAGAGTTGCATCCTTCTCCCTTGCCCTAGTAATAGGGTTCTCATATTCCATTCTAAAAGTTTTGGCCGTTCCCAAGAGAGAGCCTTGGCATGCAAAGTCAAACAAGGACCACATTTCCCGGAGGTTGTTCTGGACTGGGGTGCCCGTGAGGAGGAGGCGATGTTTTGCAGGGATCGCATATACGCACTTGGTCGTTTTGTTAGAAGGGCACTTGATTTTATGTGCTTCATCGAGAATGACATAGTCCCAGACAAACTCCTGATCATGGCTGCTGGCAAGCTGCTTCCAGTTGTTAATGAGCATCTGGTAGCTCGTAACGATGATGCCGTTCCTCCTCTGGACCCTCTCCAGGTTCCTGGTGCGCTCCGTCTTGCTGCTCCCGTGGAACTCCTTGACGCGCAGGCCGGGGGTCCAGCGAGCGAACTCCGCCAGCCAGCTGCTGACCAGGGTGGTGGGCATGATGAGCAGGACGTGCTGAATGAGCTCAGCATCGAACATACCCGAGAGAAAGGCGATCACCTGGATGGTCTTACCCAGGCCCATATCGTCCGCCAGAATGCCGCCGGGCCTGCCCTCCCGGTGCAGGCGGTACAGGAAGGCAACGCCTTCCCGCTGGTGCTGGAAGAGCTTCCCGTGCACCTCCCCGTAGATCAGCAGGCCGCTGCCGCACACGTCCACGAAGCCTTCCTCCTCCTCGTCCTGCTGCTCGGCCGCCGAGGCCAGCACCTCCTCCACCCGCTGGATGCGACCCCGCAGCTTCTCGCTGGGGCGGATGGCGGCCGCCAGCCGGAACAGCCGCAGGGCCTCCTCCAGCTCCCCGCCGCCCGCCGCCGCCTTCGCGTCGTTCACTAGCCTGCAAGAGCAACCGTGGGCACCGACCGCACCGGGACGGGTCGGGCCCGGCCCCGGGACACCCCGCGCCGCCATCCCCGGCCCCGGGACCTCCCGCGCCGCCACCCCAATGTGCCCCCGGGCCCTCGGCCCTCCGCCCCCGGGGCCGCCGCCCCCTGCCCCATCCCGTCCGCCCCGCTCACCTCCGGTACTGCTCCTCCTCCTCCTCCGCCGCCGCCGCCGCCGCCGCCGCCGCCGCCGCGGCCCCCCCCGGGGCTGCCATAGTGCCCGCGCTCCGGCTGCCGCCCCGCGCTTCAAACGCCCGCGTTTCCCATCCTGCCCCGCGCTCCTCCGTTGGATATGTAAATGACGGACGCCCTCAACCAGTCAGCGCTGCGGAGGGGCGGGGCATCGGAGCGAAGTGACAGCGCGGGGCGGGGCCGCGCCGCTCCGCCCGTACCTTGTCCTGGGAGTGGGGCGAGGGGTGGGGGGGAGCCGACACGGGACCCGCGTCCGCGCCCCCTCCGCACGCCACGCCGCGGGGGGCGACACCCCGGGACTGCCGCACCCACAGCCCCCTTCGCGGTCCCCCACGCCCTCGCGAGAACGCGCCCCCGCCGTTCCCATGGCCCCGCCCCCCGGGGCAGCCCCGCGCCCCGGGCGCACCGCCTCCCTGACAGAGCGGGTGGGGCAGTCCGCCCGCCGGCAGGGGGCAGCGCGGCGGGCGCCGGGCGCCGCTCTACGCCGCGCCGGTGACCAGCGCGGAGTCGCCGGGAGACGGAGGCGCCGCCATGGAGCCGCCCGCCGCGGCCTGTGGCCTCCTCGTATCCGCCGGGGCCTGCCCGGGAGTGGGGCGGGGTGCGGGGGGCCGGGGCCGGGCGGGCGGAGGGCACTCGGCGGCGGTTTCCTTAGCTGCGGCGCAGAGCGTGACCGGCACGGAGGTGCGGGCGGGGCGGCGGGAGCCGTGCGTGCTCAGCCTGGGCCGGCGGGGCGGCCGCTACGGGTGAGCGCCGGGCCGCGGCGGGGCGGGGGGCCGGGACAACGCGGTGCCGCGCCCGGGAGGCGGGAGGGCTGGGCCCCGGTTGCCGGCTGGGCGGTGTTACCGCTGCTGGGGCTTGGGGGGAGGGTCGGTTGTGCCAGTGAGTGGGGCCGGCGCCGCCGCCGGCGGGGCTGGAGAGGCCGGTTGCGGTGGTGAGTGGCGCCGGTGCCGCCGCCGCCGGGGCTGGGGGGCCGGGCTGTGCCGGTGAGCCGCGCCGGCGCCGCTGCCGGCGGGGCTGGGGGGCCGGGCTGTGCCGGTGGGCGGCGCCGGTGCCGCCGCCGGCGGGGCTGGGGGGCCGGGCTGTGCCGGTGAGCGGGGCCGGTGCCGCCGCCGGCGGGGCTCGGGGGTGCGGGCGCCTCGTCCTGCCGCGGCTCGTGTCTCAGGCCCGGTCGCCAGGCCCGGACCGAGGTGGCCGCGGCCGTCCTGGGAAGCGGCAGATCCCGTGAGCCGCGGAGCTGAGAGGGGTCGGGGACAGAGCGGGTCCTGGCGGCCGCCGCCCCCGCCGCGCTCCCGCTCGGCCCGGGAGGCGCCTCCCGCCGGCAGGAGAGGGCGACACGCCTCCCAGCCGTGCGTGGCCGCGGGGGGTCCCCGAGGAGCCGGAGCCCCCGCACGCTGAACCTGCCCTGAGCAGTGAAAGCGAACGGCGCTTGCTTTCTCACCCCGCGCCCGTGTGTTTGCGCCCGCGTCCCGGGCGGCTCTCGGCTTTTTCCCCTTCCTCGCCTCCTGTCCCAGTAGCACAGCGGCAGAAATCAGACATTGCGTTTCGCTGTAAATACGGCTCTTGTGACTAAATTAATGTCTGCGTATGGGGAGGGCATTGCTTCTGTGTTTTTACACGCCTTTTCTCTGTCTCCAGGATAGTTATCCATTCCCAGAAGAAAGAAAACTCTGTCCCGGAATACATTCCCATCAACAGCCGCTTTAAATGCGTACAAGGTACTGGCTCCCCTGCAGTGGCAGCAACCCACCGCTGTTTATTGGCAAAACCCGAATTTAGTGGGGTTTCTTGGCGTGCCTCTTGAGCACCCATGTAGATTGGATGCTTCCCCGTGAAACTAAAACTCGCGGTTTATGGAATCCTGCTTCTTCCTCATCCAAGTGGGTAGTCTTTCCACGTCAGCATGAGGTTGTGAGGAACTTGGCAGGTTCAGATGAGTGGCGGGCTTGGCGTTGTACAGAGCCAGCATGTTCACCTCGTCTGCAATGGCTGACATTGGGTGTCTGCTGATGTTTCTCTGTCTTATCCATAATGGCAAGAGCTGGGAGCTTTAGTGGGGTTCTTGCGTGTTTAGAGCAAAACTTCTGTAAGGTCTGGCAAGCTGCCAAGCCTGAAGAGCCACCCCTGGAATGGGAAAGAGCTCGAGGCCTTGTCTTGGAAGAACGTACACAGCGGTGTATGTCCCTGGGGCAGATCCTCGCTCAGGAATAAAAGCACCTTTCCCTGGATTAGTTTACACCCTTCTTCGTGACTCAGTGTGGTTCTTCCCATCACTTTTGCTGTGTAGAGACAAGCTCTGAGGTTCATTGTCAGGTTGGCCTTTCCCAAAGGAGCCACACTGGTGTGGCACAAACCACCCAGGTGCGTGAGAACTCTGAACAGTAGGAATCTCCCCTCTGACCTTTTGATTGTGGGAAGTGGCTGTCCAGATACGGCCATTCTTTCTGCCAGAGCCATTTTTAATAGTATAGGTGTAAATTAAAGGTATTTGTTCCTTTGTTAGGACTCTTTTGTGGCTAGTTGCAGGCAGCATGCTTTTTTTTTTTTGAGTGCTCTGTTACCGCAGCGTTCAGTGTTGACTCTCTTGATCCTGTTTTTCTCTTTTTCAGAGGCAGAAGAAACTCTACTGATTGATATAGCTACAAACAGTAAGTTTTATAACCGCAGTCACGTGGCTAAAGCTCCTTTCAGGAGACAGGCTGCCTGTTGGGCGCTGACATGAGCTTGTTTTACCTATCACTTCATAATCTTCTCTGTATTTTGTGTTTGTCTTCAAGCAGGGATTTCCTCTAATGTTGTTGTCCGGCTCTTTTACACAGTTGTCATGACAGACATGGTCTTAAATGCCCAGACTGAAGTATTGGCAACCGGTCAAGCTTTAACTTCTTAAATCTTTTCTCAAGGCCCTGCATTGTACTCTGAGCCATTCTCATCTCCCTTCCATTTCTTTGACCTGTACTTGATCTTTTTCAAGGTCAACAACACTCTGTCTAGTCACCAATTCTGCTTTCCCTTTCAAGAAGTTTTTGTTACTACTTTCAGAGCTCTGCGAGGTCACAGTAGGGAGAAGTGTTCCTAAACCCAGGAAAACATGACTGATGATACCCCAAGCAGGGGCAGGGGATCTCAGAAGTACAGGGAAACTAACTTAGGTGCAGATTTCAATCAGAAACAATAGGTGAAAGTTGTCTTTAATTGATGAGCCCACGGGGTGCCTGGAAAGCCTGCATCTCAGGGCATAGTATCTGTGAACGAGCCTTGACTGACTCTGTGAGTCTGTGTTTATGCCCGAAGCAGGCTGTAAGGTCCGGATACAAGGTGACGAGACAGCGGAGCGGCTCTTTGAAATCCCTGATGAGGAGCGTTGCTTAGGATTCCTTTCAGAAGTGCAGAGCATACAGGAAGGTAAGCAGAGCTACAGTTGTGTTTGTGAAATCCTCTGACTGCCAGCAGTTTCTGACAGGGCTGCTTGGTTTTTTTTACCAGCCCACCTGAAAGCATCTCCTCCTGAGCCTAAGGACTCAGCCATCTGGCATCAGGCGGAGAAGAACCTCCCGGGTCTATCGCAGGCCTCTTCAGGTACTGTCACCTTTGTGTGCTCTGTGGGCTGTACAGTGATGGGGCACTTGGGGATCGGGAGCTGTGTCTGACCCTGCGCTCAGCAGCCTGGCCTCTGCCCCGTTTCCTCGCTTCACGTCACCCTGCACAAAATACAACATCTCGGTCCTTGGATTCTCTTGCCCTGGACCATTCATTCCTCCTTGAGTGCTGTCTTCTGCCTAGTGCCTTGGTTTGTGTATGTTAAGCTCCCTCCTGCCCTAACTTGTGGTTAGTACCCCTTTCTCTCATTCCCTTAGTCGTTGGAGTCGAGATATTGCTATTATCATTTGCTTTTTCACTTTCTGCGGAGTTATATTTTTTTTCTTCTTGATCGGAGCTGTTTTAAACTGTTTCTCAGGGCATTGTGCTTGGGTTTTTTCATTATAGGAGTTCTGGGGTTTGAGGATGACTTCAACACCCTAAGCCTAGAAGAGAAAAGAAACATGCAAAACTACCAAACAGGATCTCGCCGGGAGCCCCCGCCTCCTCCTGTGCTTCAAAATAGGCAGTAAGTAACATGACGAACCTGTTCCCTTTTTTCCTTCTCTTCCTAGACAGCAGAATCGGTTTAATTCTGCTCTTGCTTCCTCCCTAGATTTCACCGAGAGAGAGAAGGTACCTCTAGAGACCAGCCGAAAGTGACAAACACTATGCGCAAAATGTTTTTGCCCAACACCCAGCTGGGACAAAGAGAAGGCCTCATCAAACATGTGCTTGCCAAGAGAGAGAAGGAATATGTCAACCTTCACAACTTCAGGTTAGGGCTGTGACTGAGGAACAGTGTGCATAGAGACAAAGCTGTTGAATCTCTTCTGTGAACTCACATCTAGCCCAGGTTTGAAATCTGACAGCTGCTGACATGTGGCCAGCTTGGGTGGCAAAATGAGGATTGGTGCAGGCTGGAAGTCAATAAGTGCCTGCAATGCAGCTTCTTCTGCATCTTTTCCCCTATATGTGTCAGATCTCTTGACTCTCAAGGAAGACTGAAGTGGTTGGGCAGAAAGAGGATAAAGACAGCAGTCCCGCTGCACTATCTTAGTGTTGCCCCATGTGACATGATGTTAGAAGAGCCAGATGTTCGCTGGCCTCAGGGAAATGTCTTTAATTTTTAGCATTCTGCAAAATCCCTGAGATGAGTGTCACTGAAAACGAGCCAAGCCTAGAAGAATTTTTGGTTACCCCATAGTTGGCATGGCCCTGCACGTGGATAGCTCACATGTTGTGTCTGCTCCCAGCCTGAGTGGTGCTGCGCCTGCACTGGAGAGACTGGGCTGATGCGGTTGTTACTGTGTTTTCTAACAGTTCAGCTGCTTTTGTGTTGTAGATTTTTTGTGGGAACGTGGAATGTGAACGGGCAGTCTCCAGACAGCAGCTTGGAACCCTGGCTGGTGTGCGACCCAGAGCCTCCAGACTTCTACTGCATCGGGTGAGTAGCAACGGCCTCGTATTTACTTACAGTGCTGGGTTCCTTGTTGCTCTGCTTGGACACTGCTCTATTTGTTTTAAGTTCCTGTCATGTTCTCAGAGGTTCCACAAAGGTGAGCTGTGTCTCAGAAGAGCTGTCTGAGGGGAAAGAGCCATTTGGATGAGGCCAAGTATCAGGTTAAACAAGGCTGCATGACCCAACAAAACAGATTTTCCTGAGGCATCCCCACAGCTCTCTGGTTGTCCTCCACCTGCTGTAATACTCCTCACAGAGGCGGTTGCTGGACTGTATTGCAGTAGCGTCTCAGAGGCGCTCTGGTGAAATTCTGCTGCTTTATTTAGCAAGTGGGGATAAGGAGCTTCTCTTCCAAGAAGAGCTGTTGCTAGAGGTTTCACATTGGGCCTTCCTGTAGAGAGAAGGTGATGTGTAGGAGAGGTGGGGTGTGCTAAGTTGGCTTGGTTCTTCAGGTTCCAGGAGCTGGACCTCAGCACAGAGGCTTTTTTCTACTTTGATTCTACAAGGGAGCAAATATGGCTGGCTGCTGTGGAGAAGTCCCTGCACCCTCAGGCTAAGTATAAGAAAGTGAGTTCTGTTCAGTGTTGTGGGGTCTTGTCGTGGAGTTGCCATGATCGGAAGGAAAAGAGAAATGGGCATCCCCTTTCCTCACCTGACCCAGAGCGATGGTGGGAGAAACGGAGGGTGTGTGCCTGGCACGTGCGTGCCTGTGGATGTGTCGCGTGTGCCAGATTACCTCTGGAGAGTCTATTTCTGCCCACAGTTGTGGGGGGATATTGTGGTTTGAAGTAGAAATGTATAGAGATGGAGATCAAAATAACTTCATAAAATGCAAGGTAGGTGTCAGGGAAGTAGTGTGTTCAATAGGATCATAGCAGCAGGTTGAAATTCTTTATCGCTTTTATCCCCTGACCTTTGTACTATAGAAACAAGGTGTGTCTTGAATGGGGAGATTAAATGAATAGCTTTTCCTCGAAGGAATGGGGTAATTTATGAGGTGAAATCTTCAGAGCCGCTGCCTTGGGACAGAAATCCTTCAGCTGTGGCAGCAGGACTTTATTCTGGCTGGCTTAGAGCAAGCCGTTGTCTTTTACCTCTGCTGTAGCAAACCGTTCTGCTGGAGGTACCAGCACTAAATACATTAAGGAGTTGCTCCTTCCTCCTTAGCCTGTGTGTTCACCATCACGCCCCTGTCCTGCTTGCTTTGAGCTGAGCCCAGTGGCATATGTCACGGGTAATCACAGCAGCAAAACAGAGCACTGTGCTGAGCTGAGACTCATCGAGAGGGAGCTGGGGGTCGTGACATGGACTGCAGCGAGGCTTGGGTTCCCGGCCCTTTTAGGTGAATTTCTCCCACCCTCATGAAAGGGAGAGAACAGGATATGGCTGCAGACGGCAGGGGGAAGTGACTGAACCCATAGATAAGACTAGCGGTTGCATGCAAATTCCGCTTCTGCAGAGTGGACTGAGTACTTGGGCTCTCCCAGTTGGATTCTCTGATTTCAGCTTCTTCCCTCGCTACGTAGACTTAATTCCAACACATCTTAATGTTTTTATGCCTCTAAAGTGAGTGTGTAGACTGTGCTCAAGAAGATTAGGTCTTGTCACTGGCTTTCAAAGTCGTGACCCCACTGGTTTGATGGTACAAGGAGGTCACGGACTGGGAAGTACATTGGCTTAGCATGTGTAAAATAATCAGCGGCAGACCTGAGATCCCTGCTGGGACAGTGTAAAAGTGTAGTGTAAAAGGCTGAGACTTCACGAACAGGCCTGCTACGTTAATAAGTTTATTTTACCTCTCAAGGAAGCCCTGTTTGTAGGGAAGCACCAGAGTGGGGAGTGTAGTGAGCTCAGCACAGCTGGTGGCTATTGGGGGAGGACAGGTTGTCCTCCAGAACCTGGCTTTGGGACAGGAGGTCTTTTGGGTAGTGTTGCAAGCAGGGATTGAGTACAAAACACCCTGAGGGCTCAGGGAGAGCCAGAGAAGCAGAACATCAGGTGGAGCAGGCAGATCAGAACTGCATTTCCACTACCTTTCTGGGAACTCAGGATCCCTTTTGTTTTTGCAGGTGAAAGTGGTCCGTCTAGTTGGGATGATGTTGCTCATATTTGCTAAGAAGGATCAGCTGAGCAATATCAGAGAGATCATGATGGAGACCGTGGGCACGGGAGTCATAGGAAAGATGGTGAGTCACCAAGGCCGATTGGTTGCTTCCGTGTATCGTGCAAGAAACAGCACCGTCTGGTTTGGTTCACCTGCCTGTGCTCTCCCCGCCTCCCTGGTGCCTCACCTGCCCTTCCCTAATGACCACCGGTGCCTGCTCTCCCCAGGGCAACAAGGGCGGTGTGGCCGTGAGGTTCGCGTTCCACAACACAACCTTCTGCATTGTCAATTCCCACCTCGCTGCTCATGTGGAGGACTTTGAGCGGAGAAATCAGGATTATAAGGATATCTGTGCTCGGATGTGTTTTGTTTCCCCTGATGATAGTCTACCTCAGCTCAACATCATGAAACACGAGTAAGTTTATTTTGCTCTTTTCCCTTTTGAATTGGTGTCAAATAATCCAAACCAAGTCAGAATCACAGCAGCAGGAGATTTTGTGCGGATAAGTTTTCTGGGTTAATAATTTAACTGAAAAATGCCATGGCCTCTGGTGTGCTAGAGCTCCTGCAGTCAACCTGCGTGGTCACCTTCTCGCTGCGGTGACTAGTGCAACCTGTCTCTAACGGCCCCTTCCGTGCATGTTGTGTATAGCACATCCATTTCAGCAGGTTCCCGAGTCAGTGACTGAACGTTACAGGGCTTGAAGAACGTGAGGGGTTTTTTTTTTGTGATGGGAGCTGGGAGTATGAGCAGGGCATTAAAAGGGGCAGCAGGATGGGCAGAGGCGATGCTGTTTAGGATTTTTTGAGCAACAAGTGCTTACAGTACTGTTCCAGCTTCTTTTTGAAGGGACTGGATGATACACAGGCAATACTTGATTTTTTTGAAAAATTATTATTTTTAATTACATGAGGTGATATATAAAATTATAAAATAATATAAAATAATGAGGTGACAGTGGTGCTGAATAATCCAAATCAAACTCAGTCGTGTACAACCTGATACACATGATTAATACTTCTGTAGTTAATATTTAAACCATTTAAGAACTGAAAATAAAATGCAGGGTGGATTAGTACAGAAAAAACTTAAAATATTAGATTATCCTTGATAATCTACTAATTGAAATTTTGGGGTTTGACTATAAACAGGAGGAGCTTTGATACTAGAGAAGGGTTTAGGTCTTAATCTTGAAATGAGACCTTTATGGAGTAAAGAGCAAATACCACCAGAGTTCCTTTAGCCGCTGGTAGCGAGAAGGCTGTAGGTCTGTGTGAAAGCCCAGAGAGGCGCAGAGCAAGAGCGGATGCTGCTGAGGAGTGGCTGATGGGTGAACTGGGACAATAACATTCTGGAGGTCATAAACTCAACAGGAACCCAAGTCTGCTTTTGCCAGTTCTGTGTCCGTAGCCCTTGCTAGGTAGGTGATACAGTCAGGGCCTCATCTGGCTGAAAGAAAGGCAGCGGGAAACGAACTGGTAAAACCATGGTCTCACGCAGGGTATGAGCACGCAGGTACAAGCGCAGCGGCCCGCCTAACTGGTTGACAAGCAGGCTCTGCCTGACGAGCTCTATCATTGCCCTTTCTGTAGACAAGAAGAGCCTGAATCCTCATGATTTTGTGTAGCTTGAGAGGTTTTGAAGCTTGGTGAGATACATTGGTTTCACTTCATTGGAGAGCTGGTGGTGGTCTTGGGCTTTTTTCGGACTGAGGCAGACTCAGGTGTCTCCTGTTAAACTGTCTTCAGTCCCATGTGGGATTCCAAAGGAGATGGATGTAGTACTGAGGTATCTGCTGCCACTAGAAATTTCTGCTGTCAGACTCGATCTTTCATGTTTCCTTTTGTCTTCCATGTTTCTCAACCTTTACCACCAGTAGCCAACCATCTACTCTCCTATGCCCCTTCTTCCTCGCGTGGCCTGCGGCACTAACTATGGGCCCTTCTTCTCCATGTTTGTCTTTGTTTTCAGTGTTGTCATCTGGCTAGGAGACTTGAACTACAGGCTTTGTCTCCCTGATGCCAGTGAGGTGAAAAGTCTTATCAGTAAGAATGAGCTTCAGAAATTGCTGACATACGACCAGGTCAGTGAACTCCGCTTACATTTGCTCTGGGTGTCTTGGTGACATCGACCCCCGAAACAAAAACAGGGTGTACATTGTACTGGGGTTAACCGGGTGACTCGGGCGATTACCGTAGAAGCGTCTTTGCATGTCATTGGAAGAGGTTCTCTCTTACATACAAATTATGAGCTAGAACATCAGAATTTGCGACAGCAACAAAAGCTGCTGTAATCAGTGTTCTGGAAGAGGTATTGATTTGGAGACCAGCGCCTGTAGCCAAGGCGCTCTGCTCAGACGGTTTGACCTAAATTCTGCGCCGTGGTCGTCCCCGCTCAGCGTTTCTTTGCAGCACTCTGAAAACTGAGACAGCACCAGATGCGCCTTTAAGATGAAAGATTGTGCCTGTGAAACATGAGAGAAATAGTGTAATATCATCTCTGACACACAATCTAACAGTGAATCTGATTGATTCTGTTCTGCGGCTCATTTCTGCTGTACTGCAGAGCTTCATACAGAAAACAGCTGTAGATTAGATTTTTGTGAGGAAAACAACTAGGAAAAATTTCAGAAGAGTAAATGAGAAAAGGGAAGTAGAGTCAGGTTGTCAGCCAAGCGCACTCCTGGAGGGTTTGGCTAAAATGATTGGCAGTGAAATATTAATGATGGTGATACTTAAGCCTAAAAACTAGTGAAAGCATTTAGCACAAGTGAAGCAATTAATATTTCCTGAACTATTATTCTATGCTGTCTGCACGGTCTGGTAGGCAGCGCTGTGCCAATTTGCGTTCAGTCTGTTTAGAAAACATTCCACTGACGTGTTGAGTTTTTACCTTTGTTAAAGGTATAAGGTCTGAGAGGCAGTTTGGGGGATGTCTGGTGAATCCCATGGCCAGAGGTTGCAACTGCTCTGCGTATAGATCTGCTCTCTGGCACTCTGCTCTGTGTGTGTTTGGGGTGGGTGGGTTGGTTGGTTGGTGTTGGGGTTTTTTTTTTTGTTAATTTTCTAAAAGTGTTCTTTTTCTGCTTTAGCTGAATATTCAGCGTACTCAGAAGAAAGCATTTGCAGATTTCACCGAGGGAGAGATTAAATTCATCCCCACCTATAAATATGACTCTAAAACAGATCGCTGGGACTCCAGGTAAATCAGCTGCCAATGGACATATTTATCTAGGACGTAAAAAGCATTTCCTCACAAAACTTGATTTCCTGCTTCCTAGAGCTGGAAATCCCTCTCAGTGTTATGGTGATGGCTGGAGTGCACAGACAAGTTTGTACTCCTTTGTTGCCCCTACTTTCTGAAATAAGCAGACCCTGCATACGTTGACCAGGCACGTGCCTTAAACCTCAGTTGCTGCTGATGCCACTTGACGAAGGCGGGTAAAGCGTGAACTCGCAGGTGGCCCTGCACTGGAGGCGTTTTTCAGCTACCAGGGACAGACAAGTGGTATAAAAGAAATTAAAGAGATACGGAAACACTCTCTCTGAGTCATCCTGTCCCCTGACTCGCACACCCGCAGGGGTTCCTGCTTGCTGCTCACTGCTTGGTGCCTCCCACAGACACTTATGCATCTGCTGCAGAAGCTTGCTCTAAATGGAGAAACTCCCAGGAAGGAGGTTCAAACCATATAGCACTGGGATTTTACTCTGCCTGTGTTTATGAATCAGCACAGCAGTTAATCTGGAGAAGAACAACCCAGGATTCAGACTCCATAACATAATAGTAGTATCTGAGTAGACTTTCCACAGTGGAAACAATAAGTGATGGATCAGACTGTAGTGGGCAGAAAGATCTGGCAGCAAAAGAAATTAGTGCAGCTTGGGTCACAGTACACATGGCTTCAGGCTGTGGAAACAGTCTGGTTTGAGGTTATTTTGTTTCCTGATGCTGGAAAGGACAGGAATTTTAGCTACTGTATAGGGAAAGGGGAAGAAAGCGGAAGAAATAATGTAGTATTCAAGTTGAGGGAAGTGACAGGAGTTCATCCCATCACTGCTGATGCAGTCGTTGACGGTGGGGGTGGAGGGAGCTGCCTGGCTGGGAAGAACAACAGCTTGGGCGGCTTATTAGGATCGTTGGATTTCCCTGGTAACCTGTTTTTCTTTGTAGTGGAAAGTGCCGTGTGCCAGCGTGGTGTGATCGAATCCTTTGGAGAGGAGGGAACATAAATCAGCTCCGGTATTGCAGTCATATGGACCTGAAGACCAGCGACCACAAGCCAGTCAGCGCGCTTTTCTGCATTGGGGTAACTTTTTTATACGTCGGACCACAGAGTTGTCATGCATTGCTTCGGGAGGTGGTGTTAGAGTCAAAGGCACCTCTGCTAATGCTGTTGCAGGAGGACAGAGTACGTGAAAATTAGTTGTCTCCGCTGTGTAGGTGTGCTGCTGCTGGGCAGCTGAGCCAGCCTCTGCTCAGCAAACACCTCGGGCGCTGTGTTTTTCGCGTGCAGTGTGGCGTAGCTGCGTAGCACAGGGACAATGTCATGCCACAGTAGTGCAGGTGGTCGCCTGAGCAGGTGTGGTCAGGTAGTAAATAGAAAGGCATTCCCATTGACTGCTTTAATGGTGCTGCTTAGCTTCTGGGGTATGACCCATGATACCTAGTACTGGAATGGGTGAGCTGCTGTTTTCTCTCCTCCACAAGGAGACAGCAGAAACCTGTAAGTAGTTGTGCCGGCTGTTGCAATGTGCCTCTGATATGTTAAGAGAGTATGGCACTGTTTCACATCTGAATTTCTTTGGAGGTGAATGGCTAGCAGCGGATTTGGGTTTCCTAGCTTACCAAATAGGGACAGTCCATCTCCATTTTTTGCTATCTCTTGCTCCCTAGGCAGCTCACGTCTCCTTAAAGGAGAACCTTTCTCCTCCTCCCCTGGAGAATCATGAGTAATGCCATGGGATGCCAATGCTGTCCCACAGCGACCGCCCCCAGTAATGTCCCAGTAGTGTCATCAGTGGCCAGAAAGACGCTAGTAACATCTGTAGGGGGAAAATACGTGTAAAGTTGCATATGCAGCTCAGAGGTGCACCCAAGCGTGCAAATACTCTCAGTCTTTCAGCTGCACATAGCAAGTGCTTAGAGAAATATTTCACTTCTGCAGTTTACTCATGATCAAGAGAGTTCCTGTGAGGCTGGTCAGAAACTTTGCTGAGTGTTTTCTGATCTTCCACAGGTAAAGCTTGTGGATGAGCAGAAGTATCGGAAGGTGTTTGAAGACATCGTTCGTCTAATGGACAGAATGGAGAATGACTTCCTTCCTTCGCTGGAGCTAAGCAGGAGAGAAGTGAGGATGAAACCTGAATCACTGTCCACTTCCCAAACACAGCAACCTTAGAAGTGTTAGAACTACTTTTAAAGACTTCCATTCAGTAAACTGGATTCTAGGAAGCTGAACTTTATCTGTTATCTTATGATCAGACATTGGATTAGAAGGGACATCTTGTCTCGGCTTCTTGGCAGGTCTTCTGTTAGGAGTTCTGCATTGTGTGGGCACCTCTCAGTCGTGGGTTGCCACTGCAGAGTCTGGGTGCCTAGCTGCGTGTCCCATCGTGGCCACAAACGTGATTTGTGTTTTCTCTTTGCAGTTTGAGTTTGAGAATGTGAAGTTCCGTCAGCTGCAGAAGCAGAAGTTCAAGATCACCAATAACGGGCAGGTCACCTGTCACTTCTCCTTCATCCCAAAGCTCAACGATAGCCACTACTGTAAGCCATGGCTTCGGGCTGAGCCTTGTGAAGGTTACTTGGAGCCAGGTGAGTTCTACCACGGTTTCTACAGCGTGTGCTGGTGTAGACTGCCACCCCATCTCCGTTCAGTCTTTCCTGTGTCTCACCTTTCTTGCCCTCGTCCTTGTCTGTTTGTCTTCTCAGTTTTGTGGCCTTTGTTGCTGCCACTGTATGTTTGTCCTTGTCATCCCTTTTGGAGAGTGTCTTTGTGTTCTTGAGAGCTCCTGTCTGTTGCAGGTGAGAGCATGGACATCTCCCTGGATGTGTATGTCAGTAAGGACTCGGTAACCCTTCTGAACTCTGGCGAGGATAAAATTGAGGATATTCTTGTCCTTCACTTGGACAGAGGGAAGGACTATTTCCTTACCATCAGTGGGACCTACCTGCCCAGCTGCTTTGGCACCTCCCTGGAGGCCTTATGCCGAATGAGACGACCGATACGAGAAGTTCCAGTCACCAAACTCATTGACCTGGTGAGTAGCAGTGTTCTGGAGCAGCTTTCTTAGCAGGGAGAGAGCATATCCCTTCTGTTTGCTCCTAAAAGCAGGAGTAGTGGCCTTCAGCTTGGGTCAGCTGTGCGGGCTCTGAGCTGATTTACTTTTTCCAGAGCTTGGGTGCTCTTTTATTATTTCCCTCCACCACAACCAATGGCTTTTGACAGCCTGTGCTTCATCCCCTATTTCTGAGTAGGCTCAATATATTGTTTGGTGGGACAAAAAGAGTGATCCCAGCACCCTGTGTTTTGTGTTACTGCCCTGGTGGTGCTGGGTGGCACCGGTGTGTCGCAAGAGGTATGGTTGAAATGCTCTGCTCCGAGGTGCCTATGCTGCTTCTGCAGTGACGAGGGCTCCAGGAGCCTTTTCCTTCTGGACACTTGTGGCATTCGTACTGCTCAGGGTAAGGAGCAGGCAGAAGCAGGAGGATCGAAGAACGGACTTCGGTGCTGTTAGGTGTACTGGTGAGTACAACTCAGCAAACGGCCAGTCTCACAGCCTCTCTGGCCAGTTCCTCTCACACCAACCGCAGTGAGCAACGTCTTCTGCGGTGCAGAGATAACTGTTCCTCTCCCCAAGCTTCACTGGCCCCTAGCGTCAATATTCATCCTTCTGAAGCCACTTGCGTGTGCGTGAGGGAGTCCAGTTGTGCCTTTGTCACCTTTTATCTTTGTAGTATCTCATGGCTGTTCCTGAGATTAAGCCCCATTTTGGGGATCTTAATTCTTGTTTTCGGCCTGCATTCATTCCTCTCTTGTGATGGCCTTTCCTGGCCTTGCTTCAGTGAGGTTTAGCTGTTCCTGAGTTTTAGTCTATTTACCCATTCTTGTTTAGCCAGAAAAGGCATTTCTTCTTTGGTGACCTGAAAGATTAACCCAGTTCTTTTCGTTTCTGTGCCATGTGATACCTTTCCTCTCTTCTCATGTCTTGCAGTCTCATCCTTACGTGCATTTTTTTTGTCCAGTGAGCTGCTGCTTTTTCCACATCTGTATGTTTGACAGCTTCTTTTCCCATTTGCTTACATTTTCTTCTCTTCCCTTCAGCAGTTGCACCGTGCCTCTTGCTGCCTCTTCCAGTTCCCACCTTTTGTTGTAGGTGTCTACTTTTCTCACAGGCCCGATGTACAGAAAGGCCATTTTTATACCAGAATTTTGATTTTTGTAATCACAGGATCAAGCTAAGCAGAATCCAAGAGGGAAGATGCAGTGTTTGCCTCCTCAAGTCAAGCAGCTGATCGAGGCCTCGGGCTCCTCATACTTTTCAGGGTTTGACTGAAAGTCTGTCTCATTGTAGAAACATGTTGAACTTGATCTGGAGTGTCTCATCAGTCTTGGTGGCTTTTCCACCTGCTTTTTCCTGCCCAGTGCTCAGCACTGACTTCTTGCTTGATAGATAGGAACTCGGGCCTAGACTCCTAGCTTCTGCCCTCACAGGCACACAATATTACTTTTCTAAGTGTACTTTAGGTGACTTCTGCTTCCTTTACCTATAGGTTTCATTCTTCTGTTATTCAGTGAAACATACGGAAGTGCAGGAAGCAAAAAAATCAGAGAAGAGCCCCCTGTCCCAGAATCTGCAGCAAAGAACCAGTCTCGTGTGTCAGTGAGGTCAGTGTGACTCCAGTACTTCAGTCGGAAAGTGTTAAGCAAGCTCAAGGAATACGAAGTGTAACGGCCCAAAGCAAAATTTAGTCACTTAGGTTATAAAGCTGCCGTCATGTTAGAGCTATTTTAGGTTCGTGGGTTTTGATCATACTTGTGAGCTAAAAAAGCTCTTGGAGACGGGACGAGCTGAGCACTTTATGCAAGGGAGAGTGGTGCAGGTGCTGACTGTTCTGAAGCCCAGAAGCATTTTGGTCCAGACACGTGTATTTAGCTGGTGTTTAGACAGATGTGTGCGAGGAAGGCAGCGTGTTCGTGTATTGAGAACCATTTTCCCTCCTGCACTTACGTAGTGTTAGGGCTTGTCATTCACTGAGCAGTTTTCTCAGCCTGGCTGGACTGTATCTATGGTCTTCAGCCGAGGGAGCCCTGGAGAATGCAGGTCAGTAAGGGTCTGAGAGGCAGTTTGATGCAGGATAGCAAAGGGTAGGTGGGAGCTTGTTTGGGAGTGGCTCTCCTAGGGAGAAGCTGCTGACACTTGAGCATCTCGCCTTTGGGATTTCAGTGTTAGTGTCTCATCCTATTTTTTCTTGGGATCCTACTGTGGGCTTTAAAAAGCCTCTTGAAGAATCTTTGTCAGGAGCAGGTTGGTCTCACGGAGCTAACTGCTGAACAGTACAGGAAGAGAGGTGAAGAGCAGGGCACGCAGTCAGGTAGGTGGTAGTGAGACTGTTGAGATGACTCACACAGTTATGAAAGCAGCCTCTCTCCTGTGCAGCATGGCTATCTGGCGTCCCAAACCTGTGACTGCGGTCCCTCCCCCTGTGCCTTGGAAGAAGAACGTGTGCCAGTTTGTTTGGAGCAAGCTGTTCTCTGCAAGAGGCCGATCTGTTGTGGCTGTGCTAAAACTCAGCGAGCCTCCAAAGGAAGCAGGCACTGCAGAAGTCGCAGGGGAGCCGAGATGCTGCCCCCTCCCAGGTGTGCCCTGTGCCGTGGCGGCCGCAGCTATGTTTCCAGCTCAGTCCTTGAATACGTTTCGGTTGCTCCCACCCTGAAAGGTCAATCTGGCATAACTCAGCTGGGGCAACCTGCTTCTGCTTCCTCCTGCGGACTCCACTAAACAGTGTCTTACGCTGCCAGCCTGCACCGCACTGGTAAATGGATGCTGTGTTTCAGGATCACCGGAGGGATTGGACGTGCAGCCTGGAGGGGGCTTTGGCATGCTCCTCCTTGCAGCGTGTTAATGCTATTAGGCAGAGATAGGCGAGCAGCCTGGGGTTTTGAGCACAAACACTCATTTCCCTGACTATACGCAAAGCTGCTTATGGGGCCTGTTAGCTCCACAGCTGCCACACGCTCAGAAATACAGATTTAGCCTAGTGAATGTTTTATCTATGGCCTGGTCACAAGGGCAGATGGCTGAAATAATACAGGGGTATTTATTTCTGACCGGGAAGATTCAAGAAGGGGAACTTCTTCCTGGTGGACACTTCTCATCTGCCTGTGGCCTGACTACTTGCTAGGTAGTGAACAGTGGTGCTGCAAGACCCCTTTGAGGAGTTTGTAGAAATCCTGACAAGGTTGTGCATCATGTGAGCAGGATTTTTGCTAATGGGCAGGCAAATCTCTCACCGGAGGTTTAACTTTGGCCATGTCAGCAAAACGTGTGAAGGACCTGGCCTTCAGTGGGTTCTTGTAATGCAAATTAGATTTCTGCTTAATCTGAGAGTGCATTCTCTCTCTTAACCATACTTTTTCCTCTTCTCTCTTTCCCACTGCTCTCAGGGAGAAGACAGCTTCTTAGAAAAGGTAATGCAAGCAATTGCTGGGGAAGTCTGCTTCTCAATGACTTGTTTGTGAAGAATGAGGGTTTTCCCCTTGTTTTCTGCTGAAGAGGGAAGGGGAGGTGGGTGCAGAGGGAGCACTTGTTCCAGCAAAGCCTCTTAGCACAGCTGTGGGCTAGATGAGAACATGTAGGAGCACAAAGTGACCCCGTAGCCAAGATGGGCCAGCCCAACTGAGCTGCTTAAAGCTCACCAAATTTGCTTTGAGGAAGGAAAAAATACCCTCTTGATCCTAACAGCAATGACGGATATTTCCAGAAAAGATTAGCAACCTTTGGCATCTCTGAATTAGCTTTAACCACGTGCGTAAGGTGGGGTTCACCATAGCACCCTCTTCAGACAAGTGGAGAGAGGGCTGAAGCAGAAGCCTTTTGCTCTTTCCATCTTGATGTGTCCTTACGGAGGCTGCGGAAGGGCCTCGCATGGGAGGCCCTCATAGCCACAGGTGCCTGAGCAGGATCGCTGCTTTACTTGGCACTTGTGCTCTGCGCTGGAGGCCAAGCGAGTCAAATCTGTCGTTCGAGGAGCAAGTGGGAGATGCCGGTGTGTGCGTGGCAGCATTGTTGCCGCTCTCCCTGCACCAGCTCGGGTGTTCGGTAACTTGTTTGAGCTGGCTCTGTGCGGGCTGACTGGGCTGGGTGACTTGTCCCTCTCCAGGCTGTGACAGAGTAAAACGAGAGGGAATGGGTGTCCCCTCCCCAAGACGGGATTGAACTCGGGTGTTGAACCAGATAAAGCTCCCAGGCTCCTTCCTAGCAGCGGGGAAGGGAGGAGTTTGCTGCCCGTCTCCTGGGAACATCGTTTTGCAGAGCATCTTCCCGCGGAGCGAGCACGGACGTGCCTTGCCTTCCTCGCACACGGCAGGAGAGGGCGCTCGGTGCCTGGCCAATGCTCAAGGAAAACCGAAGGCCCAGCACTGCCGCCTCCTCCTCGTCAGCCCTGAGGAGCCCCGAGCCTTATCCTCCGCTCTAAGCAACAGGGGTCTCCTGCCTGGGGGTCTCCGCAGCCCTCCAGGTCATGCCAAGGGCATCCTGGCAGAGTCGAGTGCCCTCAGCTCCTGTGCTGTGATGCCCTGGCGTGGGGGGTTTCTGTTGAAGAGCCCTTAGTTCTCAAAGAGGGTTCACAGCTCTCACCGTTTCCCTCTTAGAGGGAAGTTGTAATGCGCTTGCCTAACGCGCTGCTTCCGAGCCTTCCCCGTGCGCTTGGGTGAGCGCGGCAGGCGTGTAGCCATGAGCCAGCACCTGCTAGCTGGGTAAAATCTAGCGGTGTGCGGGGCAAAGCAAAGCTATGCCATGCTGTATGGCAAGCGTGGCTACTGCCCGTGCTGGCGGGGCTTGTGCCAGCCTGAGGCGCCTCTGGGTACACTGGGGGAAGCCGAACCCAGCCCCAGCTGGCTGTGAGTGATCGTGTGTGCTGCAGAGGGATGGCGATCACAGTTGTCGTGTAAGCTGACAGCTGAAACAAAGTGCTTTGCGCTTGGCTTGCGGTGCTCTTCTCTGCTGGTGTCCTTGGGTTGTGTTCCTGCTTGTGCTGGTCTCTTCTGGGGGCTTCTGCTGAATGTGCTTCGGGAGACCTGTCCATGGCTTCCTCCCTGGGAGCGCAAGCGATCATAAAATGCAAGTAAAATCCAGCAAAAAACACACTGATCCCATTAAAGATTGGTGTGATGGAGATTTCTGAGCAGTTGAGCTTGTCAGCTGTTTTCCATGAGTAAGCGGGAAAACGTGACTATGGTGTCAGGGTAGTCTGTTCGGCAGAGACCTTTTCTAGGAAAATGAGGAAAGAAACTTTAGAAATCTGGATTGTTTGAGAGCCCAGAGGACAGAGGAAGTCAGGGCATGCAGGAGTTGGGAAAGGCATGTCGTTGGCTCTGCATCCAGAGATCAGCTGGGTGAGTGGGGTGCAGTGGCTGGATATAACCTAAAATGTGGGAGCTAATGCAGCAGAAGGACTCGCTCCAGTCCCTTGGGGTGGGAGCTGTGATTTGGACAGGCCGTCTTGGCCGGCCAGAGACCCATCCTGGGGGAGCTGGTGTGGCTGGGGGGAGCCCTCTGGGGTGCGGCGGAGGCTCTGGTGCGGTTTCACGGTGGGCCAGGCAGGTTGTTCTGTGGGGCGGCAGGAGGGAGTGGAGCTGGGACCTGCGGAGCGATGGCTCTGTGCTGGGAAAGCAAGGAAGGGCCAGATGAGTCCTGGGTCCTGCTTCTTTCCCCCTCCAGGCTTTCTTTACCAAGGCCCTTCCAGCGGGACTGAGGTTTCCCTGAAACCTTGTGTGCTCTTTGCCACCAGGAGAAATCGGTTCTGCAGATGGGCTCCCTGGACAGCGAGGATGGAAGTGAGGCGCCGCTGCAGGTACCGAAGGAGATCTGGCTCTTGGTGGACCACTTGTTCAAGCATGCCTGCCACCAGGTGAGGGAAGGGGCCTCTGGAGAGCTTGGTGACCTGATTCATCGGTGGCAGCTGGAGATCACCTCCAGTTTGGTATTTGTAGGGCAGGGCTTTTCCCCTGTGCCTGAGGCACTGGCTGGGCAGACCAGCGTTCACCCTGCTGTCACCATGTGCCTCGGCCTTTGTGAGGAAGGTGACTTTGTCCATCCATGTGCTGTTTTTGGCAGGAGGACCTGTTCCAGACTCCAGGCATGCAAGAAGAGTTGGAGCAGATCATCGACTGCCTGGACACCAGTATCCCCGAGACAATCCGTATCCTTGCTGCGCCTGACTTTCCCAGGAGCCTGCTGGACCTCAGCTCTGCTGGAAGAGCTCACTCTCAGGAGAGCTTGTCTGTGACCTTTAGCTGGCAGGGTCCCTGCTGGGGGGCTGGCTCCTCTCTGTCCCCCCAGAGATAACCTCTCTTGAAGCTGAACATATGCTGGCTAAAGCAGCCACGGGGCCAGAGCTCTGGAAGCTTCTGCAAGGCTGTGCCAAGCACAAGAGCTGAAGAGGGTGGACGCTGGGGAGTGTGATCCGTACAGGGGGCTAATGGAACAGAGGACTTCTGTGGGGCTAGAGGGTGGGCAAACGCAGTGCAGGGTGGATGGAACAGCATTTTCCATGGATGGGGGAAAATAGAGGAAAAGGAGGGCGGCTTTGGTGTCGGGGAGCAGTTCAGCAGGCAGAGAACTTGTAAGACCTGCAAGGAGGAAGCAGAGACTTGGCAGCTGGGAAGGAGGAGAGGCGGGGAGCAGGCTGGGGAGGGAGGTGGTCCATCTGCTCGGCATGCCCCTTGATTCCCACCGGTCCAGCGGGCAGTAACCACTCTGTGGCTGAAGCACTCCTCATCTTCCTGGAGGCTCTTCCAGAGCCGGTGATCTGCTACGAGCTGTATCAGCGGTGCCTCGACTGCGCGCACAACAGCCGGCTGTGCCAACAGGTGCGGTGCTGCCTCTGTCTCCGTCTGCCTGCTGCGGGCTCGGGGCAGCTCTCCCTGCTGCTGTGAGCTCTGCCTTGGTCCCGGGGCTTGCTGGGTCCTGCTCCCTTCCCATGAGCTGGCGAGGGGCTTTGGGAGCAGGCACTTGGAGGTTCTTTGCAGTGGGCAGGATGACCTGGGTGCTCTGGCAGTGCTTTCCTGTCCCACATCGGGCCTGCAGTCTCACAGCAGTCCTGGTGGCTTCCAAAGAGAGACCCCAAGTGTGCCCTGCGTCACCCTGAGCGCATGGGGAAGAGCAGCCCCAGGGAGTGGAAGAGCCTCTGCTGGTCTTAAGGGCTTAAGCGCCTGCTCAGAGCTGCGGTTCCTGTGCCTCCTTTAAGGACTATGACTGAGTGGCTCTTAAAAATAGCTGGTGGGGCAGCAAGCAAGGCTAAGCATGTTCTTGGGCAGAGGAAGAAGTTTTGGGGCACGGTTTCAATACTGGCATCAGGAAGCCTCTTGTCCTAGTCCTCATGTTGCTGCTGTGCAGCCAGAGGGGTGAGAGCTGGGATCTGACTGCAAATGAGTGGGAAGCAGCCCAGGGCAGTGGTGGTTTTTGCCTGGTTATCCTAGAGGCAGTGTTACCAGGAGCCAAAGCCCATGAGTGCCATCAGCGCTAGGCTACAGCTGGAGGCTTGTTGCTTGCTTTCTGGGCCTGTGGCTCACGCCAGCAGTCACACAGTGGCCTCAAGGGAGCAGAAGGGGGAAGGTTCCCTGTTGAGTCGAGAGCACCACAGTGTGCCCAGGCTGCAGCGATGTGAGCTCAGGGAGCTTCCTGCCTCTGTTTTCTTCGCAGGCGATTTTTCGGCTGCCTCGTTGCCATCGCAGCGTGTTTCAGTACCTAATGTTGTTCCTCCGAGAGCTGCTCAAATACTCAGAAGAGAACAATGTCAGTGTCACCATGATCGGTAAGCGTGTCATTTCTCTGCTCCGCTCCTGCTGCCCTCACTGAAACATAACCCCTTCCTGGTGCCGTTCAAGGTCTCAGTTCCTGACCAATAAGTAATTTTGCCTGCCTCTGCAGCCGCCTTGTTCTCCAGCCTCCTCCTGCGCCCTCCACCCAATCTGATGGCTAAGCAGACTCAGCAGGACCGCCAGCGTGCCATCAACTTCCTCTACAGCTTCCTGCTTGCCGGGGATGAGGAGTGATTCCTGCCCGTGTGCCAAAGCTGAGACCCGTGCCGCCAGCCTACGCTGAGGCCGGGCCCCTGACAGCTCCAGAAGGGTAAAAGGCTCTAAGCTACTCCAAGTGCCGTGTTTACAGTTGGAAGGGACGTGTTCCCCTCTCCTTCCCGCTGCTGTACCCTATGCTGCAGAGGACCTGCACGCTCATTGCACTGCCATCCGTGACAGGAGCCTCCTGCTTTCTCCCTGGGAGCTGGGTGGATCTGTTGATACCCAAGCACTGTGCCAGCAGCCCGATGGTTCCGTGGCAGTGTCACCAGTTCCCCGAGTCATGCTTCTCTCTCCTTTTCACCCCCATCTCCCTGGAGCTATTTGGGGAAGAGTAGAGACTGCCGGTGCTCTTGGAGGGCCGTGGCGCGGCTGGCTGGTGCTCAGCCTGCACGCTGTGTCCCTGCAGCGGCGAGGCATGCGTGCTGGTGGGTACTGACTGCTCTGGTGAGAGCCCTGGGCTCTGCAGGCTGGTGCTGGGCGCGTGTCACCCGCGGCCACGCGGCAGGCCAAGCCGCCTCTGATGCCCCATCACTGTGCTATGAAAGCTGGACCGTGGCTGTCACAGGAGGTTACCTGGGCGTTTGGCCTCTTCCCTTCAGCAGGGCGTTCTTCTCTCTCCTCCCTCCTGGGGTGGTCTGTGCACTCCCTGCCTTCTGCCACTGTCACCTGGGCCCTGCTCTCCTCTCTCCCTTCCCCTGTGCCCCAGCTTCCTTCTGGGACACGGGACGGCGGGTGGCTTGGAGGGGCCCAGGTCAGGTAGGGCAGTGGGCTGCGCTCGGCTTCTCGAGGGGTGTCCCCTCGAGGGGTGTGTGGCAGGAGCAGGATGCAGCTCCTCCCTCCCAGCCCGCATGCAGAGCCGCGGGAGTCGGGCCGGCGCTGGGTGACCGGGGTGGCGATGGGTGCTGTCCTTCCCCCCCCTCCCCAAGGCGCTACCGGAGGGTGCAGGCTGGGGGGAAAATGAGCCAGAAATCCACCTCAAGGCGCAGAGGAGGGGCTGAGGGGGTGTTGTGCTGAGGGGGGGGCCCCCACAGTGCCAGGATCACACGCAGGTGGGGAGGGGACACCCCTGGGGGCTGGCAACCGATGGGTGCAAGAGGGAGGCCTGTCCCACTGAAACACTAAGCAGAGTCCTGCCTGCTGGGGCCGGGGGCTGTGTGGCCTCGGCTGAGGGAGGCCACTGCCAGAGCCGTGGGGTGGGGAGACTGCAGTTCCAGAGCCCCTGCCAGTGCCTGTGCTCCACCCGCGGGTGTCTGGGGGGCACCGTGGTCCCCTTGTGCTGCCTGAACTGCTGGGGGCTCCGCTACCTTGTGGCTCTTTATTGTTTTCTTTAAAATTTTTAAATTACATAATTTATTGGGAAACTGTTCGTTCCAAATAAACCTCCGTTGTGCAAGGTTTTGCAGGGCTGCGCCGGGTGCTCGCACCGAGCCTGCCGTCCCTCACGTAGCTCCGCGCCGCGCGGCCTGGGGGTGGCTGCGGCTGGGCCGCAGCGTCCCCGTGATGCAGAGCTGCGGCTCGGCTCCGCCGTCATCCCCGCCCGGGGCTCCGGGGCTCTGTCTGGGGGCCTGGAGCCTTCCAAAGGCAGCTGAATCCTGCCTCGGGCTCTCCCGCCACTCTGGCAGCATGCCGGGCAGAGCCAGGGGACAGCGGCAGGGGCTCCTGTTCCCCTGGTTCCTGCTGGTTTGGCTCCTGCTGCTGGGCAGCAGCTTGCAGGCTCCTGACGTGCAGCCCAGCGCCGGGGCTGGCACAGCGGGGGAGCCGGCACGGAGCAGGGCCTGGGGAGGGCTGGTGCCAGCCCTGGCAGGGGGATTTTGCAGGCCCACGCAGCGATGCCCGTGGAGCCCAGGTCCCTCCGGCCCTGCTGGCTCAGCAACTGGAGCAGCGGTGGAGAAAGCAAGCGCGTCCTGCTGCAGGAAACGGCCACTGGTGTCATCTCCATCTGCTTCCTGCCGGCTCCTTGAGAGCAGGGCTGTGCCCGGGCAGCTGCTCCCAGCCCCGTCACGGAGGGGACCAGTGCAAGGTGCCGGCATTGTTCCCGCGGCCGCCACATTCCTGCCACTGCCGGCGGAAATGCCGGAGCGAGCACGAAGCCCTGCCGCTCCCCGGGGATGGGGCTGAAGGCTGGGCCTGCTCATCCTTCAGGCTCGGCCAGGGGCACGGGGGTCCTCGGGGGAGCCCTGGAGGCTGTTGGGGTGCTGTGGTGCGCCCTGCGTGGAGGTGGGGGGCTCACGCACACCTCTCAGCCCACCACGGGCATCGGGGGACTGGTGGATGCTGATGATGCCTGGATGGTGGGACTGGCGTAGCTGGTAGCATCCCAGCAGCGGGCACCTGCCACGAGCAGGCAGGCTCAGCCTGTGATTTTGGCGTGGCCAGTGTTCCATGTTCCCCCTGGATGTCCATCACCAGCCCTGGGCAGGGCGCTGAGCCCTGCCTGTCCCCTGGGTGCAGCCAGAGGCCCCCAGCAATGGTTCATCCCATTCCCATCCCCTCTCGAGCGCACCTGGCATCCTTGTTTCCCCAATCAGCGAGAGAGGACCCAGCAGAGCACCTGTCCTCGCCACGCCAGGACTGGCACCTGCACGCATGCCCAGGGACAGCAGCCCCAGGGACACTCTGCCCTTGTGCCCCACCGCCCACACTGCCGCGGCTCCCGCCGCGGCGCAGGGGCTCGGGCACTGGTGCAAGGGAGCTGCCACGGCATGCAGTGCTCGGGGAGCATGGCGGAGCCTGCAGCCTCCCACCTGCCTGCGGGCAGTCAGCCAGGCCAGGAAAAGCCAGAGATTCCTTAGGTCTCCCAGCCCAGGAGCCTTTTCCTCCAGCACCGGCTGGCCACAGCCCAACCGGGGGGGTCCTCCCTGGCCTCCTCCTTCCAGGCTGGCGCAGGAAGGCTGGGGTCAGGCCTCAGCTGTGCATCCCCTGGCCGCAGCCCAAGGCCCCCACACTCGGGGCTGGGCGATGCCTGGCGGGGCTGTGGAGCATCGGTGCCTCGCCAGGCATGGGCCGCAGCCATCTGCTCCAGGGGAGGCTGCTGGGCTGGCCCCCCGCTGCCTGTCCCGCCTGCACCCAGGCACCCCGCTGCGGGAGTTTGTGGGCAGGGTGCTGGGTGCCTGCAGCCGGTGTGGGGGAGACCCATCGGTGCTGGGGCTGGTTTGAGATGCGGGGGGAGAGCCCGCCCAGTTCAAACCATCAGCAGCAGCACCATAGGGTAGCAGTGGAGGAATGGTACCCCCACCCCCACATCCCAGGCCAGCCAGAGAGGGAGTTGGGGTCAGCCGGGGGGGCTGTGGCCAGGGGACCACATCCTGCTCCTATCACAGCATCGGTGGCAACGCTGCCGCCGGCCCCGGGAGGCTGATGGGGCTGGAAACAGCGAGCTGGCAGCCATCACCCACCCACTGCATCCCACCGCGGGCACGGGCGGTGGCGAAGCGGGTCCCGGAGGCACGCGGTGCGGCCGGCCGCCACGGCGGGCGTGGGCAGGCAGCGTGGCAGGAGTGCGCTGGCGCGTGGCCGGGGAGCACATCCCTCCCCGGTCCCGGAGGATGAGCTAATGGAGGCCAGCTGGGCCCAGCCCTGCTTCCCCCAGGCTCTGCTCCCAGCCCCGCAGCTGCAGCCTTTCCGCTCCTCGGCGGCCCCTTTAACCCCCTCCCCGCTGGTGCTGCCACCCGCCCGTGCCCCCCATGGCTGCCATGCTCCCCTGCTCGCAGCCCCACCACGGTGCCGGCGCTGAGCTGCCCTCCGCCAAGGACGTCGCTCATGGGAGGCCTCCTGCAAACAGTGTGTTGTTTGGGGGCCCCGCGCAGGCACTGCCTCACTTGGAGATCCCGGCTGGGGCTGGGGGAGGTCCTGTCCTGGGGGTCCCATCCCTTTGCAGGGCTCAGCCCCCACCTACAGGGACCCTCAGTCTGCTGAGTCCTGACCCACTGCCCCCCTGCATGGTTCCTGCTTGCTTGCAACCCTGGGCAGACAGGGACAGCAGGGATGGGGACACCAGGGTCAGGGACACCAGGGATGGGGACACCAGGGACAGGGATGCCAGGGAGGGAGGTGCCAGGTACCAGGCACCCACAGCTGCTCCTCTCTGCGGCACTGTGCGGGCAGCTGCCCCGGGCTGGTGGGGTCAGGCTGGGATTTTGCAGCCACTGGGGCTGCCTGAAGACAGCAGCAGAGTCAAATGGAACCAGTGAGAGAGCTGTGCCCAGGACTGGGCTGCCATCCCGCAGCAATGGGGTGCCCGCCTGCCCTTCACCAGGGGCTGGAGCATCCCGGCGAGGCGCTCGGCAGCAGGCAGAGCCAGCTCCAGCAGCTGCCTTGCGATCCCTGCCTGTCCTGCTGGCCTCATCACCCCCCTGCCAGGGCCAGGCCAGGCGCAAACCCTCCTCGCTGCCGGACATGGGTGCTGCACCCTCAGCTTCACCCGCTCCCGCGGGCGCTGGTAACCACAGCAACGGCAGCATCGCGGGAGCAGGGCAGGAGCACCCACGCCTCCCTTACAAGGCGCGGCCTCACAAGAGCTGTCACCCCAGCAAAGGCCTCAGCTAACGGGCTGCTTGAGTCCCCAGACCCGGCACGGACAGTGCCTGGGGGACAGCAAGCAGGATGGGCCAAGCCACGTCCCCTCCTCCGGGCATGAAGCATCCCCCCAGCATGAAGCCTGTCCCACCTCCTTGCGCCCCGCTTTTACAGCAGTTGTTACCCCTCAGCCCTTCGTCACACAGCTGATGCCCGCCACGGAGGAGAACTCAGGTGAGCAGAAAAATAAACCCCAGAAGAGGGGTAAAGGCAGGGGAGGTTTGGAGAAGCGTTTGCAGCCAGGGTCTTCCCTCCACGGCCGAGAGTCCCCCCCCAGCCACTCACCCCACGCTGCTCTGGCTGGAACCAGCAGCCCTGTGCCCTGCCAGCGTCCCCTCCTCCATCCCCCAGCCCCTCTGCAAGCTTGGGGGATGCTGACCTCCTGTTTTCCCAATCTCCTCCCCAGTTTTACAGGCCAGGCAGCCCTGCAGCTTGTTTCTCTCTCTTTGCTGGGCATCTTCTCTGCCAGCACCAGGCTGGGGAAGGGGCTGCCTTGGCCCCCAGCACCACTGAGCAGCTCCAGGAGGGAGCAGAGGGCCCCTGGGAGCCCCCACCACGGGCAGGTGAGCAACCCCTGCCCACACCTCCAAAAAAAAGTATTTACTGTCATCATAACTCTTTATTATAAAGAGGTATTTACACAGAATATAATCTTTACAGACATGAGAGACACAGTCAACGGGACCCAGCAGCACTCAGAGCAAGGGGCCCTCCTTTGGCATCTATCAGTGTTTGACACAGAGACCCCAGTGCCGCCCCACTCTCCCACCATCCCATGGCTTGGAGCGGGCAGAAGGGCTCAGAGCCCCACTTCATGTCCTGGGTGGGCACCCCATGCCTCAGGGGTCCCCAGAAGGTAGGTCTGCCAGCGGGAAGGACCCCACGTTCACCGGGGAAGGGCGGGCAGCTCACCCAGGGTACAGGATTAGCACCATGGGAATAAATAGACCCCGCCCCAGGACAAGCTGTGTGCTCACCCCAGCATGCGGGTGTGTGGCACAGGCAGGGCAGGAGCCCCCAGGGAGCTTGCAGACCCCTGCAGAGAAGCTCCTCTGCCTGAGAAAGTGCTTTGCGCAAAGCCCAGCAAGTCGATGCCCAGGGCAGCCCCACACGCCCCGGGACAGGGGCATCGCAGCAGTGCCCTGCCCCACCACGAGCTCCATGGGCGACCTTCTCCCAGCCAGCCCAGGAGGCGGGCAGGGGAGGCAGGAGGCACCCACGGTGCCAGACATGGTGCCAAGGCCCCCAAGGACAGCCGCAGGGAGGAGGTGATGTCAGCCGAGGGCTCACAGGTGGGACCCCATGCTCGGGGCCGGGAGACGAGCAGAGCAGGCTAGGACACAGAGCGGGCGATGGGAGCCGCGTCCCTGGAAGGCTGGTGGCAACTCTGCAACACGAGCAAACCCAGGTACGTGTGAGTCCCCTCCAGGCCACAGCACGTGTGCTTCCTTGTGTCCCCCCCCCGCCCTGCTGCTCCTCACCTGCCTCAGAAGGGCATGGGGCCCTTGTGGGAGAGCCGGGGCCGGGGCCGCCGGAACCTCCGCCAGCCGCCCTGCCGGTGCCCAGCCCCACGCCGCGCGCTCTGCGGCCGCACCAGGGTTCGGATGAGGCCATCCTCTGCATCCTTCCCATCCGGCGCCTGGCCCAGCGGCCCTGGAGACGGTAGGAAGAGCATTAGCATTTTTCCTTGGAAATGTTCAACACCCATCTGGACTCAGTCCTGTGTCCCTGCTCAAACAGGGGGTTGGACGAGGTGATCTCCAGAGGTCCCTTCCAAGCCCTTCCATTCTTGGATTAGCTGGGTCCCCCCTACCCCGCACACGGGACGGGGATGCCATGGGGCTTGCCTGCACCTCCGCTGCCCGTCCCAAGGCAGGCAGGGCCGGGCAGCGCCGTCGGTTTCCTGAATTGCCCCCAGCAGGAGCCATTCGCCGGCCGAGTGTTTCCTGCGTGGAGGCGGCCAGGCCACCTGCACCGAGCATGGCCACCTCGTGCGGCCGCTGCCACCGGCCTCGCCAAGGGGCACGGAGCAGCCCAGCCCCGGGCTTTGGCCCCCAGCCCCCGCCAAAGCCACCCTCCCGTGCCCCGCTCCCTGCCAGCGATGGGCAGGGCCCACCGGGACCCTCGCCCCCTCTCCCTGGGCACTGCCCCTTCCCTGCAGCCTGCTCCCCCCCGGCCCCGGCCCGCCTGGAGAGATGCTCCGGCGCCAGCAGCGGTCCCAGCACCGCCAGTCCCACACCAGCACACGTGTGGCAGCGCCCCGCCGAGCCGGGAGCGGGACGGCACCGGGGCCGGGGCTCCCCGGCAGCACCCCGGCGGTGCCCGGGGCTGTCACCGCGGCACCAGGCGGGTCGCGCCCCGGCAGCCGGTGGCAGTGACGGCCCTCCGGCCCTCGGCCGGCTGTTGTTCTGCTCGGCCGCCCGAACGGACAGGGGGGGTTTGTTGGCACCATGAAAAGCGCTTTGTCCTGCCCAGCCCGGCGGCAGCGGCTCCCGGCCGGCACGGGCAGGGGGTGCCGGCCCCCCCGAGCGCCGCTTAGACCACCCTGCCCACGGTCACCCGGGCACGGTCCCCTCCATCCTCCCCGCCGCCAGCCCGGGCGCCGGGCGATGCCGGACCGGGGGAAGCGGGGGAGGAAGGGGCCCAGGACGGCGCGGAGCCTCGGTCGCCCCCCGGCCCGGGGGTCCCGGCACTCACCCGCGGCGGCCAGGGCGAGCCAGAGCAGCAGCAGCAGCGCCAGGAGCCAGCGCGGCGCGGCCATGCTGGGGCTGCGGGGCGGCGGCGGGGGCTGCGGGGCGACTGCGGGACGGCGGCGGCGGCGGCCCCGCTGCGGGGGACCCGCATTTGTAGGCGGTGAGAGCCCGGCCCGGCCCCGCCGCCCGCCCGGTCATGTGGCCGCCGGGCCCCCGGGGGGGTGTCCGCCCCCCGCCCCGCCCCGCCCCAGCACCCGCACCCCGCCCGGGACAGCCCCCCAGCCTAAGCCCCCCGCCCGCACCCCCTCCTGGGGATCCCCCGCCCACATCCCCCCCCTTAGCCTAGCCCCAGGGCTCTGGGACAGCACCCCACCACCACCCACCACCCACCACCCCCCGCAGCTTGGTTCTGGGATCCTGGAATCCCCACCCAGCCTGGATTGGGGACCCTCTCCCACTCTGGCCCCTGAATCCCCCTCCCAGCCTGGCCCACGACCTCCCACCCAGGTTGGCTCTGGGACCCCCCGCACCCAGCCTGGCAGCCAGACCCCAGCACTGCTGCCAGCTTGGCCCCAGCACCCCCACAAAGCCTGGCTCTGGGATGCCTCCTTCCATCCTGGCCCTGGTACCCCCCTCCCAGCCTAACCCTGGGACACTGAGACCCTCCACCTGGCCTGGCCCAGTCCCCCTTCAATCCCACCCTCCCCTTCCCTGGCACCCAAGGGGGCAGGAGACTGTCCTGGCACCCCTCCATGCCCACCACCCCTGGTGGCTCCTGCCCCTGTGCCCCCACTGCCAGGTGGTGCCCACAGAGGGGTCCGCCTGCCCCCCATCCTGCTGCCCCTCAGGTCATCCAGCCACTGCCAGCAGGGGCACAAACCCCCCTCTGCCAGGGGCACAGCGAGGGTGCCGCTGCCTGTGCGGGTAGGGGGGGACAGGCCACCACTGTGGGGTGAGCACTGCAGACCCCAGCTCTGCACTGCATGGCCAGGGCCCCCAGTGCACAGAGGTGCAGGCTGCAGGCACTAGACCTGTGTGGCCTGGGTGCTGGCTGAGCACCAAAGCAGCCCCTCATTTACCCAGGTGTGTGGGTCCAGCAGCTGGCACGGTGTTGTGGCGGGTGACAAAGGCAGAGCTGCAGTCTCCCGCAGCCTAGGGAACCCCTCATCTGCATCCGGGCGCTGCCAGGGAGGCCGTGGGGAACCACACACCATGCCAGGACATCACCCTTCAGCCCCAACAGACACTGCGGGGAGGTTTGGGGAGGCCCAACCCTGTTTGTAACACTCCCCTCCCCAACATCCTGGGGGTGAGGGCTGCGGGACCCCCCCATGCAGCCCTTCGGGGATTTGGGGCTGGGAGGTGGCAGCTGGGGAGGGGGCAGTCAGGGCACACTGCGAAACCATGCGACCCAAGGACTGACGCGGTGAGAGCCGCAGCACAGAGGGGACAAGAGGGGCTCTGCAAGCCAACAGTCAGAGACTCCTCCAGGTCCAGGCCAGTGGCTGAGGGTGGGGTGTAGGTACAGGTATGTATCGGGTTTGCGTGGCAAGGGTTTGGTAGCCAGGGGCTACAGGGGTGGCTTCTGTGAGAAGCTGCCAGAAGCTCCCCCACGTCCGATGGAGCCAACGCCAGCCGGCTCCAAGACGGACCCGCCGCTGGCCAAGGCCGAGCCCATCAGCGATGGTGGCTGCGCCTCTGGGGTAACGCGTTTAAGAAGTGGAGGAAAAAAAATCTGTGCAACTGCAGCTGGAGAGAGGAGTGAGGACATGCGAGAGAAGAGCCCTGCAGACACCAAGGGCAGGGAAGGAGGGGGAGAAGGTGCTCCAGGCACCCGAGCAGAGATTCCCCTGCAGCCCCTGGTGAAGGCCATGGTGAGGCAGGCTGTGCCCCTGCAGCCAGCGGGGACCCCACACCAGAGCAGGTGGATGCCCAAAGGAGGCTGTGACCCTGTGGGAAGCCTGTGCTGGAGCAGGTTCCCAGCAGAACCCTTGGAGAGAGGAGCCCACGCTGGGGCAGGGTCCTGGCAGGACCTGTGACCCCGTGGGGGACCCACGCTGGCGCAGTCTGTTCCCGAAGGGCTGCAGTTGGGAAAGGGACCCACGGTGGAGCAGTTCGTGGAGGCCTGTCTCCCGTGGGAGGGACCCCACACTGGAGCAGGGGAAGGGTGTGAGGAGCCCTCCCCTGAGGAGGAAGGAGCAGCAGCGACAGTGTGTGATGAGCTGACCACAACCCCCACTCCACATCCCCCTGCACTGCTCGGGGGGAGGAGGTGGAGAAAATTGGGGTGAATTTAAGCCCAGGAAGAAGGGAGTGATGGGGGAAAGGTGTTTTTGTTATTGTTTCTTATTAACCTACTCTGATTTGATTGTTAATAAATTAAGCTAATTTCCCCAAGCTGAGTCTGTTTTGCCCATGATGGTAATTGGTGAGTGATCTCTCCCTGTCCTTATCTCGACCCACAAGCAAGCCTTTCAGCATATTCTTTCCTCAGGGGAGTGGGAGAGAGGCTGGGTGGGCACCTGGCATCCAGCCGGCGTCAGCCCACCACTGGGCGCAAGGTATCACCCCTGAAAAAAGTGGGTGACAAGTACAACCACACCCTGGGGCAGCAGCTGCCAGGTGAGCCGGGTGGCCCTGCCTTGCCGGCACCCCAGCAGCGTACAGACGGGGCTGTGCAAAGCAGCTGTGCTGGGGGGCTGTGTGGGGAGAGAGGGGTGTTTGGGGACTCTAGGTGGGGCTGAACAGGGTGATTGTGTGTTGGGCTGTGAGGATGGACTGGGGGGGCTGTAAGAGGGGCTACAGGGGGTGTGTTGGGGGCTGTGAGGAGGGGCTGTACTGGGTGTGTGGGTGTGAGGAGGGGCTACAGGGAGCATGTGGGGACCACGTTGCAACCCTGCATGTGTCTGTAGGCACCGTGGGAGGAGGACATCCTCTGCGCCTGTTCCGGTCCTGCTGGTTGTGCCCCACCACCACCACCGCAGCCTGGCTAAGGGCTCTGGGCAGGTTCGCCTGCAGCCCCTACCAGCATTGTGCACCCCCAAAGTGAGGTGCTCCTTCAGGGGGGCCCAGCTCACAGGGCCCAGGAGGGCCCCATCCCTGCAGGCCAGCTCCCAGGCTCTGGGGTGCAGCGGGGACCCCCAAGGCCCAACCCCTGGGCATGCATCACCTGCCAGCCTTCAGGGAAGGCGGGTGCAGGCAGCCCTGCCTTCTCAAGGGACTGTCACAGCATCCCCGTGCCACTGCTGGCTTCCGCATTCCTGCGCCGTGCACTCCCTCCCGACCCGCGTCCTGTTTGCCGGGCGCGTCACCCCGGCCTGAGTCACCCCGCGGCCTCCGCAGGTGACGGAAGGCCCACAATAGCCCACAAAGGGAGGATGTCCCCCCAAAGCCTTCCTCCGGCTTGTCTTCGAGGAAACCTCCCGCGGGAGGGAAGGGCCCCACCGGACGCGCAGTGGCCGATGAGCTTCGTCCTGTTGACGCTGGCTTGCTCGGAGCAGCATGCGGCCCCAGGGGTCCCCAGGGACAGCCGGTGCCACCCCCCCATGCTGGGCGGGGAGGAGGAGGGGAGGGACAAGGAGCCACGGGGCTCATGCTGACGCCGTACCTGTGGGGATGGACAGGCCAGCCTCAGTCCCATCCCTTGGATGTGGGTTGGGGGGTGGCTTCAGGGATGGCATCGCAGAGTTGAGCTCAGAGCTTGGGAATAAGGGGGTGGGGGGACACCCTTGCCACCGTGCGGACCCCACGGGATGGGGCACGCAGCTGTGCGGTGAGGGGTGGCCGGCAGGCAGGGCAGTGGGGGACGGGGGACCCCGGGCACGGCGGTGGGTGCAGCCAGGCAGGAACCAGGCGGGGAGGATGGAAGTGTCATTAGCACGTTTCACTAATTAGCAGGACGGCTGCAAACCGCTGCCCGACCGTCACCACGGCAACGGCGACACACATCCTTGAGAAACTTTTGTTGCCATAACAATTACAGGCAGCTTTGGTGTCACCCTGCGTCTGTCTCCCTCCCGTCACTGTCCTGCCCGTGCTGGGGGTCGTGGGGCAGGGGAGCCCCCACGACACCCCCCTGGGCTCCTCCGCGCCAGGGACCGGCGGGTGATGCCAGGCAGTGGCAGCCTGAGAGCATTCGTGACATGAGTGTGCCAGGCCTCGGCCCGGCTGCAGGCAGGGACAAGATGGCAGAGGGACCACCAGGCTTCTCTGCTGCCAGCCCCTGCGCTGCACCGGGGCTGCGGCAGGACGGGGGGGTGGGCAGGGCACAGGACAGCGGGACAGGGGTCTGTGTGGCTCCACAGCGCGGTCCTGGTGCCACCTCGTGGCGAGCTGGATGCCGGTGACACAGCTGGACAGATGCTGCGGTGACACAGCCGGAGGGTCACTGCACGGAGCGGTCACCCCCGCAGTGGCACAGCCGGACAATCCCCCGCCGGCCCGACAGCCGCTGCGCGGGCTGAACAGTGGCACAGCCGGGCCCCCAACCCTCCAGTCCCAGGGCCAGGCTGCTCCCCACTCCAGCGCAATGGGGGGCTGCCCCCACACTGCAGTGGGGCTGGTCACCGGCCCCACGGGGGTGTGCCGGGGCGCAGAGCCCCGAGCCCTGCACCCCTGCCTGCACCCCAGCCTGCATCGTACCCATCTGCAGCAGCAACCATGTGCACCAGCCCCCAGAGCAGACTAGCGGGTTTGTGCCAGCAAAAGTAGGGCTGGAGGGTAGGGGGAGGAGGCTGGGACAAGAGGGTGGCCAAGGGGCTGCGGTGTGTGCCCTGGTGCTGGCAGGCGCTGCGGCAGCTGGTCCCACCTGCAGCCCACCGCCCGGTGTGCTCCCGCCATCCTGGCTGTCCTGGCACTGTGAGCTTCTTCACGCTGGGGGACAAGACTGGTCACCCCAAATCCCAGCACCTGGAGAGGCAGCCTGTGCCGGTTCCCTTAGTGCTGCCGTGAAGCCGGGATGGGACATGCTGGCTGCCCTGGGGCTCATGAGGATTTCTATTGCCATTCAAGATTCTTGAAGGATACCACAGAGGTGCTGCCACATTAAATGGGTTAAAAACTGGCTGTCCAACAGGTCATGAAATGCTGCTGGGAGGGGCAGCATCTCTGAGCTGGTCCCTGGCTCCCACCCCTGGCCTGGCTCTATCCGGCCTCATGGCCATGCCTGTGCCGGGCAAGCAGAGAGCACGTGTGAGGTGGGGCAGGGACCCACAGCTAGAGATGGCCCCAGGAGAGGGGCATGGCTGGGCAGGGGGGCTGGTGAGGAGGAGGGAAGTGGCAGCAGAGGGGTGGCAGGCATCCTGCAGAATCAGCAGAGCCCAGGAGCCAGCCGGCCAGGGGCTGGGGCTCGCAGGGATTTGATGCCCAGGTTTCCCAAAGGACCATTTTCAAGGAGGTTTATTTGTAAAGCAGGACCTACCAGACCTCCTGCAAATTGCATCCTGCCACACAAACCACCAAGTGCAAGGTCCTGCCCTGGCGGCAGTGAGGTCCTTCCAGCCTTCTCCCAGGGTTTGCCCTCAGCATGTCCCGTCCCTGCCCTGCACTTCACCCGGTCCCATCTCCGGTTCACCCGCCTCCCAGTGTGTGTTCATGCCACGCAGCTGGCTGTACCCTCAGACGGAGCCGCAGGGCCGTTTGGCAGACAGCTGGCTGCGACAGCGATGCTGCGCCCACCCTGCGGAGCAGCAGGGCCGTGAGACCTGCCCGGTGAAAAGGAGCTTCATGGTCTGCGATGAGCAGCTCTCCAGCAGGGACTCCTCCAGGCACCCCTGTGCTGGGTGGGGATGTGCATCCTCCCCTGAAGGTCCGTGTCTGAGCCGTGGACAGACACCTCTGCTGCCTGCCAGCAACAGGTCTGTCCTCCGGCCAGCCTTTCCCTTCAATAACCGCAGAGAAGTCACTGTACCAGTTAGAGGAAATGCATGTGCAATAAAAGTGACGGGCCTTGGGGTCAAGGCTTGTTATGACTAACATAATGAGCTTTTTAGCAAGGGAGATGCCACGGCGGTCCGGAGCTCACGGGCTCGGCAGGACAAAGGGCACGTCCCAGAGGGCTCCTCCTGCACCGAGCGGGTCCCAGCACAGCCCTCGGAGGCAGCCGCCGGTCCCCGAGCCCTGCGCCTGGGGTGTGGGCAGGGGCTGGTACCCCGCCTGCACAGCATAGCCGGGTCTGTTCGCCACCATCACGCTCCCCTCCCTCCATATGCTGCCGCCAAAAATGTCTCTGATTGCGTAAGGCTACTTGATGCTAAAATGTTGCTGCTGTTTCCTTTGCCAGCGCCTCAATCCCGACCCACTAATGCCGTCTCTATTATTCTTATTGCTCCATTAGCAGCACCACGTGTTCTCAGCAGCGCTGAAGTTACCCTGTGCTTACCTTCAAGGCCTCCAGCGTATTCCTGCTCCCCAGAAACCCGTGCCCACACGCTAGAGGTGGGGTCAGATGTACAGCTCTGTCTCTCTGAAGCCTGGTCCCTCTTCTGTACAGCCACACCGGCTAAAGGCTGGGGTGCCAGCACCACATGCGCTGTGGTCCCATCCCTTCATGTTCCTTTGAGACACCATCCCCATGTCCCGCGGGCTCCCTGTGCTCCTCCATGATCCCTCTCCAGCTCTGCCCCTACCCACTGGCAGGGGCTGGGCAGAGCAGGTGGGAGAGGCAGCAGCATCCGCCTCTGCTCCTTCTGCAGTCCGTGGGAGGCCTGTGGCAGGATTTTGGGTGCCCTCCCTCAGCCAAGGGAGACCTGTCCCGTCCCCAGAGCACTTGGGGTTTTCCTGCACCACCCCCTCTCATGCCACCTGAAGCTTCTGCAGGCACGTGGGACCCACAGCCGGCCTGGAGACCAGAGGCATCGGTGGGCACGGTGCTCTGCGCTGCTGCCCATGCTGTCCCTTGCTCCTCTGCCAGCCCCTTCCTGCCCCGCTTTGCCCTGGCACTGCCCACAGGCATCCCTGGGGGGCTCAGGGCTCGCTGCTGAGGATGGTCAGCTCCTTCCCACCCACTGCTGGATGCCGGCACGCCGCATCGCCAAAGGGGTGCAGAGGTTTTGGTGCGGAGCAGCCAGGCCAGCACCCCGCACAGGGCACGGAGGTGAGAGCGGCACAGGTCCTCGGTGCCGACCAGCTTTTCCCTGGGGTAAAAAGCCTGCCGGTGTGAGACTGCCGACCCTGTTACTAGAGCCGCAGTGGAAGAACAGCTGTGTGAAAAAAATTAGGGGCCCAGCCATGGCCAGGGTATGCAAAATCATGTGTTACTGGCACACAGCCACCTGCAGGAGCCAAGGGCTGGGGTGGGTGTTTCATCGGTGCTCCGGCTGCCCCACTGGCCCTGCCAACGGCCAGTTCCCAGCCCTGCTCATGAGTTAGGGCCCCATGGGAAGAAAGGGCATTTTTGCCTCCCCATGACAGCTGTAATGTTTAGCAATTGCTATGGAGTCCCCCCTGGTCTCTGCCAGCCCCAGCCTCGGGGATGCCACTGGGTGCTGGGGTGGGACTGCCACGGCCATGCCCAGGAGGATGCTCTGCACCTCTCCGTGTCCCGGGCGAGGAGGAGGTCTGGCTCGGGGAGTCAGCTGGCCCCGGCAGCATGGCCCCCCTGGGGCACCCTCACCCCAGGGCCCCCTGTGTCGGCCCTCCATGGCTCCAGGGGATAGAGGTTTCGCTGAGGACAGGGGGAGCAGAGCACGTGCAGCCCCTTCTTGCCTGCTGGGACGTGCCAGGCTGAGCTGGCACAGCCTCACCTCTGCTCCAGGAGGATCTTTGGACTTTGTGCTGATTTTCCTGTTTGCTTTTATTTAGGGGCAGGATTCAAATTCAATGCATAGGACAACAACCCTTCCATATCTGTTCCGGGCCTCAGCTCTTCCATCCAGCATCCCTCTGCCCCTGGGGCAAAGGTGCAGGAGGAGAGACCTGTCACCCAAGGCACTGGGGAGACATCCAGGGCAGCCATGCACCCTCTGCAGTGGATCGCAGCCTGGGTGCTCCTGCTCCACGGTAGGTCGGAGGGGCTGGGCTGGGAGGTGGGGGTGTGCTTGCCAGGGCACCGCACACCCTGGGATCCCCCCGCTGGGAACCGGGCTGCTCCCAGCGTAGGGGTGTTTTGCAGCAGTCCGAACCACAATTTTGGGTGAAGCAAGGGTGGATTTGCCCTTGGGGAGCCAGAGCTGTGCAGCTGCTGCAGCCCCACTGCCCTAGGGCAGGGGGCTGGGCTGTGGGGGGGCAGCTCCCAGGGGCATAGAGACCCAGCGCCCAAGGCCACACCATGCTAAGGGTGACCCATTCCCCCCCGGACCTGAGCCTGGTGCCCTTGGCCTGAGGTGAAGGAGCAGGTCACTGCCCACAGACTGCAGTGGTGACAGTGATGGAGAGCTTGGGGAAAGGCAGTGCCGGTGGTGGCACCAGACGCAGAGCAGCACTGGGGGGAGACCAGGTCCTGCCAGGGCACATCCCTGGCCACTGGTGAGGTCCTCCAGCAGATGCGGTGCCAGGGATGCTCAGGGCTGGCTCCTGCTGACCCCCTCCCCAGCTCCCAGCCACAGTGGGCACTGGCTGTGCCTCATGACGATCCCACCACACCCCCTGTACCCATTGTCCTTGGGCATGCCATGGGTGCTGGCCGTGCCCAGCAGTGTTTACTTTCTCCTAAGCCAGGTGATGGTGGTGGTTTTCACTAGCTGTTCCTGGGGCTAGAAACACTGTTTTTAGCAAAAAGCCCCAAAGCTGGGCCGGCTCGGTGTTTGGGACTGGGGAAGAGAGTCACAGCTGCCCCCACGTTGGCTCTGGGCTGGAGCAAGGGGCCAGTGGGATCCCGGGCTGAAGGCTGAGGCTCCAGGGTGTCCCCGTGCCCCCAGGCTGTGCCATAGGCCGGCTGCCACAGGCTGCCTTCGCCAGGACCGATGTCCGGAACTGCTCCATGGACCCACCGGTGAGCCCCGCTGTGCCCAGCCCTCCCTTTTCCTGGGACACCCCGCGTGGGGTCACCCCCTCCAACCCTGGCACTGCAGTTGGTGCCCCCCCCCAAGAAGCACATGTCCCCTTGTGCCACCAGTACCTTCCCCCTACGGCCACCAACACAACGGCGCGTCTCACCGCTCTGCGGGACATCATGCGAGCCTACGGCGTCCAAGCCTACATTGTGCCCTCCACGGATGCCCACATGGTAAGGCAGCAGCCTGCCTGCCCCCCTGGGGACCGGCAACCCGGCCAGTGCCCACGGCTGCCGCTCACGGCTCCATCTCCGGCTCCAGAGCGAGTACATCGCTGAGCGGGATTCCCGGCTGGGCTGGCTGACTGGCTTCACCGGCTCTGCAGGTGAGAGCATCCTGGCTGCCCAGGGGCTCCTGCTCAGGGGGCCCTGGCTGCCTGGTGGCCCTCATCCTTGGGCTTCCTCAAGGCAGGAGATAGTCCTGCTCTGCACAGGAGGTCAGGCTGGGGATCCCTGGAGTCCCTGCTGGCTGCCTGTAGAGGGGGGAGAGGTGACGCCTGAGCCCCCCGCTCCTGTCCCAGGCACCGGCGTGGTGACGCAGGATAAGGCTGCGCTGTGGACCGACAGCCGCTACTGGACCCAAGCAGAGCGGCAGATGGACTGCAACTGGGAGCTGCAGAGGACACGTCAGTGAGGGGCAGGCTGGGGGCGCGCTGCATCCTCCCACCCCCAGGACACCCTCAGTCCCAGCCTCGTCTGGGCTCAGCGTGGGCTGGGACACGGCTCGTCCCCGTGGTGTCACCCAGCTCTCTCCTGCAGCCTGGGTCGAGTCCATCGGGCTGTGGATCCTGGAGGCGGTTCCTGTGGGGGGGAGTGTCAGCTTGGACCCCTTCCTCTTCTCCATCGGTAGGGTTGGCCATCACATGGGGTAACCCTGCCCAACGTGAGGCAGCTCTTGGGTGTGGATTTACCAGGTGTCCGCAATGCGGCTGCTTGTCCCCCCCAGACACCTGGAACAGCTACAGCCAGGCTCTGCATGGCTCTGGCAGGACCCTGGTCCCCATCGAGCCCAACCTTGTGGATCTAGTGTGGAGTGAAAAGCGACCCCCTCCAGCCTCCGGCGAGATCTACAGCCTCCCTCCAGCATTCACAGGTGAGGCTGCTGGGCAGATGCTTGCCCGTGGCAGCCCCCCAAGCCTGGGGGGCTGTGGTGGTCCCTGAGCTGAGCTGGCTGCTCGCTCCCCTCACAGGAAGCACCTGGCAGGAGAAGGTGGATGGGATCCGGAAGCAGATGGAGCAGCACATTCGACGCCCCACGGCCGTGCTGCTGTCGGGGCTGGAGGAGACGGCCTGTGAGTAGCTGCGGTGCAGTGGTGGGTGCCGTGGTGGGTGCCGTGGACTCCAAGCCCTGGGGGTGGGAGGGCAGCCAGCAGGCACAGGCTCAGAGGTTTCATTCCTGGCAGGGCTCTTCAATCTCCGCGGAGACGACATCCCCTACAACCCTGTCTTCTACTCCTACACCCTGCTGACCAACACCAGCATAAGGTGGGCAGCGTCAGCCTGTGGGCATGAGGCACAGATGGGGCTCAGCACCCACCTCTCTGCCCTTCCAGGGCCAGCATCCATGGGACCCTCCCCTCAGCCCAGCTGCCCCCTATGGTGTCAAGCTGTGTCAAGGGAGGTTTAGATTGGATATTAGGAAAAATTTCTTTGCTAAAAGAGTGGTCAGGCATTGGAACAGGCTGCCCAGAGAGGTGGGGGAGTCACCATCCCTGGGGGGGGGTTCAAAAACCATGTAGACATAGCACTTCACGACATGGTTTAGGCGGCCTGGGGGTGCTGGGTTGGCAGTTGGACTCGATGATCCTAGAGGTCTTTTCCAACCTTAATGATTCTGTGAGTCCCCAGAGCCCGCTGTATCCCGCAGTGCCCAGCCCCATTGTGTGTCCCCTCCAAGCCCCACACTTCTCCCAGGTCCAGCCCAGTCCCTCCCAGCCCACCCTGGAGTGCAGCACCCTCCCTTCCAGCACAGCCTGGCGCTGAGCCCTGTTCCCAGCCCAGCATCCCCTCTAAGCCCCCCAGCCATCCTCCACCCCCCCCACCTCTGCCGGCGTGCCCCATGCGGCCAGGCCCAGGGGGTGGTGGACCAAAGGCAGCAGGGTAACCCCACAGCCGTGCCCACCCCATCCCGCACCCTTCCCCAGCCTGTTCGTGGATGAGAAGCGGCTGTCGGCAGAGGCGCGGCAGTCCCTGCAGGCAAAGTGCCCCGGCTCGCTGTGCGTGGAGCTGCAGGAGTACGGGCAGGCACGTGCCCACCTCCGCCGCTACACCCAGGGCAACGTCATCGTCTGGCTGGGCACCGAGTACACCACCTACGGCCTCTACGGCGTCATCCCCCAGGTGGGGCACCGCCGCGTGCCGGCGCTGGCACCCGCGCCGCTGAGCCCGGCCGTGGGTGACGTGGGTCCTGCCGGGCTCGGGGAAGGCCCCGTGCCGCCGAGCTGCGGGGCGCGGGATGCGCTGAGGCCATCCCTGGGGCACAAGGGGGTGGGTGGCTGTGCCCACCCGTGCCACCCCCAGCCTGCCCTTGCAGGAGAAGCTGCTGGAGGACCGCTACTCCCCCGTCATGCTGGCCAAGGCTATGAAAAACAGCAAGGAACAAAAGCTGATGCGAGCTGCTCACGTAAGGGCTGTCCCCATCCCCACAGCTGCAAGCAAAGTGGGGGTGAGCATGGGGAGGCACGGTGCTGAAGCCCCCCTCCCCTGGGTCACCCACAGGTTCGGGACGCAGTAGCTGTCATCCAGTACCTGCTGTGGCTGGAGAAGATGGTCCCACAGGGGAAAGTGGACGAGTTTTTGGGGGCGCAGCACATCGACGCGCTCCGCCAGTCAGTGCTACCGCCGCGGACCCCACCTCTGCCCGGTGTAGGGCAGCGGGGGACCCTCAGCATCTCCCTCCCTGCTGCCTTCCAGGGCCCAGGAGCACAACCACGGGCCCAGCTTCCAGTCCATCTCTGCCAGTGGGCTCAACGCGGCGCTGGCCCACTACAGGTATGGCTCAGCCCTGGTCAGGGATGGGGGTGCCAGGACTGGCAGCGGCGGTGGGGAGTGGGCAGCTGGAGTCTGGGAGCGGGCTCTGACCCCCCCTCCCCTCGCAGCCCCTCCAACGGGAGCAGCCGGATGCTGTCTGTGGATGAGATGTACCTTTCGGACACCGGAGGGCAATATCTGTGCGTAGCCCCTAACGCAGACCCCCGCCCCATCCCGTCCCCACGCCCCCAGCGCGGGGTGGTGGCAGAGGGCCCCAAAGCCAGCGCTGGGGAGGTGTGGCCCCCATTCACGCTCCCCCCTTTGCAGGGACGGGACGACAGACATCACGCGGACGGTGCACTGGGGTGTGCCGACCCCACTCCAGAAGGTACATGCCCCTCCCATGCCAGCCAGCACCCCGCGCGGCACTCAGCACCACGGTCCCAGCCAGGGCTGGAGGTGCTGGAGGAGGGGTCTGGGCACCACCACACTCAGCTCCCCCACCCCCACCATGCCCCTTGTAGGAAGCCTACACCCGTGTACTGATGGGCAACATCGACTTGTCCCGCCTTGTCTTCCCACCCAACACGGCAGGTGGGTGCTGAGCCAGGCATTGGGCAGCCCAGCCCTGCCCAGGCCCCCCCCATGCATGGGGAGGAGGAAGGTGGGAGGCCCTCACCGGCTCGCCGGCCCCCATCCCACCTCATCATTCTCCAGGGAGAACGGTGGAGTCCTTCGCCCGCCGGGCACTCTGGGACGTGGGACTCAACTATGGCCACGGGACGGGCCATGGCATCGGCAACTTCCTCTCGGTCCATGAGTGTAGGTGCTGCGGCACCGGCACCGGTGCTGGGGACGTGGGCTGAGCTGCGGGGGACAGGGGCGAGGACAGGGGCTCGTCTGGGGTGCCTCGTAGACCAGCTGAGCCTCTTGCTGCGAGCACGTGTCCCCCGCCCACAGGGTGCTGCGGTCCTTGCTGGGGTGGCCACACAGTTCTTGCCAGTGTGACACCTTGTGAGGGTGTCCCCGCAGCACACGCTGTCCCCAGGCGCTGTAACCCACCCCATGTCCCCTGCAGGGCCCGTGGGCTTCCAGTCCAACAACGTGCCACTGGCGGCCGGCATGTTCACCTCCATCGGTATGTGTGCCCGCCTCTCCGGCCAGTGCCTCTGGCTCTCGGGGATGTCCCTGCGGCGCAGAGCCTGGCCTGGGGAGGAGGAGTTCAGCTCTCAGCCCCACTTGGGCCAGATCCAGCCCTCTGGGGTGGGTTGGGCTGGGGGACTTGCTGGGGCTCAGGACTCACCAGGTGCCTTCCCTGGCCCCCAGAGCCCGGGTACTACCGGGATGGCGAGTTCGGGATCCGCATCGAGGACGTTGCCCTCGTGGTGGAGGCGCAGACCAAGGTAGTGCAGTGGGGCTGGGCTGGCAGGGGTGGCACGGAACTGGGGGGGCTGCACCACGCCAGGGGTGCGGGCACCCCCCGGGCAGGGCTGGGGGCACCCAACACCACCTCTCTGCGCAGCACCAGAGCGGGGAGAAGCCCTTCCTGACCTTCGAGGTGGTGTCCCTGGTGCCCTACGACCACAACCTCATTGACCTCAGCCTCCTGTCCCAGGACCAGGTGCGGGGTGCTCGGGGTGGGGGGACAGAGCAGGGACGTGGGACCAGCGTGTGGGTCTAGGGTAGAGGGAGAGCAAAGGGGGCTGGGGCATGGCCATAGCGGAAAACCAGGACCGCAGTATGAGGTCAGGGTGGGTAAATGAGGTGGGGGCAGGGATGGAGAGGGGCAAGGGGGTCTGCGATGGGGCCGGTGATCGGGGTGTGGGGTGGCTGGGTGAGGTGGGCCAACGGGGGGGAAGGGGGGCTGTGGGCAGTGAGGGGGGGCTGGCGGCTGGGGCAGCACCCCCACAGCCCCCCGCGGTGCCTGGCTGCAGATCCAGTACCTGAACGCCTACTACGACACCATCCGGGCACGCGTGGGGCCAGAGCTGCAGCGGCAGCAGCTGGAGGAGGAGTACCGCTGGCTGCAGAGGAACACGGAGCCCTTCCCGCTGGGCAGCGCCGCCGCCACCACCGCCACCCTGGGCACGCTGGCCCTCGCCTCCCTCCTCTCCGTGCTGCTCACCGGGCTGCAGGCCTGACCCTGCGCCGGCCGGCCTCGCACCAGCCCCCTCCCTGCCGCGGCCGTTTCTTCTCCCCGCCGCTCACTTCCTTTTTTTCTTTTGTTTTCTCTTTGCTCGTTTGTGATTAAACATGAGCAACGCCGGCGGGTGCCTGCGCACCGCTGTGCCCTGCCGTGGCAGCCTGGTGTGCTGCCAGCCTGCCCGCTGCCTCGCTGGCTGGTGTGGGGCTGGGGCCTGGCCCTGCCTGGCCCCCGGCCCTGCATGTGCCACCCAGCCCGTGCCCCCTGCCCTGCCCTGTGGCGGCCAAGTCATCCCCGGCGGTGGGGAGGCAGATTCAGGGCGGATTTTAATTCTTGAGAGGAGAAGTGGGGGAAGCAGAGCAAGAGGGTGGCGGGGTGCCGACCCAGCCGGGGCCATCCCCGGTGCCCTGCGGGTCTGGTGGCAGGGTGCCAATGTGCACGTCCCACCTGGGCTCGATGCCCAGCCAGGATGACCTGTGGATGCAGGGGACTCCGCGGACCAAGCATCACATGGAGGGCTTGGCCATCTTGTGCTGGCAGGGAGAATCATAGAACCATTAAGGTTGGAAAAGATCTCTAGGATCATCAAGTCCATCCGTTAACCCAACGCTACCATGCCCTGAAGTGCTGTGTCTACACATCTTTTAAACACCCGCAGGGATGGCGACTCCACCACCTCTCTGGGCAGCCTGTGCCAATGCCTGACCACTCTTTCATGGGGAGTGGGCACAGCGCAGAGGTTGGGGACCTTCTCCCTTTGCATGGGGGCACGCGGTGCCCACCAGCAGCACCGCCGGAGGGCGGCAGCATCACTGAGAGGTGGCAGGGTGCAGGCGGGCATCCCCACCCCGGGGGCCCCGGGCAGGGCAACAGCTTCGTGGAGGGTTTCCTTCCTCCTGCCCCCAGCCTGCACACCCGCCAGCCACCCCGAGCTGCGCCGCTGCAAGCGTCTCTCATGTGACCGCCGGCTTCCTGTGCGCTTCCCGGCCTCGGTGCCGGTGCTGCGGTACGTGCCGCGCCAGGCGCTGCCCGAACACTGGACCCTTGCTGCCGGGCCCCAGCACCATGCTGCGCCGCAAGTCCTCCAATGCTGGTGAGAAGGAGCCGGGACACAAAAAGGTGAGCGCTGGTGGTGCCCGGCTGCCCTCCAGCACCCATGGGTGTCCCGGCACGCCCCGCGCTGGGCTGCCCACGGGATGCTGAGCAGGGAGCACTGGTGTTGGGGGGCTGGGGCAGCTGTGGAGCAGAGCCCCACCAGCCTGAGGGCAGCGCTGCCAGCAGTCAGTCCCTCCACTGCTGGCCACCATGGCCTCCCCGGTGCATGGTCTTGGCCTTGTCCTGCTCCCACCCTGGCTTGCAGCCTGGTGGGACCGGCGGCCAGGAGGCACAGACTCCCGGGGTCAGCGTGGGTGCAAGCCAGGGTGCCGGTGGGCCCCGTGGGGCTCTGCCACGGTGGGGCAGTGGCTCCCCCTCCCCGTGGGCTCCCCGCAGCGTGGGCGGCCGCCTGCCGCTTCCTGCCGGGGTGCGGGGATGGCAGCGATGCTGGGTGCACAGCTCCCAGCCCGACCCGTGCACCAAGGTGTCTGCAGTCGAGGCAGCGCGAGGCTGCAGCTCATCGCATGTGTTGGCCGCTTCCTCTGGCAGCACCACACCGAGTGCTGGGAGCCATCGGCCGCACCGGCTACCAGCGCCGCGGCCTCTCGAGGGTCCCTGGCACAGCAGGGCCATGTGCCACCCTGCCGGCTCTCACACCAGCGGGTGCTTCAGCCCTGGTGGGCTGGCTTCTGCAGCAGCGAGCCACCCAGGGGAGCAGGGGGACAGCGCCTGGTGCCCTGGTCCTGCCCGTGGCGGGCAGATATCACGGCAGAGCTACACGCCACGGTGGCTCCTCCATGCTGGGAAGCTCCCAGGGGAAATCTGGGTGAAGGCCCCGCTCCCTGTGCCAGGGGTAGCCCAGCAAGCCTGGCACGCCCCGGCGGGCACCCCCTGCCCTTGCCCAGCCGCAGCCGCTGCTCTCACTTCCCTCTCGCTGCCATGCTCCCCGGGGGGGCCGGCTGCCCCAGCTCCGCGGGCCCCCGCTGCCACGCTTTCACAGCTGCTCTTGCACCCCCGGCTCCTCCAGCCCTGGGGCAGAGGCTGATGCCACAGCTTTCCCAGCTGTGGGAGGGCACAGGGCGTAAGGTTGTTTCATCTGAAGGGTGCAGGGGGAGACCTGAGGTGTTCAAGTCACCCGGGTCTGGTGAGTTCAGGGGTGCTGGGGCCAGAGCAGGGCAAACTGCCGGCATCACCTCCACACAGATGCACCAGCTGAGTTGGTCCTGCTAAGTAAAGCCACAGTGGGGATGGAGCCGGGCCTCCCTCACCCGAGCCAGCCCTCCTTAAGAAAATGGCAAAAAAATAAAGGATGCTCAGTCGAGTTGACAAAAAGGAGAAGGAGGAGGGGAAGGCGCAGGGCCGTGTCTGAGCAGGGCCAGGCTGCGCAGGGGCTGGGAAGGACCTCAGCTGCCTCCGGTGCAAGCAGGAGCCCAGGACGGGCAGAGTGACTTGAGAAAGGAAATTGCTGTGTTTGTGGTCGAGGCAAGACTGAGCGCTGCGGTGTGTGTGCCGAGCGCGCCGGCGGCTGAGAGCCGAGCTCGCCCTGCCCCGGCACGTGAGCCGGCTCCCACGGCACCGCTGGTGCCGGGCATCCAGGGATGAAGGAGAGCTGGGACCGTGTGGCCACGCAGGGACCCTGGCTGGCCGGCAACGAGGGTGCTCCCAGCACGGAGAATCCCTTCCCATGCGGGACAAGCACCCGAGGACATGGAGAGGAGGGGAGAAGAGCCACAGAGGCAGGCAGGGGGGCACAGGGAAGACGGGAAGAGGCAGTGATGGAGAGTTGCACCAGGACTGGGAGCTAAAACCTGCTTCAGTGGCTTTGGCACGAAGCCAGGACTGAGCTTGCTGGCGGTGCCAACAGAGGAAGTGTTCTCCGCGCTGTGGGATGATGCACGCAGGCAGAAAATGTGGGCAACTTTTGGGCCTGGAGCTGAACATGAGGGCAGCGGCACAGGCACGGCAGCACGACGTGCTCTCAGCCGCTGAAAACAGCCTTTAGCTGCCAGGCTCTTGCAGGAAGGGGAGGGACCGACCCACGGCACCGCCACCAGGAGCAGGGCTGAGCATGAGGCGGGTCGCGCCCTGCTCTGGTTCCCAAAATCCCTGGCTGGGGGGCTGGGCCGGCACAGCATGCCCACGCTCGGGCGCTAAGCAGAGCGGTTGCGTGGCAGAGCCCCCGTGGTTTACCAGCAAGTGCCCAGCCCACATGGCATGACAGCAGTACTGCGTGATCCTGGGCTGCTCCCGGCTCAGCGGGGCCAGGCTCAGCGCTGGAGTGCCCGCAGCTGGTGCTGGAGCCGGGGTTCGCAGCGCTGCTCAGCCCGCAGCAGCGCCGAGCACCACGCGGCACAGCCCCTGCCCCGGGAACACTGTGCCAAGCAGCCGCGCACGCACCGAGAGCAATGCCGGGTCTCTGCAGCCCAGGTCCCAGGGGGCTCGCAAAACATGGCGGCTCTTGGCAGGGGGGTCAGGAAAGGTGAGGCTGTGCCAGCCAAAAAACTCTTCGAGCGCTGGCAGGGCCCTGGGCAAGCCAGCACAGCCCAAGGGGCCCGGCTGCCGGAGGGGAGGGTGGGACCTGGGGCGGTGGGGTGCAGGGAGAAGCCCTAACACCCCTCCGTCTCCCCCAGCTCTCCCTCCAGCGCTCCAGCAGCTTCAAGGACTTCGCCAAGTCTAAAGTCAGCTCTCCTGTGCCAAGCGAGAAGGAGTTCAACCTGGAGGAGAATGTGAGTGCCCGGCCCCCTGTGGGGAGGCAGCACCGCCTGCCACATCCCGCTCCCCCGGGACCACCTTCCTGCAGGCACAGCCCTTTTTAGAGCCTGTTTCCCCAAGCTCCTGGTCCTACTGGTGACCCATGTACCGTGGGGCAGCCCCAGGCATTCCAGCACCGGCAGGATTTGGGGTCTCGCTCCCCAGGGAGTATTGCAGCCCTGTGTGACCCAGCAGAGGTTTGCCCAGGGTAGGGCTCTGCCTTCACTCTCCATCCCTCTGCCAGATCCCCGAGGATGAATCCATCAGCGCCAGCCCTGACGATGCTGCACGGAGCAGCGGCATGAAGCTGGGCAAGAAGTGGAGGGCCGTCATCTCCCGCACCATGAACCGCAAGATGGGCAGGATGGCCGTGAAAGCCCTGGCCGAGGGGAAGGTGAATGGGGGGCCAGGCAGGGGGGGGAAGCTCCCCCTCCCTTGGCCTGACCCTGGTCCCTTGGCAGGGAGAGGTGGAGGAAGAGGGGTCCCTGTGCCCACAGCCCCCAGCCAGCAGCACGGAGGAGCCCAGCCATGAAAAGGTGCCCATGTCTTACATGGAGATGGAGGAAGATGGGCACCCATCCATCAGCCGCCAGCCATCCAGCGGTGAGCCTGGCCCCGGCAGGACCCTGGCCCCTCGCCCACAGCTGGGCACAGCCTCACCTCCCTGCTCTCCACAGGCAGTGAAGTTTCCAGCCCTGGCCCCTGCAGCAGCAACCTGGACAGCCTGCGGCTGGAGGAGAGTGGTCCAGCCTACACTGGCCCCTTCTGCGGCCGGGCTCGCGTCCACACCGACTTTACACCCAGCCCGTACGACAAGGACTCGCTGAAGCTGCAGGTGAGCCACACCACAGCCAGTCGGGCCGGGGAGACCTGGGGCGAAGGGCAGGGCTTTAGGGTGCAGGCCTTGGGGAGGGAGGGGGACTGGGGACCCCCCCCCGGGAACATCCCCAAGCCTGCGCCCACCTCCAGCCCCATCTCCCTTGGCCCAGAAAGGGGACATCATTGGCATCATCGAGAAGCCACCTGTGGGCACCTGGACGGGGCTGCTCAACAACAGGGTGGGCTCCTTCAAGTTCATCTATGTGGACATCATCCCCGAGGAGACGGCCCCTGCCCGCAAGAGCCGGGGCTCCAGCAAGAGCAAGCGGCTCAAGCCCAAGACCCTCCATGAGCTGCTGGAGCGCATCAACCTGCAGGTAAGGGACAGGGGTCCGTGGCGGGACAGCAGCACCCAGCACGAGCCCAGGGTGCCAGCAGCAGAACCACCCTCCCCCCTGCTCCCAGCAGCCCTCCACTAGCCCCCATCCCCGTGGGTGCCTCCACCTCAGGCCCAAGCACCGCCGGGGGGGGGCAGAGGGGACACACATGGCTTTTCTGGATGATGCTCAGGAGAGTGCCCGCTGTGAACCTGCACCGAGGCAGGAGCCGCGTGGCTAGCACCGAGGCCCAGGCGGAGAGAGCCACGGGGAGCCGTGCCCGGTTCCACTCACCCCTCTGCCGCCCTCCCACCCCAGGAGCACACCTCCACCCTGCTGCTGAACGGCTACCAGACCCTGGAGGACTTCAAGGAGCTGCGGGAGACCCACCTCAACGAGCTGAACATCACAGACCCCCAGCATCGCGCCAAGCTCCTCACGGCCGCCGAGCTCCTCCTGGATTATGACAGTAAGAGCTGGGGGGGGAAGGAGGGGAGACACCCCATGCCAGCCACCGCCCCCACGCTGGGCAGCCCCAGCAGCAGCCTTTCCACCCACTAACCCCACATCCTGCCTCTCCCAGCAGCGAGTGAGCCAGAGGAAGGCGACAGCTCCGAAGCCCAGCCTTCACCCTCGGAGCCCAAGGGGGACATTCCCCGGGACTCGGGCTGCTTCGAGGGATCAGAGACCCTAGACAGCAACCGGGACGAGGCCGAGCTGGGGGATCCTGAGGGGCAGCTGCGGGCTCTCTCCCTGGCAGAGTCCTCCTGAGCCCGCCCTGCCTGCTAGCACTGCCCCGCCGACGGGCACAGCCCACCGCCGCTTCCCACCCTGGCCTGGCAGCGGCTCCGGACTGGAGGGGATGGCTGCTCACAGGGGAAGCAGGTGAGCCCCAGCTGCGGGAGCCCATGGACCTGGCGTGGGCCCCCTGCGCTGCAGGCGGGCACTGCGTGGCTGCAGGCAGCTCAGCCCTCGGACCCCCGAGGCTGCCCCATTTGCCACCCCCACGACATTTTGCACTGCGCTGCCTCGCACTGCTGCCCCGGCACGGGTGCTCACGGCACCCTGGGGCACCGCGCTCCCCGTCAAGGTGCCGCGGGCCCCGATTGCCTCTCCTGGGCTTGCCCCACTTTATCCCCAGCTTTAAGAGCTCCTCCTGGAGCCCTCGTCTGCTGGGCTGAGCATGCAGGAGCCTGCAAGGACAGAGAGGACTTCAGCAGGCAGGGTTGGAGCAAAGCCAGTGCTGAGCTGCTGTGTGTGAGAGCAGAGGTCCCACCAAGCCCAGCTCCTTGCCGGCAGGGAGGACACTCGCACTGCCTTCCTCCAGCATCTTCCTCGCAGAGCCAGGGCAGGCAGAGAAAGGTTTGCTAGAAAGTCTGGGTTGTGGGGGTAGAGGTTCAGGCGAGCTGAGAGCAGCCCAGCAAGGGCACCTCGAGCCCCCGCCCTCGGCTCAAGGGGAGCCCCAAAGGCTGCCTGCAGCTTCCCACCAAACCTAGTCCAGCTACGAGAAGGAGCTGAAGCCAGGCACCCTGCTGCCCTGCAGGCAGGTGGGCTCAGCTGTGACCCAGCAGGACAGCCCCTTCCAGACCCCCGCCGCCAAGCACTGGCCACCCCAAGGACCTTCTTGGCAAGGGGCAGGGGAGCTGCAGCCCAGCCAGGACCCTGCAGAGCCTCCCTGCGTGGGCAGGAGCAGACACAGGGGCAGGCAAGGGGAGGCATCCACATGGGAGTATGGGAAAGCCTGGAACAAATAAGCAGGCTGGTGCCTGGCTCAGGGTACCTACCCCAGCCCCCTTCAGCCCAGCTCCCACTGCGGCACGCGACCGTCTCCAGCCCCTGCGCTGTAGTATCGGCCTTTGGTCACCCAGTTTCCTCCTTTGCGCTCAATCCCAATAAAAATATTCAAGTCTGTCTCACTCCGGCTTTCAGCCTGCTTCCCACGTGCCAGAAAGGCTCGGGGAGGGAGCTGGGGAAGGGAGCAGCATCTGCAGGTAACTGAAAGCTTCCCAGGACGCTCCCCCGCTGGAACTTGTCACTGCTGAGACCCTCCCTGCACCCACTGCGGGGGGACAACGGGATGCAAGTGAGACAACGCAGGTAAAACACCCTAGAAGTGTGAGATGTAAAGGCTGGGAAGCCACAGGGAAGGGGAAAGAGGCAGAGGCTCGGGGAGGCACAGACAAAGGCAGAGGCTACAGCTCAACCATTTTTCAAACCAATTAAGTTTCCTTCATTGTTTTAAAAGAAAAAAGAAAAAAAAACCAAACCCCAACCCTCGCCCTACCCCCACTTCCTTCACGGAGAACCTGAACAGAGCAGACAGGAACCACAGGTGCAGGCAGCATCCGTGACAGCCCCAGCAGGCAGCACTCGACACACCGCATTAGAAAATAGATTAGTAAAACCAAAAAATACACTTTTTCACAACGAGTTTGAGATTTGGTCAGTAGCGTGTTGGGGCGGGTGGGAGAGGAGGGGCGGCTCCTGCCGCCCGCGGGGTGTGCGTGGGGCCAGGTGCAGCAGCCCGGGGCCGGGCCCGGGACCCCCCTGCCCCGGGGGGACAGCCCAGGTCTGGCTGCGGGGTGGCAGCGGCTGCGGGCCGGCAGCTCCAGCCCCACTGGCAGCGGGAGGCCGGGGCTCCTTCCCTGGAAAGGGCCGGCAGGGAGCAGCTGAAGGCAGCCGCGAACATGATGCCAGAGCCCATGGCGGCAGCTCTGCCCTCTCGCCCAGGAGAGGAGACCCTGGCACCTTGGGAGAGGGGGCAGCGCCGGTCACCACGTTAATACCACTTCACCGCTGCCCAGCACGGCCCAGGCCAACACCACGAGGGGCCAGGGAAGAGGAGCGAGTTGGGAGGCACAGATCAGGCTCCGGAGGGACAAGGCTCCCTGCTTCACTCTGCTCCGTGCCACTGTCAAAAGCAGGATGGCAGACGAGGCCAGGGAAGGAGGAGCAGCAGCTTCACGCTGCCAGGCAGGAGCGTCACAGAGAAACAAGCAAGGCTGCCCTGGCAGGACATCCTCCACCTGCCACCCACTCACCACGTGTCTGCAGGGAGGCACAGGAGTACCCAGCTCTTGTGGTATGGGATGGAGAGCTGCCAGGGCACAAAGCTGCCTTCCCTCCATTGCTGGCCTTTACAAGGACCCCGCAGACACGAGGCTCTTCCCAGCCCGGCTGCCAGGCGCAGGACAGGGAGTGCTGAGTGGAAGAGGAGCCCTGCCGCAGCACAGAAGTCTCCCACTGCCACCTGGCCCTGGCCTCTCCTCCCTCCTCTGCCGAGGAGGCGCAGATGGGCGACACCGCACAGCCAGTCCCAGGACAGCCGGCAAAGCCCAGGGATGATTCAAGGCTCTGGAAGCCAGTCGAGGATGGCTGAGAAACACAGGGCAAGGCAGGGGGACACGACACAGAATCAGGGCTGAGGTTCTGCAGAGCAGCGGCCGAGCGGTGTGCCGCAGCCTGGCGGGCACAGGGAGGGCACCTCGGAGCAAACGCAGCCCCGGCACTAGCTAGAGAGGCAGTGGCACAGGCAGACCCTCCCCTGCAGCTCGATACACCCCTTGCACAACCGCTCTGCGGCTGGCGCGGGGCGGAGACAAGCGGCAGGAAGACGGGCTGCCCAGCTCCTTCCCTCGAGCCCCCAGTTAGGCGTGAGCCCCGGGGACGGATGGGAAGGAGGGCCCCTGCCAAGACTGCTCTTGTGCCGGCTAAGTCACACAAAAAGAAGGAGCACGGGAAGGAAGCTACTTTAAAAACCGTTGCCAGCAGAACACCTTCCCGGTTGTTTTGACCCTTCTGGCACCAAAATGTCTCCTGACAACCCCTGCCACATTAACCAATAAAACAATGCCATAGATTAGAAGAAGGAGGGAGGAGGGGAGAGAGGACGCTACTGCCATAAATTGCTTTCCCCTTCCCATCAGGATTCCTCAGCAGGAGGGAGCAGGCCGACGCTAACGACGCTTCTGAGCTGCTTGACCACAAGTCGTTTCGTCAGAGAGTCGGGGCCAGACAGAGGGACAGCCCCGGCCACCGAGCCAGTATTTAGCATCCAGGACAACCTGCAGAGCAAGAGGTCCTGCCTCGGCCCGCAGGCAGACCAGCCTCAGTGGTGGTGAGTGCCCCTCGGTGACCAAGGCGGGCCACTCGCGCTCGTTATCCTTTGACACCATGCAAGGCCAGCGCCAGCCCGCACCGCCTGCACATCGAGGTGAATAATGACTAAAGCAAAATGGCCATGAGGAATCGTTTGCCTGCCATCCAGCCCATCTCCTCCTCTCCTCAATCACTTCCAGCCTTGATTAGACAAAACAAGAAAGTTCTCCCTTTCAAGCAGAGGCTAGTGCTCTGCTTGCCCAGTGTCCTGGGATGGGACCGGGAGCTCCCCAAACGTTAGCTGCTTCTCCTCTGGCATCTCAGCGTTGCTCACGGACAGCGCAGGGACCTGGAGAGAGAAGACAGCGGGGACTTGCATGAATGAACCCCAACATAGAGCATCTGTTTGAGCGCACAGACACGTGGCCCCGCTGCCCTGCTCCTGCCTCCGGCTCCACCAGCCAGAGGTCTCAGCTGTGCTTGGGAAAAGGAGAAACCAGGCGCCACCAAACAGACAAAACAGTTTCATGAAGATCTGGAGCACTGGACTGCTCCAGCAGAAGCAGTCTGGTCTGTTTCTCTCAGAGAAACATGCAGCTCATGCCTAAGCAGGAGTAGGCCCAGCCATTTCCCACCGTGTTCACAGAATAATTTAAGTGGGAAGGGCACTCTGGAGGTCTCCTGTCCAACAATATCCTCAAAGCGGGGCTAATTTAAAAAACAGAGCAGGCTGCTCGGGGCCATATCAGGTGGGGCAACGGTTGTCTCCAAGGGTGGAGACCCCACACCCTCCCAGGGACAGCCCTTCAGCTTGCACTCAATGCCAAAACAAGATGCCTGCAATCCCCCACCCCTCCTCAACCACTCCAAGCCTCCACAGGTGCCAGCCCCTGGGTGCTCTCATGGCAGGACTGACATCTCCAAAACCACAGCCAGCTGTAATTTCCTCTGAGGTTCACCTAGGAGTCAGAGGAGCCAAGCGCTCTCCCAGCCAGCTCCAGAGAGTTGCTGGTTTCCAGGGCCAGAGTACAACAGGCTTTTCACCAGCAGCCTCTCAGCAAAGCCCCAAGGGTTGCTTTGTTCCTGCTAAGTCACACTATCAGCTTTCTCTCTGCTGGCCCAAAGCACCGGCAGCTCCAAGCAGGCACAGCCCACTCACCCCCCGCACAGAGGGAATCACTCACGGCACTCAGGTGAGGAAGGCTGCCATCCTGCTGAGCGCTGCTCTCCTCTGCCTGCCCGCCGGGGCCCTGAGCAGCGGAGGGCTCTTGAGCGCCGGGCCCCCGTGGGCAGGACTCCTCCTGAGCTGTGCTCTCCTCTTGCTGCAAGATGCCCCGTCTGTCCAAGACGCTGCAAGAACAGAATCACACCGTCAGAGACCCACAGCTCCCTCAAAGCCAACTTCGTTTCTGGCAGGAAAAGTGCTGGTGGAAGACAAACATCAGGCGAAGGGGTTCCTCTCCAAAACAGGCTGTGCACAGCCCAAACCTTGTTTACAGTGTCTATGTTCCTCCTGTGAAAACCAGGCCCCTTGGAGAGCAGCCCAGTTCAGAGGGTGGGAGCCTGCCGAAATGAGCGCCGTGGGAAGAGCCTCCGCTCCAAAGGCTGCCCCAGGGAAGGGGAGCCGCTCCTCCACCGGCTTCCCAAGCACATGGAGATAGGGAGCACGTCACAAGCTTGAATCACTGAAGATATGCAAGGAAGGCAACAGAAGACCTTCCTCCCCAGAGCATCCAGCTGTGTCCCAAGTGACCTCAGCACACACAGTGCCGGCAGAAGAGCAGCCAGGTTTTGTACCCAAGTAAGGAGAGCTCCTCAGGGTCCCGCACTCGGCTCTGGGGGAAAGACTGGCAGGGCTGCCCCTCGAGAGCTTACCTGGGGGGCAGAGGTCCACAGAGCACCTCACAGCAGTTCTTCACTATGTTGCCATGGCTGTAGGGATTCTGCACACGGTTCTTCCCAGTCCAGGACCCCTTAATCTGCAACAGTCAGGGCACAAATTCAGGTCTGCTCCATCGACAGCTGCCCCCCGCCCACGGAGCCCTGCCTCGGCCTGCGGGGCATGTCAGCAAAGTGGACGTGGCCATGACACACCGAGGAAGCGATGAGAAAGGGATATGGTTCAGAGGAACAGAAAGACTCTACTTACGTCCTCGTTGGTTGTCTGATTCAGTGCCACCAGGAAGGTGTGGAACCCAGTTAACCCCACCACCGACCACAGGGTGAAGAAACAGATGAGCACCTCCAGTACAGTGAGAAACAGTTAAGGACTGGGAACAGCCTGGGAACAGCCCCAGCCCACCCAGCTGTGTCACTGCCTCCAGGCACACTTTCCTACCTTCTCCCAGACACAGTTTTCTGCTTTACCCTTCTCCCAAAAGCCACAAAATTGCTCCTTGCTTTGTAATCATGGGGGGAAATACTCTGAAAGGCTCCTCAGAGAAGCCTGAGCATCAAGACTCCAGTCCCTCCGTAATGCAGCTCACTAATCCCCAGCTTTGGAGAAGCCAGCCCCTCTGGACTGTGGAAGGATATGTCCCTGGGGTTTCCTTCAACGTGTTCAGAAACCCAATCTTCAGAGATTCTGGCAATACAAAGAGAGAGGTGTTTTTTTCTCTGGAATGTCACACCGAATCCAGTTCCCTTTCCCACTCCATCACTTCTGGGTTCCCAACACCACCTGTATCCCACCCTCACCCTCAGCCAGCCCAGCCATCCACCTCTCTGCAGCCAGACTCACTCAGTGCTACGTAGACTATGTTGAAGGTGAAGATGTAGATGGTGAGGAGTGAGAGCGAGAGGATGAAGAGGTAGAAATAGCGGTAGTTCCTCTTCCCCACGCAGTTGCCCACCCAGGGACAGTGATGGTCGAAGCGCTCTGTGAAAGCGAAGATGAAGATCAGGGCTGCTCTAGCACGGTCCTACCTGCTTCCAGACACTTACTCCTGTGCCCCGAACTAAAACATTTCCAAGGCTGACAAGAACTGCCTGGGCCATCCAGGTCAACCCTCTGCTAACTCAGGGCCCTGTACCATGGCCCCCTCCAGAAGGGGAGGCCAGGTAAGAAAGGGCAAAACTGTTTTACTAACGAGTGATTTTGCACATTAAGATAGAGTTTAAGAGCTTGGCTCCGTGCATGTCTTCTCTCCCAGAGGCCTGCAGTATAATTGCTTTTACTCAAGCAGCACACGTTAGATGTAGGACCTGGGGGTTCAGAAGTTCTTATCTGACCCATGTGCCACTTTACTCCTACTAGAATAATTAGAAGAGAGCTCAAGGGACTGCATAAACACTCAAATGTCTGGGAACCTGCAGAGGAGGAGAGGGATCCAAAAGAATGGGACATCTTCCTTGAGAAGGGGATGCTGAACATGAGCCAATTATGATATGCAAAAGGGCTAAGAGCGCTACTGCCATGCAGCAAGGGGAACGAAAAATGGGGGCAGAATCTCCGTGCTGATGCAGGGAGCTGCCTTCATGGAAGACACGGGTCTCCACTGGAACCCTCCAGCCCAGCAAGGCCAGCAGCTCAGTGAAACTCAAAAAATGGACTGCACATTTACATGGACAAGTTAGACCCATGTTAGACTAGTTATTGCCAAAGAAGTACTGGCAAAGATGAACCATCTGGCTTCAGGTTCTGAGCAAATCTCAAGTTCCTTGAGCTTAAAATGAGGCAGACTGTCCCCGTCTGTTCACAAAAGGCCGTTCTGGACTCGCTCGGCAGGCGAAGCGTGAGACCTGGTACGGAGCGAGACCGGGTGCAGATCTTCACCTCTTGCCTTCCAAAGGCTCTCACCTAACACCCAGGTGCAGGAGCAGGCACGGCCTCTCCTACTCACCCACGCAGTTGTCGCAGATGCTGCAGTGAGAGGCACGGGGCGGACGGAAGATCTTACATGTGTAGCAATACTTCAGCTTCACTATCTGGTTGTTGATCTGGAAGTTTTTAATCCGTGGGGGTGGGCGCTGACCTTGCGGCACGGTCCCGTTGGTGGCCTCTGAGAGAGAGAACCAAGCAGAGATCAGACCTGCTGCTACATCATGACAGGCCTGGAATGACAACTCGCCTCTCTGCTTTTCCTAACAGTGGGATCAGAGCCTGCTGGGTCTAGAGCCAGCGGCTGCGGCTCTGCTCGCACGGTCCAGAGCCAACCTGGCAGCTTGGAGGCAGGAAAAGGGATGCCAGAGCTTTCAGGGGCATATCCAGAAGGGGTGTCACTGTACAGACCCGCATCCACCAAAGTTCCTCTCTACCTGAAGGATGAAGAGGCCCACACCAAGCTTCCTGCACCCCTTCCCAAAAGCAAACTGAGTTTGTATGTACACAGCTACAAGAGAGAAAACAGCACATGAAAAGGTTCCCAGAAAGGGAAGCAGGCACATCGCACCCTCTTTTTGAGACTCAGCCAAGCAGAATTAGCCAGCAGGTGGTAAGATGCCCCATTTGGGGCAATCCTCACTTTTGGAGGGCCAGCCAGGAAGAAAGGCTCTGCAGAGAACGTAGCCTATAGATACACCAGAAACACAGAGGCTTTTCCAGCCATCACCAGCTCAGCTGGCTCCACACTCACCAATCTCCATCTCGATGAAGGCTGCCTCGTCAGGCAGGGCTCTCGGGATCACCCCGGGATCACTGAAGCTCGTCCGCAGGAGCGTGGCCATGGCGAATAGGAAGAGAACTGCGGCAAACACGGGGATGGCTGGGGACAGCTGGACTGCCAGGTACCGACACCTGCAGAGAAACGTCAGGAGGCGATGAATCAGACCTCCGCAAGGTCCGCCTGAGCCAGGGCCTGAAAGCCTGGCGAGGCATCAGAGTCCAGACTTTTCGGAACACTGGTTACACCTGGAGGAGAGAGGCTGTTCAGCGCTTCCTTCTGATCCCACCACCACAGGAAACACCCCTGGGACAGCTCTGACGACCAGCCGTGATCAAAGTACCACCATGTTTTTAACCAGCCAGGCACAGCATGCTTTCCAGAGTTTTGTTTCCTGTTCCCGTTCTGCTCAGCGTTACAGGCGATGCTAGAAACGCAGCCAGCCAGGCAGAGGGGTCTTGCCTGGAGGTCACCCGCTGCAGCCAGCTGCCAAGGGACGGGCTGTGCCGCTAGGAGAAGCGCCCAAGGCCTGGTCTGAGAGCCCACCACTGGAGCCTGAGGGCATGGAAGCACATCGGAATGGTGTCCCCTAAACAGGCAGTAGCTTCTAGTACCACAGAAATTACTTTCCAGGGATGAAGTGCATCCCGTGCTTCTCAGGAACGGATTCCCATGGAAGCACAATATTCCTGTGCAACAAGATATCTGTCTTCCTTTGACTTTTCCAAGGTAAGGGACAAAAAGCGCCAAATAAAGTAGAAAGACTCCTGCCTCAAGACAATCCCAGCTCGAGAGAGGAAACACAGCCTACAGTATGTTTGCTTTATGAATACAGAAAGGTCCAACGAGGAATTTACGCTGCTAATCCCGCTGATTAAGGCAGTGCAAAGGCAGCAAGGAGATTAATCTCACTATGCCCATGTCACTTCTGGACACCCGCAGACATGACTCCACGGGCACTGCAGCACTGGCCACGCAGAAGGCACGTACAGAAGTCATGGCTTAGAGCCGTACTGGCTGAAAGAAAACATATTTGTACCCTGACTCCTTCAGAAAACACCATTTCTATTGGGGTGAAGTTCCCATACTGAAGCTACAGTATGCTTTGACCACAACTGCAACACGAAGCATCCACAGCGATGCACGGGGCCTGTCCCCTAAACCAGCCTTGTTAATTTTAGACACTACAAACTCTGCAGTTACTCGAAACGACACAACCCTTAGTGACGCCCATGTGCAGAGTCCTGCCTACACTTGGAGAGCCAGGCCGAGCAGCCAGAGGGCTGAGCTTACCGTCTTTAGGTAGCCTCAGGTAACTTTGCTTTCCCTTTGCCAAGGGCAAAGTCCAGAAAGAGAGTCACAAGTCAGTCAGCAGTTAAATGGAAACCTTGGATCGCATTTTGGGGAGGAATATGGGTTTATTCTTCTAAAAGCTGGACACAGTCTGTCTCAAAGGGCTGCAGCTTGACCCTTGTCCAGCTGACATGACAGCTTTTGTAATGTTGTAACAACAAGAACATATTATGGGCTTAAAATATGGATTCATGAACTGTGTTAAAGCTGAGCCAAAACTGTGCCAGAGCTTCCAGCCTCAGATATACACTAACACCTTATAAGTTCCTTCAGCATACTGTCAGCAAAGAGATTTATTACCTGCAAGCACACGATCCGTGCCGGGTGTACTCTCCCAGGCACGGACCTGAAAGCTTTGCACAGCAGCACTCAAGAATAAGTGGGATCAGACCCCGCAGCAACCGGTGCGGTTCCCACTCAGTCTGCGTATGAGCACGAGCGTGGGATGCGACTCGCTCCCTGCTGACCACCTCCTACGCACCTTGTAGGGAAACCTGCTCTTTGGGGATGCAGCAAGTCCTGCTGTCCCCAAGGCACTGCAAGAGTAGCCTCAAGACTGATGGCACCACATTGCAGAGCGTGGTGTGGGAACGGGAAGAAGCCTGCAATTTTAGGAGATGAAAGAGAAGAGCGTGCGACCGTCCTCCCCTCTGTGGCAAGAGAATCAGCACCACGCAGCTGGTATCTGGCCCTTCCACCCGGCTGCCAGCGTGGCACAGGCACAGGACAGGTTGGGTCCCCGCATCAGGAGGGGAGAGAAGCAATGTCAGACACTCTGCCTGTCTGCCCAGAGGTGGGCGGGGGACAGACGGACAGGGACAAAGCCCCAGAAAACACCAGATGCCTGCTCTTCTGCCTGATGGGGAGAAGATGCCTAGAAACTCACACAAGGAGGTATCAGCTGCCATTCACTGAAGGGCACGAGATGTCTGCTCAGCGAAGCCATTGTCCTGTTGTCATCATCCCTCCAGCACGAAGCAAACATCCAGGCACCGTGCTGGATGCTCAACCCCGTCAGCTGCCACGTCCGTCCCCTCGCAGGAACACGGCCTGGAGGCCAGGTGAGAGATGCGCGAGCGAGACAAACCCCCACCGCAATGAAACCACATCCCGAGACCCTGCGCTGGGCCCCCTGCGTGCCACGCCGCCCTCCCTGCGCTGACGGAGCCTTGCTGTTGGGACAGTGTTTTGGGGAACGTGCCCAGTGCGTCTGCCATGGCAGAGAGAGCCAAGTGCCATCCAGAACGGCTGAGCAACAGGTAAGGCCACCGTGTGAGGTTCTGACTTGGCACTCGCTAGCGCTGGGGAGTCTTCAGCCTACGCCTCAACTACGGCGTGATTACGCTCAGCAATTCATTTACAGTGCTAAGTAAGAGACATTTTAAAGATCTTTTGTTTGGGAAAGCTGAGAGTCAACAGAGACATACTGTTGGCATGTAAGGACGCTGCTCCTCCTCCACTCCCAGTGCAATATCTGTGTTCTTGAGCATTTTGTCATCTAATAGCAGACAATAACAGCACTATCACAACTCATCATTTGGGGGGGGCCTGGGGGATGAGAAAGGCTTAAACAAAGAGATCATCAGAACGGGGGGCGGGAGGGGAGCAGCAAGAAGCAGCAGCTGGGAGGTGCCACGAGTTTATGGCGCAAGGACCGATTATTTTGCGACCACTTTGGAAGGTCTGTTGTAACCAGCACATTAAGCAAAGCTCTGGAGGAACGGCAAAACAGACACGCCGGCCCTGATGGAAGCAGACTTCAGCCACAGCCATCAGGCAGCACATCTCACAGCCAGGTCCCTCCAGGGTTCAGCACGAGCTCTACTGTACAATTCATTGACATCTCACTTGCAAATCACCTATTTAACTTCCCTAAACTAACACGTAACCACACCGTGTACTTGTCCCGAAGGCTCGCGAAGCAAAGTAGTGTCTTTACCAAATGTTTGACCCTCACCAGAGCACTCATAGTCATCTGCATCTCCCAGACCTGGGATGACTTCCAGAAGCTGATGCGCTTGCGGTAAGCGTGGAAGCGTTGCCCTGAAAACCTGGGTAACCACTGCACTGCAATGCTACAAGTTCGGGGCCCTTTCCCAAGCAACACTCTGGCAGAACTGGAGCTGCAGAAGCTCTGAGAGTACAGCAACTCTCCCTGTCTGTCAACAACGACACAGAAAACACTCGCTAGAGACCCACGTCAAGTGCAGTTCTGCTGCAAGCACGTGCCACGTGCTTCCAACCCAGCCGACGCAGCAACTGACTTTAGGCAGGAGACAGAAGCGTTACGCCGACGTTGTTGCTCTTTCCCCATCTACGCTCAAGTCTCCACAAGGGCAAGAGAGCACCCCGAGATCCGCATGGGGAATGGCGGTGCTACAGGGGACATGCACGCTGCAGGGAGAGCAAAGCTGTCTTCTGAAAAGGAGCCCACAAGAAAAAGGGCGTGCAACTCAAAAACCCGGGAGCAGCCGCTTCATGCAGAAACACGTCTTCTTGAGCAAAAATCAGAGCTGAACTCTGGATACCAACAAGTTTACCTCAGCTGAGAGAAACTATAACTCCTAAAAAGCACTAACTTCTGTGTAAGCTTTGACAATGCTTGACATAAACCTAACCAGGGGTAAAAGCCCTCTCAGAAGCACCTCTTTTTTAGTGCAAAACCTTGGATCTTTGGGGTTTGGGGGGGTGGGGGGGCGGGGGAAGAGGAAAGTCACGTGATGGGTCAGCATAGGGTTTTTTTTCAACTCATCAGAAAACAAAGAAAATTTAATGTCTACATAGCTAAGAAAGTAGGAAAAAAAATAGAGTGATAAATGTGCTTGGTTATTGGAAAAGCAAACAGCAGCCCCTTTCCGCACTCAGGAGCCTGGCATTGCTGGCGCTATCTTGCCTATAACATTTACAAACATTGAACAGTTGTGCTGAAAAGCTGAAGACAAAAGAAACGCAGTTCTCTTGCAGCTGCTTTGAACGGAGAACTCTCACTTCAGGAGGGCCATTACAGACACGCTGGCAAACTGCTACAAGGAAACCCCCAGCAGCCAGAGAGAGGACGCTACGTCCCGTCATCCTCGCTCCCAAATGGGTTTCACTAAGTGCTTTACCTGGGCTTCTCCTCGTGCTGAAACACCACAGACACCGTTGGACAGCTAGGCGCCCTATCACAAAGCTGAGAGATCCAATAAGCGTCTGAAATAACGCCAAGAGGACGTTAAACAGAATTTTATGTGACACATTACGGTCATAGAGCAGCCCCAATTAAATATAGGTCTCGGAACCTGCGGGGACCAGCCTCAGCCCTTGAGCAGCAGGAGCTGCTTTCTGCCAAGGTGGTGGGGAGAGAGGTGCCCTTGGGCAGAGGACTCCGGTCGCCGCAGAGCTCTTCCCCAAGAGCCAGCACAGCTCCACGGCCCTCTGCTTTATCTGGGAGGGAGGAGCCGGATCTCCAGGTACAGCACTAATAGCTCAGTCAGCCCTCTGGGTCCTGTTCACTCGCCGATGAAGATTTACCCAATGCCAGACCACGGCTCTGCGGCCTAGGGGATAAAAACACAAAAATTCCCGCACGTGGGGCTGAGGCAGCTTCAGACCGTTCAACTGGCGACACAGCAGATGAGCCGATGGCATCGGAGCTACGTGGAGGGCGGGAGGGGGGAAATACCACCAGCCGCAGCTCAAACAGAGAGGCTGTCATTTCACGGCTGGGGAGGACTCTTTCAGCGAGGAACGGTGGCGGCAGCTTATCTCATGACGTGCGATGCCAGTCACCGCCAGCTCTCCAGCGACAGCGTTTGTAATCAGAGCCGAGCCAGAGCAGCCTGGAGGGCGAGGATCAAACCCGCACTGGCTCGTATCGCGTAGCGAGACATTTTCTGGCTTCAGGCATCCCCGAGCCTTGTTTAGACAAGGTGTGACTGCGCAAGTGATTCAGCTGAATGAAATAAGCATTCACAACACAGGCACCCCTGCAGTGAGCGTACAGGAATTAAAAGGACTCCTCCACCCACCACAGTCTGCTTCTCTACAAAACCAGATCCTAACAACCCAAATTGTTCCTCCGTAGCACAAACTTTAAGGGGGAAACCACAAATTTCCACGCAAATGCTAAAGAATCTGCCAAAAGCTGAAACAAATGGCTAACACAGCAAAAAGATCAAGGCCGAGACCCTTATGCAGAAGCACCCTAACACAGGCAGCGGGTGTACTGGGCAAGCAGGGCTCTCGAGCAGCCAAGCTGCTCATGGTCTCAGCTTGGTCGGTGAAACAGAGACGTTGTGGAGTGTTTCTGGTTGGGAAGATAACGTTTCATCCCTATCCCAGATTCAAAAACCCCAAACAATTTCAAAACAAACCCGACTCTTTCAAACAGAAAACATTAAGGTGTTGTGCATTGAGAGACTCCAGTGGATATTCTGGATTTTCCCGAACTTTTCCTCATTGCCCCAGTCAAAACCACTCGGCTGATTTAACTAAAATTCAGAGACCATTCTGCTCCCAGCAAAACCTCCCCTGGGCCAGCGGCTCCAGCAGAGACTACCCTCTGGCTCTACGCCGAAGGCACATCCTGCATGTCTCGGTGCAAGCAGGGATGTGAGTGACCCCTCCATGGGCCTCTGCCTCCTGGAGCACGGCATGGGGCTTCTCGAGCAGTTCCAGTCACGTACCCGCTGCGCCCACGGCCAAACTAACCATCACACCGCCAGCTCTGCCGACAGGGCCCAGGACTGGAAAGGCAGCCTCGGTTTGGCCCACACAGCCACGGCCGGTAGCTGGCGAGGGCAAACACGGCAGAGCGGGATGTGGCTCTGCTCTTCCGCTAAGGACGCGCTCCACAGGGAGCCGCAGCAATTATCCCTTGCAATAAGTGTTTCTGGAGCAGTAATAAGTGTTTCTAGAGCAGTAACTCTTATTAATCCTTCCTGCAAGGCAGGAAGTCTTAGCCCCATTTTTCAGATGGGAAAAAACCCAAACAACATAACAAAGAGCGGTGTCATATCATACCTTTGAATGCAGACCGCAGCAGGGGTAATTTGGGCTTTCCACACTCAGGAAGCCCAGCACCTCGCAGTGTAGCCGTACGGCGCCCGCCTCCAAAGCTACGCGACGACTGAGCAGAAAAACCAGTCTCATACCTGACCGAGACCCGACGTTAGCCACCTCATTGCTGCCGTTGAATGCGGCAAGCCTCGGCAGACTGTTCCAGAAAGCCCCTTCCAAGGCTGCCAGCGATATCAGCTAAGGAGAGGAGCTAGGGAGAGCGATGCCGGGCCAGGGGAAGCCGGGACAAGTTCCCTGGTCTGGGGAAGATGCCTAGGAGGCCAGCATCTGGGCCGAGTGCCTTTCGTGTCTGGAGGAACAGCCAAGGCTTAACCAGCAGGCAGTTTCTTCTGCCTCCTTTCCCAGCTTAAAAAGCTTTTGTGTTACCCAACACCATTTAGGACCTTCACCTCCCTACGAACAATGTAAACATGCTGATGGAGCCAGAGGAAGGAAAGTTTCACAGTTGTTTAGCTGATCCAAGATCATCCTCAAACCAGGCAACAGGGGCAATCCTGCCCCCTCCCCACCACATCAGTGCTATGTGAGCACAGGCTTTTTTTCTTTTTTTTTTTTTTTTTTTTTTGGTAGGACAAGCCTAAGGCCAGATCAGTTCCCCAACCCAGCTCACAGGGGAGAGCTGTGGGGAGGGGACAGGTCCTGCTCTTTGGGCAGTATCCAAGGCTTTGGCCGCAGGTCTTTAGGCTGCCGGGCTGATCTAAAAGGGTGGCGGGATCCTCTCCAAACACCAGGGCTTCAGCGCACGGGAGCGTCTGCTGTAGTGCAGCACTCTGCAACACCTAGCCAGCAGGCAGCCGCAGGGCAACTTGGACCAGCGCTAAACCCCGGTGCCACCAAGCTCACTCCTTTTTTTTTTCTTTCTGTTAATTCTGCGGCCGGGTCGCCCCCCTCCCAGGGCTGAGCCGGGGGCTGCAGACACACCCAGCGGGCAGGGGTGCGGGCCTTGGCGGGGCCTCAGCTGCGGCAGCAGCGGTGCCCTTGTGCCCCGGCTCTCCCCAGGCGAGGGGCCACGCTCCCCAAAGCCCCATCCCTCCCGCTCGAATCCTCCCTCCAGCATCCTCACTCCCTCCCAAGCTCCGGCCACGCTCGGGACGAGGGACCGCGGGTCCCAAACGCGCGGAAGCACGACCGGTTGGGGTGGAGAGCTGGGGGAAAGCTCCGGCAGGGCCCGTCCCCCCCCAGAACCCCCAGGGTCACCCTGCAAGGGTGAAGGGGCTGATCCCCCAGGAGAGCCGCGGGGTGCCAGGCAGGGGCCCCGCCGAGCCCCGGGGTCACCGGCCGCCACGGGGAACTCACTCAAAGGCGAAGAAGAGGGCGCAGGTGCCGAGGATGAGGAAGAGCGTCAGGTAGAAGATGCCCTTCTGGCGGGCCATCATGATGCGGCCGTCGCAGCAGAAGGTGTTCCTGCCGGGCAGCTTCTCCCATTTCCGAACCACCTTCTTCCTCGCCACCATCACCGACATGGCGGGGCCGTCACTGGGGCGGCGGCGGCCGCCACACCTCCGGGCGCTGCTCCTCCGCCGCCCGCGCCCGCGGCATCCTCGGGGGCCCCGCGGGGCCGGGCTGGGGGCTGCGGGGAGAGGGAGAGCGCCTCAGCGGCGAGCGGGACACGGCGGGGCGGCGGCCGGGGCGGCGGGAGCGCGGCGGGGCTCGGCCGGGGGGCGGCGGCCGTCGCCATGGAAACCCCCGCGCCCCGGGAGGGGCGTTGCCATGGAAACCCGCAGGGGGGATCGGGGGCAGCGAAACCCCACGGCCCTGAGGGGAGCGGCCGATGCGGGGGGAGGGGGGGGCGGGAGGGTGGCCCCGCACGGGCCCCACCGGGACGGGACGGGACAGGGCGGGACAAGGCGGGGCAGCCCCCGCCCCGCGACCGCGCCAGGACCCGAGACCGGGAGGGGAGGGGAGGGTACGGGAAGGGAGGGCAGGGCCCCGCGCCGCCGCCGCCACCGGCGCTCACCCGGTGCCGGTAGCGCCGGTCGCGCCGGGCCGGGCCGATCGCTCCCTCAGCGCGGCGGGAGGGGGCGGGAGGGGCCGCCACGCCCCGCCCCGCCCCACCGACGAGGAGGATCCGTGGCGGCCATTGGCCCCTTTCATCCCGTCGCCCCGCCCCCCCGCTCCTCGCCTTTCTATTGGGCGCCCGCGACGTCACTCGGCCGGCGGCTCCCTCCGCCCCGGTGCGGACAAGGGGAGGCGGGGAGGAGGGCGGGGCCGCCCCGGGGCTCGGCACGTGGCCGGGGGCGGGGCGCGGAGGCGCCGGGGCACCGGGCGGGGGGGCTCGGGGGCCATGGCAGGGAGGGCGGGGCCCGGCGCTTCCAGCCCCAGTGCGGGGAGCGGGGCCTGCTCCCGCGGGGGCTGCTGTGGAGACGGGTGGCGGCGGGGGGAACAGCTCGGTGTGCCGCTCCCCGGCCAGGCCCTGCCCACGGCTCCGCCAGCAGGGGACACCCGCGACACCCGAGACATCCGTGACCCGCGCCGCGCTCACCGCCCGCCAAACCCCATAAAAATAATGAAACGCTCCCAAAAACCCCGCAGCCCCTCGTGCTCGGGGCGCGGCCCCCACCCCTGCCCGCAGGGCCCCGCTGCCTCGGCAACCGTGACGTCAGGCAGGGAGGGCGGAAGCGCGGCGGGCGGTGGCGGCAGACCCGGGCGGAAGCGGAGCGCTTTACGGCAGGTTGCGCGATAGCGGCGCGGCGCTTTCCGGCTGTCCCGGCGTGGGGCACCATGGCGGAGGAGTGGTTGGGCGTGGAGGCGGCGGCGAGCGGCGGAGAGAGTGAGGAGGAGGAGGAGGTGAGCGGGACTGGGCTGCGCTGCGCTCCCTCGGCCGCTGCGGGCCGAGCTCTGGGCGCTCCGCTGTCCCGGGGCGGGCGGGGGCCGGGGAGCGGGGCGAGGCCGGGCACCGGTGGGTCACCGGGAAGCAAAGGCTGGGCTCTAACCGCGTGTGTTGTGTGCCAGGGGCAGGAGGATGGCGAGAGGCGGCACCGGCAGCTCCTGGAGGCGGTCAGCTCCCTCTCCGGACGGCGGCGGTGAGTGGGGGATGTCCGGGGGACTCCTGCGGCCTGGCCCCGGGGCTCCCGCGGCAAGTCACGCCCTGTTTCCTCCCCGTTACCCCCGAGCGAGGGGCGGGCAGGAGGGCGCTGGGGTCCCCTTCTCCCGGCACCAGCTCCCCTGCCTCTGCTGCGGCAGCTGCTTGGAGGAGAAGCACACGAGGGGCGCCCCGGTAGCCCTTCGGCTTATCTTCTTTCCTCGCAGGCAGAAGCTGGCGGAGCGCACGGAGGCAAGCGTGCAGGTGTCCGAGTTCAACGTCAGCTGCAAAGGTGAGATCCCCTGCGGGCTGGGCAGGGCAGAGCTCTGTCCTCTCGGCTGGGGCGGCGCTGGCGGCTCGGGAATCGTCGTGCTGGGCCAAGTGCAGCTGCGGCCCCTTGGGTGGGTGATGCCACCCCTGCGCTGATGTGTGGGACCTTGTGTAGGTGCCGGGGAGAAGCTGGTTCTGTCTGAGCTCCTGCAGCCCATCCGTCCTAAATCCGCCCTCAGCAGTGTGAAGAAAGAGCTGACCAGAGTGAAGCAGAAAAAGGCTGTGGAGCTGCCACTCAGCAAAGAGGAGGCAAAGCGGGTGAGTGGGCTTGTGCGGGTGCCAGAGGGAAATTCTGGCCTTACGGGGCAGTCAAGCTGAGCCCCTGCGTGCCCGTCTCTCCTCTCCGATACCAACTGGCTTTTCTCGTTCTTTACATCAGCCTTTCTCTACTCACCTTCTTCCCTCCTCGCCGATGCCTGCAGGTCGTCAGAGAAGCTGCCTATGTCAGGACCTCTAAGGACGTGGGCAAGTGGCAGCAGGTGGTTTTGCAGAACCGACGAGCAGAGCAGCTGGTTTTCCCTCTGAAGCAGGAGATTGCTACGGTCGTCCCTCTGGAGCAAGTGGCTTCAGGATGGAAGGTGAGTGCTGTCATTTGGTCTCGGGGGTCAGCTGGGGCAGCTCGGCATCTCCTGGCTGTGCTGGAAGGCTCAGCCTGTAGCCGAGGCCCTGGGCAGATGCACACAGAGCTTGGGAAGATTAAAAGGGAATTCTTCTGTGTTCTTCGCGCATAGCAGATGCATAAGTGCTCCCTGGCTGGGTAAGGCCCAAGTGGAGGATTTGGAGCCTGCTCTGTCCCCTCTCCTCTTTTTAGCCTTTCAGCCCTAGGCACATGGGCCGTGTCTGCCATTCCCCGGTCCGTGGGCTGAGCCAGGTGCCTGCGGTAGCCCTTAGCTGCTTGTGCTGAGGCAGAGGGGGTGTTGGTTTGCCAAAGCTTGTGTGTCTGTAAATCTTCATTATGAAAGAAGCGTGCTTTTTGGGTTTGAACTCAAGTTGCAGTGGGGGTTGTGCTGCTGGCAGGAGGGTTGCTGTCATCCCTGCGAGCTCCCCCAGCCGTCCAGATGCTCAGGTGGGAGACAGCCCTTGCCAAGCTCCTGATGTACCCAGCACTCGCCTCCATCTGCCCAGTGGTCCCTCTCCCGTTTTGGTGGGACGTGGTGTTGGTGGCCTGGAACTTCTGCCACACTTCTTACCCAGTCAGCGCTGCCTGTCAACTGTGAGCCTGTTTCTCTACCCTGGGAGGAATTCTGCCCACCCTCATCTGGCGTGATGGCTGGGAGGGTGCCTAGGCGGGCCCACAGCGAGCCTTGGGCTGTTGTGTGGTACCCATGAGCAGGGCTGTGACCCCAGCCACTGGGAGGAGGGGGGCTTCTCTGGGCCCTCCCGTGAGCCTGCCCAGGTCACCAGACAGGATGGAGACATCTAGGGGAGCATCAGCTCTTGCAGTTCTCATCGTACTCTTGCTGTGCCTGTTCTGTCCCAGCAGGCCCGAACTCCCCTGGAGCAGGAGATCTTTGGACTGCTCTACAAGACGCAGAAGCCCATCACAGACCCGCTCCTGACGCCAGAGGAGACGGCCTCGCTGCAGGCAATGAGCCTGGAGGAGGTGAGTGCTTTTCCCACCCGCCATGCCCTGGCTCGGGAGGCCTCTTCCTTGGCACTTGCCCTCACTTGGGTGCTCCTTGTCAGGCCCGGCGGCGGCGGGCAGAGCTACAGAAGGCTCGGGCAATGCAGTCCTACTATGAAGCCAAGGCTCGTCGAGAGAAGAAGATCAAGAGCAAGAAGTAAGGCTCTGCCATCCCTGGGCTCGGTGTGGTGGGAGAGGGCTGGGTTGTGGCCTTGGCACTGGAGCCAGCCCTGCCCAGCGTGTGGGTATGGCCAAAGCACAGAGGAAGGCAGAGAGGCCCTCCCTGCCTGGGATCTGCAGTGCGTCGGGCAGCCTCCTGCCCAAACCAGCGCTGCGTTCCCAAAGGCCACCCCAGCACCTCACCCCCTGGCTCTGCGCCCTTGGGCTGCAGGTACCATCGCGTGCTGAAAAAAAGCAAGAGACGCAAGGCCTTGAAGGAGTTTGAGCTGCTGCATAAGTCGGACCCTGAGGCTGCCTTGGCAAAGCTGGAGGAGCTGGAGCAGCTCAGGATGCAGGTGCTGCTTTTGCACTTCTCCGCCACCACTTGGGAAGTCCCTGCTCACGAGGGTGCTCTTCCTGATGCTTCTCTTCGTCTTCCCCCCAGGAACGGATGAGTCTTAAGCACCAGAACAAGGGAAAATGGGCCCGCTCCAGGGCCATTATGGCTAAGTATGACCTGGAGGTGAGATCATAGAATCGCACAACAGTTTGGGTTGGGAGGGACCTTTGCAGACCACCCCGTCCAACCCCTGTGCCGTGGGCAGGGACAGCTTTCACTGGGTGAGGTCGCTCAAAGCCCCGTCCACCCTGACCTTGGACACTTCCAGGGTTGGGTCGTCCACAGCTTCTCTGGGCAGCCTGCTCCAGCGTCTCACCACCCTCGTGGAAAAGCATTTCTTCCTTATGTCCAACGTAAACCTGCCCGCTTTTAGTTTAAGCCCATTGTTGCCCCTTGTCCTGTTGCTACAGGCCCTGGTAAAAGTCTCTTTCTCTTTCTGTCTGTCTTAGGAAGGCTCTTATATATTGAAAGGCCACAATAAGGTCTCCAGTGCAGGTTGGGGAAGGGGGAGACAGCTGAGGAGGGGCAAGGAAGGTGGGCATGTTGTCTCTTGCCTGCATTAGAAACTTCTCGATCCCCTCCCAGGCCCGCAAGGCCATGCAGGATCAGCTGGCCAAGAACAAGGAGCTGATGCAGAAGGTGCGGGTGGAGCTGCCCAAGGAGGAGCTGGGTGACGTGCCTGAGGAGGACCTCACGTCGGTGACTGTCCCCACCCTCCCTGCGGGTGCCGGCGAAACTAATCCCTGGATGCTGGGCAAGCCCAGCGGCCCAGCCGAGGAGCCTGAGGTGCAGGAGGGTCTTGGAGACGTTGCAGTGCCGGGTGCTGCAGAGTGCAAGGAGGAGATGGAGGAGGAAGAGGAGGAGATGTCGGAGGAGGAAGCTCTGCTACAAGACTTTGCACAGAAACGGCACGTGCGGCAGCAGCGGGCAGGAAGCCCCGAGGGACAAGGTGAGGGGCTCGCAGCCCCGGGCAGTGTGGGTCTGGTGTGCTGCAGGGGTGGGCAAACAAAAGGGGGTCCTGGGGGCTGTTTTCTGCCCAGTCTCACACAGCTGTCCTGCTCTCTCCCTGCTCTCACGGGCGCTGTTTCTCACCTGTCACTTCATGTGTAGGTGCTGATGAGATGGAGGCAGTCCCTGAACTGCCGGGGGACAGCCCCATCCAGCCCGTCTGTGCCGAGGAGCAGGCGAGCGCAGGGATCGAGCAGCCTTCCCAGGCCCAGGAGGAGATCCTGCTGTCGGAGCAGCTGGGCCGGGTACGGACGATGGAGGACGTCGAGGCTCTGGCCTCAGGGGAGCCTGTGGAAGAGCAGGAGAAGCCAGCGGCTGCAAGAGCAGAGAAGCAAGTGCAGCAGCAGCAGGAGGAGAGCAGAGCTAGTGGGGGCAGGCGTGCCAGGAAACCACCAGCCAAGAAGAAGATCATTAGCCTGCAGGCCATGCTGTCTGGGAAGTCCCAGGAGGTTCAGTTCTCCAGCCTACCTGTGGTCGTGGAGGAGGAGGTGAGCAGGACAGGCCTGCCCCTTGGTCCCAGGGCAAGGCTGACTGCAGGGGACTGACTCTCCTCTCCGCAGGACGGTGGCATCGACCAGAGAGGGGTGATCACAGAGGCCTTTGCCGGGGATGATGTGGTTGCTGACTTCCGCCGGGAGAAGCGCAAAGCAGAGCAGGCTGCGAAGCCACAGCCGGTGAACCTGGTGCTGCCAGGCTGGGGCGAGTGGGCAGGCACGGGGCTGAAGCCCAGCGCCAAGAAAATAAAACGGTAAGTGAGGAAGAGCTGCAGCACCGTGCCTCAGCCTGGCACTGGGGCTGACAGCTTCGCTTGCCCGGCAGGTTCCTGCTTAAGCCGCCCCCGGCGCCTCCCAGGAAGGACCAGCACTTGCCCCACGTCATCCTGAGTGAGCGGCGCAACATCCACGCGGCAGCACATCAGGTGGGCGACGCCTGGCCTCGGCGAGCAGCAGCAGCGAGCGCTCCAGCACCCGGGCCGGCCCAGAGCCTTCCGTGACCCATTCCCAAAACATCCTGAACACCTGCCCCTAATCGCTGCCCAGCCACTTAGTTTCCAGCTTTGACAACCCAGAGGCCAGCAGGGCAGTGGAGGGAGGAGGAAGTTACAGGACTGCTCCCGTGGTGGCGGCTGCTGTGCCAGCCGTCGTAGGAAAGGGGATGGAGCGAGGGGATCGGGGAGGCTGGAAGCGGAGTGTGAGCGGGTCCTGGATGAGTGGAAATCGGTGGCAGCATGGGATGAAAACAGCCCCCAGCGTGCTGGGCTGGGTCCCTGGGGGAGTTAACCCGCTGTGCTGTTTCCCTGCAGGTCAGCGAGCTGCCCTTCCCCTTTGAGAGGCACCAGCAGTTTGAGCAGAGCATCCGGACGCCCGTGGGCGCCACGTGGAACACACAGCGTGCCTTCCAGAAGCTGACAGCCCCCCGCGTCGTTACCCGGGCAGGCCACATCATCCAGCCCATCTCTGCCGAGGACGTCCTCGACATGGGCACCGCAGCTGGCAGCAGAGCCAAGCCTGCGCTAGAAATTGCGCCCCAGCGGCAAGAGCAGCCCTTTCGCCGCCCGCGCAAGAGAGCGCGGTAGCTCCGTGCCCGTGCGTTTCTGGCGCTCAGACTGGGGCGGGCGGAGGAGCCCGGAGAGCCTCCTGGCTCTGTCCAGTACCTTCTACCGCTTCCCCCACAATAAAACTCCCGGTCGCCTTGCCGGCGCAGCCTGCGCGGCTGTGCCCTAGCAGCGCCCCGGGGACGGGACAGCTGGTGCCCTCCTGCCTGTCCTTGGGGCCCCGCGCGGGGCCGGGTGCTTTGGCCTGGTGTAACGTGAACGGCGGCTCGCTGCGGGTCAGGCCTGGGAGGTGCCGCTCGGGGCCGGGAGTGTGGCGAGGGGGTGGAGCAGCTGCCAGCGCTCGCCTGGGTTTCCCCTCCCCTGTGTTTTTTTGCCTTTCATACCCCCGGGTTTTTTATGTACAATATAACTTTTATGTATAATTTTTTTTTTTTTTTTTTTTTGGAAACGAGGCTTTTTCACGGCCTGCTGCGCTGAGCTGAGCCACGGGGCCCCGCTCCTCAGGTCCACCTGCAGCTCCAGAGTAACTTCTGCCCAGCTCTAATAAGCCCGATTAGCTGGAAAACGGGTCTGCAGGGTGGTGCCGCTGTTCTGCACATGCCGGGCGCTGGCTCGGCCCCCGCGCAGCCACCCTGCCCTCTTCCTGCCCACCTCTGCCTCTTCCTGCTGCTGAGCCCTGCCCACCCCTCGGAGGGTGACGGCAGGGTGCTCCCTGCATCCAGCACCAGCGCAGGGATGGGACGGAGCCCTGTGGTGAAACAGAAGCGGGCAGGGATCCCTCTGGGCCTCACTTCCCACGTGTGCTGCGCTCCGGCCAGCTGGAGAAACGCTCCCCAGCCTGAGTGAAGGAGCTGGAGCTGCTGCTGTTCCTGGGAAACACGTCCCTCGTGCCAGGGATGCCTTGTCCCACGTTGGCACCACAGCCTGCCCGGGGCAGCGGCCAGGGCGGGTCCCAGGGCTGCTGCCTGTCCCCTGGGGCTGCCAGGGTCACCCTTCTCCCCTGGGAAAGGGGGTTTGTCCTGTGGGGCTGGGGCATAGGCACCCACGGGTTTGGGAGCGGGTTCCCTCTGCCTCCCCGAATCCCACTCCAAAACCACACAGGGCTCTTCTGCGCTGGGTGCTGGCGCTGGTCGGGGGGGCTGCGGGGCGGGGTGCCTCCTGGGCCGTGACCTTGCAGGCACCCAGCCTGGCTGGCGCTGGCCTCCTGCAGCGCCCTGGGGTGGCCAGATAGCGCTCGCCTGCGATGGGGCTGTGGTTGCGTTGCATGAATTTACCCTGGGTTTATAAAAAAAAAAAAAAAAAAAGGAAAGGAAGCGGAGAGTGCTTCCGTGCCGTGACACTGGGGAGCCCCTCGCTGGGCTGGTGGCCCCAGCTCGGAGCCCAGCTTCCCTCTGCCCTGCCTGCCCCAAAAGCCATGGGAAACCTTCACGCCCAGCCCCTGGGGATGTCATAGAGGAGTAGGGGGGATTTCTTGTTTGTTTTAGTAAAAGCCGAAGCGCCCTGAAGCTGGGCACAGGCAGTGCCTGATGTGGGGTGGGTGCAGCCCCTCTGCCTGTGCCTCTGTCTGCTGCAGCCAGCCCCGGGCTCCCCTGCAGGTTTGCTGGGCCAGCCGGATCCCCGCGGCACCACCGTCCCTGTCCCTCTTCATGGGGGCCCTCCCTCATCTGCCCTGACCTGGGACTCTGCCTGCCTCCATCCCAGTGCAGGGGTGCCCGGCTGGGCGCCGCTCCCAGCCCTGGGATGCTCAGAGGGTACCTGGGGTGGGAAAGGTCTTGGGAAACCTCGAGGCCCAACGCAGGTCAGAGCAGAGCTGGGTCCTCCGAGTGGCGTTCTGCTGTTTGTCTGCAAGGATGTCGAGCCTCACGTGTCTCTCTGCCCTCTGTCCCCACGTTCTACCCGCCCCATGGCAAAGCCCCATCCAGGCTTTTGCTGTCCCCTGCGCCCCTGAGGAAGGGCTGCACAGCACAGCCTGGCAGGGTCTGGCTGTGCCCCAAGCTGGGCTGGGACCTCCTCAGCTGCCCCAGAGCAGGAGCGATGCTCCCCGCCGGGGCTGGGGCGATGGTGGCACAAGGGCACTTTTCCTTTTCTGGGGTGCTGATCCCATGGAGGAGTGAGGCCACCAGGTCTGAAACCAGCTCAGGCCGCAGGTGACGGCTGTCGCAGGCTGGGACCAGCTGAAGCAGTGAGCGGGACTTGCCGACACGCGACCTCTCGGTCCGGAGGCTGCCTTGTGCTGAATTTTGGCTGGTGGGTCCTGCAGCGTGAGCGTGGCTGATGCTCAGCCAGCGCTGAGAGGGGACAGCTTCAAACCACAGAGCTGGATATGCCTCGTCCTGCGAGGAAGGGCAGCGCTGGGCTGGACTGGGCTTGAACTGGGCTTCCAGTATTGAGAGGTGCTTCAAAAATAAATGCAGAAAGCATCCGTGTGAGCTGCTGGGGATGAGTTAGAGGGACCCAGATGCAGGGCATCACTGGTGCTGCTGTGCCGGCGCCTCCGGGCTGCCGGGCCAGCTCGTCCACTCTGGCACAGGCTCCTCCAGAGCTGCCGTGCTCCCGCATCAAGGGCAATGGTTGCCCCTCCAATCTCCCTGCAGAAATAAAATCGCTGGGCATAGGGAAGTCAGTGCTTGAGATTTTTTAAATTAAAAACCAATTCCAGGTCTGCAAAGCACTGCAGGAACAGGGAGTGCCGGGGATGCCCGCTGGCAGCTCCCAGGACAGCGGGGAGGCGGGGAAGAGGAGCCGTGGCTGGGGGAGCCCCTTGCAGGGTGGCTGTTGCTCACCGGTGGGGCGGAAACGAGCCAGGGAGCCCCACGGGGGTCCCTGGTGCCGAGAAAGTGCTGCTGTGGGCTGGGCACCAGCTCCCCGTGGGGACTTCCCTGGCCTCATCCTTGCCCTTCCCATGGCATGCTCCAGCCCGGGTTGCCTCCCGGCACGGCAGCAGGGCCAGACTCCAGCTGCCGCGCGAGGGGTGAGTCATTGGGTACCAGGAGCTCCGGTGCTGGGGAAAAAACTCCCCCTCCTCAACAGCCACCTCCTCGGCTGCACGGTAACCTCCGGGGAGCCACAGTGCGAGCGTGCATGCCTTCCCCCGGCCGCACGAGCGCCGTGTCCCTTGAGAGAGCTGCGAGCGGCTGCAGTTTGCTCTTACTGGCCTACTTTCTGGGCTACGTCAAAGCTGGGCTTACAGAGCCGGGAGCCTCGGCGAGGGCGGCCGAGCTGCTCCCGGTGCCAGCAGGAAGCGGTGGCTAATCCCGGCCGTGAGCGGCGGCGGCAGCTCCTGGGCTGGGCAGCCCAGCCCAGCCGGCACCCGTGGGTGCTCGGCTTGGGAGGAGCCGGCAGCAGTCGTGGGCAGTGGGTCAGGGACGGTCAGCGCCGTGGCGGGGCTGTGCCTCTCCTGCTGTGGCGTGCCGGGGCTGGGTGCTGTGCCGAGGAAGCGGCACAGCCTCCGCTGGCGTCCCCCTGAGCTGCCCTGGGGTGGGGGCCTGGCCGGGCTCCTCCGCCCACCGTCCTGGGAGACTGGCGGGAGCTGAATGAAAGTAAAAGGCAGATTTAAAATCAACAAATAAAAGGCTTTTGGTGGTTGTATTTTTGTGTGTTCTTTTTTGTTTTTGTTTTTGTTTTGTTTTGTTTTGTTTTTTTAAATGCAGGCTATAAATAACCTGTAAAATATTTCATCTGGGCTATTTCTGAGGGTGAAATCTTGGCCTTCTGGCCTCACATGCTGCGGGATGTAAGTGCGAGCGCTGGGGCCATCATGGGGCCCTCCTGGCCATCAGGAGGGTCCTGCACCCTCACTTACTGCGGTCGGGGGATTTCTCTGTCCCTGAACGCCTCCAGCCCCCACAGCGTAAGGAATGGCCCTCCCCAGCATGGGCCTGGCTGAGCCCTGAGGTGGGAGTGGGGGTGAGCCCCCCCAGAACGCAATGGAGGCAGGAGGCTGTGTTTGGCACAGTGCGGAGAGGATGGGGCAGGAGAGGCAGATTTTGTGTTGGTATTTTAGGCACAGGGGCACCCCCCCAATTTCCCTGTCCCTCCTGCTCCCGTGCCAGGGATGGGGGTGGCCTGCGCTCCGCTCCCTGCTCCCCTGGGCCCCTTCGGCCTTGGAGGTTGGTCAGGCTCCCCTCCATCACCCCATAGCCAGGGGCACCCTGGACACTCCCAACCCTCCCGCCGTGGGCACCCGGTGCCCGGCCGGCACATCCCGGCCTGCACAGCCGCCGCAGCCGCGTTTCCGTGGAGATGGCATCTCCCGAGCCCGCACAGCCTGAGCGGGAGGGTTTCCATGGAGATGCCGTATCCAGCACGGCACAACCTGAGCAAGAGATTTCCACCGAGATGCTGTAGCCGGGACCCTTGTACCCGCAGTGGGGCCATTCCCGCGGAGAGGGGCGGCCAGGCCCCGCAGGGGGTCCCTGGGCAGCACGCTGTAGCACCCAACTGCTTCTCACCCCTCGTTCAGCGCCAGGCGTGGGGCGCTGGGCAGCCGCCAGCTTTGAACAGTCTCCGGGGCTGGAGCAGCCGCCAGCCTTGTCACCTGTCTGGGGTGGAGATGCGGTCACTTGGGTCATGCTGTAATGTCACATCCTGGGTCTCCTGGAGGTGACAGGTCCCTGCCTGCCCCCAGCTGCCGGGGGAGGAGAGGGGGAAAGGCCCCATATCCCCCTGATGACTTTGTCCCAGCTGCCGCCCCGCAGCTCCCACAGCGATGTGCTGGGCACTTCGGGGCCTGGAAGAGATGTCAGGGCCTCCGAGCAGGGAGCGGGACACCACCCTGGGCCCCCACAGCTGGGGACACCAGGTAGCCAAGCCCTGAACCAGCAGCATCCTGGAGCTGGGGGATGCCTGGCTGGGCCCCAGCAGAACCACAGAACCAAAAATGTCCTGGGGGGGGAGGAATGAGGGTCCCCGAGGGAGAGGCTTGAGGCAAAGCCAGGGGGGTGAGCAGGGGCTGTTCAGACAGATGTCCTCATGGCAGGCGGCTGCATGGTACGTGTATCCTGGCCGGTGCTACAAAAGCAGCTTTCATTTAAACGCAGCTACCGCAGAGGTCGCAGTCATTCGTTCCGCACACAGCGAAATCCTGATTAAGAGCAAGCCCGAGCTGCAAAGACAAGGAGCAAGAAGCACGGAAGCACCGCTGGGACACACTCGTGCCCGCTCCTTGCTCCTCGCCTGCAGGAGACGCGGGGCTGGCTCAGCCCACGCCACCACCCCTCCCTGCCTCGGCCCCCTCTGCGCTCCCCGCTCCACTGCCTCCGCTCCCTGCCGGACCTTCCTCCGGCTGCCCACGTCCTGCCCCAGCCCAAGGCCAGCCCAGAGCCTCTGCGGGTTTTGCTCACTCGCACGAGCTGCGGCAGCCGGGTCCTCCCCGCGTCCCCGCGCGGAGTGTGGCTGCCCTCACCGCTGCGGCTCGGCGGTGGGGAGCTGCAACCGGGAGCTGGGGGCCGATGCCTGTGGCTGGGCATCGGTGGCTGCTCCAGCCTTCAGCTCATGGGGGGCCACAGGCCCCCGCACAGCCTGGCCATCCCTGGGGCTGCCGGCAGTGCTTTCACCGTCTCCAGGCATGGGCTGTCAGCGCTGCGGTCAAAGACTGGCTCTCTTTGTCTCCGGTTACAATTAAGAGCCCTCAGCAGCTCCCAAAGCTGGACCTGGGGGGCTCGGGGCTAGAGGACGGGCCATAAAGGAGCCAGAGGTCCAGTGCGGCAGCCCCGGGGCAGCAGGGGAACAGGGGCAGGCCCAGCTCTGCCCGCAGCAAGCTGTCCTCCGGACCCTCCTGCCACGCGGTCCTCAGAAAGGGGCTGGAGGGGAGACAGGGCTCCTGCGGGCACCCCTCCCGCCCCTGCCAGCCACGCTGGGGTCCTCACCTGTTTTCTGGGGCTCCCCAGGCACCCCAAGCTCTGCTCACCCACTGCATCCTTCTCCCCTCCATCCCTTTGCCCTGCCTGCCCTTGCCCAAGCTGCCAGGTCTTCCCTCTGCTCCCAGGCACAGCATGGTCCCTCCCCACCTTATCCCCCTGATCCCAAAATCTTGCCTGTCAGTGGTGCCCTCCCAGCCCAGGGCTTCTCCTGGGGATGCTGCGCATGGACTGATGACTCCCGGCTGCACCGCTCACCAGTGGCGATGCCTCATTTCTCCACGCTTCTCCAGCCGTCATGGAGGCGAGTCCCAAAAAAGCCCTCTGGAGCATGTGGGGAGGAAGGGGCCAGCCCTGAGCTCCTCGTGGTGCCCACAGAAGGTCCAAGGTAAAGCAACCCAAAGCCTCAAGCAATGAAACCCCTTCCCAATGCAGAAGCAGCACTGCTTTGCCCCAGTGGCTGGGTTCAAAATGTCAGTCTCCGAGCTCGTAACGAAGAGATGCAGCTTCTCACGTGGGAGGTGGGACTCCATCACACGTCCCTCCTTAGTTCCCACTGCAATCCCCTTTGGGGAGCTGGGGGAAGAGGAAGAGGCACAGCACAATGGTGGGCAGCAGCCTGGCCCATCGCATCCCCAGCAGGACACGTGGCCTTCCTGCCCCCTGCCTCTGTCCCCCAGGCATGAGCAGGCAGGCAGGGAAGGCGACTGCTCCGGCGAAGTTGTCATCTTTCAGCTGCACCTTCAAACGTGCTGCGGAAGTGTTTGTCATTGGAGCACGGATGGCCCATGGAAAGCGGGAAGACCAGGTCTGTAGTTAGAGGTGACACCTCTCATCGGTGTTGCTCCATTGGTAAAACCCAGCTGAGCTGTCTGTCCACCACGGACAGAGCAGCACACAGGCTCCTTCGAGCAGAAGGAAGATCCCAAGAAACCCAGAGACCACCAGACCCCGTGGCAATGGACCCCATCTGTGCTAAAGGGAAACTGCCCCGGCCTCAGGGCTGGTTCCTTGGCCACAACTCCACCTCCCCAGCAATGCCCAGAGCTCTGGAGCTGGGATGTCCAATGCAGGACCAGCCTGGAGACAAGAAGGTCGTGGGGTGGACAGCTGGACATGGCATCATGGCAAGCACCACCCCCATCACTCTTCTCCTGGCACCGGGAGCAACAAGCCACCCCCACCGCCAGCAGCTGCCACCGCCCTTGCGGGAGGAGAAGGCTCCGGGGTGCCCCGCTGAGCTGGAGAGATGCGTTTGCATCTCCTGGCCCACCAGCCCGGCTGGAGAGGTGGACAGCTGCTCAGGGATGGGCAGAGAGACCAAAACGGTCCCGAGCAGGGTTTGAGGGATGCCCACCCGCGGCCTGGCGGCGAGCGGAGTGTGCCATGCGCCAGTGGTGTTGCTGCGGCCAGTGCTTGGCTGGGTGCGTTCGCCAAGGCAATTCTGTTTGTGGCTTGGGAAGGGGGGAGTAATGCGGATCCTGCCCAAAAACCAGAGGGAAGGGGTGAAATAAATAATAAAAAAGGAACAAAATGAAGCAATAACAGCAAAAGCAGCAGCAACATCGGCTGCAGGCCAGGTCAGAGCTGAGTGCTCGAGCCCCGACAGCTCACGGGACGGCGGTGGGCAGAGGACACACAGCCCTTGCGTCCAGGGACCACCCTGAGCACTCGGACAGCTCTCGAGTGCCATCGGACCCATGGAGTTTGGCAGGAGTCCTGCTGCCTGGGCAGGCAGCGCGGAGGAAACGCTGAGGCAAGGCAGCAGCCCCGGGCTGCCCACCACTTCCCGTGGCTGGGCGGGCTCCTTGGGGGATGTGTCCCCGAGATGGAGGCGAGTTCAAACGAGCCTCCATCTCCACCCGCAGCAGGCAGCCTGGCTTTTTTTTCTGTTGAGGAATTACTGGTGGGTCTTCCCGATTGCATTTTTGCAGTGCATATCGCTAGATAATTCACGTTGGCCTTCCTGCCAGTCAGCCCCTGATGGGTGTCTCATCAACCACACTCCTTGATGAGGGATGCTCGCTATTCCCCAGACTCTCCCGTTTCCCTGGAAGGCTGACATGAGAGCCACAGAACTTTTCAGCACCATCCCCTGGGTGCAGGTTGCCCCTTCCTGAAGATGTTAAATTGTTAGCAGGGTCTCATTCGAGCCGGAAGGAGCAGAGTGGCATTAAAGGACGTGATGGTGGGATGCAGAGCCCTCCCGGCTGGCACCGTGCATCCCCGAGTGCAATTCCTGCAGGGATGGGGCGAGGCCAGCTGCAGGATGAGGCCATTACTCAAACCGTCTGTTTTTAATTGCACCAGGATGCAAATAAGGTAGGTCCTTATAAACCCAGGGCCGGCCCGCCTGCCTGTTGCAGGCTGTGCCAGCCTAGCTTCCTAACCATCCACCCAGCCTCCAGAACGCCTCTCTGAGCACCTTCTCTGCCCACAGCCTGGCCACAGGCAACAGGTAGGAGAAGGTACAGATATAACGGGGGAGAAAGCAAGTAATTCCCCTCTGCAGGAAGAATTTCCTCCCTCCCAGCCTTTCTTGGCTTAGCCCTTGCTCCCTGCCTTCCCCTAGCACTGGCAGACCCTTGCATTTCACCAGACCTTGCCCCAACCCGCACGCCCGGCACGCTCAGCACCATCCCCTTGCGGACCCATGCCCTGAACCGCTCCCAGAGCGCGTCTGCATCCCCAAAAGGGCAACGCGCCATCTCCTGCCCGAGGCTGCTGCGGCCTTTCTGGCAAGAAAAAGAGCTCGGTCTCTCTGCAAGGCATGTTTTCCCCTTCGCAGGCAGAGGGAAGGTTTGGTGCTGCGGCCGCGGAGGGTGCTCCTGGCAGCGGCAGGTGACACCAGGGTGTGGTGCCACCCGAGAAGTGCCAGCTGGGGGGACCCCACGGTTGCCTGTGCCCTGTGGGATAAGCCCAGCTCTTGGAGGGCCCTGGACACCACATGTGCTGAGCTGAGACTTCGCTGTCGGACAGGCCGAACCTGGGGGAGATGACGGGCGCAGGAGCGGAGTGGTGGGTTCCAGGGGCATTCCCTGGAGCAGCACCACGCTGCCGGGACTCAGAGCAGCCGGGACCCCACGGGCACGGGGGCGGGACCTGGCCAGCCCCTGCGGCCCTCGCGACAGGCCCGGGGGGCCGCGGTGCAGGAGCAGCATGGCCCCCATCCCAACCCACCCTGACGCCCCAGCACCCCGCAGCCCTACCGGGGCCCAGGCGCAGAGCTGCCCCACCTCGGTCCCGAACGGCCACCGCAGCCTCCGGCACCGGAGTGCGGAGCCGCCGCTGCCTCCCCCAGTCCCCGTGCGTTGACAGCGCGACCCCTCGCTCGTCCCCGGAAGGACGGGCCCTGCCCCGCCTGGGGGCTCCCGCAGCCCTGGGACAACCGGTGCTGCACGTCCCGTGTGTGTCCCCGCGCAGACCCCGCACCACGGCTCGGGGGGTGGGGACGGCAGGATTCAACCCTCCCCTCCTCCCTGCCCGTACGTACTGTGCAGAAACGGGGAGCCCCCCCTCCGCCCCACCCCCTCCCCCCCGCGGTGCGCGGGGGACCGGGGAAGGACCCGCCAGGCCGGAGTCGTCGGATGGGGCAACCGGGGTGCGGGGCCGGCTGCGGGGCGGAGGTGTGGGGCAGGGGCGCGGGGCCGGAGCAGAGGTGCGGGGCCGAGGTGCGGAGCGCGGGTGTGGGGCTGAGGTGCGGGGCCGGGCGCAGGCAGCGCTACCCGTGCAGGCAGCGGGGCAGAGGAGAGGGCAGCGGGGCGGTGCCTGCGCAGGGCCGGGCAGCCGGAGCACGGCCCAGGGCGGCGTGGCAGGGACCGGGGGGACAGGCGGGGACAGGGCGGCGGGTGCCGGCAGAGCGGGGCCGCGCCAGGGCGCTGCGGGGCCGCCGGTCCCCGAGGCCCGTGCGGGAGCCGGGTGCGGCGCGGCCCCGGGCCGAGCGAAGCTGTCAGTCGCCGGGGCGGTGCGGTGCGGGGCGATCCGGTGCGGGCCCGGCGAGGCGGCCGGGCCGGAGCAGGCCGGGTGCGCGGCCGGGCACCGCCGGGGCCGCTCCGCGTCGGTCCCCGCGGTGGGGTGCGGCGGCCGCCGGGCCTGCGGGCCCCGGTGCCTCGGGCGGGGGCCGGTGAGAAACTTGGAGCCGCCGCGTCGTGCGGAGCCGCTCGGTGCCCCGCATGGCGCGGGGGAGGCGCCTCGATCCCCGCCCGGGGCCGGGGCCGCCCCCGCCCCGCAGCGCTGCCCGCCCGGCGGGGCACCGGGCCCGGGGTGGGCGGCGGGGTGGGGGGTGGGGGACACCCAGCGCCATAGCCGCCGCGGCGGGGGCTCCGCGCCCACCTCCGCCGTCCCGGCGGCGGGCACCGGGGCTGCGGGCGCCGCTCGCTCCCTCGCTCGCTACCGGCGCTGCCCGTCCAGCGCCGCCGGGCGCCCAGCCGCTGCCCGGGCGTGGAGCAAGCGCCCGCCTCCTCCATCCTCCTCCTCCTCCATCCTCCTCCTCCCCCCGGTGCGGAACGAGCGCCGCTCCCCGGTGCGGGCGCCGGTGCCCCGGCGCGGGGTCGGGCGTGTGGGGTGTGTGTGTGTGTGTGTGTGTGTGTGCGTGTGCGTGGGGCTCCCCCCGCGCCGTGCCGCGCCGCGCCGCGCCGTGCCGTGCCGCGCCGCGCCGCCCGGAGGTACGGAGCGGTGCGGCCCCTCCCCGGGCGGGAGCGGCCTCCCCCCGCGCCCGGAGCCCCCTCCTTCCCTCGCTCGCTCCCTCCCTCCCTCCCTCCCCGCCCGTTCCCTCTCCGGACTCGGCCGGCTCCGCGCAGCCCCCCCGGCGGGCAGGGCTGCCCGCACGGCACGCCGGGAGCCGCAGTCCGCGGGGCGGCGCGGCGGGCGGGCGGCCGCGGCTGCCGGACTACAGCTCCCGTCGGCCCCCGCGGCGGCGGCTCGCTCTCGCCCTCACACTCCGGCTGCCGCTGCCAGTGTCTCCGCCGCCGCCGCCGCCGCCGAACCGCCGCTCGCAGCGCCCGGTGTCCGACCCGTCCGCCTCGGGCAGGGGCCCGCCTCGGCCCGCCGCCCCCCGCCGCTCACACGGCTCGGGAAGCAGGTGCGTGTCCGGTCGCCCGCCCCCCCCCCACCCCCCCCCCGCCCCGACGCCCCGACGCCCGGCCCCCGCTGCCCGGGCACCCCGGGCCCGCGCGGCCCCGCACCCACCGCCGGGGCCGGGGGGGGCTGAGGAGGGGGGTCGGGCCGCCCGTTCCCGTCCGCCCGCCCCCCCCGCCCGGCCGGCCGGGAGTCTCCATGGAAACGGTCCCGGGACACCCCCCGGGGGTGGTGGCGGCGCGGGGGGGGGGGGGGGCGGGCAACGTCCTGCGGCGGGACAGCGGCGGGGCCGGCGGGCACTGACAGCGCCGGGCCGAGGGTAACGGGCGGGCGGCGGCGGGCTCCGCTCCGCTCCCTGCCCCGCGACGGCGCGGCGTGCCGCTGCCCTGCCTTTCGCGGCGGCACCGGCGGCACCTGCCGCTCCCGGGGCGGTGCGGGGGGTCCCGGGGCGCCGCGGCGGGGCGGGGCGGGGGCGGGCGCCGGGGCGGCAGCGCTGCGATCGCGGGGCGGCGGCCGGCGGCGGCGGGACGGCGGCGGGAGCTCGCGGAGTTCGGCGGCGTGGCCCGAGCCCGCCCCGGCCGCCGCCGTGCCTGGGGCCGGCCCCGCCGGTAGCAGCTCCGGGTGCCGGCCGGCCGGGCGCCGGGCGATGGCGGAAGAGCCCTCCCCGGGGGCAGCGCCGCCGCCGCCGCCGCCACCTCCATGTTCGGGGCTGCCCCGGTGCGGCAAGGCGGGGGCCCGGCCGCGGCCACCGGGGCTGCGGGACGGGCTGCGGCGGCGCCGCGCTCCGCCGCGGGAGCGGCCCCGGGGGCAGCTGTTGAGCCGGGGCCGGCGGTGGGGGCTGCGGGAGCCCCCGGCCGCGCTTGCGGGGGCGCCAGGGCGGAGCGGCCGCGGGGGCCGGCGTGTCCCGGGTGGGGGCCTTGCCCGCCACGCCCCGCCCCGCTCCGCCCCGCGGGGCTCCGGCCGCGCCGTGGGGCCGTGGGGCGCGGGACGTGCCGCGGGCAGGGGAAGCCTCCGGGTGGGGCCGGCCCCGGGTCGTCACGGTGGGTGCGGGCCGGGGCCGTGTCGCTGCCCGCCGCCCCGCGAGCCCTGGATGGGTGCCGTGGGGGGCGACCGGGGCCCCTACCCGTGACCAGGGCGATGGTGGGGCAGTGGCAGGAGCGGGCAGGAGGTGCTTTCCGCTGCCCTCGCTTCAGGGGGAACCAAAGTGCCTCGGATGGAGCGGGGGTCCCCGGGAGGTTCGTCACTGGCCCTTCGGTGAGCAGCATCAGTGCCTTTGCCCGAGCGCGGGCGAAGCTGGTTCCAAAAAGCACCGGGGAAAAGGTCTCCCGGGCTAAAATAAAGAGGCAGCAAGTTTCTCCTCCTTCCAGAGCGTCCGCTCTCCAGCACCATCGTCCTGGCCAGAGCAGGGGGTGGATCTGTGTGAAGGAAGGGCCGCTGCATCCCTCACCTTGTGCGGCTTGTCTGCATCTTTTTGGACATGTCTGCATCAGCCATCCCTTCCCCACCCTGCCTTTTTTGCCGCCAGCCTCTGGGTTTAGCTAGTCCGAGTGTCAGAGCTGGAGGCTCTCGGTGCCGGCTCTGTGGCTGTCACCTGGGTCCCGAGACACGTTTCTGGGAGGGTTTTGGAGGCCGGACTCTGGCGTGGTTTGGCCTTCAGAATGGAGCTGCCCTCGGGATCTCCGGGCTCTGGCATGCCCGCTTGTCTCCTGGGGACGAGAGGCTGCGCTTGGTTGCCATATTTCGGACGATGCGCGCCTTCTCAGATAGAGAATTTTTTAACATGATCCTCCCTTAGCAGCTCTCCTTTTGTCAGTCCTTAAACCCATGCGACAGTGGGCTTTTGCTCTGGACAGCCTGGCTGTCTCAAGCGAGCAGGGGCTCAGTGACACCAGTCGCCAGCAGCTGGGACTTATTAAAGGGCTGCCGAATGTGCAGCAAACTTTTTTTAAAAAAAAAAAAATGGGGATGGATTTTCTCTTTTTTTATTTCCAATTCATCGCACCGAGTATCTATAATTACTTGCAGTGTTACTGTGTCTTTAAATCAGCTTAAGCAAATGCATGTAGGCAAAGCCTGGCTCAGCTCCGCAGCAGTCGGGGCTGCTGTGCAGCCAGTGGGAAATCCAAACTGGGCTTGGGGCGGCTGCACGGGCCACGGGCCGGACCCTGCGCCTGGCACCGGCTACCGCCGAGACGCACGGTGGAGGTGGCCGGGCCTGTCCCTGCTGGATTTTCTTCCACACTGGTTGTTCCTGGTCAATTCTGCTATGGTTTCCGACTTCTGCGTGAGCGGTAGCATGATAAAAGATAAACTGTTTCCTTTTTTCAGTTTTTTTGTTTAAAATTTTCCCTGGCTGTGCATCATGTCTGTAGGGAGTCCTGTGAGAGGACTGTCATGATTTTTTTTAGTTTAATTTTTATTTTTTTGCAAGCAGTTTGCTTTAAAGGGTTTTCTGAAGCAATGCTCAGAGCTGAATCCCTCAAAGGCATCTCGGGCAACTCTCAGGACTGGCACCTCTCTCCCGTTGGACCTCTGTACCTCAAATGGATGCCCAACAGTCACATATAAAAACAAATATAATTTCTTGCCTGTGTTACTAATGGCAACGAAGATTGCCAAAGTGAATGAACTATCGCAAGTGAAGGAGACTGCTCCTGCCGACGCAGACCGTTTCCCTCTGGCCCGCCTGAGCCCTGCTGGAGAGCCGCAGGGGCACGTGCCGCCTTTATTGCCTTGCTTTCACTCCTGGCGAAGCAGCCGGCTTGCAGGCGATGCGCTCCAAGTCCCGCTTGGGTTTCCAGCATCCAACATAGTTTTATATTTTGTAGCCCTCCAGGGAAAAAAAAAACACCCTTGCCTTCGAGGTTTCGCTGCTCTCTGGGAATGAATGTTACAAAGGTATCTCCTGCGGGTGTGTTTCCAGGGTCAAAGTGCATCCCTCCCGGCCTTCCACAGTGCCCCCTGGCCAAAGGAGCCGTACAGCACCTTGGAAAGGCGAGCAACCGCCTTTTCCCGATCTCTTGCTGCAGAGGGATGTGTTGGGCTTTCTCCTTTCTGATACCTGAAGGCTGGAAAGTCTCCCTTTCCTTCCTCTGCACCGCTGGCCCACTTAACGCAGCACCCAAGAGCACCGCCAGCGCGAAAGGAGGCACCGCTGGCATCCGGAAAGGACCCGGAGCCCACGCGAGTGTATCGCTTTGCCTGCCACCAGTTCCTACTGCTGTGATCCATGGTGGGATCTCCGGAGCTGGCCCTCAGCCTTGTGGCTGCTACTCCTGCAGTGGGGAAAGGGCGAAGCCGCTGTTCGCCCCGGGGGAGCTCGTGCCATCGTCTGAACCTGGCTGCTGGCGATGGTGCATGTCACCGCTCGTCGGGCCTTCGCTCGACGCCGTTGTGCGGCGCTCTCCTTCCTGCATCAAGGGGGGATACGCCTGCCCCGAGCCCCAACGGAGGGAAGCCTTGTGCTGGGGGAGTTCAGGAGACTGGCTGCAGGCATTTCAGTACCCGTCATCTCGTGCCTTCCTTAAGCAGGGCACAGCTGCGACGGTGGCGATCTGTTGGCGTGCAGCTCACGTGCTGGTGCTGGGACGGGGCGGAGGAAAGGTCAGCGTCTTGAGATCCAAACTATTTTAGTACTCGGAAATGTACGGAGCAGGAAAATGCATGAAGAGCTTATGGCAGGGTCAAGGCAGTGCAGTCCTAAAGCAGAACGTATCCGCGCCGTGAAGAAGTGGTGGGCACAGGTTGTCTCTGTGAGGAGTCCCTTTCTGTACCTGTGGGTCTGGGTTCACCCCAGCGGCCACCGAGGTAGGAGATCGTGGCGCTGGCTGACCTGATCAAAGCAGTACGAAAGTGGGTTAGACCAGGCGGCAACATAGACGTGACATCTGTAAGGGCAAACACCGGCAGTACCAAACCCTCTGGTAAAAACCAAACTCTTTGCTACCTGTGGCTGGAAGTTCAGTGGCAGCCCAGAGGAGTTGCCAATGCAAGCGCTCGAGAAGCTGAGGGTTGAGTCAGGTCAGGATGCTGATCCGGCTGAGGAAGGACTGTTTTTTAGGGAGGGACATGACGGAGAGCTTGCAACTCCGCTTTGCAACTCCTGCACCCCTCTGCCGCATTAATGTTGGGGTGGGCGGTGCGAGTGTGAGGGGCAGCATTGCAGCAGAAAACTTAATGAGGAAGCCTTACCTCCGTCAGCTCGAGTTAGGATCCTCAAGAGCTGGGGAGCAGGCAGGATTTTAAGAGGGGTCAGCATGGAGATTATGTGGGCTTAATTCTCTTCAGCTGGTCGGTGAAGGCAATGGCAGCCTGTCCTGGCATCCTCAGCTCGGCCTGCGTTGAAACTCTGGTTGTCTTGGTGCTGTTGGGGTTTTAGTGCAGGGAGGATTTGTCTAGAGATACTTATTAGAAAATACCATTCCCAAAAAATTTCATCTCGGGAAACTTGTTTCCATTGGCTGGGTAGCGGTTTTTGAGAAGAAGGTATTTCTTGACTTAATCCAAGGGAACTTCCACATGTAGCTAAGTCATCGCTAACCTGAGTAAAGTGTGCTTTTGCTACGAGGAAAACATCTGCTTTGCTTTTTCTGGAGCCTGGAAGAGACTGGTTTGCGGAGTAGCATCCTCTCCTTTTGCAAAACGAGGAGAGGTTTTGTCTTAATGAACAAAAACCCCCTTGCTTTTAATTCACCACGATAGTTTCACTGAAAATCTCCCTGAGGGCTTGTTGTTGGAGGTGAGCATGTTCAGCACCTTTCTTGTTTGCAATTCTTAGAGCACATTTTGTTTTGAGCGGTGAAAGAGCTTTAATATCACACGATGAGCTTCTTCGCACAAAATGCTGTGTCGACGTTCTTATTTTGTTCTAAACTAGTTTTCTTTGGAGTCCACTAGAATTGGCTGGGCACCTATTTACCTAAATCAAAATAAGACTGTGGTTTCATACACACTTCCTTTGGCAGACGTAGCAGATTAAGCAGATTCTCTGCCAGCCTGTGCCCTCTCTCCCTCTTGGTGAACCTTGTCTAGGAGCTAGTATGGGTTAAAACCAGTCCAGCCGGGGGGTGGGATGGGGAAAGGTTTTAAACCAAGATCAACTCCCTGGTCAAGTTTACCCAGACACCGCACAGTTTTGATGACGTGACTGAAGGTGTGAGGGGAGAGAAGGGCTTCAACAGTTTCTTCAAAAGCTGCTTCTACTCGAAGACAGGCATGTGGAACCATGCCCTAGTTGTGTTCTCCAAGGGGTTCCTACTTGTTTAATTACATCCGTTTAAAGTGGCTTCCAGCTGCACCAGTGTAGATGAGAGATTTGCTCGGTTTCCTTATGTCGACTTGACTAAAAGTGTGTCTTGACCCAGGGAGGCTGCAGTTGCTCCTTCTGGTGCGGCATTGCATGGGGAGGCTGCTCATCCCTGCGTTTCTCGATAAACTTCCTGGTCCGCCTTCTTAAGGATGCTGCTCTTTTGCTCTGGCCTGCGCATGAGGCCACATCTGCTGTTTTCCCCCCGTTTTATTCCTTCTCTTGGTTGAAATCTTGATTCTTTTTCTCTTCTGTTCTTCGTTCCCTGTGAAATGCCTGTCTTTGGCACGTGTCCCACATCGTCCGTAGAGGATAGAGGCCAAGAATTCATGAAACAGCGTCTCTCTCTGTTGCTATGTCTCATGGCCGTCGTGCCTCCTCTGGTGACCAGCTCTTACTTGAGTACCCAAAGCGTGCTGTTTCTCCCGGCTCCTCACACTACCCTGTTAACGCTTTTCCCTTGCCCGACTTATTCTCGGGTCATGCCTGATCTGTGCTTGTTTGAGGCTTCAGCTCGTCTCAAACTTCTTTTCCACATCGTGCAGCCGCATGCATCCCCGTGCCCCGTTGCACAGAAGGTTCCTTTTGATTTCTCCCTAACCATCTGTCCTGCCACTGTGCTCAGGGGCAGAACCTTTCCCCTCCCCTTCTTTCAGTTTAGCCTAAGATGGTGAAATCCCCGCAGATTGTTTGTTCCCCTATTTCCTTTATGTTGCATTTCTCTCCAAGCACCAAAAGACTCCTCCCCTTCCTGCTCCAAGCCACCTCTCATTCTCTTTGGGTATGACCCTGCTCTCTGTTTTAGCGTCTGCCCGGCTCCCCCTTCGTTATATGGTATTTCTTCCACTTTACAGCACGTGTCTCTGAGCAGGTTTTCCCCTCCTCTCCTGACCTCTGGTTTCCTTAGCCTGTTGGCTCACTTGTGCCTTCGTCCGTCGCTTCTTTTTTTGCAAACAAGGTGCCTTGCCTCGATTTCTCCCATGTGCCTGGCCCTTCTTTTCTGTCCAGAGCATCCCCACGGGCACATCAGGGCTGAGGTGAGGGTCCCTGGCAGCAGATGCGTTCAGAGGAGTCACTCAATTCCACGACTCGATCCCTTGAGCTGCTGGCGGCTGTTTCAGCACAAACGGATGGTGCAAGCTGCTTCTTGTCCTGTTCAGAGCTTGTGTCGCCAGGAGTTTGTCAGGGAAAAGAAAACCGACAGAGATTTGGGATCATGTGTCACTTTCAGCTTCTTCCCACCCTCACCCGCTGCACCAAGAGCGTGGCCGTGGCCCTGTGCCTGCTTTACCTTTGGGTATTTAATGTTTCTCTGAACGAAGAACCTCTTTGACGGCCTCTCTCTGCCTTGTGCAGTCAGTCCTGCTTGGTTCAGCCGCGTCCACTTGTTAGCAGAGTAGATCCTCTCTTCCTTCGTTGCTTTTTCCCTGATACGACTTGAGCAGCAAAGCTGCCTTAATGCTTGAACACCCAGCGCTGCACGATTGGCTGCAACGTTCTCCCTCGAAAGCTCCACCCCGCCGACGGTGCGTCTTGGATGCTCACGGATCTCTGGATTTCCTCATGTTTTCCAGCCGTAACTCCACTCGATACCAGCACCTTCCCGACAGAGTGAGGGGATAATCGCTTGTCAGCACGTCTGACAGCACTGTTGGCAAACCTCTGCTCCCCTTCAGGGTCCCCCAGCTGCCTCCTTGTTCAAAAGGCTTTCCCCTTTGAACCCGCCACGGGCTGGTTTATGAAAGCCCTGTGAGGCCTTGGGGGATGTTAGCATTTTAACAGACCATCATCTTGGGTAAAGCTCTGTCTTGTGGCTCGCTACACAGTGCTGGACGTTTTTCTGGAGGGAGAAGAAAAGTGGAGGAATCTTTCAAGGGATGTGTGTGTGTGTGAAGATGTCCGTGTGAAACTCTCAGGGTAGCCAGAGGCTTTTTGGCAATAAAATTGTTTAATACGAGGATGTGCAGACTGTGGCTTCTGTCCCAAGGCGCTGCTCATTTCTTCTGTCCCTCTTCCAGACAGATGCGTAGCATCTCCAGGTGTTGCAACCCGTCTGCCTGGCGGTGACGCTGTGGATGGGTCTCTCTGAAGTGTAGTTGAAGGTGAGCGTCCTGGGGAGAGTTACCAATCCTCTGTGTTTCTTTTGTAGGCAGAGCGGCCCCTCGAGCCCCAGCAGGTCCCGGTCGGTGACGAGCAGCTGTCATGATCTCTACAGCACCTCTCTATAGCGGGGTGCACAACTGGACCAGCACAGAGCGGATTCGCATGTGTGGCCTCAACGAGGAGAGGTGAGGTGCGTGGGCGGCGTGGTAGGGGATGGAGGAAGAGAGTGGAGAATGTGAGTTAGGGATCTGGAGAGGCTACGGGAAGGGAGCTGATGCTGGCTCAGCCTGTTTTTACTAGGGTGTAAAATGGCCTGTGGCTTGAAAGAGCCGCAGGGAGGGGATGGACGTGTGGTCAAATGGTGGCATTCTGTGACGGTGCCCACCTCCCGTGCCCCAGCGAGGAGGGCCTGCAAGCAGAGTGCTCTGGATGTCTCTGCGGAGGAACCGTTGGGTGTGTGTAGCTGTATTGCCTCCATGGCGTTGGTGGGTGACGAGGCCGAGGGTTGCTTGCCTGTGCTATTGGCTTCACCAGACCTGCGCTCTTAACTGCATGGGAGGGAAGGAGCTTGACCCACTGCGAGCCAAGCTGCTAAGAAGAGCTTTCGGTGACACAGGAGGGTTAGTGTAGACCAAATGATTAGATGGGAGGGTTGTGACATGCCACCAAATAGGAGATTAGGGAGGATTAGTGGCTGGGAGGCAGAATCGATCAAGACGAGTTCCTGGCCCGCCCCGCGTCTTTGCATCGCCTTTTTACTCTCGCAGCTCTGGGGTCTTGTTCTTGAAACTGATCGGTTTGTGGCTTCCTTGCGGCTACTACGTCTGCTCAGCACACTTGCCGTAGCCAGAGAAGTTTTAGGGGCTCAAAGGCAGCGCGCGCCCGTTGCTCCTCGCTGCGGGTGTTGAGGCTTTTCAGTGGCGAGCCCTCCGAGGGCCGGTCGGGAGGGACCGGGAAGCGCTCAGGCGCTCGCTCGGGGCAGAAGCGCAGGCAGAGATCATCTTCAGCCCTCAGCAGCCGCCTGGCCCGCTGTGCGTCCCTCAGATAAGAGCTGGGGATGGCGCTGCCCTCTGCCTCGCCTAACGCGCTCGGAGCTGCTCCCGGTTTACAATAAACACTGAAGTTCGGGGCTGGCCGCGGTCGGGCCCTCTCCCGGCTCAGGGCCGGCCGGGCGGCACCGGGCGGGCTCTGCCCGGCCCCGCCGCGGCTGGGTGTCGCGGGCTCCCCCGCGCCGCGGGCCGGGGCCGGAGGCGGGCAGGCCGCGCCGCCGCAAGCGGGGCAGCCCCCGGGGCCGTCCCGGCGGCTGCTGGCAGGGCCTGGGCCCAGCGGCTGCGGGGCAGGTCCGGTCCGGTCCCGCCGAGCCTGCAGGTGGCCGAGGGCGGGAGGGGGCCGGGCCGGGGCCGCGCCGGGCCGCGCGGGCCGGGGCCGCGCCGGGCCCCGCTGTCCAGCTCCCGGCCGCTCGCCCGCGGTGCCGCGGGCAGCCAGCTGCGCTCGGGCGCCCCCTGGCGTCCCGCCGCCGCCGCCCGCGGGGACTCGGCCCCGGCCCCGCTCCGCTCCGCCCGCCCGCCCCGCCGCAGGGCTGCGGGGGACCGGGCTGCGGCGGCGGGATGGCTCCGGCACCCCCGTCCGGCCCCCTCACGCCGGCGGGGCGGGGCTGGGCCCCGGCGCGGGGCTGGGCCCCGGGGCCTGCCGCCTCCGGGCGGCCGGGCGCCGCTCCCCGAGCCCGCTCAGCCGCGCCGCGGCCCTCCGAGCTCCCCGCAGTAATGATGGCCTCTCCGGCCGGCTGTGGCCGCGGGGCCGGGCGGGAGAGGGCCCTGCCAAGCCGCCGCCGAGGGGGCGGGAGGGCCGGAGCCCCTCAAAGGGCCCGGGCTGTCGCTGGGGCTCCGGAGGGTCGGCCGGGGCTGCCTGTGGCGGTCGTGGGGCGGCCCGGAGTGTGGTCCCAGTGCTGGGGATGCGGGAGCCTGAGGCGGGAGCTCCCTCCCGTAGCTTGTGCCTGTCCCTTCGTTGTGAAATCCTGGGAGGTAGGGGGGCAAATCCAGAAGAAATCATGTCATCAGCAGAAACAACGTGAGCTATTTTATCCTGGCACCAGTAGCTTGTATAAACGACCCTTAAATACCAGACAATCGTCACTGGGGGAATGCTGCTGGGGCAAGGAGCGTCGCAGAGCAGGGCACTGGACACAGGAGCGCTGCCTCCTGTCCTAAGGACAGCTGTCTTCTCAGTGCGCCCCGTTTCCCTGGAGCTCACCATCCTTGTCCTGAATTCAGGCGTTCCACTCGGGAGCTGCTTTCCAAAGAGAAAGGGTCAGGCGTGCAGGCTAGCAAGACGTTGCGCACCGGGGTGGCTGCAGCCACCCGCTGTTCCCGTCCTGGGCAGTGTGAGCCCGAAGAGCTTTGGGCTGGAGGGAGATGTCCACCTGAGGCTGGAGAGAAGCAGCAGGGCTGGGCTGGGCAGTCCCAGGGCAGGGTGTGAGCATGGCTGGGAGATGGAGGAACAGGAGCGAGGAGGTGCCTGTGGAAGAAGAGACAAGCAGGATGGGGCTCGAGAGAGGACAGGACTGGAAACGTGCAGTGGGGCAGAAGGGGGGTGGAGGGGACAGGAGTGGGTGTGTGGAGCCGGGCTGTGATGCAGCGCAGTCAGGGAGGGCTGGGCTGGACCGTAGTGAGACCGAGGAGGTCAAAATGGTCTTGGGTAAGGAAGGTGCGCAGAGCTATTGGGCCATGGAAAAAAAGCCTGGTCAGGCCCGTAGGGCCCATAGGGTAAGCATTGATGTGTGAGGAGGTGCTATCCAGTGGGCAGAGCTGCGGAGGAGCAGGACTGCGGTGGCCCGCAGCGCTCCTCACCCCCCCGGTCTGCAGTGGCTGGTACCTGCCATGTAACGTGGTGATGAGGAGCTGGCTACCTGGAGCAAGCACACTTCTTCAGGCTGCCAGCTGCTCCGCTGTCCCATGCAGGGACAGGGAGGGGTGGGGAGCTGGGAGGGTATCTCGGGGTTTCATAATGCTGTATCTTGTTCCTCGGCTAGGAGAGCCCCCCTTTCTGATGAGGAGTCTAAAACGAGCAGCTCCCAGCACTTGGGGTCTCAAGAGTTTTGCGTCAGCAGCAGCCTTTCCAAGGTGAGCTCCTTGCGTGCGTGTCTGGGCCCAAGAAGGCCTTTCCCTGACAGAACAGGCCAAGCAAGAGCATCTACCCTAATGTGTCCTGTGGGCTCCTTCTTGAGTGGGGCGCACCTAGGTGCAGTAAGGGCAAGGCAACGCTCTAGTTCGACAAGAGCTGTTTGCCACTTCTGCTTCTGTGTCCTGCGTGGGGCTAGAGAGAAGGTCCTGCCTGCTTCACTAGGAGCCACTTGCACAGCTCTCAGGAGCACCTTCTCCCTTCTTCTTGCAGGTGGAGCTCACAGCAGTCAGCGGTGGTGGCAGCAGTGTCCAGGGGCTGGATGCTGATGGCAAGGTGGAGGAAAAGCTTGGGCCCAAACTGGAAGAGCAGCCACCTGATCCCAACCCAAACCCGGAGTGTACGGGAAAGACTGTGAAAGATGATGCCCTGGGCCCTCTGGCAAGCCAGGGGGATGGCAGAGGGCAGGAGCCCACAACCCCCAGAGCTGCGGAGCAGGAGAGCAGTGGTGCTGATGCTGCCTGGACACCTGCAGATCCTCACAGTGACAAGCAGGCTGATGCTCCTCCAGCCTGCTCTGTGGCTCCAGAGAGTGAGCCTGCTGGGAAGGAGAAAACCACCCTAAGCACTGGAGCACAAGGGCCAGGTGTGCTGGCAGAAGGGACATTGTCTGTGGTTGTTTCCAGCTGCAACACCTCTGCCTCCACTCCCGCTACTTTTACTTTGAACAGAGTGTGCTTTCCCACGTCTCAGGCCCCTGCTATGCAAAAAATGCCCCTGTCCTTTCAGGCTGGGGCAGTTCTGAGCCCGAGCCAGTCGCTGGTGTACATCCCACCACCCAGCTGTGGACAGCCGCTCAGTGTGGCTACGCTTCCAGCCACCTTGGGGGTCTCCTCCACACTCACCCTCCCCGTCCTGCCTTCCTACCTACACGAGCGTTGCCTGCCAGGCATTATCGCTTCCCCAGAGTTGCGCTCCTACCCCTACACCTTCTCCGTCACCAGACCCTTGGCTTCAGATGCCAAAGTGGTGTCTGTGGAGGTGAATCAGCTTAGCTGCCCTTCGCCCTCAGGCGGAAGCGGTGCCCAGGCTCCTGCCGAGGGCGGTCCCCCGTCCACCGCTGGCCCTTCCCTCTCATCCAGCCAGCCTCCGCTGGCAGCATCATGTGGGAGCGCTGCTCCCTCTTCCGGCACCGGTGCGCACGCCAGAGCCCCGGCAGCTCCAGAGCCGCACGCACCGGGGGCTGCCACTTCACTCTCTCCTCTGAAGTCTCCTCCACAGCTAGAGCGCGAGATGGTCTTCTCTCCAGAGTGCAGCGAGATGCCTCTTGATCTCTCCTCCAAGTCCAATCGTCAGAAGCTGCCTCCACCCAGTCAACGCAAAACGCCTCCTATGCCCATCCTCACACCCGTGCACACCAGCGGCAAAGCGCTTCTCACCACGGTCCTGTCCAAGTCCCAGCGCGCGGCCCAGACTACGGGCAGCAGCGTCACCTCGTGTCTCGGCACCACCCCTCCCTTAGTCATCTTCCCCGAGTTCCTGCGCAACGGCGAGCAGGGCTCCTGGGTGAAGAACACCACGCTCATCAGCACCATTCCCGGCACCTACGTCGGCGTTGCCAACCCGGTGCCTGCCTCGCTGCTGCTCAGCAAGGACCCCGGTGTGAGCTTCAGCAGGGACCCACGCCACCTTCCCAAGCAGGAGCCTATTTCTATCATCGATCAGGGAGAGCCTCGCAGTGCTGGGGTTCCCTGCACAAAGAAAGCCAACCAGGTCAGCACAGAAGGACAGCAGGATCCTGCCAGGAGACTTCTTCATGGCAGAGTTGCTCCAGGAGCTCCTTTGTGTCAGTCCAAGGACATCTCCACCTGGAATCCTGGCCAGGGAAGTGTGTACCCGCGATGCCCTGTGAATGGAAAACCTTCCAGTCCTCAGCTTCTGCCTCTCGGCTGGTCCCCTTATCATCAAACACCACTGCTTTCAATTGGCATCTCCACAGCAGGGCAGCTGCCCCCAAGCCAGAATAGCTCCTGCAAGCCAGCCGGTGCAGGTGAGCTCCCGACATTCCCAAGTGTGCCGCCCACGGAGTCCAGCACAGCCGCCCAGAGCCTGCCGGAGGGGCTGCCCAGGCTCCCGCCTCAGGAACGGGAAGCTGCAGCCAAGAGCAAGAGCTGCCGGGCCTTGCCCAAGCTCTACGAGGAGCCGGCCAATGCAGTCCCACTGGATGCAGATCCGTCTCTTCAGACCAGTGCTTTGGATGTGAAAGCAGGGAAGGGGAAGCTGGACAACCCTCAGAAGAGTCAAGAGGGTGATCAACTTGAGGCTGATGCCACTAAAGAGGGTGGTGTACAGACTGAGGCTCCCCAGGGGAGCTGTAGCCTCAAACAGTTGGACACAAAGCCTAAAAACCAAGTGTTGGCGGCATATTTGTCCCATGATCTGCCTGCAGCTGGACAGCAGAGCCTGCGAATGATTTCAGAGGTGCCCAGTGTGCCCACAGAGAGTCAACGCCAGGAGCCAGACTGCGAAGGCTCCCAGGAGCCGCTGGCCGCAGAGCCCCTCCAGTGCGTGCCTCAGGTGGATCTGTGCAGGGTCAAGAAGGAGCGAGTGGAGTGTGACGTGTCATTTACTTCTGTGACTTGCCTGCGAGCTGGGACTGCCCCCCAGGCCTTTGCCGAGGTCAAGCTCAAAGGAGCAGGCCAAATCAAGCAAGAGGGCAGCGTGCGCTGCAAGTCCAAGCGGCAGCATGACGGGGACACCAGGCAGGCGCACAAGAGACTGAAGTGCCAAGCCCAGGATGGCGAGGAGTCCCCAAGCAAATCGGGGAGCCGGAGTGTGCACGGCCGGAAGGTGGGTGGGATGGGCTGGGACTGCTGGGTTACGGCACAGGTCAGCAGGTGAGGTTGGGGGCGAGGAGGGAGCTGCCCTGGGGGAGGGCAGCTGAGTGCACGGGGCCTTCCACCCATGCTCTTTGGCATTACCTGGCAGTGTATTAATGTACCCGTGTCTGCAGGTTATCTAGAGCAAAAATGGATCTGGGGTGTCAAAAACACTGGAGTGCACCAGCACGATGAGTTGGGGACAGCGTTTTGTCGCTTCTCCTTTGCTACTCTGGCTCAGCTTTGCTACTGCAGCTCAGTCAGTCGGCAGCTGAAGCTTCAGCCTGTCCCCTCCATTCACAGTGGCGAAAACACCATGACAATCTGCGTGAACTCGGCAAGCGAGAGGGCCGAACCGGCCTGGGATCACTGAAGGATCACAACAGCCTCAGGGTAAAGCGTAAGCGCAGGAGGCCAGCAAAGGCGGAGTTCTCATCTCCGGCACACCGTGGGGACAGCCACGAGGAAGGTACTCTTGTGAATGGCAGTGTGTTCTGGCGGGGTTAGGCTGCAGCAGTTCCTGTCGCCCTGATGCCTGTGGGGCCAAACCGCAGCTCCCCTGAAGCTGAACGGCCTCTGGAGCTCTAGTGGCTTCCCGCAGCGGGTTGGGATCCAAAACTGAGCTGCAGCATGATGCTGGGCTGCCCTTCCCAGGCCAGCAGGTGTGCGTGCACAGGTCTGTGGCATGTTTTCTCAAGGCTCAGTTTTTCCCACAGGTTGCCTTGAGAAGAAGCCCAAGAACAACTTTCGGGATTTCATTCCAGTGGTGCTGAGCAGCCGGACGCGCAGTCAGTCAGGTGAGTTGTGCCAAGGGACCCAGGTGGGAGTCCTGGACGGACTGTGAGCATTTCCTTGTTTGGTTGGCCTTGTGCCTGTCTTCTGTCCTGCCTTGCAGGGTTTTTCTTGTAGATACTGTTGGCTTTTTTGTCAGCTAGAGATCCCGCTTTCTTGCAGGAAGCATCGCTGGCTCTTCTGCTGGTGCGACGGAAGAGTGTGATTTCATTTGTCAGGAGATTTTACCGTTGCTGGAGGAGGATCAGGAAGAAGAGGAGGAGGAAGAAGAGGAGGAGACGTCCTTGAAACGTCGCAAGCTGCGAAAATCCCACAGGACATCACGCTATCACAGTCGCAGGGCCAGGGACAGGTCTCTGTCTGAGAGGAGCAGCTGCTACACAAGGAGGACCCGGGAGCTGCCCTGGAGAGCAGAATCACCCAGGCAGCTGTGGGAGCCCAATGAGGAGGAAGAAGATGACAGCCACATCAAAAGGAAGAAAAGGAGACGACAGAAAAGTCGGAAATACCAAACAGGGGAATATTTGACTGAGCGAGAGGAGGAGCGAGGGGGCTACCCCCACAGGAGGCGAAAATCCAAAGCAGGTACAATCTGCAAAGGGGTTTCTGGTACCAGGCTGGGGATCAACATGTTTTTTTTTGTTTTGTTTTGTGGGGGATTTTTTTGTTTGTTTTTTTGGGGAGTGTTTTGTAATGATGAATCTCCATCGTTATTAATGGCTCGATGTCCACAGTATGGGCTGCTTCAATTGATCATCTCTTCTTTCAAAAATATTTACTGTCAATTTTGGAGTAGGAAACGGCAGCTTATGTGGCTAATTAGATACTGATCTTGCCCTCAGATTAAGACAGAGGGCGTGGGAAAATGCGAATCGGACGAGGTAGCACAGTGAAATATTTCTGGACAAGCACGGGCCCCTGGGAGTAGTGTTCAGCATTCCTGGCTAAAGTAGAGGGACACGGAGACATCACAGTTCAACTGGGCTTCTTTATGCTTTGTCTTGCTTTATTAAGGCAGCTTGCAGGCTTGCACCAGGGAGCACAAGGGCGAGAGGATTAACAAAGCTAGAGTGTCTGCAAGCGATGGAGAAATCCCCCTCTGTGGTTCATATTTGCAGCTTTGCTGGGAGGAGAAGGCCGTGCCACCTGCCTGTGTCCTGCTCCCTGCTCTACCTCTGCTCTTGCCTTTTCTCCCATAACTGCCCAGACTGTGTGGCCAAAACTAAATCAGCGACCTGCATTTCCCTGAGGTTTAGCAGTCTCTGCGGTCCCTTCTCTGTCTGTGCAGGGGCAGTTTGAGGCTGTTGGAAGTGAGGCTGGGATTCATCCAGCAGCACATCGGTGTCTCGGTGCGTGCTGACAGCTGGCTGGTAGCTCTAGCTGCATCCGAGTGTCCCGCAGGGAACTTCTGTCAGGGTTGCAGAAGAGCATGTCTGAGCCACAGTGTTGGGGAAGCGCTTCTGCCAGCCCTCTGTGTGCTTGGGCCTTTCTCTTGGAGGTAATCATAGAATCATAGAATCATTAAGGTTGGAAAAGACCTCTAGGATCATCAAGTCCAACCATGATGTGGTGGGTACACGGACCTGTTGCCGTCTGCCACACTGGTGCTCAGATCGACAGTCCTCAGGAGAGACAGAGGTGCTGCTGAGGTGCTGTGAGTAGTAGTAGAGGTGGCTGCTACCCTCCCACCAGCCGATCTCCTGAGCTACGTTCCTGCTCTGGCACAGTTTTACGCTATTGCTGCAGTGTCTGGGTGCCTCTGTGAGACCAGGAGTAAAATTTCTGATGGGCTTCCTGGCATCTGCACAGTTCACGGGCGCTCCCAGGCTGTATTTGCTGATGCCTGTTCCAAACAGAGCCTGAGAAGGAGGTTTGAGTGCAGCAGCACTCGGGAGGGTTTTCTCCAGGAGCTTTACCACACATCTTGAGTGTCTGTCCTCTGTCTGGAGGCCAGTTTCCCTCAGGGACTGCTTGCTCAGCCCTCAGATGCGTGAGCTTCTGATTTGGATTCAGAAGTGGCCTAGAGCCGTTGCTGGCTTTGGAGATAAGGACCTGGGTGTTACAGTGGGACTGTAAGCTGACTGGCAGCCAGAGGAGGAAGAGGAGGGCAGCCCACGTGTTTGGAGAAAACAGACCACCGTGTCCTGTGCTCGCTAAAGAATCTGTGATGTCTTTGGGTACGAGCTGCAGTATCCACTGACAAACACCTGGCTTGTGGGGGCCGGATCCCCTCCGGGAGAGGGGTAAACACAAGCAATCTTATGTTGTTAATGCCACGTCATCATCAAGTGCACCTAAGAAACCACCAGGACCCCTATGCTTCAGGGCAGGCGCGTGGGTGAAGGAGGTTGTATCTCTTTGGTGAGGAAGGCACCTCTGTGCTCGGAGGAGCGATGGAGTCGCTGTGTTTTCCTCCTGCTGGGTGTGCAGGGGCTGTCGGCGTGTGCCGTTTGCAAGCACAGACCATCCTGTTCACTACATGTTGTCTGATACGTCAGCATTTTGCCCCTTTCTCTTCAAGTACCAGTCAGAGACTTGGGTCTTCCTCGCCACGTTCCTGACTTTTCCTAGGTTCATCCCATTTCCTACCTGGCTTCTCCACAGCCCAAGGTGCTGTTCATTGCTGGGAAGGTGTTCTCTCACGCGTGGGTGCACGTCCTGTCAAATGAGGTGTATTTAACACTACAGTGATGTGCTGCTTTAAAAGCTTTGCTCTAAAACACAGAGCCCCTGCATGTTGGCAGAAGGAAACAGATATCAGGGAAGCAGCGTCTCAAGTCCTTGCGTACTGTCCTGGCTTAGTTGTGAGAGTGTTGCAATGCTGTAAAAAAAGACAAGGACAGTGTTACAGACAGTCCAGCAGAAATCTCTGTCTGGTGATTGTTTCCAAAACAGCAAGCAGGCTAGTGATTGCTGTGTACTGCCTTCGTGACAACTATCATCGCTAAACCCTTGCTTTATCACAGTCTGAGATTTGTGCATGAGCTTAAAAACAAATACCATGTCTGTGTGGTGGGAATTCAGAACTGCCGTCCCAGACCATGTCCCGTGGGCGTGTTCTGCTTTGTTCAGAGCAAGGAGAGGTCTCCTGTTCCTTGCCTGAGTACATCCAGCACACTGCATTCTGTCAGGGCCTGTCTAGCCCACAGTTTTCTCCTGACCGTGGCAAACGCAGAGGCTGTGCAGGGCCAGTGCTCGAGCACAGCTGCTTCCTGGACTTCAGCCGCCTGGGCTTCCACAGCATCCACAATAGCTGGACTAGGGCTGCCCCTACCCAGGCCTTCTACAGCTCGCTTATGGGTCTGTACTTCATGCTTTTGCCTAAATCCTTTCTGGTCCTGCTGATAACATCTGCCTGCACCACCTCCAGTGGTGGTGAAGCCCTGAAGTTCCTCTGTGCTATGCAAAGTCCTCTCTTCTGTCTGTTTTTTAACTCATCTCTTATTTCATCGAGTGCCCATAAGTCTTGTGCTGCAGGATTGGGTGAAGAAGTTTCCTCCACTCAGCTGATCCACCTTTTTATGATTTTTGCAAATTTTGGTCTCATCCTTCTCTGCCTTCTCTTCTCCAGACTGTGGAGTACCAGCCTCCTTTGTAGGGCAGCTTCTCCACCCTTCAGTTGTTTTGGCTGCCTTTCTCCATTTCCACTCCGTTCTTCCTGAGGTGAGGAGACCAGAACAGCACCACAGTACTTGAGGCATGCTCGCTTCGAGATTTTATTTCTGGTTCTACCATGGTATCTTGGCCAAACCCATTCTTCTGTGCAAGATCTGTGGCCTCTGCTTCCTAGCAATAGCAAGACCTCAGTGGAAGTTATGTGTGGTGCTTGACGCGGAGGATCTGGAGTCGCAGCATAACGTGGAAGCTGGAGGTGCTGCTCCTGGAGATCTACAAAACCTGCCCCAGTACCAGCGGCAGCAGTGTCCCTAATGGACGAAAAGTTTTGTTCCTGGAGTTCATCCTCTTGATCCCTTGAGCTAACCCACTGGTCATCTCCTAGCTCTTCACCTAGAAATGAAGCGAAGTCTTTGTTCCCAAGCAAAGTGCCCAAAGCTGTGGAGAGAAGCCAGACTTGAGAGACTCAGACTCTGCAATGCTGCGTACAGATGCCTTCTCTGTCCTTCCCTCTGCACAGGGCTCTTCCTTTGTAGCCTCTTTTATTCCAGCGCTGATCGCCTGTGCAGAGGGAGGCGTACGGCATCATACAAGTCCGGGCAGTTTCTTGTTCACAGGGCTTTACTTTCTTGTTCCATACTTTGTTTTATCTTTGCGGTCGTGTCCTTGCTACGGGATGTTGCTGTTTTGGGGAAGCAGGGTGCCTGTCCTTGAGCCATGCGCAGGGCTCCGTAGTGAGCAACCCTGCAGCTCTGTGTAATGTGAGGAAGAAAAGACTGGACTTCCCTTGAGGCATCCTAGTGTTTCCTACCTGCACGCATATTAGTTGAAACTTTAATGTGCTACTTAACTTAAGGTGAAGGTGTGAGAGGGCAAGGCAGGGGCTGGTTTTGTAGGCAGCAAACCAGTGGCTGTTCACAGGCAGCTTAAGGGGGTACCTCCTGCATTTTCTGTCTCTCTGAGGGGTATCCCACTCTCTAAGGGTGAGTTCAGCCTTACCTGTAGTGGAGTGCACCATATGGCAGTGTGCAGTTACCAAACTGCTGGGAAGCGTGCTGACAAGCTGGACCATCTCATCCTGGGTTCCCTGTCAGACCTAAGGAGAAGCCTTAACCAGTTGTGCGCAAGCCCTGCCTCTTGGTAGGCTCGGCCTTTTCAGACTGGGATGGCGGCCTGTCGTTGGGTGTCTTGTGTTCCTGACAGGGAGAATCTGCGGATTCACTCTGCTTCCCCTTCCTGCAGTGCCTCCGCCGTGGGTCTGGGTTTCTGGATGAGCAGCCATCAAAGATGGGCCGATCGTTTTGCCTGGTGGCAGGGATGTGGGTTGCTGGCCTTCGGTGCTGTACCTCAAAGCTCCTCATTCCTGTTTCTCCTTTAGATTTTAGGTACCGGAAGCAGAAGGAGTCTGGGCAGGGTAAAGGCGCAGAGCTGCGACTGAGGAGCAGGCTTTCCCCATCCCCCCGAAAATCTCAAGGGCGCCCAGATTTTCGGAATGGCTTCTTCCTGGAGCACTCGCACTCGGACAGCTCTCCCGTCCAAGAAGAGCTAGAGAAACCATCAGGAAAACGCAAATGTAAAACCAAACACCTGGCAGGGATCTGTGACGAGGGGAAGGTATGGCTTGGGCTTTGGCCCACGGCTTCCATGGCTTGGGCTGATGAGGGGAACACTTGTGGGAAGAAGAGAGAGAAGGGGCCACGTGTGCCAAGGAGTTGTACTCCTTTCTTTTCCAGGGGAAAGGCTGCTGGAACCAGCCCAAAATGCGCCCTCTGAAGAAGCCCCAGGACTTGTGGACACTTTGTAAGTCCCGTCGGGTCAGCCCAGGGAGTTGCCCCGAACTACCCATGGCCCAGAATGTTCCTCCTGGAGCTCGGCGGCTGATCGTGAACAAAAATGCAGGGGAGACCCTTCTGCAGCGAGCAGCCCGTCTGGGCTACAAGGTGAGCTTTGGTGCCTGTTGCTGCTTTGTCCCCTGTGCTGCCTCATCTGGGATTGCGAGTAACCAGGCCTGCAATGATCTTTCCTGTAGGACGTAGTGCTCTATTGCCTGCAGAAAAAGAGCAGTGACGTGAACCATCGCGACAACGCCGGCTACACGGCTCTGCACGAAGCCTGTGCACGAGGCTGGATAGACATCCTCCACATCCTGCTGGAGCACGGCGCCAACGTGAACTGCAGCGCGCAGGATGGCACAAGGCAAGCCAGTGAGAGGGGGACATCTGGGGAAGCACCGAGAAGCATGGGGGCAGGGAGCAGGGTGTGTTTTTCGGGATGAGCTGTAGGTCATTACTAGATTTGCTTTGTGAACTCTTCCAGTCGCTTCCTTTTCTGCCAATGCTTCTGTCCTTGCAGGCCTGTCCACGATGCAGTAGCAAATGACAACTTGGAAACCATGTGGCTTCTACTCTCCTATGGTGCTGATCCCACTCTGGCCACTTACTCTGGGCAGACAGCTGTGAAGCTCGCCACCAGTGAAGTGATGAAGCGCTTCCTCTGCGGTAGGTGCCAAGCCTGGGGGTGGCAGTGCTTCCATCCTTCCTGTCTGGCAGCATACGGAACCAAATCTGGGTGTCAAAGGGTTTAGAAGTGCTTGAGCAGCAGGTGACTGAATAATTTTAGCTCTGTCCCATCATGCATGTGTGGTTTTACCACCTGATCTTTAGCTATAGAATTGTACACCATTTTCCAAATGAGATACAAGTAATTTTTCAGTCTTTAGTGTGTAAGAACACGGCAATGCTGTGGTCACACAACTAAAGACAGTGCTGTGCGTGAGGCTTGGAGATACTGTTCCACAGCTCCTGGTTCTACCGCACAACCTAAGTGAACATATTTTTGCTTCCAAGTAATGATGCCTTCTACTCAAAAAAAGCTCTGCCCGAGTGCTAGCTGCCTGCTGTCGTTAGAAAGGACCATTTTAGGTCCCTATGGCCGAGAGTGAGGCGTGCCCACTGTCTGGGCTGTTTGTGTAGAAGCAAGATGAGTGTTGTGGCTTCTACACAACAGCAAGGAAAGAGATAGCTAGAGCAGTGGTGGTTCCCAGGTAGATGCAAGGCAGGAAATCTCCAGTGTTGAAAACACCTTGTTTGCCAGCTGTCAGTGCTCCTCCAGACTTAGCTATACATGCAGGTGTTGGAGATGTAATTTTGAACTCAAGACAACCCTAAGAACCTTTCTTTCCAACCCCTTAGTGTTGTCAGTTGTTGTCCCGTTTCAGCTTCTATTTCATGTTCTCAGGCCCGGGGCCATGTTGTCCGCTCCTGAGTGAGGGTATCCTTGCAAGTTATGGTCCGGCTTTTGCCATAATGCCTAACCGCAAAGTGGGGAAAAACAGCAGGGGTGAAGTGGCTCGCCCAGAATCAATGGATGTTCATGCCAGGATCATGCTTTGACCAGTAGATGAGCATTAAGCCTGTCAATTTTTTCTCCTTAGATTACCTTTTGGATCTCCAGGGGCGCACTGATGGAGACCCTCGAACAGCATGGGACTTCTACAGCAGCTCTGTGCTAGGTGAGTTCAGTCTCTGCCCTTCCGTTTACAGCAGCAGAGCAGAGAAGCAACACTAGGTAATGACACATCACTCACTCAGGTCTGTCTGCGTCCCTCCCAGCTCACATCTTAGGTAGAGATCTTGCAATGTCACGTACTGGGAGTTGCTCCTGAAAGGGACTCGCTGCATGTGTGGATCCCTCCAAGTAGGCTGAGCACAGCGTGCAAGAATAGATTCCAAGTGTTGCTGGTGATTCCTGAGGGCCTTTTGGGTATCGATCCCAGAGCATGTTATTCTTCTAGCGGTTCTTGTTACTTCCCTGCTAACCAGTCATCAAGGGAAAATCAAGGAAGGCAGAGGACATGCTTCTTCCTTCGAGGTGTAGAATCTTGAACGCCCAGGTTCCCAGAGCTGCCCATTCCTCTCCTCTGGTTTGGAGGGGAGGCGTTCATCTGGGGGAGGTCCTTTTCTTACAACACCAGGCGTTTCCCAGTGAAGGCATGACTTGTACCTCTTACTGTCACTTCCTGAAAATTGTGGTTACCAGCTTAGAAGTTTTCTTGAAATGATAGAGGCACAAGGTCCGCAGATTGTTCACTGTGTTGCTCCAGTTCCCCCAGGATCCATGAATGAAGGTGTTCCGGATCTAGCCGCGGGCCTGTGGCAGACCGCGGCGTCCCTCTCAACCACTTCTGAGACAGCAGATCATCACTCTCGAGCCCTTCCTAAAGACTTGGGTTATTTATGCTGGCAAGCTAAAAGGCTGTTGATTTTCGTTGTTCACGTCCGTCATTTCTGACATCCTTCTAGAAATGAAAAAAACAGATGCATATGGAAGGGTGCCCTTGGTAGAGGACTTGTCCTTGGAGGACCCTGATGTCTCTTCATGTCGGAACAGAAGCAATTCTGTGCTCCTAAGAACGCTTTGTTCGTAGGCTTTTGCACCTCAGGCATGCCAAGGAAACTGTTCAACCACAGCCTCCTTCCTCTGAATTTCTCACTCTTGAAGCTATCACAGTCCTTTAAGAAGAAGCCTCTTTACTACAAGAAGAATAGCTATTCTTTGACTGCAATATTTTTAAAGTACAGATATTACCCCTTTTGATTTATCACTGATTCCCACTTGGATTTCTCTGATAAACAAGGAAGGAAAATTGTGTGTGGTTTTGTGGGTAGGAGAGTTTGTCTCTCTTTGGTTACTACAGCATGCTGAGCTCTTGGTTACCTAGAGAGCTTATGTGCTTGAGTTCTAGTATCTGCTTCTGTCCCGTTCATCAGTGCCCTTTCCTCTTGATCATGACATGGGGTTATAGACTGCCAATTCTCATACCCTCTAGGAGACTCGTTGCCACGGGCAAGTAATGTAGAAACGTGCCATCTTGTTTTTCATATACCCTAACACCTGAAATGAAACGGGTGGATCTTGGAAAAGCAAGCTGATTGTGTTTTGTTCAAATTAGCTGCTTGTTTCAGTTCTTTCATTCCCATATCCCTCGGCTTGTCTTGAAAAAATCTTGTCTTGCATCATGTCTTCCCACATTTCTGTCCTTCACCCATGTAGGCAAAAAGAAAGGGAGCATTTTTTTCAGTAAGCAAGCCATCACTGACTCTTTTGGTGTTTCCTGCATGGATGGAGGGGTATTGGGACGCGCTGCTCACAAGGGCCTTGCTTAGACACTTGGTTAACACACGGAAAATCTCCACAGGGAGTGCTGGGGATGGCACTCCTCTTCCTTCCCCTGGACCTTAGTTGAGCTTTTCAGAGTACTTCACTTGAGGGTGGAAAAAGACCACCATCTCTGTTAAACATGTCCTACCTCTTCCAGTGGGACTTCACACAGTCCTGGCCACTGTGGATGTTTGCTACTGGGTCTCTGTCATTCACATGGTGCCATCTGTCAGGTTTTGCCTTCCTTCTCTCCCTGAAGGTGGGAGCCAGATGAATCCTGGGTTTATCTGCCTGAACCCTTCCCTCGAAATGTCATTTCATCCTTGCCACACTGGAAAGATCCTTCCAGTGTTGGTTGGGCTGATGCTTGCATCTCAGGTGCTTCAGACTTTAGCAGGTACCTCTGCACAGCGCTTGGGAGAACATAGTTTCCTCCCAGACCTGAGAGTGGTGATCCCTGGAGAAACGTCAGCTACACAGAATGTTCTGAAACCCCATGGCTTTGGTGTTGCTTGTGGGATATTTCTCTCTCTGGCTCAGAGAGAGGACGGCAGAGATCCCAAGCTGGAGCACCACCATGCCACTGTCAGAGGGTCAGTCCTGCCGCTCCTCCGCATGGAACATTCCCAGTGCTGCCCTTGGCACTGCCTCTGGGAGCTGCGTGGCCAGTTGCGGCAAGGAAGGAGCCCAGCCGGGAAGAAATCCTTTGTCCTGCCAGGTCTGCTTTCGGTGGGCACAGAAAGGGACCTTCCTTTTCATCCACACCCAGATCAGCTCGCAGCAGTAGTGAAATGCAGCGTTAGGCCACTGTCACACGTGCCTTGCCAGGCACTGCCGCAGGACACTGCGCGAGTCGGCAGGGGGGAGCAAGATGCCCAAACCGGAGACAAGGGGCTGGTTTCTGAGCAGTGATGTTTACTGAGTGTTTTGAAATGGGCCCTTTTGGCTCAGTTACCTTCAGCAGTCACCTTGGGTGACCAGGAGCAGATACTCCCCAGGGCAGGGAAGTACCTGGTTCTGCTGTGGAGTAACTGAGCTGCTCCCAGCTGTCACAGGCAGAAAACCAGCTCAGCAGAAAACAGCTCTCCTCCTCCAGCAGTTCAGTCCTTCAGAGTTTCCCTTTCCATCAGATCCACCAGCTGAAGCACAAAACATTGCATGTCCCTCCGGGTGGAGGAGAAATCCCAGGCCCCTGCTCAATCTGTTTCTATTCTTTGAGGCAGGAACGTTGTCCACGTTTTCCTTTAGGCCTGCAAATCTCTGGGGACCAAAAGATAATGAGGGAAGCCAGGGTGTGGGATCTCTGAGGCCTGGTAAAGTCATCAGCGTCTTGCACTTCTTGCTACCGTAGCTCCAGATGCACAGTCCCGCTCCGGGGCTTTGTTCTACACCTGGGACTAGCATTGTTGTGCCTGATTGTCTGCCTGTTTCTCTGCAGTGGTACAGGATGTTCCTGTTCTTGTCACAGCCTTCACTCGGGCTAATGGGCAGGACTGAGTGAGAAGAGTTTTCAGGATAGACATTGGACCGTATTGTTGCCACATTAAAAGAGTTTAATTCTGTTGTTTTCCTGGGTTGCTCAAGAAATTTGAGTTTTTTCAATGATGGCATCTGAGCTTTGCCTAGCGGTGCTATCAGACCAATATCCATGTCACTTATTTTTGTCCGATTCTACAATAAGTTTTGAAAGCTTAAGCACCCTGTTTTTCTGTTTCTTAGGGAATTTTTTTCCCCCTTGGGAGGACTAAGAATGATTTAATTTTTTTCCTGAGACCCTGTCTGAGCCCATGTCTCTGTCATCTGCTGTTTGTCTCTTAAAATAACATTCTTTCCGCGTGCTGCATTTATTCGTAGAGCAGTATGGTGCATGGAGCTTTCTCACGCAGCACACCGTAAGACTTTTTGCAGCCTTTTCTCTCGTGCGTGGTGTTGAACTTTTGCATGATTGGTTTATTTGCTCACCAGCACATTTGGTCTGACTTCTGTCTGTAGAATCAAAACTATTTTCTGGAAGTTTTTGGAGTTACGCTATATTATCTCAGCAGGACAAAAACACTCTGCAAACCCAAGTCTATTCATACCTTGAAATAATAAAATCCAGGCAGCAAGCTCTTTTTCAGCGGATGCTTTTCAGATTGGTGAATAGTAAATTTAACTGTCTTTAGACGGTTTATGGATCAAGTGTGCTATTCTCCATCTCCTATGGAAGCAAATCCTGCTGGAGCTCAGATACCTCCTGGAACAGCCAGCTTTAAGCCAGAAATTCTCTGAAGCTGTGCTTATTGTTGTTTAGTTGTGTTAGTCTCTAGATCTGCTGCACAGTTTGGTGGCACAGCCTCGCGGTCCTTATTTAGACGCAGTTGCTGGCACGCACCTCTAGATAACCTGGTGACAGTTGTCGAGTGTGGGATCTGGGTGGAGAAGTACTCGACGAGCAGAGCGCAGCGCCTTCTTTACAGGATCTGTGCAGACAAAGCACCTCGTACATCCACCTGCCTCCTCTCTGGCACAGGTTGTTCCAGTGCTGGCCAAGGAGAGGGGGCTGAGGCCGTTTCAGGGAGAGTCTGGGGGTCAGCGTGCGGCTGACCCAAGGAAAGACTGACTGCCAGTTGAAGTGGCTTGTTTTGCAAGCGGGCAGTGCCTCGTCTCACGTGCGGGGTCAGCGTAAACCTGAAGGTTGCAGCTGTGACATAAGATGTTCTTTCGACCTAACCCGGTCACCAAGCGGAGTCTCGCTGTGCGGCGCAGCCAGCGCTCGCTCGGTCTATCCGAGATGAGGGGCTGGAAGGAGGCAGGAGCCGCCCCTGGCGCTCTCAGTTGCTGTGACGTGGTGGGAAGGTGCACGCGAGGTTGCAGCGGTAGCTGGTCGGGCTGGGCAGAGCTGTTCTCCAGGGAGTGATGAGCACTGGTGTGAGCTGTGACCAGTGCCAACGTCTGTTTTGCTTGTTGCAGAGGGAAAAGACAGCATTGGATGCGATCTTCTGCTCAACCCTCCAGGAAGTTCAGACCAGGAAGAAGAGGAGCAAGAAGCAGACAACTTCATGTTTGAGTTCTCAGACAAGCCACTGCTTCCCAGCTATAACCTCCAAGTGTCAGTCTCTCGGGCGTGAGTATCTTTTCCTGGAGCAGAGAGCACTTGGGTGGCACTAACGCCGGGGTGGAGGGGGAGATCACAGAACAGAGCCCTGGCACTCGTGAAGATAGTGGCAGGACAAGAAAGCCTTAGGCTGCCCTCCAGGTGAGGGATAACATGAGATGTTCATATATGGAACATTCATGCCTGCCTGAGAAACTTTGAGAGCCCAAGGTGACCGCGTGCTAAGGAGGCTGGCGTATAGAGTTGCACTTGTGCCCTGTAGATCTCAAAGCGCTCCTCCAGAGGAGGAGACACCTTTGTCCTTGTTCTGTGAGTAGAGACACAGAGGAATGGATCTATTGCAGCTTCCCCGTGAGGAGCAAATTGCTGCTGCTGAGGCAGTGACTTGCCTCTTGTGGCACGCTCCCCAGCATGCACCATCTCATAGCGAAGCATAGCATAGTCTCTTTTTTAGAAAAATGTGAGCCCCAAGTCAGAAAAGCAAGCGGAAGATGCAGGGTAAGATGGAATTTGTTTGACTAATTCTCAGAGGTCTCTTGTTCAGTCAGCACAGACTTGTCAGCAGGTTTTACCCAATCGAGGGCAGGAGAGAACGTCAGGCTGAGATGAACCCCTGGGTGCGACTGATCAGCTCTCCGGCGGCTGCGGAGGAACCTGGGGGGGACGCTCACTTGGATGGGCTCCTGTGGCATAGGTGTGCTGGGATTCGTTGGCTGAGGACTGGCACACCGTAAAGCCGGTGAAGTCCTCCAGTCCTTGTTTCCTTGGTCTTGTCCCTGGAGTTAATGAAAAGAGGAGAAAGACTGAGGGACGATAGGTGAGGGAGGCCTATCCGTGGGGGAACCAAGCAAGGAAAAAGACCCCTTTGGTTTAATAATGGCCAGGTTTAAGAAAGGACTTGTTTTAAAACAAAACCGAGAAGCAGCACAGGCAAAGCCAACAAGATAGTTGGGTTTGTGTCAGCTGCCTGCTGCTGCTGTTCTGTACCGTGGGTGGCCGCAGCCCTGGCACCCCATTCACAGTGGCAGCACGCCGCTCATTTCAGCCCCTTGAGGTTTAGAGCAGCTTGTGCATCTTAGGTGGTGGTTTTCCTTTAAACTGGGCTTAGAGACACTAGGTTGAAGGCAGGGCCTTGCAGGAACATGGTGAGGAGACGTGCAGCTCTCGGGGTTCCTCTGTGTGTTCCTGCAGAGCTCTGGCCCTGCGACGGCAGGGGAAGCACCGCTGCGGCGCCTGGGACAGGCCCGTCCGCCCCAGTGAGCGGGAGGATGTCGTCAGGGGTCTCCCCATGCAGTGCTGCCGCGTGGTGTCCCTGCGCCGTGCCCGTCAGCAAGCCTCCCTCTCCACTCCACCCATTGTTGCTCCTGGCCCCGTTTTTCTCCAGCGACGGTCAGCAGCAGCTTGCATTGATGGGTCAGAGCAGACGGTTTCCCCTCCATCGTGGGGAAGGCTAAATCGGGTCACAGCAGTGGAGCAGTCCTCCTCCCGCACCTCCTGTGACACTGTGGCTATTGCGTGTGCTCGGACTGCAGCAGGGAGAAGGGCGGCTCGGGAGAGGCAGCAGCAAAACCGCTGCTTTTCTGTTTAGTAAATTTCTGTGCCTGCTAATCTCTGCCCATCCGGAGGGACACACGCAGCACCCAGGAGTAATGGCCGGGTGGGAAACGGAGCCTCTGGTGTGGCTATTGCTGGGTGGGGATGCTGCTGGGACACCTTTTAAGGCGTAACTTCCACACTGGTGTCCCTGTCTTGCTTTGACCTCTTTAAAGAGCTGTGACCTGCAAAGCAGCGGTCAAACCCCGGCGCGTCTCGGAGCCTATGTCCTGTACGTGTGGTCTGTCCAGTCGCTGCGGAGGATGACCCCGTGGAGAGCAGTGCCTGGACCTCACCGGCGGCGCTGCATGGCGGCGGGAGGCGGTGAGGTGGGCACCGTGCCTGCAGACCCCTCCGTCCCTAACCTGCCATCCTCTTGCCATCCTCACAGGCCCTGCAACTGGTTCCTCTTCTCTGATGTGCTGAAGCGGCTGAAGCTGTCCTCCCGCATATTCCAGGCCCGCTTCCCGCACTTCGAGATTGCCACACTGCCCAAGGCGGAGTTCCAGCGCCAGGTCTCTCTCAGCCAGGTGCTGGCGCAGGAGGAGGTGCAGGAGAGCCCGGAGCCGGCGCAGGGGACAGCAGAGACAGTGGAGCTGGTGCACTACGAGCCCGAGCTGCTGCAGCTGCTGGGTTCGGCGGTGGAGTACCAGGCCTGGAGCAGCTGACGGGGACAGATTGCTCCCTGCATCATGAGGCAATAATAAGGACCAGCAGGAGCAGCCCTCTCAGCGCCAGCAGCAGGGACCCGTGTCTTTGGCCAGCCAGTCCTCCTCCCCTCAGAGTCCCCTCCAGCTGGGGAGAGAGGAGCCTTGCCTCCAAGGACTTCCCGAGGTCCCTTCACGGCGGTGGTTGCAGCCGTCAGCCTCATCCAGCTATGGCAGGCGATGAAGCCCCCACCATGGGGCTGCGTGAGCTGGAGCTCGGGGGGCAGCGGCGGCCCCAGCTCCGCCGAAGCAAGGGGTGGTGGGCACCGCTGCCCCTCCCCGCCTGACCCCCATGGAACTGCGCCTCTCTGTTTGCCCTCCCCCTCCCAACGTCTTCCATAGTATTTATTTAATTAGTATTTAATTTGTAACATTTCCTTTGTTTTTGCTGAGTCTGTATCACTGTGATGGTGAGCTCCGGGCTAGGGGATGAGGGCTTCCTCCAGCCCCGCTCCAGCACTCCCCAAGGCCGGCGCTCCCCCTGGCACAGCCAGCCCCGCAGCTGCAGCCCCCGGTGGACACGGCCCTCCAGGGCTGGGCTCTCGCACCTCGCCCAGAGCCTGGGGACAGTCACTTCCCTCAGCTTTGGAGCCGGCTTCTGCTGAAGGTGCTCGCCCGCCAGCCCAGAGCCAGCCCCGCGCCTCCATCCTCTCACCGGGCTCCCTCCTGCATCGCATTCGTGCTGCTGCTCCCGCTCCCCGGCGGCTGTCGCACGGGCAGGCGCAGCCCGCGGCCCCCAGGCACACCCCATGCTTCCCAGCAGCTTGTCCCCCCGCCCCAGGGTCTCTTGCCAGTGCCGAAGCCCTCTCCTTGCCCTGTGCGGTGTCTGCTCGGCCTCGTCCTGCTCCCCGCGCCTCTCCTGTGGCACCAGGAGCAGTTCTCTGGGAGAGCGGGCACGGTGCCCGCCGCCCGGGCGTGGGGCAGAGCTGCTCCGCTCCTGGGAGATGGTACAGTTTTATTGTACAGGTGCTGGCAGGACGAGGGCGGGACAATCTTGGTTTTTCTGGCTCTCCCCTGCTCTGCAGCGGGAGCGTTGGGTGGGTTTTTTTGTTGGTTCGTTTTTTTCTTTGTGTTGTGTTTCTTCCCAGCCAGGGCAGGTGTTACCCATTCCCCTTGGACTCCCGGCCGCCAGCCTCCCCTCCCGGGGGGCCAGGCAGCACCTTGTTTAAGCCAAGGGTTTTTTGCCTTTGGGTGTGTATTCTGGTTGCTCTTTCTGATTTCTGTTTTATTATAAGCAGCAACAGGCTGTGGTGTCAAAAACACTGATGTACAGAAAAAACCTGCATCAGGCCCCCTGTCTCCTGCCTTTTCTTCCTTGTCCCATGTCTCATGCCTGCTGCGGGCAGGGTTCCTTGTGTGACGGCCCGAGCCTGTGGGTCAGCGGGGGGACAGCGAGGCTGCCTGCCCAGAGCTGCCCCCAGCAGCACCGGGGCTGGGCGCTGGGACAGGCGCGGGCTGCGGTGCCTCAGCCGGCAGCGATGGCGTTTTGCACCGTGGAGCAGGGGGACATCGTTGAGCCAGAAAAGCTGGCTGGGCCACGGCTGCTCCTCACGGACACCTGCTTCTGGACTCCAGCTGGTCGTGGAAGCTCTGCGGCCAAGCCCAGCTGTGCCCAAACGCTGCCGCTGATGGCCAGTGAGCTGTGTCCAGCCCCAGCCCGGCAGCCCTGGCCATGGGGCAGCCGCTCCCTGTCTGGCTTTGCCCCTGCAGGAGCAGAGGGGGCTCGTGGGGCACTGCTGGGGTTTTATTTGCCTTTTGTTTTTCCTTTGAAGCATGCCTTGGAAAGACCCATTTCCCCCAGTCCCCAGCCCAGGCGCCCTCCAAGGGCAGCTCAGCCTCCGTACGTGCCCAGGACGTGCCTGAACCCCAAAACACCTCCCGAAGTGTCAGCCCGTGTGCAGGAGGCAGTGAAGGGGTGTGTGAGAGCAAGGGCTGTGGCTGGGGGTGCACACACAGCCGGGCCACGGTGCTGATGGTGAGGGGCGTGTGTAGGGCGGGTGTCTGTATGCCTGGGGGCAGTGGGGGGTTGGTGTGCACACGGACACGCACAACTATTCTGCAAAGCAGCTGTAATTCTATGGCGTCATCATCTGTCCGCTTCTGTCTTGACCCAGGCATCCCTGGTCCTGCTGCAGGTCGACCCAGGATGCCAGATGAGGGGAGGGTTTGGCAGAGGTGCCAGTGGGTCTGGGGTGACCTGGGCCGTCCCGGGGTGTCCTTTGCTCTTCGCAGATGGCTTTAAGCTTCCACAAAACAAAGGTTCTTGACCTGAGGGTGGGTGTCCTCCTCCTTGCAGGGAGCTGGGGTCCTTTAGTTGCGCTGCCTGAACCCTGGCTGTGGAGAATACGAGGTCCACAATCCATGGCTTAAGAACGTTCATACGATTTTGTACAATGAAGACCAATTGGTACAAGAGTGGGTGTGCGCGGGGAGGTTGTGGCAGTGAGGCTGGGGGTGCGTGCAGCGGTAGCGGTGATGGGGGGCACGAGCACAGCTGGCTGTGGCAGTGAGGGCTGGGGGGGATGTGCACACACAGAGCTGGCCCCGGCAGCAGTGGGAGTCTATGTGCATGTGTGTGCTTTTGCGTGCGCAGCTGGCCCCTGCAGCAACACGTGTGTGAGAGCGTGTCTGTGCATCCCCAGGCTCTGCAGCCCAGGTTCACCCCAGCCCTTTGGGGGGTTCCCGCTGTGCCAGGCCCCCGGGTGCCACAGAGGTCCCGCCTGCAGCACCCCTGTTGCAGCACCCATGCTGGGGTTGGACCCCTGTGGGCCCACGCTGGAGCTGGAGCGGCTGCATCTGCCTTCCCAGGGCTTGCAAGGGGCAGGAGGGAGATCCAGCTGCAGCCCTGGAGCAGGTCAGGCCCTTCCCCAGGACAGTGTCTGGACAGCTTTGCTTGCCAGCTGTGCTTTCTCACCACATTTCTGTGCCAAACCAGTGACCCTGGGGAGAAGGGAGTATGTTCTGTGAACAAGCCCAGCCTGGAAAACTGCAGCACTGCTCACTCTGCTTTTGGACCTGCTGACCCAAACGAGGGCACCACAGGTATGTGCTACAGCTCATCCTGGAGCTCTCCTGGGCTGGAGCTCTTGTGCTGGAGCAGGTAGCAATCCCCTCCACGAGGCCCCACCACGGCTGTGCCCGGCTCAACACTGGTGCCTGTGCACTCGCCTGCAGGAAATACTGGTGGGAGATGCCGTACCCCAGCTAGCTGCCACGGCCAATCCCTCCCCTGCTCCTCCGCTTCTCCTGGTTGCAGCTCCCAGATGCTGCTGGTGGTGCACGGGGCTAGCCCTGCCGTGAGATCCTTGCAGAAGCAGGGCTCTCTGTAAGATTGGGTCTGTGTACACACAGAAAACAAGCTCAGTCTGCGGCAGAACATGCGCTTGTTTGGGTAAACGGGATTTTCCTACAAGTGCTGGAGAAAGATCAGAGTATTTGCATGCCAGATCCAGGAGGTAAAGGGGAAAGGAGCGCTTGCTCTTTGTGGCAGTAGCTACACGGTGGGTAAGTAGCCGTTCCTCATCCAGCCCCTTTACCTGCAAGCGTCATGTTTTAACTGCCCAATTAAACTTCCGCCCAGCTTCAAAAACACAGCTTGTGGCAAATAGCCATCAAACGTTTCAGAGCCAATCTTGAAGGCAGAAGCAATTGCCAACAGGAACGGTGAAGCAGGCAGTGTCAGAGGCTTCGTAGGGATGACAAGGGGACGGTTGTGGAGGAGCCTGCAACACCCAGGAACCGTCGGCCTGGGGTGTGAGCTGCTGCAGCGAGGGCTGCGGGATCTGGGAGGTCCCCAAAGGGCAGGGCTGCCCCCAGGACACAAGCTGTTCCTAAGTGTCTGCAGGAGAGCACGCCCATCTGCACAAACAGGTCGTTTAAGGAGAGCCAGGGTTAAACCACAGGCACTTTTCATGGTGACTCCCTGCCTGTCCTGCAGCCCAAGAGCATCAATGCAGGGGCCCAATGGCTGGCTGCACCCCTCATCCCCCCCACAGCTGCTCGCTAGCTTCTCTGGTGTGGAGACCTCAGCAAACATGGGCGCAGGGGCATCAGGGTTACCCCAGGGGTGCTGAATTTTAGGAATCAAAGATTTGATTTTAAAATAAGTGATTCACTGCAGAAAGCCATTGAGACCCTTAGGAAGTCCTTAGAAATAATGTAAAGAGACTTTAAGGAGAAGAGAGCAGAGAATGGGAAGGGAAGCTGGAGTGCAAGAAACAAGCTGGGTTCCCCAACAAGGTTCCCAGGGCATCAGCACCAATCAGAGCCACTTCGGAAAACTGGCAGTCCAAATATCTCAACAGAAAGCTAAAGTAGGAGAAATGACAGTGGCAAAACGGAGTAGCAAATGGCCCAAGGTGTTGGCTGGTGAGGGCAGGAAGTCTGAAAAACAAAGACTAGCTAATCAAGCCAGCAGCCGACATTCAGCAGGAGAAAGACCACGGCTGAGCAACTCGGTCATTGCCTGCACTTGCCAGCTCAGCTATTTGCGATACTGGAGGCAAGTGTTGCTGGAGCATGGCAAAGGCACGGAGGAGGAGGGGCTGGCCCAGAGGCCCTCAGCAGAGCCAGCAGGCTTTCTGAGAGCCCGGAGGACACCATCACTGCAGTGGATGGGAGAGTACCAGGGAAGTGGAGGTGGGTCTTCAAAATGGAGAGACACGTGGCTCGTGTAGGAGTTTTGACACCACCACTGCAATGAGGACATTCCTTCTGAGACCAAGGGAATGCAGTGTGGTACGAGCATTAGGTAAATCATGCCAAATTTATGGTAGATCTGAAATGTTCAACGTCCTTGACTTAAACTGAGGACATTTGGGTGACAATGGAGAATGTGGACTTCCAGACAGACTGCTGGTTCCCAACAAAACCCAGCCGAAGGCTGTCTACAGCAAATGCTGGTATACCCTGCAGACAGAGACTGCCTCAAAACGTGAGCAATGTGGCGTGAGGCCAGCGGAGACCCCAGCTGGATGGGAGCTGGAGCGCCGGAGGCAGGGTCAGAGGCCAAGGGCACGGGCTCTGCTCGCCTGGAGCAGAGGGAGCAGAGGGGCCCTCGAGCTCTGCCTGCCGGCATGGGCCATGCCTGCACCCGTCTTTCTCCCGAGATGCAGCAGGCAGAGATGAGCACTGGGGGGAAACGGTCATCATTTATTGGCCTAGGAAAGCATCCATGGCTGAGTAGAGGCTGGCAGCAAGATGTCCTCATGGCAGCCGAATGCCGGGGGCGCCGTCCATGCACCCATCCCTTGCGTGCCTCCCCGTGCCGCTCCCTGTGGACGCCACACAGGCTCAGGGCCAGCTGCCGTGTCGCGGGACCCGCCTGGCGCTGGCATCGTGGTGGTGCTGCTCTTCCTGTGCCACAATGCAGGTAAAGCGGAAAGCCGAGCACAGAGCCCTGAGCGCCCTCCTCAAGAGGGAGGGCCGTCGCCGTGAAGCCAGTGCTTGTGGGAGGGCAGCGATGCCTGTGGGGAGAGGAGAGCTGTAGGTGAGGGTCTGGCTGGGCGCCGGGCAAGCTCCTGCCTGTCCCCACCACCGAAGGCTTTCCCCAGGGAGGGGTGGCTGGGGCAGGGCCAGCTGACGCGCGCACAGTGCTGCCAGCCTGGCCTGGGTGCCGCTCGCCGGGACGGCTGGTCCAGGCCTGCCCTGGTCGGGGCATTGCTTGACTCGGGATGTACCTGCGTCATCCTCGGGCATGTCCCTGGAGGCGGAGGAGGGCTGTGTGTTGCCCCTGTGCTCGGAGGCCACCTGCACGGGGAGAGCAAGAGCATATGTAGGGGAGGGTGGGGATGCCAGCGGGCTGACACGGAGAGCACCAGGCATCTCCCTGCCGTACACACGCGGTGTCGGCCATGCGCGCCTGCCTCACCTGGTGCCCAGAGTCCGAAGCCAAGGGAGAAGCTGCTGCCTCTGCTCCGTCATCCGCTGCCGGGGCAAGGTGAGCTGTGCCAGCATCCGCCGGAGGGTTTTGAGGCAGTGCAGCAGCCGCTTCAACCTCACCCACTGCCGCGGAGACAATGTCTGTGCCGGCGTCTTCTTGATAGACTCCAGACATGGGAGAAGCCATGTTTTCTCCATCGTGGTGTGCCATGTCCACGCTTTGTGCCAGGGCCTGCTGTTCCTCCGGCTGCTGCCCCAGTCCCTGGATGACAACCACCGCCCTGCCCACGACCTCCGTCACGGTGTGCTGGGCGGTGTCGTACAGAGCCGGCTCGCTGTCTGTGGGGCTGTGCGGGGCAGGTGCCTGGCTGTCCGCCTGTGCTGCTGTGGCCTGCTTGGCAAAGACAGGAGAAGCTGCTGCCTCTGCCTGCTCCTGTGCCGCGGGAGCGAGTGGCGAGCGGCGCCCCTCTGCTTTGGGAGCTGCGGAGAGGGCACAAGGTGCCGGCTCAGCACCTGTGGCACCTACCGGGGCAAGAGACGTGCTCTGCGGGTCGCCGGCTGCCTCTTGTGCTGCCTCTGTGCTTACGGTGCTGGGTGAGCTGGGCCGCTCCTGGGGACCAGGGTGGGGGCCCTGCAAGCACTCTGTTAGCCGGGGGTTGACCCAGGTGTGGGAGATGATGGTGTCCTCCCCTTGGGACAGCTCCTTGTCGCTGTCGCCTTCCCACTTCTGCTCCTCGGCCAAGGCCCCTGCCTCCTCCTTCAAATACATTAAAAAGAAAAGGAGGGCGAATGAGAATCTGCCTCTTTACTGGCTGTGGGGGGAAACGTAGTGAGAACGGGTGAGGAAAGGACTGAGGTTCTAATGCCTTCTTTGCCTCAGCCTTTAAGAGGAAGACCAGTTGTGTCCGGGGTACCGGGAAGCAGTGCTGAGCTGGCAGACAGGGTCGGGGATGGAACAAAGACCCCCAAACACAGGGGGAAATGGTGAGCGCCCTGCCACACCCCTTTGACTCACAGACAAGTCTATGGGGTGGATGGGATCCACGCAAGGGTGCTGAGAGAGCGGCAGAAGTGCTCAGCAAGCCACTTTCCATCATTTATGAGCAGCCCTGTCTCTCTGGGGAGGTCCCTGTTGACTGGAGGTGAGCAAGCATGGTTTGGGCTGGCCCTCGAGCCATTGTCTCTCTGAGCCCCTGCGTGGGGCTGCGGAGGAGCTTTAGCCCATCGCCCGAGAGTTACCAAAGAGGGTGTCTTGAGGGAGAAGCTCTGGTTGGGGCAGTACCAGCAGAGCGTCCAAGATTGCTGGTAACGCTGGTCTGAACCAGGGCAGAAAAAGAGGCTTCTTGTTGTGGGAAGGCCAGCAAAGTCCCCGGGAGCCACTGCCTTGGAAGCCCGACGCGCGGCAGCGCCATCAAGAGCTAGGGGGCTCCCCCCAGCCATTCTCCCCGCTGTCTGTCTCTCTCGGTGCCAGGAGTTAGTTGTGTGGGTGCCAAATGTGGGGTGTCTTCTCCCTTGTGTCTGCGTGCCCAGCGCCAGGGGTGGGGGGTGCGTAGGCCAGGTTGGGCCCTGGCGGGGTGGTGGCGCTCGGCATTCGGAGCTTGGGTGGCGGCTGCTTAGTGGGGAGGTCCCTCAGGGGCTGCTCTTCTTCAGTGCCTTTCCTCCCGAGGGGAGAGCGAGAGCACAGGTAGGGGAGGGCGGGGGTGTCAGCGGGCTGACACGGAGAGCACCAGGCATCTCCCTGCCGTACACACGCGGTGCCGGCCATGCGCGCCTGCCTCACCTGGTGCCGAGATTCCCAAGCCAGGGGAAAAGCCGCTGCCTCTGCTCCGTCATCCGCTGCCGGGGCAAGGTGGGCTGTGCCAGCATCCGCCGGAGGGTTTTGAGGCAGTGCAGCAGCCGCTTCAACCTCACGCACTGCCGTGGAGACGAGGGCCTGCTGTTCCTCCGGCTGCTGCCCCAGTCCCTGGATGACAACCACCGCCCTGCCCACGACCTCCGTCACGGTGTGCTGGGCGGTGTCGTACAGAGCCGGCTCGCTGTCTGTGGGGCTGTGCGGGGCAGGTGCCTGGCTGTCCGCCTGTGCTGCTGTGGCCTGCTTGGCAAAGACAGGAGAAGCTGCTGCCTCTGCCTGCTCCTGTGCCGCGGGAGCGAGTGGCGAGCGGTGCCCCTCTGCTTTGGGAGCTGCGGAGAGGGCACAAGGTGCCGGCTCAGCACCTGTGGCACCTACCGGGGCAAGAGACGTGCTCTGCGGGTCGCCGGCTGCCTCTTGTGCTGCCTCTGTGCTCACGGTGCTGGGCGAGCGGGGCCGCTCCTGGGGACCAGGGTGGGGGCCCTGCAAGCACTCTGTTAGCCGGGGGTTGACCCAGGTGTGGGAGATGATGGTGTCCTCCCCTTGGGACAGCTCCTTGTCGCTGTCGCCTTCCCACTTCTGCTCCTCGGCCAAGGCCCCTGCCTCCTCCTTCAAATACATTAAAAAGAAAAGGAGGGCGAATGAGAATCTGCCTCTTTACTGGCTGTGGGGGGAAACGTAGTGAGAACGGGTGAGGAAAGGACTGAGGTTCTAATGCCTTCTTTGCCTCAGCCTTTAAGAGGAAGACCAGTTGTGTCCGGGGTACCGGGAAGCAGTGCTGAGCTGGCAGACAGGGTCGGGGATGGAACAAAGACCCCCAAACACAGGGGGAAATGGTGAGCGCCCTGCCACACCCCTTTGACTCACAGACAAGTCTATGGGGTGGATGGGATCCACGCAAGGGTGCTGAGAGAGCGGCAGAAGTGCTCAGCAAGCCACTTTCCATCATTTATGAGCAGCCCTGTCTCTCTGGGGAGGTCCCCGTTGACTGGAGGTGAGCAAGCATGGTTTGGGCTGGCCCTCGAGCCATTGTCTCTCTGAGCCCCTGCGTGGGGCTGCGGAGGAGCTTTAGCCCATCGCCCGAGAGTTACCAAAGAGGGTGTCTTGAGGGAGAAGCTCTGGTTGGGGCAGTACCAGCAGAGCGTCCAAGATTGCTGGTAACGCTGGTCTGAACCAGGGCAGAAAAAGAGGCTTCTTGTTGTGGGAAGGCCAGCAAAGTCCCCGGGAGCCACTGCCTTGGAAGCCCGACGCACGGCAGCGCCATCAAGAGCTAGGGGGCTCCCCCCAGCCATTCTCCCCGCTGTCTGTCTCTCTCGGTGCCGGGAGTTAGTTGTGTGGGTGCCAAATGTGGGGTGTCTTCTCCCTTGTGTCTGCGTGCCCAGTGGCCAGGGGTGGGGGGTGCGTAGGCCAGGTTGGGCCCTGGCGGGGTGGTGGCGCTCGGCATTCGGAGCTTGGGTGGCGGCTGCTTAGTGGGGAGGTCCCTCAGGGGCTGCTCTTCTTCAGTGCCTTTCCTCCCGAGGGGAGAGTGAGAGCACAGGTAGGGGAGGGCGGGGGTGTCAGCGGGCTGACATGGAGAGCACCAGGCATCTCCCTGCCGTACACACGCGGTGCCGGCCATGCGCACCTGCCTCACCTGGTGCCGAGATTCCCAAGCCAGGGGAAAAGCCGCTGCCTCTGCTCCGTCATCCGCTGCCAGGGCAAGGTGGGCTGTGCCAGCATCCGCCAGAGGTTTTTGAGGCAGTGCAGCAGCCGCTTCAACCTCACGCACTGCCGTGGAGACGAGGGCCTGCTGTTCCTCCGGCTGCTGCCCCAGTCCCTGGATGACAACTACCGCCCTGCCCACGACCTCCGTCACGGTGTGCTGGGCGGTGTCGTACAGAGCCGGCTCGCTGTCTGTGGGGCTGTGCGGGGCGGGTGCCTGGCTGTCCGCCTGTGCTGCTGTGGCCTGCTTGGCAAAGACAGGAGAAGCTGCTGCCTCTGCCTGCTCCTGTGCCGCGGGAGCGAGTGGCGAGCGGCGCCCCTCTGCTTTGGGAGCTGCGGAGAGGGCACAAGGTGCCGGCTCAGCACCTGTGGCACCTACCGGGGCAAGAGACGTGCTCTGCGGGTCGCCGGCTGCCTCTTGTGCTGCCTCTGTGCCCACGGTGCTGGGCGAGCGGGGCCGCTCCTGGGGACCAGGGTGGGGGCCTTGCAAGCACTCTGTTAGCCGGGGGTTGACCCAGGTGTGGGAGATGATGGTGTCCTCCCCTTGGGACAGCTCCTTGTCGCTGTCATCTTCCCACTCCTGCTCGTCGGCCAAGGCCCCTGCCGTGTCCTCTGGCACTTGCAGGACTGCCCCTCCTGCTGCCTCCACCCACTGCTTGCCAGGGGCATGGGCTTCCAGCTGCTCCTGCTTGCTTGTAGTGCCCTTCAGGAGCTTGACGCGTATCAGCCGTGGTTGGTGCGGTTTGTGAAATGCGTACTCTGTGTGGATCTGAAAGGAGCGAGGGGCATTTGTAAAGGTAGCCTGTCTCCTCCCAGCGACTGGCTGCTGGGGACTGGTGAGCAGCGGCTGCTGGGAGAGTGGTGCAGCGGCTGGCCCCAGGCCCAGGGAGGCTCAGCCCCCTGTCCTGTCCCATGCCATGCCGTGCCGTGCCTTCCTTGGCACTCACCTGCCTGCGTGAGACATGGAGCTGCCCCGACGGCATCAGGGAGAAACACTGCTCCTCGTACTCCTGCAGCTGGAGCTCGCTCCCCTCCAGGCCGTCCTGCTGCCGCTGCATGACGGTTTTGCTGAGCTGGACCAGGCGGCTCCTCTCCAGCTCCTCCAGGGGCTCCATCTTGGTGGTCACGCTGGGCAGATGCTCCGCAAGAGCCTCGGGGTGCACCTGCAACGCCCTGCCATTGAGGTGGTAGCACCTGAAGCGCGCTGCCGCCGTTGCTGGGTCGTGCTCTGCCGCTCGTGGCCGGTGTCCTGGCCCTGAAGCACTGCCTGGCGATGGTGGTGCCAGCGCCCTGCCAGCAGCACTGGTGCCCGCAGGTTCATGGCGCTCAGGCGCGGGCTGATCTGCATGGGCGTTGCTGCCCACGGCCGCCCTGACCGCGCCTGTTCTCACTGGCCACACCAAGGCTCTGCTGCCGTGTGCCTGGTCGCACCAGGCCGCTGGCTGCTGGCTGGGTGGCTGGCTCCCCGTCAAATGCCGGCCCAGGACCTTGCCCACGAGGCACCGGGCTGTGTCCTTCACAGCCGCGGCATCGGCCGCAGGGCTGTGCGGGGCAGGCCTCCAGCTCTCCGCCCACGCGGCTGTGTGCCGGTCACGGCAGGCGCCGCGAGCGGACGGGACAAGCTGTCGGTGGCTGCTGGCTGCGGTGCCGATGGCCATTTCCCAGCCCCCGGCAGAAGATACGGAGGGGGCTGCCGGCAGAGGCGGCAGCTTGCGGCAGGTGCCGGCAGGTGCTGGTGGCAGAGCTGCGGGTGCGTGGCCGGGAGCCGCTGCCTGCCTGGGGGGACGCGACAAGGCTGGCAGAGGGACTGTCTCCTCCCACGTCACCCTGTTGCAGGGCAGCAGGCTGTCTGTCTGCAAGAGAAGGCAAGCAGAGAGGCCGTGTCACGGTGGCCCTTGTCCCCACACCCCGGCTGGAAGAGCTCCTGTGCCCGCGCTCCCCTGCCAGCCCCCAGGGCAGCGCTCAGACCCACAGGCGGCTGCTGCCCTGCTCCCAGAGCTGGCTGGGAAGAGGGCTGGGCCCTGAGCGGCCCACGGTGACTCCCGGGAGCACCCCTGGCATGCCCGGGCAGCATGGTGGGCACAGCACGGGGGGCTCAGCTGGCTCCTGGCCTGCCGGTCCCGTCCTGCACCTCCTGCCTGCCCGTCGGCAGCTCCTGGGACGGGGAAGACGCTCGGCCGCGTCTCTGTCGGGCTGCCTACCTGTGTGTGGTGGTTCCGGGTGGCCTGCGAGCTCTGTCGGCCGGGGAGCTGTGGCAGCCTGACCCCATGGAGGGACGAGGCCTGGCTCTGCCTGCTCTGGGGTGCTGCGTGCGGCTGGATGCGTCCCTCCTGTGGGCAGGAGAAGGAGGAGGAGGCGTAGGATGGAGGCGGCTGCCTTGGCACAGCGGCCCCCACAGTGCTGGCAAGCCCGGCACCAAGGCAGCTCCGTGCGGCCCCGTCCCACCAGCGGTCTCTCCCTCCTGCCCCATGTCCCTCACCTGGCTCCTCTTCCGCAGGCTCAGCAGCCCCTTGGCGGGCTGGGAGTGGGCGTTCGCCTCCTCATCGGTGGGTGTGTTCGGCATTGTCGCCGCTGACCTGCCACGGGCAGGCACCCAGGGAAGATGCTGCCTCCTGAGGGAGGTGCTCTCCTGGGAGTGGGTGTCCCAGGGCTCTCGCTCCTTATATACCCCCAGGGCCACCGCGGGGAACCCCTGTCACAATGGCCGGTGGGCACCACCAGGCCCCCGCATCACAAAGCCTTGGGGGTCCCTATGGAGACGCCCACGCCCATGCCCACGCCCGGCTGCGACCGGCTGGAACTGGTTGGGACCGGCTGTGCCTGGCCCGGGACAGCCCCTGCTCTGCCCTCTGCGAGGCCGCGGCAGGCCCGACCCAACACCTCCCACATAGCCCCGGTGGCAGCGGGCGCTGCAGAGCTCCGTCCTGCGTGCATTCAGCCGCTCCGGGTGCCACCGCCGCGGCCTTGTCCCCAGGCATTGCGGCCACACAGGGCCCCCAGGCCTGGGGGTGCTGTGGCGCCCGCGCGCGCAGAGGAACACAGGGGAGCCCCGCAGGCCCTGTCTGGCAGGGAAGCTCCAGTGCAGGCCTCAGTGCCGGCTCTGCTCCCTGTGCTCCTGCCTGCTCCGGGCTGGCCGCTCGCGGAAGGGGAAGCGTCCGAGCAGTTACCAACGGGCACGTTTTCAAGGAGCAGCCCTGTGTTTTTCTAAAGCTTCTGAGGGGTGGGAGCAGCGCAGTGCTCAGGTCCTGATGTGATCTCTCTCTCCGAGGGAGAGCGCCCTCCCCGCCAGCGCCTCTGCTCTCTCGCCCGCCATCCCCGCTGGGCTCTCGTGTCCCGGTCGCAAAGGGGTGGTGTTTCCCTTTTGGCTGCGGTGCGTTCCTCACGGAGGAGAGCGGAAGAGGCAGGTGTAGGCCTGTACACCTTGGGCACCTTCCCGAGGGGCTCCTGCTGGGCCGTTGCCCCGGGCGGCCTTGCGTGCGTGGCCCAGCATGGGCAGGGGCTGGCACCTGCTGCTGCTCCCCGCCGAGAGGGAGAGCTCTGCCCCTGTCCGGGTGTCACGCGGTGAGGCGGCTGCTTGTCCCTTGCTGCAGGGCCACAAGGCTTGGGCCTCCCTGCCCCGTGGAAAGGGCACCCATCTGAGCACTGGTGAAGAGAGAGACGAGAGAGCGGTGGCCAAGCAGAGCAGCGGGTGAACTCCAGCTGGGGCCGGCAGCGGTCCTTTCAGTGTATTAATTAAACTGTTTACCAAACGACTGTGCGACTGGCTGGGGAGCATCCCGGGGCTGGGGGGAGCCGTGCCGTGCCAGCGCAAAGCCGCGCTCTGCTCTGCGGCAGGGCGTGCTGATGTGGGGAGATTTGTGGCGATGGGAGCAACTGTGGCAGAGCCATCTTCCAGAGGACAACGGGGCAGGCAGTGGACGTTGTCTGCCTAGACTTCTCCAAGGCCTTTGATAGGGTCCCCCACAGTCTCCTCCTGGAGAAATTGATGTGTTATGGCCTAGACAAGCGGCCTGTGCAGTGGGTGGGGAACTGGCTGACAGGCCGCACCCAAAGGGGGGGTGTGGTAAATAGCTCTTTCTCAAACTGGCAACCTGGCACCAGTGGAGTCCCCCAGGGATCGATATTGGGCCCAATGTTATTCAACATCTTTATAAGTGATCTGGATACCGGCATCAAGCGTAGCCTGATGAAGTTTGCTGATGACACCAAGTTGAGCGGGGAAGTAGGCACTGCAGAAGGGAGAGCTGCTCTGCAGGGGGATCTGGGTAGGCTGGAGGAGCGGGCCAGCAAGAACCTTATGAAGGTCAGCAAGGACAAGTGTAAGATCATGCAGCTGGGAAAACATCATCCAGGAGTGCAGCACAGACTGGGATCCACCTGGCTGGAGAGAGCAGCTCTGTGGGAAGGGACCTGGGGGTCCTGGTGGGCAGGAAGCTCAACATGAGCGAACAGTGTGCTGCTGCGGCCAAGAAGGCCAACAGGATGCTGGCTTGCGTCAAAAAGGGCATTGCCAGCAGAGATTAAGAAGTCATCATCCAGCTCTACTCAGCACTTGTCAGGCCACCCCTGGAGTACTGTGTCCAGTTCTGGTCCCTGCTACACAAAAAGGATGTGGACAGGCTGGAAGGGGCCTAGAGAAGGGCCACCAGGATGATCAGAGGACAGGGAAGCTGCCATACGAGGATAGGCTGGGAGAGCTGGGTTTGTTCAGCCTTGAGAGAAGGAGGCTCAGAGGGGATCTCCTCAGCATGTACCGGTACTTAAAGGGTAGCTACAAAGAAGATGGAGACTCCCTTTTTACACGGAGTCCCACGGAGAGGGCAAGGGGGAATGGACACAAGTTGCTCTTGGGGAGATTCCGATTGGACATCAGCGGAGAATTTTTCCCATTGAGGACAGTCAGCCGTTGGAATAATCTCCCCAGGGAAGGGGTTGACTCGGCCACGTTGGACACCTTTAAGAGTGTTCTGGACAGGGTGCTGGGCCATCTTGTCTAGGCTGTGCACTTCCCAGAAAGGTTGGACTAGGTGATCCCTGAGGTCCCTTCCAACCTGGGCTTTGAGATTCTAAGACTCTGTGACAAGGAGGAGCGGTGGGAGAACCTCCAGGCTGCTCTGAAGTGTCCCGGGAAGGTGATGTCACAAACCCTGCTGGACGTCATTCCCAGGGCCGTGCCAGAGGAGCAGAGGTGTGGGAAGAGCCAGGTGGGCTCTCCCCAGGGCCAAGGGTGCCAGGCAGGCTGGAGGCCCTCTGGGATTGCCCCTGGCCGTGGGACTGAGCAGAGAGGGGAGGCTCTGTGACCAGTGCCCGGGGTGGGGGGTGCGTTGGCCGGTCCGGTTGGGCTCTGAGGGCAGTGGTGCTCATCATCGCGAGCCTGGCTGGGGGCTGCTTAGTGGGGAGGTCCCTCCCGGGCGGCCCTTCTTCAGCACCTTTCCTGCAGAGGTGGAGCGTGGGAGAGATCACGCCGACAGGCAGGACAGGGCAGGTGCCCACGCTGTGGGTGGCAGTGGGAGTCTTGGAGGCTGGGCAGTTTTTGGGAGGGAGTGTTCAGGGCAGAGGAACGGGCTGCCGGGGACCCCATGGAGTCCAGCAAAGGCAAGCGCCAAGTGGCGGCCCAGGGATGGGCTGATGCCCCGCAGGAGGTAGGGCCGGGGCCGGGTGGTTGGAGAGCAGCCGTGGCTGTGGGAAAGGCCCTGGAGGCCAAGGTGGGCAGGGGTGGGCAGTGAGGCCAGCAGAGACCCCAGCTGGATGGCAGCTGGAGCGCCGGAGGCAGGGTCAGAGGCCAAGGGCACGGGCTCTGCTCGCCTGGAGCAGAGGGAGCAGAGGGGCCCTCGAGCTCTGCCTGCCGGCATGGGCCATGCCTGCACCCGTCTTTCTCCCGAGATGCAGCAGGCAGAGATGAGCACTGGGGGGAAACGGTCATCATTTATTGGCCTAGGAAAGCATCCATGGCTGAGTAGAGGCTGGCAGCAAGATGTCCTCATGGCAGCCGAATGCCGGGGGCGCCGTCCATGCACCCATCCCTTGCGTGCCTCCCCGTGCCGCTCCCTGTGGACGCCACACAGGCTCAGGGCCAGCTGCCGTGTCGCGGGACCCGCCTGGCGCTGGCATCGTGGTGGTGCTGCTCTTCCTGTGCCACAATGCAGGTAAAGCGGAAAGCCGAGCACAGAGCCCTGAGCGCCCTCCTCAAGAGGGAGGGCCGTCGCCGTGAAGCCAGTGCTTGTGGGAGGGCAGCGATGCCTGTGGGGAGAGGAGAGCTGTAGGTGAGGGTCTGGCTGGGCGCCGGGCAAGCTCCTGCCTGTCCCCACCACCAAAGGCTTTCCCCAGGGAGGGGTGGCTGGGGCAGGGCCAGCTGACGCGCGCACAGTGCTGCCAGCCTGGCCTGGGTGCCGCTCGCCGGGACGGCTGGTCCAGGCCTGCCCTGGTCGGGGCATTGCTTGACTCGGGATGTACCTGCGTCATCCTCGGGCATGTCCCTGGAGGCGGAGGAGGGCTGTGTGTTGCCCCTGTGCTCGGAGGCCACCTGCACGGGGAGAGCAAGAGCATATGTAGGGGAGGGTGGGGATGCCAGTGGGCTGACACGGAGAGCACCAGGCATCTCCCTGCCGTACACACGCGGTGTCGGCCATGCGCGCCTGCCTCACCTGGTGCCCAGAGTCCGAAGCCAAGGGAGAAGCTGCTGCCTCTGCTCCGTCATCCGCTGCCGGGGCAAGGTGAGCTGTGCCAGCATCCGCCGGAGGGTTTTGAGGCAGTGCAGCAGCCGCTTCAACCTCACCCACTGCCGCGGAGACAATGTCTGTGCCGGCGTCTTCTTGATAGACTCCAGACATGGGAGAAGCCATGTTTTCTCCATCGTGGTGTGCCATGTCCACGCTTTGTGCCAGGGCCTGCTGTTCCTCCGGCTGCTGCCCCAGTCCCTGGATGACAACCACCGCCCTGCCCACGACCTCCGTCACGGTGTGCTGGGCGGTGTCGTACAGAGCCGGCTCGCTGTCTGTGGGGCTGTGCGGGGCAGGTGCCTGGCTGTCCGCCTGTGCTGCTGTGGCCTGCTTGGCAAAGACAGGAGAAGCTGCTGCCTCTGCCTGCTCCTGTGCCGCGGGAGCGAGTGGCGAGCGGCGCCCCTCTGCTTTGGGAGCTGCGGAGAGGGCACAAGGTGCCGGCTCAGCACCTGTGGCACCTACCGGGGCAAGAGACGTGCTCTGCGGGTCGCCGGCTGCCTCTTGTGCTGCCTCTGTGCTCACGGTGCTGGGTGAGCGGGGCCGCTCCTGGGGACCAGGGTGGGGGCCCTGCAAGCACTCTGTTAGTGAGGGGTTGACCCAGGTGTGGGAGATGATGGTGTCCTCCCCTTGGGACAGCTCCTTGCCGCTGTCGCCTTCCCACTCCTGCTCCTCGGCCAAGGCCCCTGCCTCCTCCTTCAAATACATTAAAAAGAAAAGGAGGGCGAATGAGAATCTGCCTCTTTACTGGCTGTGGGGGGAAACGTAGTGAGAACGGGTGAGGAAAGGACTGAGGTTCTAATGCCTTCTTTGCCTCAGCCTTTAAGAGGAAGACCAGTTGTGTCCGGGGTACCGGGAAGCAGTGCTGAGCTGGCAGACAGGGTCGGGGATGGAACAAAGACCCCCAAACACAGGGGGAAATGGTGAGCGCCCTGCCACACCCCTTTGACTCACAGACAAGTCTATGGGGTGGATGGGATCCACGCAAGGGTGCTGAGAGAGCGGCAGAAGTGCTCAGCAAGCCACTTTCCATCATTTATGAGCAGCCCTGTCTCTCTGGGGAGGTCCCTGTTGACTGGAGGTGAGCAAGCATGGTTTGGGCTGGCCCTCGAGCCATTGTCTCTCTGAGCCCCTGCGTGGGGCTGCGGAGGAGCTTTAGCCCATCGCCCGAGAGTTACCAAAGAGGGTGTCTTGAGGGAGAAGCTCTGGTTGGGGCAGTACCAGCAGAGCGTCCAAGATTGCTGGTAACGCTGGTCTGAACCAGGGCAGAAAAAGAGGCTTCTTGTTGTGGGAAGGCCAGCAAAGTCCCCGGGAGCCACTGCCTTGGAAGCCCGACGCGCGGCAGCGCCATCAAGAGCTAGGGGGCTCCCCCCAGCCATTCTCCCCGCTGTCTGTCTCTCTCGGTGCCAGGAGTTAGTTGTGTGGGTGCCAAATGTGGGGTGTCTTCTCCCTTGTGTCTGCGTGCCCAGCGCCAGGGGTGGGGGGTGCGTAGGCCAGGTTGGGCCCTGGTGGGGTGGTGGCGCTCGGCATTCGGAGCTTGGGTGGCGGCTGCTTAGTGGGGAGGTCCCTCAGGGGCTGCTCTTCTTCAGTGCCTTTCCTCCCGAGGGGAGAGCGAGAGCACAGGTAGGGGAGGGCGGGGGTGTCAGCGGGCTGACACGGAGAGCACCAGGCATCTCCCTGCCGTACACACGCGGTGCCGGCCATGCGCGCCTGCCTCACCTGGTGCCGAGATTCCCAAGCCAGGGGAAAAGCCGCTGCCTCTGCTCCGTCATCCGCTGCCGGGGCAAGGTGGGCTGTGCCAGCATCCGCCGGAGGGTTTTGAGGCAGTGCAGCAGCCGCTTCAACCTCACGCACTGCCGTGGAGACGAGGGCCTGCTGTTCCTCTGGCTGCTGCCCCAGTCCCTGGATGACAACCACCGCCCTGCCCACGACCTCCGTCACGGTGTGCTGGGCGGTGTCGTACAGAGCCGGCTCGCTGTCTGTGGGGCTGTGCGGGGCAGGTGCCTGGCTGTCCGCCTGTGCTGCTGTGGCCTGCTTGGCAAAGACAGGAGAAGCTGCTGCCTCTGCCTGCTCCTGTGCCGCGGGAGCGAGTGGCGAGCGGCGCCCCTCTGCTTTGGGAGCTGCGGAGAGGGCACAAGGTGCCGGCTCAGCACCTGTGGCACCTACCGGGGCAAGAGACGTGCTCTGCGGGTCGCCGGCTGCCTCTTGTGCTGCCTCTGTGCTCACGGTGCTGGGCGAGCGGGGCCGCTCCTGGGGACCAGGGTGGGGGCCTTGCAAGCACTCTGTTAGCCGGGGGTTGACCCAGGTGTGGGAGATGATGGTGTCCTCCCCTTGGGACAGCTCCTTGTCGCTGTCGCCTTCCCACTCCTGCTTGTCGGCCAAGGCCCCTGCCTCCTCCTTCAAATACATTAAAAAGAAAAGGAGGGCGAATGAGAATCTGCCTCTTTACTGGCTGTGGGGGGAAACGTAGTGAGAACGGGTGAGGAAAGGACTGAGGTTCTAATGCCTTCTTTGCCTCAGCCTTTAAGAGGAAGACCAGTTGTGTCCGGGGTACCGGGAAGCAGTGCTGAGCTGGCAGACAGGGTCGGGGATGGAACAAAGACCCCCAAACACAGGGGGAAATGGTGAGCGCCCTGCCACACCCCTTTGACTCACACACAAGTCTATGGGGTGGATGGGATCCACGCAAGGGTGCTGAGAGAGCGGCAGAAGTGCTCAGCAAGCCACTTTCCATCATTTATGAGCAGCCCTGTCTCTCTGGGGAGGTCCCCGTTGACTGGAGGTGAGCAAGCATGGTTTGGGCTGGCCCTCGAGCCATTGTCTCTCTGAGCCCCTGCGTGGGGCTGCGGAGGAGCTTTAGCCCATCGCCCGAGAGTTACCAAAGAGGGTGTCTTGAGGGAGAAGCTCTGGTTGGGGCAGTACCAGCAGAGCGTCCAAGATTGCTGGTAACGCTGGTCTGAACCAGGGCAGAAAAAGAGGCTTCTTGTTGTGGGAAGGCCAGCAAAGTCCCCGGGAGCCACTGCCTTGGAAGCCCGACGCGCGGCAGCGCCATCAAGAGCTAGGGGGCTCCCCCCAGCCATTCTCCCTGCTGTCTGTCTCTCTCGGTGCCGGGAGTTAGTTGTGTGGGTGCCAAATGTGGGGTGTCTTCTCCCTTGTGGCTGCGTGCCCAGTGGCCAGGGGTGGGGGGTGCGTAGGCCAGGTTGGGCCCTGGCGGGGTGGTGGCGCTCGGCATTCGGAGCTTGGGTGGCGGCTGCTTAGTGGGGAGGTCCCTCAGGGGCTGCTCTTCTTCAGTGCCTTTCCTCCCGAGGGGAGAGCGAGAGCACAGGTAGGGGAGGGCGGGGGTGTCAGCGGGCTGACATGGAGAGCACCAGGCATCTCCCTGCCGTACACACGCGGTGTCGGCCATGTGCGCCTGCCTCACCTGGTGCCGAGATTCCCAAGCCAGGGGAAAAGCCGCTGCCTCTGCTCCGTCATCCGCTGCCAGGGCAAGGTGGGCTGTGCCAGCATCCGCCAGAGGTTTTTGAGGCAGTGCAGCAGCCGCTTCAACCTCACGCACTGCCGTGGAGACGAGGGCCTGCTGTTCCTCCGGCTGCTGCCCCAGTCCCTGGATGACAACCACCGCCCTGCCCACGACCTCCGTCACGGTGTGCTGGGCGGTGTCGTACAGAGCCGGCTCGCTGTCTGTGGGGCTGTGCGGGGCAGGTGCCTGGCTGTCCGCCTGTGCTGCTGTGGCCTGCTTGGCAAAGACAGGAGAAGCTGCTGCCTCTGCCTGCTCCTGTGCCGCGGGAGCGAGTGGCGAGCGGCGCCCCTCTGCTTTGGGAGCTGCGGAGAGGGCACAAGGTGCCGGCTCAGCACCTGTGGCACCTACCGGGGCAAGAGACGTGCTCTGCGGGTCGCCGGCTGCCTCTTGTGCTGCCTCTGTGCCCACGGTGCTGGGCGAGCGGGGCCGCTCCTGGGGACCAGGGTGGGGGCCTTGCAAGCACTCTGTTAGCCGGGGGTTGACCCAGGTGTGGGAGATGATGGTGTCCTCCCCTTGGGACAGCTCCTTGTCGCTGTCATCTTCCCACTCCTGCTCGTCGGCCAAGGCCCCTGCCGTGTCCTCTGGCACTTGCAGGACTGCCCCTCCTGCTGCCTCCACCCACTGCTTGCCAGGGGCATGGGCTTCCAGCTGCTCCTGCTTGCTTGTAGTGCCCTTCAGGAGCTTGACGCGTATCAGCCGTGGTTGGTGCGGTTTGTGAAATGCGTACTCTGTGTGGATCTGAAAGGAGCGAGGGGCATTTGTAAAGGTAGCCTGTCTCCTCCCAGCGACTGGCTGCTGGGGACTGGTGAGCAGCGGCTGCTGGGAGAGTGGTGCAGCGGCTGGCCCCAGGCCCAGGGAGGCTCAGCCCCCTGTCCTGTCCCATGCCATGCCGTGCCGTGCCTTCCTTGGCACTCACCTGCCTGCGTGAGACATGGAGCTGCCCCGACGGCATCAGGGAGAAACACTGCTCCTCGTACTCCTGCAGCTGGAGCTCGCTCCCCTCCAGGCCGTCCTGCTGCCGCTGCATGACGGTTTTGCTGAGCTGGACCAGGCGGCTCCTCTCCAGCTCCTCCAGGGGCTCCATCTTGGTGGTCACGCTGGGCAGATGCTCCGCAAGAGCCTCGGGGTGCACCTGCAACGCCCTGCCATTGAGGTGGTAGCACCTGAAGCGCGCTGCCGCCGTTGCTGGGTCGTGCTCTGCCGCTCGTGGCCGGTGTCCTGGCCCTGAAGCACTGCCTGGCGATGGTGGTGCCAGCGCCCTGCCAGCAGCACTGGTGCCCGCAGGTTCATGGCGCTCAGGCGCGGGCTGATCTGCATGGGCGTTGCTGCCCACGGCCGCCCTGACCGCGCCTGTTCTCACTGGCCACACCAAGGCTCTGCTGCCGTGTGCCTGGTCGCACCAGGCCGCTGGCTGCTGGCTGGGTGGCTGGCTCCCCGTCAAATGCCGGCCCAGGACCTTGCCCACGAGGCACCGGGCTGTGTCCTTCACAGCCGCGGCATCGGCCGCAGGGCTGTGCGGGGCAGGCCTCCAGCTCTCCGCCCACGCGGCTGTGTGCCGGTCACGGCAGGCGCCGCGAGCGGACGGGACAAGCTGTCGGTGGCTGCTGGCTGCGGTGCCGATGGCCATTTCCCAGCCCCCGGCAGAAGATACGGAGGGGGCTGCCGGCAGAGGCGGCAGCTTGCGGCAGGTGCCGGCAGGTGCTGGTGGCAGAGCTGCGGGTGCGTGGCCGGGAGCCGCTGCCTGCCTGGGGGGACGCGACAAGGCTGGCAGAGGGACTGTCTCCTCCCACGTCACCCTGTTGCAGGGCAGCAGGCTGTCTGTCTGCAAGAGAAGGCAAGCAGAGAGGCCGTGTCACGGTGGCCCTTGTCCCCACACCCCGGCTGGAAGAGCTCCTGTGCCCGCGCTCCCCTGCCAGCCCCCAGGGCAGCGCTCAGACCCACAGGCGGCTGCTGCCCTGCTCCCAGAGCTGGCTGGGAAGAGGGCTGGGCCCTGAGCGGCCCACGGTGACTCCCGGGAGCACCCCTGGCATGCCCGGGCAGCATGGTGGGCACAGCACGGGGGGCTCAGCTGGCTCCTGGCCTGCCGGTCCCGTCCTGCACCTCCCGCCTGCCCGTCGGCAGCTCCTGGGACGGGGAAGACGCTCGGCCGCGTCTCTGTCGGGCTGCCTACCTGTGTGTGGTGGTTCCGGGTGGCCTGCGAGCTCTGTCGGCCGGGGAGCTGTGGCAGCCTGACCCCATGGAGGGACGAGGCCTGGCTCTGCCTGCTCTGGGGTGCTGCGTGCGGCTGGATGCGTCCCTCCTGTGGGCAGGAGAAGGAGGAGGAGGCGTAGGATGGAGGCGGCTGCCTTGGCACAGCGGCCCCCACAGTGCTGGCAAGCCCGGCACCAAGGCAGCTCCGTGCGGCCCCGTCCCACCAGCGGTCTCTCCCTCCTGCCCCATGTCCCTCACCTGGCTCCTCTTCCGCAGGCTCAGCAGCCCCTTGGCGGGCTGGGAGTGGGCGTTCGCCTCCTCATCGGTGGGTGTGTTCGGCATTGTCGCCGCTGACCTGCCACGGGCAGGCACCCAGGGAAGATGCTGCCTCCTGAGGGAGGTGCTCTCCTGGGAGTGGGTGTCCCAGGGCTCTCGCTCCTTATATACCCCCAGGGCCACCGCGGGGAACCCCTGTCACAATGGCCGGTGGGCACCACCAGGCCCCCGCATCACAAAGCCTTGGGGGTCCCTATGGAGACGCCCACGCCCATGCCCACGCCCGGCTGCGACCGGCTGGAACTGGTTGGGACCGGCTGTGCCTGGCCCGGGACAGCCCCTGCTCTGCCCTCTGCGAGGCCGCGGCAGGCCCGACCCAACACCTCCCACATAGCCCCGGTGGCAGCGGGCGCTGCAGAGCTCCGTCCTGCGTGCATTCAGCCGCTCCGGGTGCCACCGCCGCGGCCTTGTCCCCAGGCATTGCGGCCACACAGGGCCCCCAGGCCTGGGGGTGCTGTGGCGCCCGCGCGCGCAGAGGAACGCAGGGGAGCCCCGCAGGCCCTGTCTGGCAGGGAAGCTCCAGTGCAGGCCTCAGTGCCGGCTCTGCTCCCTGTGCTCCTGCCTGCTCCGGGCTGGCCGCTCGCGGAAGGGGAAGCGTCCGAGCAGTTACCAACGGGCACGTTTTCAAGGAGCAGCCCTGTGTTTTTCTAAAGCTTCTGAGGGGTGGGAGCAGCGCAGTGCTCAGGTCCTGATGTGATCTCTCTCTCCGAGGGAGAGCGCCCTCCCCGCCAGCGCCTCTGCTCTCTCGCCCGCCATCCCCGCTGGGCTCTCGTGTCCCGGTCGCAAAGGGGTGGTGTTTCCCTTTTGGCTGCGGTGCGTTCCTCACGGAGGAGAGCGGAAGAGGCAGGTGTAGGCCTGTACACCTTGGGCACCTTCCCGAGGGGCTCCTGCTGGGCCGTTGCCCCGGGCGGCCTTGCGTGCGTGGCCCAGCATGGGCAGGGGCTGGCACCTGCTGCTGCTCCCCGCCGAGAGGGAGAGCTCTGCCCCTGTCCGGGTGTCACGCGGTGAGGCGGCTGCTTGTCCCTTGCTGCAGGGCCACAAGGCTTGGGCCTCCCTGCCCCGTGGAAAGGGCACCCATCTGAGCACTAGTGAAGAGAGAGACGAGAGAGCGGTGGCCAAGCAGAGCAGCGGGTGAACTCCAGCTGGGGCCGGCAGCGGTCCTTTCAGTGTATTAATTAAACTGTTTACCAAACGACTGTGCGACTGGCTGGGGAGCATCCCGGGGCTGGGGGGAGCCGTGCCGTGCCAGCGCAAAGCCGCGCTCTGCTCTGCGGCAGGGCGTGCTGATGTGGGGAGATTTGTGGCGATGGGAGCAACTGTGGCAGAGCCATCTTCCAGAGGACAACGGGGCAGGCAGTGGACATTGTCTACCTAGACTTCTCCAAGGCCTTTGATAGGGTCCCCCACAGTCTCCTCCTGGAGAAATTGATGTGTTATGGCCTAGACAAGCGGCCTGTGCAGTGGGTGGGGAACTGGCTGACAGGCCGCACCCAAAGGGGGGGGTGTGGTAAATAGCTCTTTCTCAAACTGGCAACCTGGCACCAGTGGAGTCCCCCAGGGATCGATATTGGGCCCAATGTTATTCAACATCTTTATAAGTGATCTGGATACCGGCATCAAGCGTAGCCTGATGAAGTTTGCTGATGACACCAAGTTGAGCGGGGAAGTAGGCACTGCAGAAGGGAGAGCTGCTCTGCAGGGGGATCTGGGTAGGCTGGAGGAGCGGGCCAGCAAGAACCTTATGAAGGTCAGCAAGGACAAGTGTAAGATCATGCAGCTGGGAAAACATCATCCAGGAGTGCAGCACAGACTGGGATCCACCTGGCTGGAGAGAGCAGCTCTGTGGGAAGGGACCTGGGGGTCCTGGTGGGCAGGAAGCTCAACATGAGCGAACAGTGTGCTGCTGCGGCCAAGAAGGCCAACAGGATGCTGGCTTGCGTCAAAAAGGGCCTTGCCAGCAGAGATTAAGAAGTCATCATCCAGCTCTACTCAGCACTTGTCAGGCCACCCCTGGAGTACTGTGTCCAGTTCTGGTCCCTGCTACACAAAAAGGATGTGGACAGGCTGGAAGGGGCCTAGAGAAGGGCCACCAGGATGATCAGAGGACAGGGAAGCTGCCATACGAGGATAGGCTGGGAGAGCTGGGTTTGTTCAGCCTTGAGAGAAGGAGGCTCAGAGGGGATCTCCTCAGCATGTACCGGTACTTAAAGGGTAGCTACAAAGAAGATGGAGACTCCCTTTTTACACGGAGTCCCACGGAGAGGGCAAGGGGGAATGGACACAAGTTGCTCTTGGGGAGATTCCGATTGGACATCAGCGGAGAATTTTTCCCATTGAGGACAGTCAGCCGTTGGAATAATCTCCCCAGGGAAGGGGTTGACTCGGCCACGTTGGACACCTTTAAGAGTGTTCTGGACAGGGTGCTGGGCCATCTTGTCTAGGCTGTGCACTTCCCAGAAAGGTTGGACTAGGTGATCCCTGAGGTCCCTTCCAACCTGGGCTTTGAGATTCTAAGACTCTGTGACAAGGAGGAGCGGTGGGAGAACCTCCAGGCTGCTCTGAAGTGTCCCGGGAAGGTGATGTCACAAACCCTGCTGGACGTCATTCCCAGGGCCGTGCCAGAGGAGCAGAGGTGTGGGAAGAGCCAGGTGGGCTCTCCCCAGGGCCAAGGGTGCCAGGCAGGCTGGAGGCCCTCTGGGATTGCCCCTGGCCGTGGGACTGAGCAGAGAGGGGAGGCTCTGTGACCAGTGCCCGGGGTGGGGGGTGCGTTGGCCGGTCCGGTTGGGCTCTGAGGGCAGTGGTGCTCATCATCGCGAGCCTGGCTGGGGGCTGCTTAGTGGGGAGGTCCCTCCCGGGCGGCCCTTCTTCAGCACCTTTCCTGCAGAGGTGGAGCGTGGGAGAGATCACGCCGACAGGCAGGACAGGGCAGGTGCCCACGCTGTGGGTGGCAGTGGGAGTCTTGGAGGCTGGGCAGTTTTTGGGAGGGAGTGTTCAGGGCAGAGGAACGGGCTGCCGGGGACCCCATGGAGTCCAGCAAAGGCAAGCGCCAAGTGGCGGCCCAGGGATGGGCTGATGCCCCGCAGGAGGTAGGGCCGGGGCCGGGTGGTTGGAGAGCAGCCGTGGCTGTGGGAAAGGCCCTGGAGGCCAAGGTGGGCAGGGGTGGGCAGCGAGGCCAGCAGAGACCCCAGCTGGATGGCAGCTGGAGCGCCGGAGGCAGGGTCAGAGGCCAAGGGCACGGGCTCTGCTCGCCTGGAGCAGAGGGAGCAGAGGGGCCCTCGAGCTCTGCCTGCCGGCATGGGCCATGCCTGCACCCGTCTTTCTCCCGAGATGCAGCAGGCAGAGATGAGCACTGGGGGGAAACGGTCATCATTTATTGGCCTAGGAAAGCATCCATGGCTGAGTAGAGGCTGGCAGCAAGATGTCCTCATGGCAGCCGAATGCTGGGGGCGCCGTCCATGCACCCATCCCTTGCGTGCCTCCCCGTGCCGCTCCCTGTGGACGCCACACAGGCTCAGGGCCAGCTGCCGTGTCGCGGGACCCGCCTGGCGCTGGCATCGTGGTGGTGCTGCTCTTCCTGTGCCACAATGCAGGTAAAGCGGAAAGCCGAGCACAGAGCCCTGAGCGCCCTCCTCAAGAGGGAGGGCCGTCGCCGTGAAGCCAGTGCTTGTGGGAGGGCAGCGATGCCTGTGGGGAGAGGAGAGCTGTAGGTGAGGGTCTGGCTGGGCGCCGGGCAAGCTCCTGCCTGTCCCCACCACCAAAGGCTTTCCCCAGGGAGGGGTGGCTGGGGCAGGGCCAGCTGACGCGCGCACAGTGCTGCCAGCCTGGCCTGGGTGCCGCTCGCCGGGACGGCTGGTCCAGGCCTGCCCTGGTCAGGGCATTGCTTGACTCGGGATGTACCTGCGTCATCCTCGGGCATGTCCCTGGAGGCGGAGGAAGGCTGTGTGTTGCCCCTGTGCTCGGAGGCCACCTGCACGGGGAGAGCAAGAGCATATGTAGGGGAGGGTGGGGATGCCAGCGGGCTGACACGGAGAGCACCAGGCATCTCCCTGCCGTACACACGCGGTGTCGGCCATGCGCGCCTGCCTCACCTGGTGCCCAGAGTCCGAAGCCAAGGGAGAAGCTGCTGCCTCTGCTCCGTCATCCGCTGCCGGGGCAAGGTGAGCTGTGCCAGCATCCGCCGGAGGGTTTTGAGGCAGTGCAGCAGCCGCTTCAACCTCACCCACTGCCGCGGAGACAATGTCTGTGCCGGCGTCTTCTTGATAGACTCCAGACATGGGAGAAGCCATGTTTTCTCCATCGTGGTGTGCCATGTCCACGCTTTGTGCCAGGGCCTGCTGTTCCTCCGGCTGCTGCCCCAGTCCCTGGATGACAACCACCGCCCTGCCCACGACCTCCGTCACGGTGTGCTGGGCGGTGTCGTACAGAGCCGGCTCGCTGTCTGTGGGGCTGTGCGGGGCAGGTGCCTGGCTGTCCGCCTGTGCTGCTGTGGCCTGCTTGGCAAAGACAGGAGAAGCTGCTGCCTCTGCCTGCTCCTGTGCCGCGGGAGCGAGTGGCGAGCGGCGCCCCTCTGCTTTGGGAGCTGCGGAGAGGGCACAAGGTGCCGGCTCAGCACCTGTGGCACCTACCGGGGCAAGAGACGTGCTCTGCGGGTCGCCGGCTGCCTCTTGTGCTGCCTCTGTGCTCACGGTGCTGGGTGAGCTGGGCCGCTCCTGGGGACCAGGGTGGGGGCCCTGCAAGCACTCTGTTAGTGAGGGGTTGACCCAGGTGTGGGAGATGATGGTGTCCTCCCCTTGGGACAGCTCCTTGCCGCTGTCGCCTTCCCACTCCTGCTCCTCGGCCAAGGCCCCTGCCTCCTCCTTCAAATACATTAAAAAGAAAAGGAGGGCGAATGAGAATCTGCCTCTTTACTGGCTGTGGGGGGAAATGTAGTGAGAACGGGTGAGGAAAGGACTGAGGTTCTAATGCCTTCTTTGCCTCAGCCTTTAAGAGGAAGACCAGTTGTGTCCGGGGTACCGGGAAGCAGTGCTGAGCTGGCAGACAGGGTCGGGGATGGAACAAAGACCCCCAAACACAGGGGGAAATGGTGAGCGCCCTGCCACACCCCTTTGACTCACAGACAAGTCTATGGGGTGGATGGGATCCACGCAAGGGTGCTGAGAGAGCGGCAGAAGTGCTCAGCAAGCCACTTTCCATCATTTATGAGCAGCCCTGTCTCTCTGGGGAGGTCCCCGTTGACTGGAGGTGAGCAAGCATGGTTTGGGCTGGCCCTCGAGCCATTGTCTCTCTGAGCCCCTGCGTGGGGCAGCGGAGGAGCTTTAGCCCATCGCCCGAGAGTTACCAAAGAGGGTGTCTTGAGGGAGAAGCTCTGGTTGGGGCAGTACCAGCAGAGCGTCCAAGATTGCTGGTAACGCTGGTCTGAACCAGGGCAGAAAAAGAGGCTTCTTGTTGTGGGAAGGCCAGCAAAGTCCCCGGGAGCCACTGCCTTGGAAGCCCGACGCGCGGCAGCGCCATCAAGAGCTAGGGGGCTCCCCCCAGCCATTCTCCCCGCTGTCTGTCTCTCTCGGTGCCAGGAGTTAGTTGTGTGGGTGCCAAATGTGGGGTGTCTTCTCCCTTGTGGCTGCGTGCCCAGTGGCCAGGGGTGGGGGGTGCGTAGGCCAGGTTGGGCCCTGGCGGGCTGGTGGCGCTCGGCATTCGGAGCTTGGGTGGCGGCTGCTTAGTGGGGAGGTCCCTCAGGGGCTGCTCTTCTTCAGTGCCTTTCCTCCCGAGGGGAGAGCGAGAGCACAGGTAGGGGAGGGCGGGGGTGTCAGCGGGCTGACACGGAGAGCACCAGGCATCTCCCTGCCGTACACACGCGGTGCCGGCCATGCGCGCCTGCCTCACCTGGTGCCGAGATTCCCAAGCCAGGGGAAAAGCCGCTGCCTCTGCTCCGTCATCCGCTGCCGGGGCAAGGTGGGCTGTGCCAGCATCCACCGGAGGGTTTTGAGGCAGTGCAGCAGCCGCTTCAACCTCACGCACTGCCGTGGAGACGAGGGCCTGCTGTTCCTCCGGCTGCTGCCCCAGTCCCTGGATGACAACCACCGCCCTGCCCACGACCTCCGTCACGGTGTGCTGGGCGGTGTCGTACAGAGCCGGCTCGCTGTCTGTGGGGCTGTGCGGGGCAGGTGCCTGGCTGTCCGCCTGTGCTGCTGTGGCCTGCTTGGCAAAGACAGGAGAAGCTGCTGCCTCTGCCTGCTCCTGTGCCGCGGGAGCGAGTGGCGAGTGGCGCCCCTCTGCTTTGGGAGCTGCGGAGAGGGCACAAGGTGCCGGCTCAGCACCTGTGGCACCTACCGGGGCAAGAGATGTGCTCTGCGGGTCGCCGGCTGCCTCTTGTGCTGCCTCTGTGCTCACGGTGCTGGGTGAGCTGGGCCGCTCCTGGGGACCAGGGTGGGGGCCCTGCAAGCACTCTGTTAGTGAGGGGTTGACCCAGGTGTGGGAGATGATGGTGTCCTCCCCTTGGGACAGCTCCTTGCCGCTGTCGCCTTCCCACTCCTGCTCCTCGGCCAAGGCCCCTGCCTCCTCCTTCAAATACATTAAAAAGAAAAGGAGGGCGAATGAGAATCTGCCTCTTTACTGGCTGTGGGGGGAAACGTAGTGAGAACGGGTGAGGAAAGGACTGAGGTTCTAATGCCTTCTTTGCCTCAGCCTTTAAGAGGAAGACCAGTTGTGTCCGGGGTACCGGGAAGCAGTGCTGAGCTGGCAGACAGGGTCGGGGATGGAACAAAGACCCCCAAACACAGGGGGAAATGGTGAGCGCCCTGCCACACCCCTTTGACTCACAGACAAGTCTATGGGGTGGATGGGATCCACGCAAGGGTGCTGAGAGAGCGGCAGAAGTGCTCAGCAAGCCACTTTCCATCATTTATGAGCAGCCCTGTCTCTCTGGGGAGGTCCCCGTTGACTGGAGGTGAGCAAGCATGGTTTGGGCTGGCCCTCGAGCCATTGTCTCTCTGAGCCCCTGCGTGGGGCTGCGGAGGAGCTTTAGCCCATCGCCCGAGAGTTACCAAAGAGGGTGTCTTGAGGGAGACGCTCTGGTTGGGGCAGTACCAGCAGAGCGTCCAAGATTGCTGGTAACGCTGGTCTGAACCAGGGCAGAAAAAGAGGCTTCTTGTCGTGGGAAGGCCAGCAAAGTCCCCGGGAGCCACTGCCTTGGAAGCCCGACGCGCGGCAGCGCCATCAAGAGCTAGGGGGCTCCCCCCAGCCATTCTCCCCGCTGTCTGTCTCCCTCGGTGCCGGGAGTTAGTTGTGTGGGTGCCAAATGTGGGGTGTCTTCTCCCTTGTGGCTGCGTGCCCAGTGGCCAGGGGTGGGGGGTGTGTAGGCCAGGTTGGGCCCTGGCGGGGTGGTGGCGCTCGGCATTCGGATCTTGGGTGGCGGCTGCTTAGTGGGGAGGTCCCTCAGGGGCTGCTCTTCTTCAGTGCCTTTCCTCCCGAGGGGAGAGCGAGAGCACAGGTAGGGGAGGGCGGGGGTGTCAGCGGGCTGACACGGAGAGCACCAGGCATCTCCCTGCCGTACACACGCGGTGCCGGCCATGCGCGCCTGCCTCACCTGGTGCCGAGATTCCCAAGCCAGGGGAAAAGCCGCTGCCTCTGCTCCGTCATCCGCTGCCAGGGCAAGGTGGGCTGTGCCAGCATCCGCCGGAGGGTTTTGAGGCAGTGCAGCAGCCGCTTCAACCTCACGCACTGCCGTGGAGACGAGGGCCTGCTGTTCCTCCGGCTGCTGCCCCAGTCCCTGGATGACAACCACCGCCCTGCCCACGACCTCCGTCACGGTGTGCTGGGCGGTGTCGTACAGAGCCGGCTCGCTGTCTGTGGGGCTGTGCGGGGCAGGTGCCTGGCTGTCCGCCTGTGCTGCTGTGGCCTGCTTGGCAAAGACAGGAGAAGCTGCTGCCTCTGCCTGCTCCTGTGCCGCGGGAGCGAGTGGCGAGCGGCGCCCCTCTGCTTTGGGAGCTGCGGAGAGGGCACAAGGTGCCGGCTCAGCACCTGTGGCACCTACCGGGGCAAGAGACGTGCTCTGCGGGTCGCTGGCTGCCTCTTGTGCTGCCTCTGTGCCCACGGTGCTGGGTGAGCGGGGCCGCTCCTGGGGACCAGGGTGGGGGCCCTGCAAGCACTCTGTTAGTGAGGGGTTGACCCAGGTGTGGGAGATGATGGTGTCCTCCCCTTGGGACAGCTCCTTGTCGCTGTCATCTTCCCACTCCTGCTCGTCGGCCAAGGCCCCTGCCGTGTCCTCTGGCACTTGCAGGACTGCCCCTCCTGCTGCCTCCACCCACTGCTTGCCAGGGGCATGGGCTTCCAGCTGCTCCTGCTTGCTTGTAGTGCCCTTCAGGAGCTTGACGCGTATCAGCCGTGGTTGGTGCGGTTTGTGAAATGCGTACTCTGTGTGGATCTGAAAGGAGCGAGGGGCATTTGTAAAGGTAGCCTGTCTCCTCCCAGCGACTGGCTGCTGGGGACTGGTGAGCAGCGGCTGCTGGGAGAGTGGTGCAGCGGCTGGCCCCAGGCCCAGGGAGGCTCAGCCCCCTGTCCTGTCCCATGCCATGCCGTGCCGTGCCTTCCTTGGCACTCACCTGCCTGCGTGAGACATGGAGCTGCCCCGACGGCATCAGGGAGAAACACTGCTCCTCGTACTCCTGCAGCTGGAGCTCGCTCCCCTCCAGGCCGTCCTGCTGCCGCTGCATGACGGTTTTGCTGAGCTGGACCAGGCGGCTCCTCTCCAGCTCCTCCAGGGGCTCCATCTTGGTGGTCACGCTGGGCAGATGCTCCGCAAGAGCCTCGGGGTGCACCTGCAACGCCCTGCCATTGAGGTGGTAGCACCTGAAGCGCGCTGCCGCCGTTGCTGGGTCGTGCTCTGCCGCTCGTGGCCGGTGTCCTGGCCCTGAAGCACTGCCTGGCGATGGTGGTGCCAGCGCCCTGCCAGCAGCACTGGTGCCCGCAGGTTCATGGCGCTCAGGCGCGGGCTGATCTGCATGGGCGTTGCTGCCCACGGCCGCCCTGACCGCGCCTGTTCTCACTGGCCACACCAAGGCTCTGCTGCCGTGTGCCTGGTCGCACCAGGCCGCTGGCTGCTGGCTGGGTGGCTGGCTCCCCGTCAAATGCCGGCCCAGGACCTTGCCCACGAGGCACCGGGCTGTGTCCTTCACAGCCGCGGCATCGGCCGCAGGGCTGTGCGGGGCAGGCCTCCAGCTCTCCGCCCACGCGGCTGTGTGCCGGTCACGGCAGGCGCCGCGAGCGGACGGGACAAGCTGTCGGTGGCTGCTGGCTGCGGTGCCGATGGCCATTTCCCAGCCCCCGGCAGAAGATACGGAGGGGGCTGCCGGCAGAGGCGGCAGCTTGCGGCAGGTGCCGGCAGGTGCTGGTGGCAGAGCTGCGGGTGCGTGGCCGGGAGCCGCTGCCTGCCTGGGGGGACGCGACAAGGCTGGCAGAGGGACTGTCTCCTCCCACGTCACCCTGTTGCAGGGCAGCAGGCTGTCTGTCTGCAAGAGAAGGCAAGCAGAGAGGCCGTGTCACGGTGGCCCTTGTCCCCACACCCCGGCTGGAAGAGCTCCTGTGCCCGCGCTCCCCTGCCAGCCCCCAGGGCAGCGCTCAGACCCACAGGCGGCTGCTGCCCTGCTCCCAGAGCTGGCTGGGAAGAGGGCTGGGCCCTGAGCGGCCCACGGTGACTCCCGGGAGCACCCCTGGCATGCCCGGGCAGCATGGTGGGCACAGCACGGGGGGCTCAGCTGGCTCCTGGCCTGCCGGTCCCGTCCTGCACCTCCCGCCTGCCCGTCGGCAGCTCCTGGGACGGGGAAGACGCTCGGCCGCGTCTCTGTCGGGCTGCCTACCTGTGTGTGGTGGTTCCGGGTGGCCTGCGAGCTCTGTCGGCCGGGGAGCTGTGGCAGCCTGACCCCATGGAGGGACGAGGCCTGGCTCTGCCTGCTCTGGGGTGCTGCGTGCGGCTGGATGCGTCCCTCCTGTGGGCAGGAGAAGGAGGAGGAGGCGTAGGATGGAGGCGGCTGCCTTGGCACAGCGGCCCCCACAGTGCCGGCAAGCCCGGCACCAAGGCAGCTCCGTGCGGCCCCGTCCCACCAGCGGTCTCTCCCTCCTGCCCCATGTCCCTCACCTGGCTCCTCTTCCGCAGGCTCAGCAGCCCCTTGGCGGGCTGGGAGTGGGCGTTCGCCTCCTCATCGGTGGGTGTGTTCGGCATTGTCGCCGCTGACCTGCCACGGGCAGGCACCCAGGGAAGATGCTGCCTCCTGAGGGAGGTGCTCTCCTGGGAGTGGGTGTCCCAGGGCTCTCGCTCCTTATATACCCCCAGGGCCACCGCGGGGAACCCCTGTCACAATGGCCGGTGGGCACCACCAGGCCCCCGCATCACAAAGCCTTGGGGGTCCCTATGGAGACGCCCACGCCCATGCCCACGCCCGGCTGCGACCGGCTGGAACTGGTTGGGACCGGCTGTGCCTGGCCCGGGACAGCCCCTGCTCTGCCCTCTGCGAGGCCGCGGCAGGCCCGACCCAACACCTCCCACATAGCCCCGGTGGCAGCGGGCGCTGCAGAGCTCCGTCCTGCGTGCATTCAGCCGCTCTGGGTGCCACCGCCGCGGCCTTGTCCCCAGGCATTGCGGCCACACAGGGCCCCCAGGCCTGGGGGTGCTGCGGCGCCCGCGCGCGCAGAGGAACGCAGGGGAGCCCCGCAGGCCCTGTCACGCAGGGAAGCTCCAGTGCAGGCCTCAGTGCCGGCTCCGCTCCCTGTGCTCCTGCCTGCTCCGGGCTGGCCGCTCGCGGAAGGGGAAGCGTCCGAGCAGTTACCAACGGGCACGTTTTCAAGGAGCAGCCCTGTGTTTTTCTAAAGCTTCTGAGGGGTGGGAGCAGCGCAGTGCTCAGGTCCTGATGTGATCTCTCTCTCCGAGGGAGAGCGCCCTCCCCGCCAGCGCCTCTGCTCTCTCGCCTGCCATCCCCGCTGGGCTCTCGTGTCCCGGTCGCAAAGGGGTGGTGTTTCCCTTTTGGCTGCGGTGCGTTCCTCACGGAGGAGAGCGGAAGAGGCAGGTGTAGGCCTGTACACCTTGGGCACCTTCCCGAGGGGCTCCTGCTGGGCCGTTGCCCCGGGCGGCCTTGCGTGCGTGGCCCAGCATGGGCAGGGGCTGGCACCTGCTGCTGCTCCCCGCCGAGAGGGAGAGCTCTGCCCCTGTCCGGGTGTCACGCGGTGAGGCGGCTGCTTGTCCCTTGCTGCAGGGCCACAAGGCTTGGGCCTCCCTGCCCCGTGGAAAGGGCACCCATCTGAGCACTGGTGAAGAGAGAGACGAGAGAGCGGTGGCCAAGCAGAGCAGCGGGTGAACTCCAGCTGGGGCCGGCAGCGGTCCTTTCAGTGTATTAATTAAACTGTTTACCAAACGACTGTGCGACTGGCTGGGGAGCATCCCGGGGCTGGGGGGAGCCGTGCCGTGCCAGCGCAAAGCCGCGCTCTGCTCTGCGGCAGGGCGTGCTGATGTGGGGAGATTTGTGGCGATGGGAGCAACTGTGGCAGAGCCATCTTCCAGAGGACAACGGGGCAGGCAGTGGACATTGTCTACCTAGACTTCTCCAAGGCCTTTGATAGGGTCCCCCACAGTCTCCTCCTGGAGAAATTGATGTGTTATGGCCTAGACAAGCGGCCTGTGCAGTGGGTGGGGAACTGGCTGACAGGCCGCACCCAAAGGGGGGGTGTGGTAAATAGCTCTTTCTCAAACTGGCAACCTGGCACCAGTGGAGTCCCCCAGGGATCGATATTGGGCCCAATGTTATTCAACATCTTTATAAGTGATCTGGATACCGGCATCAAGCGTAGCCTGATGAAGTTTGCTGATGACACCAAGTTGAGCGGGGAAGTAGGCACTGCAGAAGGGAGAGCTGCTCTGCAGGGGGATCTGGGTAGGCTGGAGGAGCGGGCCAGCAAGAACCTTATGAAGGTCAGCAAGGACAAGTGTAAGATCATGCAGCTGGGAAAACATCATCCAGGAGTGCAGCACAGACTGGGATCCACCTGGCTGGAGAGAGCAGCTCTGTGGGAAGGGACCTGGGGGTCCTGGTGGGCAGGAAGCTCAACATGAGCGAACAGTGTGCTGCTGCGGCCAAGAAGGCCAACAGGATGCTGGCTTGCGTCAAAAAGGGCCTTGCCAGCAGAGATTAAGAAGTCATCATCCAGCTCTACTCAGCACTTGTCAGGCCACCCCTGGAGTACTGTGTCCAGTTCTGGTCCCTGCTACACAAAAAGGATGTGGACAGGCTGGAAGGGGCCTAGAGAAGGGCCACCAGGATGATCAGAGGACAGGGAAGCTGCCATACGAGGATAGGCTGGGAGAGCTGGGTTTGTTCAGCCTTGAGAGAAGGAGGCTCAGAGGGGATCTCCTCAGCATGTACCGGTACTTAAAGGGTAGCTACAAAGAAGATGGAGACTCCCTTTTTACACGGAGTCCCACGGAGAGGGCAAGGGGGAATGGACACAAGTTGCTCTTGGGGAGATTCCGATTGGACATCAGCGGAGAATTTTTCCCATTGAGGACAGTCAGCCGTTGGAATAATCTCCCCAGGGAAGGGGTTGACTCGGCCACGTTGGACACCTTTAAGAGTGTTCTGGACAGGGTGCTGGGCCATCTTGTCTAGGCTGTGCACTTCCCAGAAAGGTTGGACTAGGTGATCCCTGAGGTCCCTTCCAACCTGGGCTTTGAGATTCTAAGACTCTGTGACAAGGAGGAGCGGTGGGAGAACCTCCAGGCTGCTCTGAAGTGTCCCGGGAAGGTGATGTCACAAACCCTGCTGGACGTCATTCCCAGGGCCGTGCCAGAGGAGCAGAGGTGTGGGAAGAGCCAGGTGGGCTCTCCCCAGGGCCAAGGGTGCCAGGCAGGCTGGAGGCCCTCTGGGATTGCCCCTGGCCGTGGGACTGAGCAGAGAGGGGAGGCTCTGTGACCAGTGCCCGGGGTGGGGGGTGCGTTGGCCGGTCCGGTTGGGCTCTGAGGGCAGTGGTGCTCATCATCGCGAGCCTGGCTGGGGGCTGCTTAGTGGGGAGGTCCCTCCCGGGCGGCCCTTCTTCAGCACCTTTCCTGCAGAGGTGGAGCGTGGGAGAGATCACGCCGACAGGCAGGACAGGGCAGGTGCCCACGCTGTGGGTGGCAGTGGGAGTCTTGGAGGCTGGGCAGTTTTTGGGAGGGAGTGTTCAGGGCAGAGGAACGGGCTGCCGGGGACCCCATGGAGTCCAGCAAAGGCAAGCGCCAAGTGGCGGCCCAGGGATGGGCTGATGCCCCGCAGGAGGTAGGGCCGGGGCCGGGTGGTTGGAGAGCAGCCGTGGCTGTGGGAAAGGCCCTGGAGGCCAAGGTGGGCAGGGGTGGGCAGCGAGGCCAGCAGAGACCCCAGCTGGATGGCAGCTGGAGCGCCGGAGGCAGGGTCAGAGGCCAAGGGCACGGGCTCTGCTCGCCTGGAGCAGAGGGAGCAGAGGGGCCCTCGAGCTCTGCCTGCCGGCATGGGCCATGCCTGCACCCGTCTTTCTCCCGAGATGCAGCAGGCAGAGATGAGCACTGGGGGGAAATGGTCATCATTTATTGGCCTAGGAAAGCATCCATGGCTGAGTAGAGGCTGGCAGCAAGATGTCCTCATGGCAGCCGAATGCCGGGGGCGCCGTCCATGCACCCATCCCTTGCGTGCCTCCCCGTGCCGCTCCCTGTGGACGCCACACAGGCTCAGGGCCAGCTGCCGTGTCGCGGGACCCGCCTGGCGCTGGCATCGTGGTGGTGCTGCTCTTCCTGTGCCACAATGCAGGTAAAGCGGAAAGCCGAGCACAGAGCCCTGAGCGCCCTCCTCAAGAGGGAGGGCCGTCGCCGTGAAGCCAGTGCTTGTGGGAGGGCAGCGATGCCTGTGGGGAGAGGAGAGCTGTAGGTGAGGGTCTGGCTGGGCGCCGGGCAAGCTCCTGCCTGTCCCCACCACCAAAGGCTTTCCCCAGGGAGGGGTGGCTGGGGCAGGGCCAACTGACGCGCGCACAGTGCTGCCAGCCTGGCCTGGGTGCCGCTCGCCGGGACGGCTGGTCCAGGCCTGCCCTGGTCGGGGCATTGCTTGACTCGGGATGTACCTGCGTCATCCTCGGGCATGTCCCTGGAGGCGGAGGAGGGCTGTGTGTTGCCCCTGTGCTCGGAGGCCACCTGCACGGGGAGAGCAAGAGCATATGTAGGGGAGGGTGGGGATGCCAGCGGGCTGACACGGAGAGCACCAGGCATCTCCCTGCCGTACACACGCGGTGTCGGCCATGCGCGCCTGCCTCACCTGGTGCCCAGAGTCCGAAGCCAAGGGAGAAGCTGCTGCCTCTGCTCCGTCATCCGCTGCCGGGGCAAGGTGAGCTGTGCCAGCATCCGCCGGAGGGTTTTGAGGCAGTGCAGCAGCCGCTTCAACCTCACCCACTGCCGCGGAGACAATGTCTGTGCCGGCGTCTTCTTGATAGACTCCAGACATGGGAGAAGCCATGTTTTCTCCATCGTGGTGTGCCATGTCCACGCTTTGTGCCAGGGCCTGCTGTTCCTCCGGCTGCTGCCCCAGTCCCTGGATGACAACCACCGCCCTGCCCACGACCTCCGTCACGGTGTGCTGGGCGGTGTCGTACAGAGCCGGCTCGCTGTCTGTGGGGCTGTGCGGGGCAGGTGCCTGGCTGTCCGCCTGTGCTGCTGTGGCCTGCTTGGCAAAGACAGGAGAAGCTGCTGCCTCTGCCTGCTCCTGTGCCGCGGGAGCGAGTGGCGAGCGGCGCCCCTCTGCTTTGGGAGCTGCGGAGAGGGCACAAGGTGCCGGCTCAGCACCTGTGGCACCTACCGGGGCAAGAGACGTGCTCTGCGGGTCGCCGGCTGCCTCTTGTGCTGCCTCTGTGCTCACGGTGCTGGGTGAGCTGGGCCGCTCCTGGGGACCAGGGTGGGGGCCCTGCAAGCACTCTGTTAGTGAGGGGTTGACCCAGGTGTGGGAGATGATGGTGTCCTCCCCTTGGGACAGCTCCTTGCCGCTGTCGCCTTCCCACTCCTGCTCCTCGGCCAAGGCCCCTGCCTCCTCCTTCAAATACATTAAAAAGAAAAGGAGGGCGAATGAGAATCTGCCTCTTTACTGGCTGTGGGGGGAAATGTAGTGAGAACGGGTGAGGAAAGGACTGAGGTTCTAATGCCTTCTTTGCCTCAGCCTTTAAGAGGAAGACCAGTTGTGTCCGGGGTACCGGGAAGCAGTGCTGAGCTGGCAGACAGGGTCGGGGATGGAACAAAGACCCCCAAACACAGGGGGAAATGGTGAGCGCCCTGCCACACCCCTTTGACTCACACACAAGTCTATGGGGTGGATGGGATCCACGCAAGGGTGCTGAGAGAGCGGCAGAAGTGCTCAGCAAGCCACTTTCCATCATTTATGAGCAGCCCTGTCTCTCTGGGGAGGTCCCCGTTGACTGGAGGTGAGCAAGCATGGTTTGGGCTGGCCCTCGAGCCATTGTCTCTCTGAGCCCCTGCGTGGGGCTGCGGAGGAGCTTTAGCCCATCGCCCGAGAGTTACCAAAGAGGGTGTCTTGAGGGAGAAGCTCTGGTTGGGGCAGTACCAGCAGAGCGTCCAAGATTGCTGGTAACGCTGGTCTGAACCAGGGCAGAAAAAGAGGCTTCTTGTCGTGGGAAGGCAGCAAAGTCCCCGGGAGCCACTGCCTTGGAAGCCCGACGCGCGGCAGCGCCATCAAGAGCTAGGGGGCTCCCCCCAGCCATTCTCCCCGCTGTCTGTCTCTCTCGGTGCCAGGAGTTAGTTGTGTGGGTGCCAAATGTGGGGTGTCTTCTCCCTTGTGGCTGCGTGCCCAGTGGCCAGGGGTGGGGGGTGCGTAGGCCAGGTTGGGCCCTGGCGGGGTGGTGGCGCTCGGCATTCGGAGCTTGGGTGGCGGCTGCTTAGTGGGGAGGTCCCTCAGGGGCTGCTCTTCTTCAGTGCCTTTCCTCCCGAGGGGAGAGCGAGAGCACAGGTAGGGGAGGGCGGGGGTGTCAGCGGGCTGACACGGAGAGCACCAGGCATCTCCCTGCCGTACACACGCGGTGCCGGCCATGCGCGCCTGCCTCACCTGGTGCCGAGATTCCCAAGCCAGGGGAAAAGCCGCTGCCTCTGCTCCGTCATCCGCTGCCGGGGCAAGGTGGGCTGTGCCAGCGTCCGCCGGAGGGTTTTGAGGCAGTGCAGCAGCCGCTTCAACCTCACGCACTGCCGTGGAGACGAGGGCCTGCTGTTCCTCCGGCTGCTGCCCCAGTCCCTGGATGACAACCACCGCCCTGCCCACGACCTCCGTCACGGTGTGCTGGGCGGTGTCGTACAGAGCCGGCTCGCTGTCTGTGGGGCTGTGCGGGGCAGGTGCCTGGCTGTCCGCCTGTGCTGCTGTGGCCTGCTTGGCAAAGACAGGAGAAGCTGCTGCCTCTGCCTGCTCCTGTGCCGCGGGAGCGAGTGGCGAGCGGCGCCCCTCTGCTTTGGGAGCTGCGGAGAGGGCACAAGGTGCCGGCTCAGCACCTGTGGCACCTACCGGGGCAAGAGACGTGCTCTGCGGGTCGCTGGCTGCCTCTTGTGCTGCCTCTGTGCTCACGGTGCTGGGTGAGCTGGGCCGCTCCTGGGGACCAGGGTGGGGGCCCTGCAAGCACTCTGTTAGTGAGGGGTTGACCCAGGTGTGGGAGATGATGGTGTCCTCCCCTTGGGACAGCTCCTTGTCGCTGTCGCCTTCCCACTTCTGCTCCTCGGCCAAGGCCCCTGCCTCCTCCTTCAAATACATTAAAAAGAAAAGGAGGGCGAATGAGAATCTGCCTCTTTACTGGCTGTGGGGGGAAACGTAGTGAGAACGGGTGAGGAAAGGACTGAGGTTCTAATGCCTTCTTTGCCTCAGCCTTTAAGAGGAAGACCAGTTGTGTCCGGGGTACCGGGAAGCAGTGCTGAGCTGGCAGACAGGGTCGGGGATGGAACAAAGACCCCCAAACACAGGGGGAAATGGTGAGCGCCCTGCCACACCCCTTTGACTCACACACAAGTCTATGGGGTGGATGGGATCCACGCAAGGGTGCTGAGAGAGCGGCAGAAGTGCTCAGCAAGCCACTTTCCATCATTTATGAGCAGCCCTGTCTCTCTGGGGAGGTCCCCGTTGACTGGAGGTGAGCAAGCATGGTTTGGGCTGGCCCTCGAGCCATTGTCTCTCTGAGCCCCTGCGTGGGGCTGCGGAGGAGCTTTAGCCCATCGCCCGAGAGTTACCAAAGAGGGTGTCTTGAGGGAGAAGCTCTGGTTGGGGCAGTACCAGCAGAGCGTCCAAGATTGCTGGTAACGCTGGTCTGAACCAGGGCAGAAAAAGAGGCTTCTTGTTGTGGGAAGGCCAGCAAAGTCCCCGGGAGCCACTGCCTTGGAAGCCCGACGCGCGGCAGCGCCATCAAGAGCTAGGGGGCTCCCCCCAGCCATTCTCCCCGCTGTCTGTCTCCCTCGGTGCCGGGAGTTAGTTGTGTGGGTGCCAAATGTGGGGTGTCTTCTCCCTTGTGGCTGCGTGCCCAGTGGCCAGGGGTGGGGGGTGCGTAGGCCAGGTTGGGCCCTGGCGGGGTGGTGGCGCTCGGCATTCGGAGCTTGGGTGGCGGCTGCTTAGTGGGGAGGTCCCTCAGGGGCTGCTCTTCTTCAGTGCCTTTCCTCCCGAGGGGAGAGCGAGAGCACAGGTAGGGGAGGGCGGGGGTGTCAGCGGGCTGACACGGAGAGCACCAGGCATCTCCCTGCCGTACACACGCGGTGCCGGCCATGCGCGCCTGCCTCACCTGGTGCCGAGATTCCCAAGCCAGGGGAAAAGCCGCTGCCTCTGCTCCGTCATCCGCTGCCGGGGCAAGGTGGGCTGTGCCAGCATCCGCCGGAGGGTTTTGAGGCAGTGCAGCAGCCGCTTCAACCTCACGCACTGCCGTGGAGACGAGGGCCTGCTGTTCCTCCGGCTGCTGCCCCAGTCCCTGGATGACAACCACCGCCCTGCCCACGACCTCCGTCACGGTGTGCTGGGCGGTGTCGTACAGAGCCGGCTCGCTGTCTGTGGGGCTGTGCGGGGCGGGTGCCTGGCTGTCCGCCTGTGCTGCTGTGGCCTGCTTGGCAAAGACAGGAGAAGCTGCTGCCTCTGCCTGCTCCTGTGCCGCGGGAGCGAGTGGCGAGTGGCGCCCCTCTGCTTTGGGAGCTGCGGAGAGGGCACAAGGTGCTGGCTCAGCACCTGTGGCACCTACCGGGGCAAGAGACGTGCTCTGCGGGTCGCCGGCTGCCTCTTGTGCTGCCTCTGTGCCCACGGTGCTGGGCGAGCGGGGCCGCTCCTGGGGACCAGGGTGGGGGCCTTGCAAGCACTCTGTTAGTGAGGGGTTGACCCAGGTGTGGGAGATGATGGTGTCCTCCCCTTGGGACAGCTCCTTGTCGCTGTCATCTTCCCACTCCTGCTCGTCGGCCAAGGCCCCTGCCGTGTCCTCTGGCACTTGCAGGACTGCCCCTCCTGCTGCCTCCACCCACTGCTTGCCAGGGGCATGGGCTTCCAGCTGCTCCTGCTTGCTTGTAGTGCCCTTCAGGAGCTTGACGCGTATCAGCCGTGGTTGGTGCGGTTTGTGAAATGCGTACTCTGTGTGGATCTGAAAGGAGCGAGGGGCATTTGTAAAGGTAGCCTGTCTCCTCCCAGCGACTGGCTGCTGGGGACTGGTGAGCAGCGGCTGCTGGGAGAGTGGTGCAGCGGCTGGCCCCAGGCCCAGGGAGGCTCAGCCCCCTGTCCTGTCCCATGCCATGCCGTGCCGTGCCTTCCTTGGCACTCACCTGCCTGCGTGAGACATGGAGCTGCCCCGACGGCATCAGGGAGAAACACTGCTCCTCGTACACCTGCAGCTGGAGCTCGCTCCCCTCCAGGCCGTCCTGCTGCCGCTGCATGACGGTTTTGCTGAGCTGGACCAGGCGGCTCCTCTCCAGCTCCTCCAGGGGCTCCATCTTGGTGGTCACGCTGGGCAGATGCTCCGCAAGAGCCTCGGGGTGCACCTGCAACGCCCTGCCATTGAGGTGGTAGCACCTGAAGCGCGCTGCCGCCGTTGCTGGGTCGTGCTCTGCCGCTCGTGGCCAGTGTCCTGGCCCTGAAGCACTGCCTGGCGATGGTGGTGCCAGCGCCCTGCCAGCAGCACTGGTGCCCGCAGGTTCATGGCGCTCAGGCGCGGGCTGATCTGCATGGGCGTTGCTGCCCACGGCCGCCCTGACCGCGCCTGTTCTCACTGGCCACACCAAGGCTCTGCTGCCGTGTGCCTGGTCGCACCAGGCCGCTGGCTGCTGGCTGGGTGGCTGGCTCCCCGTCAAATGCCGGCCCAGGACCTTGCCCACGAGGCACCGGGCTGTGTCCTTCACAGCCGCGGCATCGGCCGCAGGGCTGTGCGGGGCAGGCCTCCAGCTCTCCGCCCACGCGGCTGTGTGCCGGTCACGGCAGGCGCCGCGAGCGGACGGGACAAGCTGTCGGTGGCTGCTGGCTGCGGTGCCGATGGCCATTTCCCAGCCCCCGGCAGAAGATACGGAGGGGGCTGCCGGCAGAGGCGGCAGCTTGCGGCAGGTGCCGGCAGGTGCTGGTGGCAGAGCTGCGGGTGCGTGGCCGGGAGCCGCTGCCTGCCTGGGGGGACGCGACAAGGCTGGCAGAGGGACTGTCTCCTCCCACGTCACCCTGTTGCAGGGCAGCAGGCTGTCTGTCTGCAAGAGAAGGCAAGCAGAGAGGCCGTGTCACGGTGGCCCTTGTCCCCACACCCCGGCTGGAAGAGCTCCTGTGCCCGCGCTCCCCTGCCAGCCCCCAGGGCAGCGCTCAGACCCACAGGCGGCTGCTGCCCTGCTCCCAGAGCTGGCTGGGAAGAGGGCTGGGCCCTGAGCGGCCCACGGTGACTCCCGGGAGCACCCCTGGCATGCCCGGGCAGCATGGTGGGCACAGCACGGGGGGCTCAGCTGGCTCCTGGCCTGCCGGTCCCGTCCTGCACCTCCCGCCTGCCCGTCGGCAGCTCCTGGGACGGGGAAGACGCTCGGCCGCGTCTCTGTCGGGCTGCCTACCTGTGTGTGGTGGTTCCGGGTGGCCTGCGAGCTCTGTCGGCCGGGGCGCTGTGGCAGCCTGACCCCATGGAGGGACGAGGCCTGGCTCTGCCTGCTCTGGGGTGCTGCGTGCGGCTGGATGCGTCCCTCCTGTGGGCAGGAGAAGGAGGAGGAGGCGTAGGATGGAGGCGGCTGCCTTGGCACAGCGGCCCCCACAGTGCCGGCAAGCCCGGCACCAAGGCAGCTCCGTGCGGCCCCGTCCCACCAGCGGTCTCTCCCTCCTGCCCCATGTCCCTCACCTGGCTCCTCTTCCGCAGGCTCAGCAGCCCCTTGGCGGGCTGGGAGTGGGCGTTCGCCTCCTCATCGGTGGGTGTGTTCGGCATTGTCGCCGCTGACCTGCCACGGGCAGGCACCCAGGGAAGATGCTGCCTCCTGAGGGAGGTGCTCTCCTGGGAGTGGGTGTCCCAGGGCTCTCGCTCCTTATATACCCCCAGGGCCACCGCGGGGAACCCCTGTCACAATGGCCGGTGGGCACCACCAGGCCCCCGCATCACAAAGCCTTGGGGGTCCCTATGGAGACGCCCACGCCCATGCCCATGCCCACGCCCGGCTGCGACCGGCTGGAACTGGTTGGGACCGGCTGTGCCTGGCCCGGGACAGCCCCTGCTCTGCCCTCTGCGAGGCCGCGGCAGGCCCGACCCAACACATCCCACATAGCCCCGGTGGCGGCGGGCGCTGCAGAGCTCCGTCCTGCGTGCATTCAGCCGCTCTGGGTGCCACCGCCGCGGCCTTGTCCCCAGGCATTGCGGCCACACAGGGCCCCCAGGCCTGGGGGTGCTGCGGCGCCCGCGCGCGCAGAGGAACGCAGGGGAGCCCCGCAGGCCCTGTCACGCAGGGAAGCTCCAGTGCAGGCCTCAGTGCCGGCTCCGCTCCCTGTGCTCCTGCCTGCTCCGGGCTGGCCGCTCGCGGAAGGGGAAGCGTCCGAGCAGTTACCAACGGGCACGTTTTCAAGGAGCAGCCCTGTGTTTTTCTAAAGCTTCTGAGGGGTGGGAGCAGCGCAGTGCTCAGGTCCTGATGTGATCTCTCTCTCCGAGGGAGAGCGCCCTCCCCGCCAGCGCCTCTGCTCTCTCGCCCGCCATCCCCGCTGGGCTCTCGTGTCCCGGTCGCAAAGGGGTGGTGTTTCCCTTTTGGCTGCGGTGCGTTCCTCACGGAGGAGAGCGGAAGAGGCAGGTGTAGGCCTGTACACCTTGGGCACCTTCCCGAGGGGCTCCTGCTGGGCCGTTGCCCCGGGCGGCCTTGCGTGCGTGGCCCAGCATGGGCAGGGGCTGGCACCTGCTGCTGCTCCCCGCCGAGAGGGAGAGCTCTGCCCCTGTCCGGGTGTCACGCGGTGAGGCGGCTGCTTGTCCCTTGCTGCAGGGCCACAAGGCTTGGGCCTCCCTGCCCCGTGGAAAGGGCACCCATCTGAGCACTGGTGAAGAGAGAGACGAGAGAGCGGTGGCCAAGCAGAGCAGCGGGTGAACTCCAGCTGGGGCCGGCAGCGGTCCTTTCAGTGTATTAATTAAACTGTTTACCAAATGACTGTGCGACTGGCTGGGGAGCATCCCGGGGCTGGGGGGAGCCGTGCTGTGCCAGCGCAAAGCCGCGCTCTGCTCTGCGGCAGGGCGTGCTGATGTGGGGAGATTTGTGGCGATGGGAGCAACTGTGGCAGAGCCATCTTCCAGAGGACAACGGGGCAGGCAGTGGACGTTGTCTGCCTAGACTTCTCCAAGGCCTTTGATAGGGTCCCCCACAGTCTCCTCCTGGAGAAATTGATGTGTTATGGCCTAGACAAGCGGCCTGTGCAGTGGGTGGGGAACTGGCTGACAGGCCGCACCCAAAGGGGGGGTGTGGTAAATAGCTCTTTCTCAAACTGGCAACCTGGCACCAGTGGAGTCCCCCAGGGATCGATATTGGGCCCAATGTTATTCAACATCTTTATAAGTGATCTGGATACCGGCATCAAGCGTAGCCTGATGAAGTTTGCTGATGACACCAAGTTGAGCGGGGAAGTAGGCACTGCAGAAGGGAGAGCTGCTCTGCAGGGGGATCTGGGTAGGCTGGAGGAGCGGGCCAGCAAGAACCTTATGAAGGTCAGCAAGGACAAGTGTAAGATCATGCAGCTGGGAAAACATCATCCAGGAGTGCAGCACAGACTGGGATCCACCTGGCTGGAGAGAGCAGCTCTGTGGGAAGGGACCTGGGGGTCCTGGTGGGCAGGAAGCTCAACATGAGCGAACAGTGTGCTGCTGCGGCCAAGAAGGCCAACAGGATGCTGGCTTGCGTCAAAAAGGGCATTGCCAGCAGAGATTAAGAAGTCATCATCCAGCTCTACTCAGCACTTGTCAGGCCACCCCTGGAGTACTGTGTCCAGTTCTGGTCCCTGCTACACAAAAAGGATGTGGACAGGCTGGAAGGGGCCTAGAGAAGGGCCACCAGGATGATCAGAGGACAGGGAAGCTGCCATACGAGGATAGGCTGGGAGAGCTGGGTTTGTTCAGCCTTGAGAGAAGGAGGCTCAGAGGGGATCTCCTCAGCATGTACCGGTACTTAAAGGGTAGCTACAAAGAAGATGGAGACTCCCTTTTTACACGGAGTCCCACGGAGAGGGCAAGGGGGAATGGACACAAGTTGCTCTTGGGGAGATTCCGATTGGACATCAGCGGAGAATTTTTCCCATTGAGGACAGTCAGCCGTTGGAATAATCTCCCCAGGGAAGGGGTTGACTCGGCCACGTTGGACACCTTTAAGAGTGTTCTGGACAGGGTGCTGGGCCATCTTGTCTAGGCTGTGCACTTCCCAGAAAGGTTGGACTAGGTGATCCCTGAGGTCCCTTCCAACCTGGGCTTTGAGATTCTAAGACTCTGTGACAAGGAGGAGCGGTGGGAGAACCTCCAGGCTGCTCTGAAGTGTCCCGGGAAGGTGATGTCACAAACCCTGCTGGACGTCATTCCCAGGGCCGTGCCAGAGGAGCAGAGGTGTGGGAAGAGCCAGGTGGGCTCTCCCCAGGGCCAAGGGTGCCAGGCAGGCTGGAGGCCCTCTGGGATTGCCCCTGGCCGTGGGACTGAGCAGAGAGGGGAGGCTCTGTGACCAGTGCCCGGGGTGGGGGGTGCGTTGGCCGGTCCGGTTGGGCTCTGAGGGCAGTGGTGCTCATCATCGCGAGCCTGGCTGGGGGCTGCTTAGTGGGGAGGTCCCTCCCGGGCGGCCCTTCTTCAGCACCTTTCCTGCAGAGGTGGAGCGTGGGAGAGATCACGCCGACAGGCAGGACAGGGCAGGTGCCCACGCTGTGGGTGGCAGTGGGAGTCTTGGAGGCTGGGCAGTTTTTGGGAGGGAGTGTTCAGGGCAGAGGAACGGGCTGCCGGGGACCCCATGGAGTCCAGCAAAGGCAAGCGCCAAGTGGCGGCCCAGGGATGGGCTGATGCCCCGCAGGAGGTAGGGCCGGGGCCGGGTGGTTGGAGAGCAGCCGTGGCTGTGGGAAAGGCCCTGGAGGCCAAGGTGGGCAGGGGTGGGCAGCGAGGCCAGCAGAGACCCCAGCTGGATGGGAGCTGGAGCGCCGGAGGCAGGGTCAGAGGCCAAGGGCACGGGCTCTGCTCGCCTGGAGCAGAGGGAGCAGAGGGGCCCTCGAGCTCTGCCTGCCGGCATGGGCCATGCCTGCACCCGTCTTTCTCCCGAGATGCAGCAGGCAGAGATGAGCACTGGGGGGAAACGGTCATCATTTATTGGCCTAGGAAAGCATCCATGGCTGAGTAGAGGCTGGCAGCAAGATGTCCTCATGGCAGCCGAATGCCGGGGGCGCCGTCCATGCACCCATCCCTTGCGTGCCTCCCCGTGCCGCTCCCTGTGGATGCCACACAGGCTCAGGGCCAGCTGCCGTGTCGCGGGACCCGCCTGGCGCTGGCATCGTGGTGGTGCTGCTCTTCCTGTGCCACAATGCAGGTAAAGCGGAAAGCCGAGCACAGAGCCCTGAGCGCCCTCCTCAAGAGGGAGGGCCGTCGCCGTGAAGCCAGTGCTTGTGGGAGGGCAGCGATGCCTGTGGGGAGAGGAGAGCTGTAGGTGAGGGTCTGGCTGGGCGCCAGGCAAGCTCCTGCCTGTCCCCACCACCAAAGGCTTTCCCCAGGGAGGGGTGGCTGGGGCAGGGCCAGCTGACGCGCGCACAGTGCTGCCAGCCTGGCCTGGGTGCCGCTCGCCGGGACGGCTGGTCCAGGCCTGCCCTGGTCAGGGCATTGCTTGACTCGGGATGTACCTGCGTCATCCTCGGGCATGTCCCTGGAGGCGGAGGAGGGCTGTGTGTTGCCCCTGTGCTCGGAGGCCACCTGCACGGGGAGAGCAAGAGCATATGTAGGGGAGGGTGGGGATGCCAGCGGGCTGACACGGAGAGCACCAGGCATCTCCCTGCCGTACACACGCGGTGTCGGCCATGCGCGCCTGCCTCACCTGGTGCCCAGAGTCCGAAGCCAAGGGAGAAGCTGCTGCCTCTGCTCCGTCATCCGCTGCCGGGGCAAGGTGAGCTGTGCCAGCATCCGCCGGAGGGTTTTGAGGCAGTGCAGCAGCCGCTTCAACCTCACCCACTGCCGCGGAGACAATGTCTGTGCCGGCGTCTTCTTGATAGACTCCAGACATGGGAGAAGCCATGTTTTCTCCATCGTGGTGTGCCATGTCCACGCTTTGTGCCAGGGCCTGCTGTTCCTCCGGCTGCTGCCCCAGTCCCTGGATGACAACCACCGCCCTGCCCACGACCTCCGTCACGGTGTGCTGGGCGGTGTCGTACAGAGCCGGCTCGCTGTCTGTGGGGCTGTGCGGGGCAGGTGCCTGGCTGTCCGCCTGTGCTGCTGTGGCCTGCTTGGCAAAGACAGGAGAAGCTGCTGCCTCTGCCTGCTCCTGTGCCGCGGGAGCGAGTGGCGAGCGGCGCCCCTCTGCTTTGGGAGCTGCGGAGAGGGCACAAGGTGCCGGCTCAGCACCTGTGGCACCTACCGGGGCAAGAGACGTGCTCTGCGGGTCGCTGGCTGCCTCTTGTGCTGCCTCTGTGCTCACGGTGCTGGGTGAGCTGGGCCGCTCCTGGGGACCAGGGTGGGGGCCCTGCAAGCACTCTGTTAGTGAGGGGTTGACCCAGGTGTGGGAGATGATGGTGTCCTCCCCTTGGGACAGCTCCTTGCCGCTGTCGCCTTCCCACTCCTGCTCCTCGGCCAAGGCCCCTGCCTCCTCCTTCAAATACATTAAAAAGAAAAGGAGGGCGAATGAGAATCTGCCTCTTTACTGGCTGTGGGGGGAAATGTAGTGAGAACGGGTGAGGAAAGGACTGAGGTTCTAATGCCTTCTTTGCCTCAGCCTTTAAGAGGAAGACCAGTTGTGTCCGGGGTACCGGGAAGCAGTGCTGAGCTGGCAGACAGGGTCGGGGATGGAACAAAGACCCCCAAACACAGGGGGAAATGGTGAGCGCCCTGCCACACCCCTTTGACTCACACACAAGTCTATGGGGTGGATGGGATCCACGCAAGGGTGCTGAGAGAGCGGCAGAAGTGCTCAGCAAGCCACTTTCCATCATTTATGAGCAGCCCTGTCTCTCTGGGGAGGTCCCCGTTGACTGGAGGTGAGCAAGCATGGTTTGGGCTGGCCCTCGAGCCATTGTCTCTCTGAGCCCCTGCGTGGGGCTGCGGAGGAGCTTTAGCCCATCGCCCGAGAGTTACCAAAGAGGGTGTCTTGAGGGAGAAGCTCTGGTTGGGGCAGTACCAGCAGAGCGTCCAAGATTGCTGGTAACGCTGGTCTGAACCAGGGCAGAAAAAGAGGCTTCTTGTCGTGGGAAGGCCAGCAAAGTCCCCGGGAGCCACTGCCTTGGAAGCCCGACGCGCGGCAGCGCCATCAAGAGCTAGGGGGCTCCCCCCAGCCATTCTCCCCGCTGTCTGTCTCTCTCGGTGCCAGGAGTTAGTTGTGTGGGTGCCAAATGTGGGGTGTCTTCTCCCTTGTGGCTGCGTGCCCAGTGGCCAGGGGTGGGGGGTGCGTAGGCCAGGTTGGGCCCTGGTGGGGTGGTGGCGCTCGGCATTCGGAGCTTGGGTGGCGGCTGCTTAGTGGGGAGGTCCCTCAGGGGCTGCTCTTCTTCAGTGCCTTTCCTCCCGAGGGGAGAGCGAGAGCACAGGTAGGGGAGGGCGGGGGTGTCAGCGGGCTGACACGGAGAGCACCAGGCATCTCCCTGCCGTACACACGCGGTGTCGGCCATGCGCGCCTGCCTCACCTGGTGCCGAGATTCCCAAGCCAGGGGAAAAGCCGCTGCCTCTGCTCCGTCATCCGCTGCCGGGGCAAGGTGGGCTGTGCCAGCATCCACCGGAGGGTTTTGAGGCAGTGCAGCAGCCGCTTCAACCTCACCCACTGCCGTGGAGACGAGGGCCTGCTGTTCCTCCGGCTGCTGCCCCAGTCCCTGGATGACAACTACCGCCCTGCCCACGACCTCCGTCACGGTGTGCTGGGCGGTGTCGTACAGAGCCGGCTCGCTGTCTGTGGGGCTGTGCGGGGCGGGTGCCTGGCTGTCCGCCTGTGCTGCTGTGGCCTGCTTGGCAAAGACAGGAGAAGCTGCTGCCTCTGCCTGCTCCTGTGCCGCGGGAGCGAGTGGCGAGTGGCGCCCCTCTGCTTTGGGAGCTGCGGAGAGGGCACAAGGTGCCGGCTCAGCACCTGTGGCACCTACCGGGGCAAGAGATGTGCTCTGCGGGTCGCCGGCTGCCTCTTGTGCTGCCTCTGTGCTTACGGTGCTGGGTGAGCTGGGCCGCTCCTGGGGACCAGGGTGGGGGCCCTGCAAGCACTCTGTTAGTGAGGGGTTGACCCAGGTGTGGGAGATGATGGTGTCCTCCCCTTGGGACAGCTCCTTGTCGCTGTCATCTTCCCACTCCTGCTCGTCGGCCAAGGCCCCTGCCGTGTCCTCTGGCACTTGCAGGACTGCCCCTCCTGCTGCCTCCACCCACTGCTTGCCAGGGGCATGGGCTTCCAGCTGCTCCTGCTTGCTTGTAGTGCCCTTCAGGAGCTTGACGCGTATCAGCCGTGGTTGGTGCGGTTTGTGAAATGCGTACTCTGTGTGGATCTGAAAGGAGCGAGGGGCATTTGTAAAGGTAGCCTGTCTCCTCCCAGCGACTGGCTGCTGGGGACTGGTGAGCAGCGGCTGCTGGGAGAGTGGTGCAGCGGCTGGCCCCAGGCCCAGGGAGGCTCAGCCCCCTGTCCTGTCCCATGCCATGCCGTGCCGTGCCTTCCTTGGCACTCACCTGCCTGCGTGAGACATGGAGCTGCCCCGACGGCATCAGGGAGAAACACTGCTCCTCGTACTCCTGCAGCTGGAGCTCGCTCCCCTCCAGGCCGTCCTGCTGCCGCTGCATGACGGTTTTGCTGAGCTGGACCAGGCGGCTCCTCTCCAGCTCCTCCAGGGGCTCCATCTTGGTGGTCACGCTGGGCAGATGCTCCGCAAGAGCCTCGGGGTGCACCTGCAACGCCCTGCCATTGAGGTGGTAGCACCTGAAGCGCGCTGCCGCCGTTGCTGGGTCGTGCTCTGCCGCTCGTGGCCGGTGTCCTGGCCCTGAAGCACTGCCTGGCGATGGTGGTGCCAGCGCCCTGCCAGCAGCACTGGTGCCCGCAGGTTCATGGCGCTCAGGCGCGGGCTGATCTGCATGGGCGTTGCTGCCCACGGCCGCCCTGACCGCGCCTGTTCTCACTGGCCACACCAAGGCTCTGCTGCCGTGTGCCTGGTCGCACCAGGCCGCTGGCTGCTGGCTGGGTGGCTGGCTCCCCGTCAAATGCCGGCCCAGGACCTTGCCCACGAGGCACCGGGCTGTGTCCTTCACAGCCGCGGCATCGGCCGCAGGGCTGTGCGGGGCAGGCCTCCAGCTCTCCGCCCACGCGGCTGTGTGCCGGTCACGGCAGGCGCCGCGAGCGGACGGGACAAGCTGTCGGTGGCTGCTGGCTGCGGTGCCGATGGCCATTTCCCAGCCCCCGGCAGAAGATACGGAGGGGGCTGCCGGCAGAGGCGGCAGCTTGCGGCAGGTGCCGGCAGGTGCTGGTGGCAGAGCTGCGGGTGCGTGGCCGGGAGCCGCTGCCTGCCTGGGGGGACGCGACAAGGCTGGCAGAGGGACTGTCTCCTCCCACGTCACCCTGTTGCAGGGCAGCAGGCTGTCTGTCTGCAAGAGAAGGCAAGCAGAGAGGCCGTGTCACGGTGGCCCTTGTCCCCACACCCCGGCTGGAAGAGCTCCTGTGCCCGCGCTCCCCTGCCAGCCCCCAGGGCAGCGCTCAGACCCACAGGCGGCTGCTGCCCTGCTCCCAGAGCTGGCTGGGAAGAGGGCTGGGCCCTGAGCGGCCCACGGTGACTCCCGGGAGCACCCCTGGCATGCCCGGGCAGCATGGTGGGCACAGCACGGGGGGCTCAGCTGGCTCCTGGCCTGCCGGTCCCGTCCTGCACCTCCCGCCTGCCCGTCGGCAGCTCCTGGGATGGGGAAGACGCTCGGCCGCGTCTCTGTCGGGCTGCCTACCTGTGTGTGGTGGTTCCGGGTGGCCTGCGAGCTCTGTCGGCCGGGGCGCTGTGGCAGCCTGACCCCATGGAGGGACGAGGCCTGGCTCTGCCTGCTCTGGGGTGCTGCGTGCGGCTGGATGCGTCCCTCCTGTGGGCAGGAGAAGGAGGAGGAGGCGTAGGATGGAGGCGGCTGCCTTGGCACAGCGGCCCCCACAGTGCCGGCAAGCCCGGCACCAAGGCAGCTCCGTGCGGCCCCGTCCCACCAGCGGTCTCTCCCTCCTGCCCCATGTCCCTCACCTGGCTCCTCTTCCGCAGGCTCAGCAGCCCCTTGGCGGGCTGGGAGTGGGCGTTCGCCTCCTCATCGGTGGGTGTGTTCGGCATTGTCGCCGCTGACCTGCCACGGGCAGGCACCCAGGGAAGATGCTGCCTCCTGAGGGAGGTGCTCTCCTGGGAGTGGGTGTCCCAGGGCTCTCGCTCCTTATATACCCCCAGGGCCACCGCGGGGAACCCCTGTCACAATGGCCGGTGGGCACCACCAGGCCCCCGCATCACAAAGCCTTGGGGGTCCCTATGGAGACGCCCACGCCCATGCCCACGCCCGGCTGCGACCGGCTGGAACTGGTTGGGACCGGCTGTGCCTGGCCCGGGACAGCCCCTGCTCTGCCCTCTGCGAGGCCGCGGCAGGCCCGACCCAACACTTCCCACATAGCCCCGGTGGCGGCGGGCGCTGCAGAGCTCCGTCCTGCGTGCATTCAGCCGCTCCGGGTGCCACCGCCGCGGCCTTGTCCCCAGGCATTGCGGCCACACAGGGCCCCCAGGCCTGGGGGTGCTGCGGCGCCCGCGCGCGCAGAGGAACGCAGGGGAGCCCCGCAGGCCCTGTCACGCAGGGAAGCTCCAGTGCAGGCCTCAGTGCCGGCTCCGCTCCCTGTGCTCCTGCCTGCTCCGGGCTGGCCGCTCGCGGAAGGGGAAGCATCCGAGCAGTTACCAACGGGCACGTTTTCAAGGAGCAGCCCTGTGTTTTTCTAAAGCTTCTGAGGGGTGGGAGCAGCGCAGTGCTCAGGTCCTGATGTGATCTCTCTCTCCGAGGGAGAGCGCCCTCCCCGCCAGCGCCTCTGCTCTCTCGCCCGCCATCCCCGCTGGGCTCTCGTGTCCCGGTCGCAAAGGGGTGGTGTTTCCCTTTTGGCTGCGGTGCGTTCCTCACGGAGGAGAGCGGAAGAGGCAGGTGTAGGCCTGTACACCTTGGGCACCTTCCCGAGGGGCTCCTGCTGGGCCGTTGCCCCGGGCGGCCTTGCGTGCGTGGCCCAGCATGGGCAGGGGCTGGCACCTGCTGCTGCTCCCCGCCGAGAGGGAGAGCTCTGCCCCTGTCCGGGTGTCACGCGGTGAGGCGGCTGCTTGTCCCTTGCTGCAGGGCCACAAGGCTTGGGCCTCCCTGCCCCGTGGAAAGGGCACCCATCTGAGCACTGGTGAAGAGAGAGACGAGAGAGCGGTGGCCAAGCAGAGCAGCGGGTGAACTCCAGCTGGGGCCGGCAGCGGTCCTTTCAGTGTATTAATTAAACTGTTTACCAAATGACTGTGCGACTGGCTGGGGAGCATCCCGGGGCTGGGGGGAGCCGTGCTGTGCCAGCGCAAAGCCGCGCTCTGCTCTGCGGCAGGGCGTGCTGATGTGGGGAGATTTGTGGCGATGGGAGCAACTGTGGCAGAGCCATCTTCCAGAGGACAACGGGGCAGGCAGTGGACGTTGTCTGCCTAGACTTCTCCAAGGCCTTTGATAGGGTCCCCCACAGTCTCCTCCTGGAGAAATTGATGTGTTATGGCCTAGACAAGCGGCCTGTGCAGTGGGTGGGGAACTGGCTGACAGGCCGCACCCAAAGGGGGGGTGTGGTAAATAGCTCTTTCTCAAACTGGCAACCTGGCACCAGTGGAGTCCCCCAGGGATCGATATTGGGCCCAATGTTATTCAACATCTTTATAAGTGATCTGGATACCGGCATCAAGCGTAGCCTGATGAAGTTTGCTGATGACACCAAGTTGAGCGGGGAAGTAGGCACTGCAGAAGGGAGAGCTGCTCTGCAGGGGGATCTGGGTAGGCTGGAGGAGCGGGCCAGCAAGAACCTTATGAAGGTCAGCAAGGACAAGTGTAAGATCATGCAGCTGGGAAAACATCATCCAGGAGTGCAGCACAGACTGGGATCCACCTGGCTGGAGAGAGCAGCTCTGTGGGAAGGGACCTGGGGGTCCTGGTGGGCAGGAAGCTCAACATGAGCGAACAGTGTGCTGCTGCGGCCAAGAAGGCCAACAGGATGCTGGCTTGCGTCAAAAAGGGCATTGCCAGCAGAGATTAAGAAGTCATCATCCAGCTCTACTCAGCACTTGTCAGGCCACCCCTGGAGTACTGTGTCCAGTTCTGGTCCCTGCTACACAAAAAGGATGTGGACAGGCTGGAAGGGGCCTAGAGAAGGGCCACCAGGATGATCAGAGGACAGGGAAGCTGCCATACGAGGATAGGCTGGGAGAGCTGGGTTTGTTCAGCCTTGAGAGAAGGAGGCTCAGAGGGGATCTCCTCAGCATGTACCGGTACTTAAAGGGTAGCTACAAAGAAGATGGAGACTCCCTTTTTACACGGAGTCCCACGGAGAGGGCAAGGGGGAATGGACACAAGTTGCTCTTGGGGAGATTCCGATTGGACATCAGCGGAGAATTTTTCCCATTGAGGACAGTCAGCCGTTGGAATAATCTCCCCAGGGAAGGGGTTGACTCGGCCACGTTGGACACCTTTAAGAGTGTTCTGGACAGGGTGCTGGGCCATCTTGTCTAGGCTGTGCACTTCCCAGAAAGGTTGGACTAGGTGATCCCTGAGGTCCCTTCCAACCTGGGCTTTGAGATTCTAAGACTCTGTGACAAGGAGGAGCGGTGGGAGAACCTCCAGGCTGCTCTGAAGTGTCCCGGGAAGGTGATGTCACAAACCCTGCTGGACGTCATTCCCAGGGCCGTGCCAGAGGAGCAGAGGTGTGGGAAGAGCCAGGTGGGCTCTCCCCAGGGCCAAGGGTGCCAGGCAGGCTGGAGGCCCTCTGGGATTGCCCCTGGCCGTGGGACTGAGCAGAGAGGGGAGGCTCTGTGACCAGTGCCCGGGGTGGGGGGTGCGTTGGCCGGTCCGGTTGGGCTCTGAGGGCAGTGGTGCTCATCATCGCGAGCCTGGCTGGGGGCTGCTTAGTGGGGAGGTCCCTCCCGGGCGGCCCTTCTTCAGCACCTTTCCTGCAGAGGTGGAGCGTGGGAGAGATCACGCCGACAGGCAGGACAGGGCAGGTGCCCACGCTGTGGGTGGCAGTGGGAGTCTTGGAGGCTGGGCAGTTTTTGGGAGGGAGTGTTCAGGGCAGAGGAACGGGCTGCCGGGGACCCCATGGAGTCCAGCAAAGGCAAGCGCCAAGTGGCGGCCCAGGGATGGGCTGATGCCCCGCAGGAGGTAGGGCCGGGGCCGGGTGGTTGGAGAGCAGCCGTGGCTGTGGGAAAGGCCCTGGAGGCCAAGGTGGGCAGGGGTGGGCAGCGAGGCCAGCAGAGACCCCAGCTGGATGGCAGCTGGAGCGCCGGAGGCAGGGTCAGAGGCCAAGGGCACGGGCTCTGCTCGCCTGGAGCAGAGGGAGCAGAGGGGCCCTCGAGCTCTGCCTGCCGGCATGGGCCATGCCTGCACCCGTCTTTCTCCCGAGATGCAGCAGGCAGAGATGAGCACTGGGGGGAAACGGTCATCATTTATTGGCCTAGGAAAGCATCCATGGCTGAGTAGAGGCTGGCAGCAAGATGTCCTCATGGCAGCCGAATGCCGGGGGCGCCGTCCATGCACCCATCCCTTGCGTGCCTCCCCGTGCCGCTCCCTGTGGACGCCACACAGGCTCAGGGCCAGCTGCCGTGTCGCGGGACCCGCCTGGCGCTGGCATCGTGGTGGTGCTGCTCTTCCTGTGCCACAATGCAGGTAAAGCGGAAAGCCGAGCACAGAGCCCTGAGCGCCCTCCTCAAGAGGGAGGGCCGTCGCCGTGAAGCCAGTGCTTGTGGGAGGGCAGCGATGCCTGTGGGGAGAGGAGAGCTGTAGGTGAGGGTCTGGCTGGGCGCCGGGCAAGCTCCTGCCTGTCCCCACCACCGAAGGCTTTCCCCAGGGAGGGGTGGCTGGGGCAGGGCCAGCTGACGCGCGCACAGTGCTGCCAGCCTGGCCTGGGTGCCGCTCGCCGGGACGGCTGGTCCAGGCCTGCCCTGGTCGGGGCATTGCTTGACTCGGGGTGTACCTGCGTCATCCTCGGGCATGTCCCTGGAGGCGGAGGAGGGCTGTGTGTTGCCCCTGTGCTCGGAGGCCACCTGCACGGGGAGAGCAAGAGCATATGTAGGGGAGGGTGGGGATGCCAGCGGGCTGACACGGAGAGCACCAGGCATCTCCCTGCCGTACACACGCGGTGTCGGCCATGCGCGCCTGCCTCACCTGGTGCCCAGAGTCCGAAGCCAAGGGAGAAGCTGCTGCCTCTGCTCCGTCATCCGCTGCCGGGGCAAGGTGAGCTGTGCCAGCATCCGCACGAGGGTTTTGAGGCAGTGCAGCAGCCGCTTCAACCTCACCCACTGCCGCGGAGACAATGTCTGTGCCGGCGTATTCTTGATAGACTCCAGACATGGGAGAAGCCATGTTTTCTCCATCGTGGTGTGCCATGTCCACGCTTTGTGCCAGGGCCTGCTGTTCCTCCGGCTGCTGCCCCAGTCCCTGGATGACAACCACCGCCCTGCCCACGACCTCCGTCACGGTGTGCTGGGTGGTGTCGTACAGAGCCGGCTCGCTGTCTGTGGGGCTGTGCGGGGCAGGTGCCTGGCTGTCCGCCTGTGCTGCTGTGGCCTGCTTGGCAAAGACAGGAGAAGCTGCTGCCTCTGCCTGCTCCTGTGCCGCGGGAGCGAGTGGCGAGCGGCGCCCCTCTGCTTTGGGAGCTGCGGAGAGGGCACAAGGTGCCGGCTCAGCACCTGTGGCACCTACCGGGGCAAGAGACGTGCTCTGCGGGTCGCCGGCTGCCTCTTGTGCTGCCTCTGTGCTCACGGTGCTGGGTGAGCTGGGCCGCTCCTGGGGACCAGGGTGGGGGCCCTGCAAGCACTCTGTTAGTGAGGGGTTGACCCAGGTGTGGGAGATGATGGTGTCCTCCCCTTGGGACAGCTCCTTGTCGCTGTCGCCTTCCCACTCCTGCTCCTCGGCCAAGGCCCCTGCCTCCTCCTTCAAATACATTAAAAAGAAAAGGAGGGCGAATGAGAATCTGCCTCTTTACTGGCTGTGGGGGGAAACGTAGTGAGAACGGGTGAGGAAAGGACTGAGGTTCTAATGCCTTCTTTGCCTCAGCCTTTAAGAGGAAGACCAGTTGTGTCCAGGGTACCGGGAAGCAGTGCTGAGCTGGCAGACAGGGTCGGGGATGGAACAAAGACCCCCAAACACAGGGGGAAATGGTGAGCGCCCTGCCACACCCCTTTGACTCACACACAAGTCTATGGGGTGGATGGGATCCACGCAAGGGTGCTGAGAGAGCGGCAGAAGTGCTCAGCAAGCCACTTTCCATCATTTATGAGCAGCCCTGTCTCTCTGGGGAGGTCCCTGTTGACTGGAGGTGAGCAAGCATGGTTTGGGCTGGCCCTCGAGCCATTGTCTCTCTGAGCCCCTGCGTGGGGCTGCGGAGGAGCTTTAGCCCATCGCCCGAGAGTTACCAAAGAGGGTGTCTTGAGGGAGAAGCTCTGGTTGGGGCAGTACCAGCAGAGCGTCCAAGATTGCTGGCAACGCTGGTCTGAACCAGGGCAGAAAAAGAGGCTTCTTGTTGTGGGAAGGCCAGCAAAGTCCCCGGGAGCCACTGCCTTGGAAGCCCGACGCGCGGCAGCGCCATCAAGAGCTAGGGGGCTCCCCCCAGCCATTCTCCCCGCTGTCTGTCTCTCTCGGTGCCAGGAGTTAGTTGTGTGGGTGCCAAATGTGGGGTGTCTTCTCCCTTGTGGCTGCGTGCCCAGCGCCAGGGGTGGGGGGTGCGTAGGCCAGGTTGGGCCCTGGCGGGGTGGTGGCGCTCGGCATTCGGAGCTTGGGTGGCGGCTGCTTAGTGGGGAGGTCCCTCAGGGGCTGCTCTTCTTCAGTGCCTTTCCTCCCGAGGGGAGAGCGAGAGCACAGGTAGGGGAGGGCGGGGGTGTCAGCGGGCTGACACGGAGAGCACCAGGCATCTCCCTGCCGTACACACGCGGTGCCGGCCATGCGCGCCTGCCTCACCTGGTGCCGAGATTCCCAAGCCAGGGGAAAAGCCGCTGCCTCTGCTCCGTCATCCGCTGCCGGGGCAAGGTGGGCTGTGCCAGCATCCGCCGGAGGGTTTTGAGGCAGTGCAGCAGCCGCTTCAACCTCACGCACTGCCGTGGAGACAAGGGCCTGCTGTTCCTCCGACTGCTGCCCCAGTCCCTGGATGACAACCACCGCCCTGCCCACGACCTCCGTCACGGTGTGCTGGGCGGTGTCGTACAGAGCCGGCTCGCTGTCTGTGGGGCTGTGCGGGGCAGGTGCCTGGCTGTCCGCCTGTGCTGCTGTGGCCTGCTTGGCAAAGACAGGAGAAGCTGCTGCCTCTGCCTGCTCCTGTGCCGCGGGAGCGAGTGGCGAGCGGCGCCCCTCTGCTTTGGGAGCTGCGGAGAGGGCACAAGGTGCCGGCTCAGCACCTGTGGCACCTACCGGGGCAAGAGACGTGCTCTGCGGGTCGCCGGCTGCCTCTTGTGCTGCCTCTGTGCTCACGGTGCTGGGTGAGCTGGGCCGCTCCTGGGGACCAGGGTGGGGGCCCTGCAAGCACTCTGTTAGTGAGGGGTTGACCCAGGTGTGGGAGATGATGGTGTCCTCCCCTTGGGACAGCTCCTTGTCGCTGTCATCTTCCCACTCCTGCTCGTCGGCCAAGGCCCCTGCCGTGTCCTCTGGCACTTGCAGGACTGCCCCTCCTGCTGCCTCCACCCACTGCTTGCCAGGGGCATGGGCTTCCAGCTGCTCCTGCTTGCTTGTAGTGCCCTTCAGGAGCTTGACACGTATCAGCCGTGGTTGGTGCGGTTTGTGAAATGCGTACTCTGTGTGGATCTGAAAGGAGCGAGGGGCATTTGTAAAGGTAGCCTGTCTCCTCCCAGCGACTGGCTGCTGGGGACTGGTGAGCAGCGGCTGCTGGGAGAGTGGTGCAGCGGCTGGCCCCAGGCCCAGGGAGGCTCAGCCCCCTGTCCTGTCCCATGCCATGCCGTGCCGTGCCTTCCTTGGCACTCACCTGCCTGCGTGAGACATGGAGCTGCCCCGACGGCATCAGGGAGAAACACTGCTCCTCGTACTCCTGCAGCTGGAGCTCGCTCCCCTCCAGGCCGTCCTGCTGCCGCTGCATGACGGTTTTGCTGAGCTGGACCAGGCGGCTCCTCTCCAGCTCCTCCAGGGGCTCCATCTTGGTGGTCACGCTGGGCAGATGCTCCGCAAGAGCCTCGGGGTGCACCTGCAACGCCCTGCCATTGAGGTGGTAGCACCTGAAGCGCGCTGCCGCCGTTGCTGGGTCGTGCTCTGCCGCTCGTGGCCGGTGTCCTGGCCCTGAAGCACTGCCTGGCGATGGTGGTGCCAGCGCCCTGCCAGCAGCACTGGTGCCCGCAGGTTCATGGCGCTCAGGCGCGGGCTGATCTGCATGGGCGTTGCTGCCCACGGCCGCCCTGACCGCGCCTGTTCTCACTGGCCACACCAAGGCTCTGCTGCCGTGTGCCTGGTCGCACCAGGCCGCTGGCTGCTGGCTGGGTGGCTGGCTCCCCGTCAAATGCCGGCCCAGGACCTTGCCCACGAGGCACCGGGCTGTGTCCTTCACAGCCGCGGCATCGGCCGCAGGGCTGTGCGGGGCAGGCCTCCAGCTCTCCGCCCACGCGGCTGTGTGCCGGTCACGGCAGGCGCCGCGAGCGGACGGGACAAGCTGTCGGTGGCTGCTGGCTGCGGTGCCGATGGCCATTTCCCAGCCCCCGGCAGAAGATACGGAGGGGGCTGCCGGCAGAGGCGGCAGCTTGCGGCAGGTGCCGGCAGGTGCTGGTGGCAGAGCTGCGGGTGCGTGGCCGGGAGCCGCTGCCTGCCTGGGGGGACGCGACAAGGCTGGCAGAGGGACTGTCTCCTCCCACGTCACCCTGTTGCAGGGCAGCAGGCTGTCTGTCTGCAAGAGAAGGCAAGCAGAGAGGCCGTGTCACGGTGGCCCTTGTCCCCACACCCCGGCTGGAAGAGCTCCTGTGCCCGCGCTCCCCTGCCAGCCCCCAGGGCAGCGCTCAGACCCACAGGCGGCTGCTGCCCTGCTCCCAGAGCTGGCTGGGAAGAGGGCTGGGCCCTGAGCGGCCCACGGTGACTCCCGGGAGCACCCCTGGCATGCCCGGGCAGCATGGTGGGCACAGCACGGGGGGCTCAGCTGGCTCCTGGCCTGCCGGTCCCGTCCTGCACCTCCCGCCTGCCCGTCGGCAGCTCCTGGGACGGGGAAGACGCTCGGCCGCGTCTCTGTCGGGCTGCCTACCTGTGTGTGGTGGTTCCGGGTGGCCTGCGAGCTCTGTCGGCCGGGGCGCTGTGGCAGCCTGACCCCATGGAGGGACGAGGCCTGGCTCTGCCTGCTCTGGGGTGCTGCGTGCGGCTGGATGCGTCCCTCCTGTGGGCAGGAGAAGGAGGAGGAGGCGTAGGATGGAGGCGGCTGCCTTGGCACAGCGGCCCCCACAGTGCCGGCAAGCCCGGCACCAAGGCAGCTCCGTGCGGCCCCGTCCCACCAGCGGTCTCTCCCTCCTGCCCCATGTCCCTCACCTGGCTCCTCTTCCGCAGGCTCAGCAGCCCCTTGGCGGGCTGGGAGTGGGCGTTCGCCTCCTCATCGGTGGGTGTGTTCGGCATTGTCGCCGCTGACCTGCCACGGGCAGGCACCCAGGGAAGATGCTGCCTCCTGAGGGAGGTGCTCTCCTGGGAGTGGGTGTCCCAGGGCTCTCGCTCCTTATATACCCCCAGGGCCACCGCGGGGAACCCCTGTCACAATGGCCGGTGGGCACCACCAGGCCCCCGCATCACAAAGCCTTGGGGGTCCCTATGGAGACGCCCACGCCCATGCCCACGCCCGGCTGCGACCGGCTGGAACTGGTTGGGACCGGCTGTGCCTGGCCCGGGACAGCCCCTGCTCTGCCCTCTGCGAGGCCGCGGCAGGCCCGACCCAACACTTCCCACATAGCCCCGGTGGCGGCGGGCGCTGCAGAGCTCCGTCCTGCGTGCATTCAGCCGCTCCGGGTGCCACCGCCGCGGCCTTGTCCCCAGGCATTGCGGCCACACAGGGCCCCCAGGCCTGGGGGTGCTGCGGCGCCCGCGCGCGCAGAGGAACGCAGGGGAGCCCCGCAGGCCCTGTCACGCAGGGAAGCTCCAGTGCAGGCCTCAGTGCCGGCTCCGCTCCCTGTGCTCCTGCCTGCTCCGGGCTGGCCGCTCGCGGAAGGGGAAGCATCCGAGCAGTTACCAACGGGCACGTTTTCAAGGAGCAGCCCTGTGTTTTTCTAAAGCTTCTGAGGGGTGGGAGCAGCGCAGTGCTCAGGTCCTGATGTGATCTCTCTCTCCGAGGGAGAGCGCCCTCCCCGCCAGCGCCTCTGCTCTCTCGCCCGCCATCCCCGCTGGGCTCTCGTGTCCCGGTCGCAAAGGGGTGGTGTTTCCCTTTTGGCTGCGGTGCGTTCCTCACGGAGGAGAGCGGAAGAGGCAGGTGTAGGCCTGTACACCTTGGGCACCTTCCCGAGGGGCTCCTGCTGGGCCGTTGCCCCGGGCGGCCTTGCGTGCGTGGCCCAGCATGGGCAGGGGCTGGCACCTGCTGCTGCTCCCCGCCGAGAGGGAGAGCTCTGCCCCTGTCCGGGTGTCACGCGGTGAGGCGGCTGCTTGTCCCTTGCTGCAGGGCCACAAGGCTTGGGCCTCCCTGCCCCGTGGAAAGGGCACCCATCTGAGCACTGGTGAAGAGAGAGACGAGAGAGCGGTGGCCAAGCAGAGCAGCGGGTGAACTCCAGCTGGGGCCGGCAGCGGTCCTTTCAGTGTATTAATTAAACTGTTTACCAAATGACTGTGCGACTGGCTGGGGAGCATCCCGGGGCTGGGGGGAGCCGTGCTGTGCCAGCGCAAAGCCGCGCTCTGCTCTGCGGCAGGGCGTGCTGATGTGGGGAGATTTGTGGCGATGGGAGCAACTGTGGCAGAGCCATCTTCCAGAGGACAACGGGGCAGGCAGTGGACGTTGTCTGCCTAGACTTCTCCAAGGCCTTTGATAGGGTCCCCCACAGTCTCCTCCTGGAGAAATTGATGTGTTATGGCCTAGACAAGCGGCCTGTGCAGTGGGTGGGGAACTGGCTGACAGGCCGCACCCAAAGGGGGGGTGTGGTAAATAGCTCTTTCTCAAACTGGCAACCTGGCACCAGTGGAGTCCCCCAGGGATCGATATTGGGCCCAATGTTATTCAACATCTTTATAAGTGATCTGGATACCGGCATCAAGCGTAGCCTGATGAAGTTTGCTGATGACACCAAGTTGAGCGGGGAAGTAGGCACTGCAGAAGGGAGAGCTGCTCTGCAGGGGGATCTGGGTAGGCTGGAGGAGCGGGCCAGCAAGAACCTTATGAAGGTCAGCAAGGACAAGTGTAAGATCATGCAGCTGGGAAAACATCATCCAGGAGTGCAGCACAGACTGGGATCCACCTGGCTGGAGAGAGCAGCTCTGTGGGAAGGGACCTGGGGGTCCTGGTGGGCAGGAAGCTCAACATGAGCGAACAGTGTGCTGCTGCGGCCAAGAAGGCCAACAGGATGCTGGCTTGCGTCAAAAAGGGCATTGCCAGCAGAGATTAAGAAGTCATCATCCAGCTCTACTCAGCACTTGTCAGGCCACCCCTGGAGTACTGTGTCCAGTTCTGGTCCCTGCTACACAAAAAGGATGTGGACAGGCTGGAAGGGGCCTAGAGAAGGGCCACCAGGATGATCAGAGGACAGGGAAGCTGCCATACGAGGATAGGCTGGGAGAGCTGGGTTTGTTCAGCCTTGAGAGAAGGAGGCTCAGAGGGGATCTCCTCAGCATGTACCGGTACTTAAAGGGTAGCTACAAAGAAGATGGAGACTCCCTTTTTACACGGAGTCCCACGGAGAGGGCAAGGGGGAATGGACACAAGTTGCTCTTGGGGAGATTCCGATTGGACATCAGCGGAGAATTTTTCCCATTGAGGACAGTCAGCCGTTGGAATAATCTCCCCAGGGAAGGGGTTGACTCGGCCACGTTGGACACCTTTAAGAGTGTTCTGGACAGGGTGCTGGGCCATCTTGTCTAGGCTGTGCACTTCCCAGAAAGGTTGGACTAGGTGATCCCTGAGGTCCCTTCCAACCTGGGCTTTGAGATTCTAAGACTCTGTGACAAGGAGGAGCGGTGGGAGAACCTCCAGGCTGCTCTGAAGTGTCCCGGGAAGGTGATGTCACAAACCCTGCTGGACGTCATTCCCAGGGCCGTGCCAGAGGAGCAGAGGTGTGGGAAGAGCCAGGTGGGCTCTCCCCAGGGCCAAGGGTGCCAGGCAGGCTGGAGGCCCTCTGGGATTGCCCCTGGCCGTGGGACTGAGCAGAGAGGGGAGGCTCTGTGACCAGTGCCCGGGGTGGGGGGTGCGTTGGCCGGTCCGGTTGGGCTCTGAGGGCAGTGGTGCTCATCATCGCGAGCCTGGCTGGGGGCTGCTTAGTGGGGAGGTCCCTCCCGGGCGGCCCTTCTTCAGCACCTTTCCTGCAGAGGTGGAGCGTGGGAGAGATCACGCCGACAGGCAGGACAGGGCAGGTGCCCACGCTGTGGGTGGCAGTGGGAGTCTTGGAGGCTGGGCAGTTTTTGGGAGGGAGTGTTCAGGGCAGAGGAACGGGCTGCCGGGGACCCCATGGAGTCCAGCAAAGGCAAGCGCCAAGTGGCGGCCCAGGGATGGGCTGATGCCCCGCAGGAGGTAGGGCCGGGGCCGGGTGGTTGGAGAGCAGCCGTGGCTGTGGGAAAGGCCCTGGAGGCCAAGGTGGGCAGGGGTGGGCAGTGAGGCCAGCAGAGACCCCAGCTGGATGGGAGCTGGAGCGCCGGAGGCAGGGTCAGAGGCCAAGGGCACGGGCTCTGCTCGCCTGGAGCAGAGGGAGCAGAGGGGCCCTCGAGCTCTGCCTGCCGGCATGGGCCATGCCTGCACCCGTCTTTCTCCCGAGATGCAGCAGGCAGAGATGAGCACTGGGGGGAAACGGTCATCATTTATTGGCCTAGGAAAGCATCCATGGCTGAGTAGAGGCTGGCAGCAAGATGTCCTCATGGCAGCCGAATGCCGGGGGCGCCGTCCATGCACCCATCCCTTGCGTGCCTCCCCGTGCCGCTCCCTGTGGACGCCACACAGGCTCAGGGCCAGCTGCCGTGTCGCGGGACCCGCCTGGCGCTGGCATCGTGGTGGTGCTGCTCTTCCTGTGCCACAATGCAGGTAAAGCGGAAAGCCGAGCACAGAGCCCTGAGCGCCCTCCTCAAGAGGGAGGGCCGTCGCCGTGAAGCCAGTGCTTGTGGGAGGGCAGCGATGCCTGTGGGGAGAGGAGAGCTGTAGGTGAGGGTCTGGCTGGGCGCCGGGCAAGCTCCTGCCTGTCCCCACCACCAAAGGCTTTCCCCAGGGAGGGGTGGCTGGGGCAGGGCCAGCTGACGCGCGCACAGTGCTGCCAGCCTGGCCTGGGTGCCGCTCGCCGGGACGGCTGGTCCAGGCCTGCCCTGGTCGGGGCATTGCTTGACTCGGGATGTACCTGCGTCATCCTCGGGCATGTCCCTGGAGGCGGAGGAGGGCTGTGTGTTGCCCCTGTGCTCGGAGGCCACCTGCACGGGGAGAGCAAGAGCATATGTAGGGGAGGGTGGGGATGCCAGCGGGCTGACACGGAGAGCACCAGGCATCTCCCTGCCGTACACACGCGGTGTCGGCCATGCGCGCCTGCCTCACCTGGTGCCCAGAGTCCGAAGCCAAGGGAGAAGCTGCTGCCTCTGCTCCGTCATCCGCTGCCGGGGCAAGGTGAGCTGTGCCAGCATCCGCACGAGGGTTTTGAGGCAGTGCAGCAGCCGCTTCAACCTCACCCACTGCCGCGGAGACAATGTCTGTGCCGGCGTATTCTTGATAGACTCCAGACATGGGAGAAGCCATGTTTTCTCCATCGTGGTGTGCCATGTCCACGCTTTGTGCCAGGGCCTGCTGTTCCTCCAGCTGCTGCCCCAGTCCCTGGATGACAACCACCGCCCTGCCCACGACCTCCGTCACGGTGTGCTGGGCGGTGTCGTACAGAGCCGGCTCGCTGTCTGTGGGGCTGTGCGGGGCAGGTGCCTGGCTGTCCGCCTGTGCTGCTGTGGCCTGCTTGGCAAAGACAGGAGAAGCTGCTGCCTCTGCCTGCTCCTGTGCCGCGGGAGCGAGTGGCGAGCGGCGCCCCTCTGCTTTGGGAGCTGCGGAGAGGGCACAAGGTGCCGGCTCAGCACCTGTGGCACCTACCGGGGCAAGAGACGTGCTCTGTGAGTCGCCGGCTGCCTCTTGTGCTGCCTCTGTGCCCATGGTGCTGGGCGAGCGGGGCCGCTCCTGGGGACCAGGGTGGGGGCCCTGCAAGCACTCTGTTAGTGAGGGGTTGACCCCGGTGTGGGAGATGATGGTGTCCTCCCCTTGGGACAGCTCCTTGCCGCTGTCGCCTTCCCACTCCTGCTCCTCGGCCAAGGCCCCTGCCTCCTCCTTCAAATACATTAAAAAGAAAAGGAGGGCGAATGAGAATCTGCCTCTTTACTGGCTGTGGGGGAAACGTAGTGAGAACGGGTGAGGAAAGGACTGAGGTTCTAATGCCTTCTTTGCCTCAGCCTTTAAGAGGAAGACCAGTTGTGTCCGGGGTACCGGGAAGCAGTGCTGAGCTGGCAGACAGGGTCGGGGATGGAACAAAGACCCCCAAACACAGGGGGAAATGGTGAGCGCCCTGCCACACCCCTTTGACTCACACACAAGTCTATGGGGTGGATGGGATCCACGCAAGGGTGCTGAGAGAGCGGCAGAAGTGCTCAGCAAGCCACTTTCCATCATTTATGAGCAGCCCTGTCTCTCTGGGGAGGTCCCCGTTGACTGGAGGTGAGCAAGCATGGTTTGGGCTGGCCCTCGAGCCATTGTCTCTCTGAGCCCCTGCGTGGGGCTGCGGAGGAGCTTTAGCCCATTGCCCGAGAGTTAGCAAAGAGGGTGTCTTGAGGGAGAAGCTCTGGTTGGGGCAGTACCAGCAGAGCGTCCAAGATTGCTGGTAACGCTGGTCTGAACCAGGGCAGAAAAAGAGGCTTCTTGTTGTGGGAAGGCCAGCAAAGTCCCCGGGAGCCACTGCCTTGGAAGCCCGACGCGCGGCAGCGCCATCAAGAGCTAGGGGGCTCCCCCCAGCCATTCTCCCCGCTGTCTGTCTCTCTCGGTGCCGGGAGTTAGTTGTGTGGGTGCCAAATGTGGGGTGTCTTCTCCCTTGTGGCTGCGTGCCCAGTGGCCAGGGGTGGGGGGTGCGTAGGCCAGGTTGGGCCCTGGCGGGGTGGTGGCGCTCGGCATTCGGAGCTTGGGTGGCGGCTGCTTAGTGGGGAGGTCCCTCAGGGGCTGCTCTTCTTCAGTGCCTTTCCTCCCGAGGGGAGAGCGAGAGCACAGGTAGGGGAGGGCGGGGGTGTCAGCGGGCTGACACGGAGAGCACCAGGCATCTCCCTGCCGTACACACGCGGTGCCGGCCATGCGCACCTGCCTCACCTGGTGCCGAGATTCCCAAGCCAGGGGAAAAGCCGCTGCCTCTGCTCCGTCATCCGCTGCCGGGGCAAGGTGGGCTGTGCCAGCATCCGCCGGAGGGTTTTGAGGCAGTGCAGCAGCCGCTTCAACCTCACCCACTGCCGCGGAGACAAGGGCCTGCTGTTCCTCCGGCTGCTGCCCCAGTCCCTGGATGACAACCACCGCCCTGCCCACGACCTCCGTCACGGTGTGCTGGGTGGTGTCGTACAGAGCCGGCTCGCTGTCTGTGGGGCTGTGCGGGGCAGGTGCCTGGCTGTCCGCCTGTGCTGCTGTGGCCTGCTTGGCAAAGACAGGAGAAGCTGCTGCCTCTGCCTGCTCCTGTGCCGCGGGAGCGAGTGGCGAGCGGCGCCCCTCTGCTTTGGGAGCTGCGGAGAGGGCACAAGGTGCCGGCTCAGCACCTGTGGCACCTACCGGGGCGAGAGACGTGCTCTGTGAGTCGCCGGCTGCCTCTTGTGCTGCCTCTGTGCCCATGGTGCTGGGCGAGCGGGGCCGCTCCTGGGGACCAGGGTGGGGGCCCTGCAAGCACTCTGTTAGTGAGGGGTTGACCCAGGTGTGGGAGATGATGGTGTCCTCCCCTTGGGACAGCTCCTTGTCGCTGTCATCTTCCCACTCCTGCTCGTCGGCCAAGGCCCCTGCCGTGTCCTCTGGCACTTGCAGGACTGCCCCTCCTGCTGCCTCCACCCACTGCTTGCCAGGGGCATGGGCTTCCAGCTGCTCCTGCTTGCTTGTAGTGCCCTTCAGGAGCTTGACGCGTATCAGCCGTGGTTGGTGCGGTTTGTGAAATGCGTACTCTGTGTGGATCTGAAAGGAGCGAGGGGCATTTGTAAAGGTAGCCTGTCTCCTCCCAGCGACTGGCTGCTGGGGACTGGTGAGCAGCGGCTGCTGGGAGAGTGGTGCAGCGGCTGGCCCCAGGTCCAGGGAGGCTCAGCCCCCTGTCCTGTCCCATGCCATGCCGTGCCGTGCCTTCCTTGGCACTCACCTGCCTGCGTGAGACATGGAGCTGCCCCGACGGCATCAGGGAGAAACACTGCTCCTCGTACTCCTGCAGCTGGAGCTCGCTCTCCTCCAGGCCGTCCTGCTGCCGCTGCATGACGGTTTTGCTGAGCTGGACCAGGCGGCTCCTCTCCAGCTCCTCCAGGGGCTCCATCTTGGTGGTCACGCTGGGCAGATGCTCCGCAAGAGCCTCGGGGTGCACCTGCAACGCCCTGCCATTGAGGTGGTAGCACCTGAAGCGCGCTGCCGCCGTTGCTGGGTCGTGCTCTGCCGCTCGTGGCCGGTGTCCTGGCCCTGAAGCACTGCCTGGCGATGGTGGTGCCAGCGCCCTGCCAGCAGCACTGGTGCCCGCAGGTTCATGGCGCTCAGGTGCGGGCTGATCTGCATGGGCGTTGCTGCCCACGGCCGCCCTGACCGCGCCTGTTCTCACTGGCCACACCAAGGCTCTGCTGCCGTGTGCCTGGTCGCACCAGGCCGCTGGCTGCTGGCTGGGTGGCTGGCTCCCCGTCAAATGCCGGCCCAGGACCTTGCCCACGAGGCACCGGGCTGTGTCCTTCACAGCCGCGGCATCGGCCGCAGGGCTGTGCGGGGCAGGCCTCCAGCTCTCCGCCCACGCGGCTGTGTGCCGGTCACGGCAGGCGCCGCGAGCGGACGGGACAAGCTGTCGGTGGCTGCTGGCTGCGGTGCCGATGGCCATTTCCCAGCCCCCGGCAGAAGATACGGAGGGGGCTGCCGGCAGAGGCGGCAGCTTGCGGCAGGTGCCGGCAGGTGCTGGTGGCAGAGCTGCGGGTGCGTGGCCGGGAGCCGCTGCCTGCCTGGGGGGACGCGACAAGGCTGGCAGAGGGACTGTCTCCTCCCACGTCACCCTGTTGCAGGGCAGCAGGCTGTCTGTCTGCAAGAGAAGGCAAGCAGAGAGGCCGTGTCACGGTGGCCCTTGTCCCCACACCCCGGCTGGAAGAGCTCCTGTGCCCGCGCTCCCCTGCCAGCCCCCAGGGCAGCGCTCAGACCCACAGGCGGCTGCTGCCCTGCTCCCAGAGCTGGCTGGGAAGAGGGCTGGGCCCTGAGCGGCCCACGGTGACTCCCGGGAGCACCCCTGGCATGCCCGGGCAGCATGGTGGGCACAGCACGGGGGGCTCAGCTGGCTCCTGGCCTGCCGGTCCCGTCCTGCACCTCCCGCCTGCCCGTCGGCAGCTCCTGGGACGGGGAAGACGCTCGGCCGCGTCTCTGTCGGGCTGCCTACCTGTGTGTGGTGGTTCCGGGTGGCCTGCGAGCTCTGTCGGCCGGGGAGCTGTGGCAGCCTGACCCCATGGAGGGACGAGGCCTGGCTCTGCCTGCTCTGGGGTGCTGCGTGCGGCTGGATGCGTCCCTCCTGTGGGCAGGAGAAGGAGGAGGAGGCGTAGGATGGAGGCGGCTGCCTTGGCACAGCGGCCCCCACAGTGCCGGCAAGCCCGGCACCAAGGCAGCTCCGTGCGGCCCCGTCCCACCAGCGGTCTCTCCCTCCTGCCCCATGTCCCTCACCTGGCTCCTCTTCCGCAGGCTCAGCAGCCCCTTGGCGGGCTGGGAGTGGGCGTTCGCCTCCTCATCAGTGGGTGTGTTCGGCATTGTCGCCGCTGACCTGCCACGGGCAGGCACCCAGGGAAGATGCTGCCTCCTGAGGGAGGTGCTCTCCTGGGAGTGGGTGTCCCAGGGCTCTCGCTCCTTATATACCCCCAGGGCCACCGCGGGGAACCCCTGTCACAATGGCCGGTGGGCACCACCAGGCCCCCGCATCACAAAGCCTTGGGGGTCCCTATGGAGACGCCCACGCCCATGCCCACGCCCGGCTGCGACCGGCTGGAACTGGTTGGGACCGGCTGTGCCTGGCCCGGGACAGCCCCTGCTCTGCCCTCTGCGAGGCCGCGGCAGGCCCGACCCAACACCTCCCACATAGCCCCGGTGGCAGCGGGCGCTGCAGAGCTCCGTCCTGCGTGCATTCAGCCGCTCCGGGTGCCACCGCCGCGGCCTTGTCCCCAGGCATTGCGGCCACACAGGGCCCCCAGGCCTGGGGGTGCTGCGGCGCCCGCGCGCGCAGAGGAACGCAGGGGAGCCCCGCAGGCCCTGTCACGCAGGGAAGCTCCAGTGCAGGCCTCAGTGCCGGCTCCGCTCCCTGTGCTCCTGCCTGCTCCGGGCTGGCCGCTCGCGGAAGGGGAAGCGTCCGAGCAGTTACCAACGGGCATGTTTTCAAGGAGCAGCCCTGTGTTTTTCTAAAGCTTCTGAGGGGTGGGAGCAGCGCAGTGCTCAGGTCCTGATGTGATCTCTCTCTCCGAGGGAGAGCGCCCTCCCCGCCAGCGCCTCTGCTCTCTCGCCCGCCATCCCCGCTGGGCTCTCGTGTCCCGGTCGCAAAGGGGTGGTGTTTCCCTTTTGGCTGCGGTGCGTTCCTCACGGAGGAGAGCGGAAGAGGCAGGTGTAGGCCTGTACACCTTGGGCACCTTCCCGAGGGGCTCCTGCTGGGCCGTTGCCCCGGGCGGCCTTGCGTGCGTGGCCCAGCATGGGCAGGGGCTGGCACCTGCTGCTGCTCCCCGCCGAGAGGGAGAGCTCTGCCCCTGTCCGGGTGTCACGCGGTGAGGCGGCTGCTTGTCCCTTGCTGCAGGGCCACAAGGCTTGGGCCTCCCTGCCCCGTGGAAAGGGCACCCATCTGAGCACTGGTGAAGAGAGAGACGAGAGAGCGGTGGCCAAGCAGAGCAGCGGGTGAACTCCAGCTGGGGCCGGCAGCGGTCCTTTCAGTGTATTAATTAAACTGTTTACCAAACGACTGTGCGACTGGCTGGGGAGCATCCCGGGGCTGGGGGGAGCCGTGCCGTGCCAGCGCAAAGCCGCGCTCTGCTCTGCGGCAGGGCGTGCTGATGTGGGGAGATTTGTGGCGATGGGAGCAACTGTGGCAGAGCCATCTTCCAGAGGACAACGGGGCAGGCAGTGGACATTGTCTACCTAGACTTCTCCAAGGCCTTTGATAGGGTCCCCCACAGTCTCCTCCTGGAGAAATTGATGTGTTATGGCCTAGACAAGCGGCCTGTGCAGTGGGTGGGGAACTGGCTGACAGGCCGCACCCAAAGGGGGGTGTGTGGTAAATAGCTCTTTCTCAAACTGGCAACCTGGCACCAGTGGAGTCCCCCAGGGATCGATATTGGGCCCAATGTTATTCAACATCTTTATAAGTGATCTGGATACCGGCATCAAGCGTAGCCTGATGAAGTTTGCTGATGACACCAAGTTGAGCGGGGAAGTAGGCACTGCAGAAGGGAGAGCTGCTCTGCAGGGGGATCTGGGTAGGCTGGAGGAGCGGGCCAGCAAGAACCTTATGAAGGTCAGCAAGGACAAGTGTAAGATCATGCAGCTGGGAAAACATCATCCAGGAGTGCAGCACAGACTGGGATCCACCTGGCTGGAGAGAGCAGCTCTGTGGGAAGGGACCTGGGGGTCCTGGTGGGCAGGAAGCTCAACATGAGCGAACAGTGTGCTGCTGCGGCCAAGAAGGCCAACAGGATGCTGGCTTGCGTCAAAAAGGGCATTGCCAGCAGAGATTAAGAAGTCATCATCCAGCTCTACTCAGCACTTGTCAGGCCACCCCTGGAGTACTGTGTCCAGTTCTGGTCCCTGCTACACAAAAAGGATGTGGACAGGCTGGAAGGGGCCCAGAGAAGGGCCACCAGGATGATCAGAGGACAGGGAAGCTGCCATATGAGGATAGGCTGGGAGAGCTGGGTTTGTTCAGCCTTGAGAGAAGGAGGCTCAGAGGGGATCTCCTCAGCATGTACCGGTACTTAAAGGGTAGCTACAAAGAAGATGGAGACTCCCTTTTTACACGGAGTCCCACGGAGAGGGCAAGGGGGAATGGACACAAGTTGCTCTTGGGGAGATTCCGATTGGACATCAGCGGAGAATTTTTCCCATTGAGGACAGTCAGCCGTTGGAATAATCTCCCCAGGGAAGGGGTTGACTCGGCCACGTTGGACACCTTTAAGAGTGTTCTGGACAGGGTGCTGGGCCATCTTGTCTAGGCTGTGCACTTCCCAGAAAGGTTGGACTAGGTGATCCCTGAGGTCCCTTCCAACCTGGGCTTTGAGATTCTAAGACTCTGTGACAAGGAGGAGCGGTGGGAGAACCTCCAGGCTGCTCTGAAGTGTCCCGGGAAGGTGATGTCACAAACCCTGCTGGACGTCATTCCCAGGGCCGTGCCAGAGGAGCAGAGGTGTGGGAAGAGCCAGGTGGGCTCTCCCCAGGGCCAAGGGTGCCAGGCAGGCTGGAGGCCCTCTGGGATTGCCCCTGGCCGTGGGACTGGGCAGAGAGGGGAGGCTCTGTGACCAGCGCCCGGGGTGGGGGGTGCGTTGGCCAGTCCGGTTGGGCTCTGAGGGCAGTGGTGCTCATCATCGCGAGCCTGGCTGGGGGCTGCTTAGTGGGGAGGTCCCTCCCGGGCGGCCCTTCTTCAGCACCTTTCCTGCAGAGGTGGAGCGTGGGAGAGATCACGCCGACAGGCAGGACAGGGCAGGTGCCCACGCTGTGGGTGGCAGTGGGAGTCTTGGAGGCTGGGCAGTTTTTGGGAGGGAGTGTTCAGGGCAGAGGAACGGGCTGCCGGGGACCCCATGGAGTCCAGCAAAGGCAAGCGCCAAGTGGCGGCCCAGGGATGGGCTGATGCCCCGCAGGAGGTAGGGCCGGGGCCGGGTGGTTGGAGAGCAGCCGTGGCTGTGGGAAAGGCCCTGGAGGCCAAGGTGGGCAGGGGTGGGCAGCGAGGCCAGCAGAGACCCCAGCTGGATGGCAGCTGGAGCGCCGGAGGCAGGGTCAGAGGCCAAGGGCACGGGCTCTGCTCGCCTGGAGCAGAGGGAGCAGAGGGGCCCTCGAGCTCTGCCTGCCGGCATGGGCCATGCCTGCACCCGTCTTTCTCCCGAGATGCAGCAGGCAGAGATGAGCACTGGGGGGAAACGGTCATCATTTATTGGCCTAGGAAAGCATCCATGGCTGAGTAGAGGCTGGCAGCAAGATGTCCTCATGGCAGCCGAATGCCGGGGGCGCCGTCCATGCACCCATCCCTTGCGTGCCTCCCCGTGCCGCTCCCTGTGGACGCCACACAGGCTCAGGGCCAGCTGCCGTGTCGCGGGACCCGCCTGGCGCTGGCATCGTGGTGGTGCTGCTCTTCCTGTGCCACAATGCAGGTAAAGCGGAAAGCCGAGCACAGAGCCCTGAGCGCCCTCCTCAAGAGGGAGGGCCGTCGCCGTGAAGCCAGTGCTTGTGGGAGGGCAGCGATGCCTGTGGGGAGAGGAGAGCTGTAGGTGAGGGTCTGGCTGGGCGCCGGGCAAGCTCCTGCCTGTCCCCACCACCAAAGGCTTTCCCCAGGGAGGGGTGGCTGGGGCAGGGCCAGCTGACGCGCGCACAGTGCTGCCAGCCTGGCCTGGGTGCCGCTCGCCGGGACGGCTGGTCCAGGCCTGCCCTGGTCGGGGCATTGCTTGACTCGGGATGTACCTGCGTCATCCTCGGGCATGTCCCTGGAGGCGGAGGAGGGCTGTGTGTTGCCCCTGTGCTCGGAGGCCACCTGCACGGGGAGAGCAAGAGCATATGTAGGGGAGGGTGGGGATGCCAGCGGGCTGACACGGAGAGCACCAGGCATCTCCCTGCCGTACACACGCGGTGTCGGCCATGCGCGCCTGCCTCACCTGGTGCCCAGAGTCCGAAGCCAAGGGAGAAGCTGCTGCCTCTGCTCCGTCATCCGCTGCCGGGGCAAGGTGAGCTGTGCCAGCATCCGCACGAGGGTTTTGAGGCAGTGCAGCAGCCGCTTCAACCTCACCCACTGCCGCGGAGACAATGTCTGTGCCGGCGTCTTCTTGATAGACTCCAGACATGGGAGAAGCCATGTTTTCTCCATCGTGGTGTGCCATGTCCACGCTTTGTGCCAGGGCCTGCTGTTCCTCCGGCTGCTGCCCCAGTCCCTGGATGACAACCACCGCCCTGCCCACGACCTCCGTCACGGTGTGCTGGGCGGTGTCGTACAGAGCCGGCTCGCTGTCTGTGGGGCTGTGCGGGGCAGGTGCCTGGCTGTCCGCCTGTGCTGCTGTGGCCTGCTTGGCAAAGACAGGAGAAGCTGCTGCCTCTGCCTGCTCCTGTGCCGCGGGAGCGAGTGGCGAGTGGCGCCCCTCTGCTTTGGGAGCTGCGGAGAGGGCACAAGGTGCCGGCTCAGCACCTGTGGCACCTACCAGGGCAAGAGACGTGCTCTGCGGGTCGCCGGCTGCCTCTTGTGCTGCCTCTGTGCTCACGGTGCTGGGTGAGCTGGGCCGCTCCTGGGGACCAGTGTGGGGGCCCTGCAAACACTCTGTTAGCCGGGGGTTGACCCAGGTGTTGGAGATGGTGGTGTTCTCCCCTTGGGACAGCTCCTTGTCGCTGTCACCTTCCCACTTCTGCTCCTCGGCCAAGGCCCCTGCCTCCTCCTTCAAATACATTAAAAAGAAAAGGAGGGCGAATGAGAATCTGCCTCTTTACTGGCTGTGGGGGGAAACGTAGTGAGAACGGGTGAGGAAAGGACTGAGGTTCTAATGCCTTCTTTGCCTCAGCCTTTAAGAGGAAGACCAGTTGTGTCCGGGGTACCGGGAAGCAGTGCTGAGCTGGCAGACAGGGTCGGGGATGGAACAAAGACCCCCAAACACAGGGGGAAATGGTGAGCGCCCTGCCACACCCCTTTGACTCACACACAAGTCTATGGGGTGGATGGGATCCACGCAAGGGTGCTGAGAGAGCGGCAGAAGTGCTCAGCAAGCCACTTTCCATCATTTATGAGCAGCCCTGTCTCTCTGGGGAGGTCCCCGTTGACTGGAAGTGAGCAAGCATGGTTTGGGCTGGCCCTCGAGCCATTGTCTCTCTGAGCCCCTGCGTGGGGCTGCGGAGGAGCTTTAGCCCATCACCCGAGAGTTACCAAAGAGGGTCTCTTGAGGGAGAAGCTCTGGTTGGGGCAGTACCAGCAGAGCGTCCAAGATTGCTGGTAATGCTGGTCTGAACCAGGGCAGAAAAAGAGGCTTCTTGTTGTGGGAAGGCCAGCAAAGTCCCCGGGAGCCACTGCCTTGGAAGCCCGACGCGCGGCAGCGCCATCAAGAGCTAGGGGGCTCCCCCCAGCCATTCTCCCTGCTGTCTGTCTCTCTCGGTGCCGGGAGTTAGTTGTGTGGGTGCCAAATGTGGGGTGTCTTCTCCCTTGTGGCTGCGTGCCCAGTGGCCAGGGGTGGGGGGTGCGTAGGCCAGGTTGGGCCCTGGCGGGGTGGTGGCGCTCGGCATTCGGAGCTTGGGTGGCGGCTGCTTAGTGGGGAGGTCCCTCAGGGGCTGCTCTTCTTCAGTGCCTTTCCTCCCGAGGGGAGAGCGAGAGCACAGGTAGGGGAGGGCGGGGGTGTCAGCGGGCTGACACGGAGAGCACCAGGCATCTCCCTGCCGTACACACGCGGTGCCGGCCATGCGCACCTGCCTCACCTGGTGCCGAGATTCCCAAGCCAGGGGAAAAGCCGCTGCCTCTGCTCCGTTATCCGCTGCCGGGGCAAGGTGGGCTGTGCCAGCATCCACCGGAGGGCTTTGAGGCAGTGCAGCAGCCGCTTCAACCTCACCCACTGCCGTGGAGACAAGGGCCTGCTGTTCCTCCGGCTGCTGCCCCAGTCCCTGGATGACAACCACCGCCCTGCCCACGACCTCCGTCACGGTGTGCTGGGCGGTGTCGTACAGAGCCGGCTCGCTGTCTGTGGGGCTGTGCGGGGCAGGTGCCTGGCTGTCCGCCTGTGCTGCTGTGGCCTGCTTGGCAAAGACAGGAGAAGCTGCTGCCTCTGCCTGCTCCTGTGCCGCGGGAGCGAGTGGCGAGTGGCGCCCCTCTGCTTTGGGAGCTGCGGAGAGGGCACAAGGTGCCGGCTCAGCACCTGTGGCACCTACCGGGGCAAGAGACGTGCTCTGCGGGTCGCCGGCTGCCTCTGTGCCCACGGTGCTGGGCGAGCGGGGCCGCTCCTGGGGACCAGGGTGGGCGTCCTGCAAACACTCTGTTAGCCGGGGGTTGACCCCGGTGTGGGAGATGATGGTGTCCTCCCCTTGGGACAGCTCCTTGTCGCTGTCGCCTTCCCACTTCTGCTCCTCGGCCAAGGCCCCTGCCTCCTCCTTCAAATACATTAAAAAGAAAAGGAGGGCGAATGAGAATCTGCCTCTTTACTGGCTGTGGGGGGAAACGTAGTGAGAACTGGTGAGGAAAGGACTGAGGTTCTAATGCCTTCTTTGCCTCAGCCTTTAAGAGGAAGACCAGTTGTGTCCGGGGTACCGGGAAGCAGTGCTGAGCTGGCAGACAGGGTCGGGGATGGAACAAAGACCCCCAAACACAGGGGGAAATGGTGAGCGCCCTGCCACACCCCTTTGACTCACACACAAGTCTATGGGGTGGATGGGATCCACGCAAGGGTGCTGAGAGAGCGGCAGAAGTGCTCAGCAAGCCACTTTCCATCATTTATGAGCAGCCCTGTCTCTCTGGGGAGGTCCCCGTTGACTGGAGGTGAGCAAGCATGGTTTGGGCTGGCCCTCGAGCCATTGTCTCTCTGAGCCCCTGCGTGGGGCTGCGGAGGAGCTTTAGCCCATCGCCCGAGAGTTACCAAAGAGGGTGTCTTGAGGGAGAAGCTCTGGTTGGGGCAGTACCAGCAGAGCGTCCAAGATTGCTGGTAACGCTGGTCTGAACCAGGGCAGAAAAAGAGGCTTCTTGTTGTGGGAAGGCCAGCAAAGTCCCCGGGAGCCACTGCCTTGGAAGCCCGACGCGCGGCAGCGCCATCAAGAGCTAGGGGGCTCCCCCCAGCCATTCTCCCCGCTGTCTGTCTCTCTCGGTGCCGGGAGTTAGTTGTGTGGGTGCCAAATGTGGGGTGTCTTCTCCCTTGTGGCTGCGTGCCCAGTGGCCAGGGGTGGGGGGTGCGTAGGCCAGGTTGGGCCCTGGCGGGGTGGTGGCGCTCGGCATTCGGAGCTTGGGTGGCGGCTGCTTAGTGGGGAGGTCCCTCAGGGGCTGCTCTTCTTCAGTGCCTTTCCTCCCGAGGGGAGAGCGAGAGCACAGGTAGGGGAGGGCGGGGGTGTCAGCGGGCTGACACGGAGAGCACCAGGCATCTCCCTGCCGTACACACGCGGTGCCGGCCATGCGCGCCTGCCTCACCTGGTGCCGAGATTCCCAAGCCAGGGGAAAAGCCGCTGCCTCTGCTCCGTCATCCGCTGCCGGGGCAAGGTGGGCTGTGCCAGCATCCGCCGGAGGGTTTTGAGGCAGTGCAGCAGCCGCTTCAACCTCACCCACTGCCGTGGAGACAAGGGCCTGCTGTTCCTCCGACTGCTGCCCCAGTCCCTGGATGACAACCACCGCCCTGCCCACGACCTCCGTCACGGTGTGCTGGGCGGTGTCGTACAGAGCCGGCTCGCCGTCCTGCTGCCGCTGCATGACGGTTTTCCTGAGCTGGACCAGGCGGCTCCTCTCCAGCTCCTCCAGGGGCTCCATCTTGGTGGTCAGGCTGGGCAGATGCTCCGCAAGAGCCTCGGGGTGCACCTGCAACGCCCTGCCATTGAGGTGGTAGCACCTGAAGCGCGCTGCCGCCGTTGCTGGGTCGTGCTCTGCCGCTCGTGGCCGGTGTCCTGGCCCTGAAGCACTGCCTGGCGATGGTGGTGCCAGCGCCCTGCCAGCAGCACTGGTGCCCGCAGGTTCATGGCGCTCAGGTGCGGGCTGATCTGCATGGGCGTTGCTGCCCACGGCCGCCCTGACCGCGCCTGTTCTCACTGGCCACACCAAGGCTCTGCTGCCGTGTGCCTGGTCGCACCAGGCCGCTGGCTGCTGGCTGGGTGGCTGGCTCCCCGTCAAATGCCGGCCCAGGACCTTGCCCACGAGGCACCGGGCTGTGTCCTTCACAGCCGCGGCATCGGCCGCAGGGCTGTGCGGGGCAGGCCTCCAGCTCTCCGCCCACGCGGCTGTGTGCCGGTCACGGCAGGCGCCGCGAGCGGACGGGACAAGCTGTCGGTGGCTGCTGGCTGCGGTGCCGATGGCCATTTCCCAGCCCCCGGCAGAAGATACGGAGGGGGCTGCCGGCAGAGGCGGCAGCTTGCGGCAGGTGCCGGCAGGTGCTGGTGGCAGAGCTGCGGGTGCGTGGCCGGGAGCCGCTGCCTGCCTGGGGGGACGCGACAAGGCTGGCAGAGGGACTGTCTCCTCCCACGTCACCCTGTTGCAGGGCAGCAGGCTGTCTGTCTGCAAGAGAAGGCAAGCAGAGAGGCCGTGTCACGGTGGCCCTTGTCCCCACACCCCGGCTGGAAGAGCTCCTGTGCCCGCGCTCCCCTGCCAGCCCCCAGGGCAGCGCTCAGACCCACAGGCGGCTGCTGCCCTGCTCCCAGAGCTGGCTGGGAAGAGGGCTGGGCCCTGAGCGGCCCACGGTGACTCCCGGGAGCACCCCTGGCATGCCCGGGCAGCATGGTGGGCACAGCACGGGGGGCTCAGCTGGCTCCTGGCCTGCCGGTCCCGTCCTGCACCTCCCGCCTGCCCGTCGGCAGCTCCTGGGACGGGGAAGACGCTCGGCCGCGTCTCTGTCGGGCTGCCTACCTGTGTGTGGTGGTTCCGGGTGGCCTGCGAGCTCTGTCGGCCGGGGAGCTGTGGCAGCCTGACCCCATGGAGGGACGAGGCCTGGCTCTGCCTGCTCTGGGGTGCTGCGTGCGGCTGGATGCGTCCCTCCTGTGGGCAGGAGAAGGAGGAGGAGGCGTAGGATGGAGGCGGCTGCCTTGGCACAGCGGCCCCCACAGTGCCGGCAAGCCCGGCACCAAGGCAGCTCCGTGCGGCCCCGTCCCACCAGCGGTCTCTCCCTCCTGCCCCATGTCCCTCACCTGGCTCCTCTTCCGCAGGCTCAGCAGCCCCTTGGCGGGCTGGGAGTGGGCGTTCGCCTCCTCATCGGTGGGTGTGTTCGGCATTGTCGCCGCTGACCTGCCACGGGCAGGCACCCAGGGAAGATGCTGCGCCCTGAGGGAGGTGCTCTCCTGGGAGTGGGTGTCCCAGGGCTCTCGCTCCTTATATACCCCCAGGGCCACCGCGGGGAACCCCTGTCACAATGGCCGGTGGGCACCACCAGGCCCCCGCATCACAAAGCCTTGGGGGTCCCTATGGAGACGCCCACGCCCATGCCCACGCCCGGCTGCGACCGGCTGGAACTGGTTGGGACCGGCTGTGCCTGGCCCGGGACAGCCCCTGCTCTGCCCTCTGCGAGGCCGCGGCAGGCCCGACCCAACACCTCCCACATAGCCCCGGTGGCAGCGGGCGCTGCAGAGCTCCGTCCTGCGTGCATTCAGCCGCTCCGGGTGCCACCGCCGCGGCCTTGTCCCCAGGCATTGCGGCCACACAGGGCCCCCAGGCCTGGGGGTGCTGCGGCGCCCGCGCGCGCAGAGGAACGCAGGGGAGCCCCGCAGGCCCTGTCACGCAGGGAAGCTCCAGTGCAGGCCTCAGTGCCGGCTCTGCTCCCTGTGCTCCTGCCTGCTCCGGGCTGGCCGCTCGCGGAAGGGGAAGCATCCGAGCAGTTACCAACGGGCACGTTTTCAAGGAGCAGCCCTGTGTTTTTCTAAAGCTTCTGAGGGGTGGAGGCGAGCATCCAGGAGGAGGGTCCTGGAGCAGGATGCCGGAGCAGTGGAGGCACAGGAAGAGCCTGGAGGAGCGCATGAGGCATCTTCCTGCTGCCTGCTGGTTTGCACGAGGAGTGGAGAACAGCGAGAGGGTAGAGCCGGACCCTTGTTTGAAGCACCCATCTGGGTGAGAAGCAGTTTCAGTTAGCGATTAAGGAGAATATTTCCCATGTGATGGTGGATCATGCACTGTTAGTGAGTCCCAGAGAAACTGTAGGATCACCATGTCTTCATTTATCCAGACTCTGATGGGTTATGACCCTTGTCTGGTTAAACGATTTTGTTGAACTCCCTATGAAACGGGCAGCATAGATCCCTTGTTCCTGTTCCTCCCAATTCAAGACACCTGTGTATGCACAGCCTGGCTCTTCTCCTTCAGGTGCAGCAGACCGTGGTGCTGCCTTTCGACCCTGGGGCTCAGGGGATGGTCTGTCTTTGCAGCCAGGGACCCCAGCCTAGGAAGCAGCTGTACCCATGGGGACAGGGAGGGAAGCCAAGGGTATGCACACACTCATGCTACACTACAGCTTCCCAGAGACAATCTTCAGAGTTGTTTTCCAGCAAGATTAAGTCGCTCCCTCTTTGCTCCATTTTTACTGATTAGCTTCTCATGCCAGCCATACACAGAATAGACAGGAGCACGAGGTGATCTCCCATACATAAATATGAATCAAGAGCTCTGTCCATGTTCTCGCACAAGACCCTGTCCTTCCCCTGCCGCAGCTGTGGGGACACAAGGGCATCCCTCAGGGCAGCTGCAAGGACCCCTGTGCTCAGTGGCTCGGCTGCTGCAGGCTGGGAAGGGGAGGATTAAGTGGGGTCACCCGTCTACTTCCCGCTCCCAATTCTGCTTCTGCACACTGTCAGCTTTTCACTCACTTCCTCCAGTGCTTGCATATGCAAGAGGAGCAGACAATCAGTGTGTCTTGAACGTGACGGCTGCCTTCGGGCTCAGTGCCTTCCCTGCAACAGGAAATATTCCTCAAGAAAGAGAAGTTTTGGTAGCAGCCAGGGGACAGTCCACTCCCCGCTGGCTGAAGGTCTGCAGCACTCACCTTCCCCGCAGCTGATGTTTCGGTTTCTCAAGCTGATGCTCCAGCCTAAGCAGAAACACTCGCAGACCATGGCATGAGTTTTCTGGTAACACCAGAGCACTCCTTGTGGCCAGGGAAGCAGGGGCAGCCTGCAGACCCTCAACTGCACACCCTTTCCCTCATGTGCCAAAGGTGTCAACCTGCCTCCAAGTGCGCAGTGAAACGCCGCCTCTCCCTCCGACTCCCACCCCACCGTGCAGTGTTGTGGCCCGTTCCTGCATCCCTTTGGCCCGGCACGCACAGCCAAGAGCTCAGTGCTAACAGAAAGCACCAAAATTCCCACGCGGTGGCTGCAGAGCTGATATCATGCCCCTGACATCATTCGTACTGTTTCATCCCTGGGTCAAGCACCACCGACTGGTTCTCTCCACCCACTTCAGACTGTGCTCTCCAAACCTGTGTTAGTGCACTTCCTCTATTGCTTTCATAATTTAGTCCTTTGCCTCCTGCCTTAGCAACTTTAAGCCTCTCTCCTTATTCTCCCCATCCTTTCTATGCCCCATCTTATACCGGGCACTAGGCTGGAGCACACACCTGGTGTCAAACGCAAGCTTCCACAGGAGCCACTGCATCACATACCGTTTCATCCTGTTGGGATGTACGTTTCCCACGCAGGCAGCGCTTGCTGCCAAGAGCACAGCCCTCCACACAGCTAACCAGCAGGGCTGCAAGCTCACCCGCTGGGAAGTGCTGCAAGCAAAGAGGCAGCCCTGCAGGCTCCTCCATTGTTGATAAAAGGGAAAAAACTGACAACAGCATGCAGCATACTTCCCTTTCAAAACTAGCAATGCACAGGTGCAGGAAGAGGCATTTAACTTAGAACAATCTGACTTTATTGGTGCAAACATTAGAACTCTAGGTGACTGGAGATATTCACAGGTGCTCAGAGGAAGCTGTCTGAGAAGGGGTGCGTGCAGCCAGCAGCCCCTGCTGCCCTACTCACTCCTGTTGCGGTGTCCCCATTCTGGAGTTTAGTCTTCGTGGATGTTGAAAAGCTTTGCTACTTCATTGAGATCATCATGCTCCTCCCCATCTTTGATGATCTGAAGGAAAGAAGGCAGCATTAAAACCCACACATACTATAAACACCCAGTGCTGCAAGACTGTACACGGTCACCAGCCACCAAGATTAATTTCTTAGATCCTCTCTGAAGCTCTGCTGACAACTCACCGACTTAGGCAGTCCACAACGTGGCAACAGTAGTTACTGCAGCCAAGCTTATACGGGACTCTCAAATGTTACATTACCTGCCTACAGGAATGGCTGGAGTTAAAAGCAACCTCTCTGTCCATGGAGGATTTGTTTCCGATGTCTGGGTTTCCCTTTACAGCTGGGGAGAACAAGTATCTTCAAAAAGTGACTCATCTCAGCTCTGAGAAGATGAGCCAGTCTCTTCACAGTGACTTAAGAGGAGCCAGTATAAGTGGCTTAAACTTGCAAACCTGTCTTTTAGGCAACAAGACTAAGAGGCCAAGGATCCTGTACATACTTGGCCCTCTGATTTAGAGGAAGGGTGACGAGAAGGAAAAGATCTCTCTTTCATGGGGGCAGGAGAAGTAACAGGTTTAAACTGCTTCACGAAAGCTTCAGGTTAGAAGCTTTCATTAGATTAGAACCAATGGAAACTTCCAACATTAAGAAGTTCGTTTTTGGACGGATCACCTGGGGGCAGCGTGGAATCACTCTCATAGTTTAAACTGCTGAAATTCTGCCAAGATGTTAAAAAATGACCTAAGCATAGCTGATCTTACCTTGGAGGATGGACACACACTATGGGGGATGGAGACACACTAAGCACCTACTCAAGGCCGCTTCTAACCCTGACTTTTTGTGGCTGTGGATCTAGGATGACAGGTGTCTAAGACTGTTTTAGACGCTTGTATGTTAGACAAAGTAGCACAAAAATAGGACATTTCACTCTGATGCTCAGCTGCACGTGACTTTTGCCTGTACTTATGACTGACCTGAAATTTCAGCCGTGCAGAGGCAAGGCTCAAAGCATAAACCTGATTCAAGTTGTTTCTGTAAGAATTTTGAACGAACACACAGAAAAGCCCATCTCCCATAATTCATCTGAGGCAGGGCCACCACTGCATATAGCACAGCTCTGCTCCAGCCAGAGCACCTGCATTTATCCTCATTTTAAATTGGTAGATTGTTTTTTCCACACGAGAACCCCCACGCTAAGCAAGCCTCGCTGTTCAGCATACTAGCCCTGTACTGACCTTTCGAGCAATGGGCATCCTGTTGAAGATGTTCCATAATACGATTCCTACCACAACTTTATCCCTGAGGTAGAAAATGACACCTTTGCCGTAATCTTCTCCTTGCTTTGGAACTTGAGGTGTTGGTGAAAAGCTTGGAGAAATGTGAACTTCTGAGGCTTCTGCTTCTGTTTCACTCTCTGACCGAATACCGGTCCCTAACACAAAGATAAGAGGTATCACACATCCAGCGCGGAGAAAAAGCAGCAGCTACTTGCCTGTGATAGTGAAAGCAGACTAAAGGGCAGCGTTCCGTAAGAGACTGAGGTGCTTTTCTTTGAGTTGCACCCAGCAAAAGTTCCGTTTCAATCACATGAGAATGAAGCAATCCTAACATGAACCACAACACTGACAGTTCCCAGCTTCCATCACCAAATGCAAAAGAAGGAACACTGTACTTCGTACAATAAATACGCTTAGATCCACACAATCTCTTCTGTGCAAAACCTGACCATTTTATAGCTCTGGAGGGAATAAAACTTTTTCCCAGTGAAGCTTTAGATTTTGGTAAATTAGTTAAGTGATGTCTTTTTGGAGGAATGTTATGTTTTTATCACATTTCAATATCAAAGAACAGCCTCTGGAGCTTGGTCTAGAAAAGAAGCAAACAGACTGATGTCTCCTAGTGCTCTCCAGTGAGATCAGACTGCCTCTGTGGCAGCTACACAGCGAGGCACAAAAACCTTCATGCGTGGAGACCGCTCCGAGCATGGCTACAGCCCTACCTGACTGCTCCGTTGCACTTTTCGGTGTGTCCTTTGCTGTTGCTTTAGCAAAGACTCCTACTGTTGGCAAACTACTGTCAACAAGGCCAATGGCTTCATACCCTACATTAGGGCCCAGATCGCTCCTAGGAATGAAGCAGGAAAAACCTCATCATTTGTAGCATTAGTGAGACAAATACAAGGCAATTCCACCCAGCCCCAAATCCTTAATGACAGTGCTGTGGGAGAGGGATCACGGTCCACAGGCTGGCTGACACAGGTCCGTCTCTTCTGCATACATTAGCGTGGCACAAGGACTCAAGACACAGCAAGTCTAAAGCCATCAGTTTCAGAAGAAACCAGTTCAGTGAACAAAAACTCAAAATACTTAAGGCCTGCTCCCTTGAAAGTGGCTTTCAAGAGCTGCATGGATCTCAACCCTTTAGCAAGTCACACATCTGAGCTCAGCATTCAAACGTGAGTATCGGGGTGGTTAGCAGGCACTCGCAAAAACCTCCTGTGTTGCCTGCTTAGCACCAACGTGCCTAGGAGACAGAGTCAGGGCACAAGCAAGTGTTCCTCCGGGTCCTAACAAGACCATCAGACCAAACTTCTGGCAGTGCTGAGTTACAAGCACTAGACTTTGCAGCATAGGCAGCTATTCAGCGTATATTTCAGAGAAGGCATTTAAGGGACATTGAAGAGAAGAACACATTGCTGTAACACCTCCCTGAAATGGGCACCAGCGGAATTTGAACTGGGGTGCTTAGAGGAGTCAAAGCAGCTGGGGTTCGGGGCCCAGTAAGCACAAGGTGTCAAAAGCACTCCCCACTACGCCGAGGAAATAAACACATCCCACAAAACAACCTGGACATCTCTGTATGTACATCACCACCTTTCTGGCCAGAATCCTCCAGCACAGACTGCAGTTACTGCAAGGAATACCAGCAGTATGCCAGCTAACCAGACTAGGCACCCAGCAGCAGGCAAGTCAGAGCTCAGGAGGGATCCTGAACATCCTGAAAAAGTACAAGAGGAGTTCTTGCCATTTGCCCGCTTTTTAGTGCAGGAGCAGGAAGCCTCACTCAGCAAGGGCTGGCAAACCCCCAGTTAACACCTGCCAAGGAAACACAAGGCTGCAGCTCACAGTCCCCCGATTGCCTGCATCTGTGTCACAGGCAGAGCATCCTAAAGAAAAACACACCCCTGAAATGGCTGCTTCTGTGTCCTTGTTTAAAAGTGAAGCGAGAAACTCTTCTGGGCCCTGAGCCCATGCAGTGTAGACGAAGTGTTCTGGTAAACCACAGCAAGTCCTAACTATTTGAGGGGATTTCTCCCAGAAATGTAAAAACTCCTTTCCCCATATTTAAACTCCTGCTAACTTTAAATTTCTGATCTTGAGCTATCAGGCTTTGGGATTTTTTTTGTGTTATCTTTTGTCTGTTTTGGGGGGTTTGGGTTTTGTTTTAAAAAGAACTTCAAAAAGATATAGAAGAACTGCCCGCTTTCTCAATACCTCTCTCTGGGAAACAAGCAGCTCATGTACACTCCTGGATGCAGGGATGCATTGCTGCTAAAGCTAATCAGCAAAGGTGCAACACAACCGAAACCAACAGACTGTGGGGGGGAACTTTAGATAATTGTAACGGAAAAGCTGCTGCTAAGTTCAACCTATAAATTAGCCTGCTTTGAGGAAGGGGCTGCTTTTTGTTGCTACTTGCTTCGCTGAATGGACCTCATTCAGGGAAAAGCTGGGATCTGCAGGAAAGGAAAACATTCCAGAGAGGTCAGGGCAGAGCAGCGAACGCTCAAATGCCCTCCTGTTGCCTGAGCTTCTGGGAACAAGCAGCTGTACAAGGTATTTGCTGAAGTAGTTTCACTACACTCAGAAAACAGAAACCTTTACAAGGCGTACCTTGTCACAGCTCCTGCAGTGTAGCCGAATAAGAAATACCAAAAGAAGTCAATGTTACCAGAACATGGACTGATGCCAGTAGGGCTTCGCAGCTCCTGTCATGTTTTCTCCAGCTAGTCTTCCACTCACAACAGCATGATCATGGTGCTCCACACGTCTCCTACCTAGTTTGATATCATAGAAGCAGGCAGCATCCCCTGCCTTAAAAAGAATCATTCAGTGAGGACTGAACATTGACATCGAAAGCTTAAATTAATGTACACACAAAAAAAAGGCATCGGAAGAGAACAAAGTGGAACTATGAACTGACTTTTTTTGACGAACCCCGAACACCACCACCACCTTATCCTACTCCCCAGGCTACACAAGTCCCGGTTTCTCAGCATTTTTTACCAATCTTTGGAAAAATAAGACAGTATCAGGTATGTTTTTCCAGAGGAATCAAAGTCCTGACTCTCACCAAAGGGACTCTTATGCAACAGAGTAATCTGTGCTATCTTTAGGTTACCCCAACTCCTCTTACACAGCATAAATATTCAAAAACTTGCAGTCGTTACCACAGCAACAAAGCGTGCTGTGGTGCACGAACAGACTCCGTGGCTGTCAGCAGGATCTGCACTACAATTGGTCTCACTACTGGCTGTTTTTTGCCCCATTCACCTAATCAAGGTACACCAGCCCCACTAACTCTCTGTAATCTGATTGCATCAGCAGAACCAGCAGATGGAAGACTCCTCTGCACATACTCACCACCCAGATATTGGAGCGTGCCTGCAGCTCCGCATTCACCCTGAACCCTCCAAAGTCAGAGTCCACCTCCAGCCCAGCTGACTTTGCTAATTCCACATTAGGCTCCAGCCCTACTGCAGCCACAATATGATCCGTCTCCACCTGTTTGGAAATTCAGAATTATTACCTTCATTCTCTCAATGCCCCTGCAAACTTTACCCTCTCCCTGCTTTTAAATTTACCTTTCGGCCATCTTTCAGTTTAATCATCAGCCGACCGCCGCTGACAGAGACAGACTTGACCACAGCGTTAGGCATGACGTTAACACCCTCTGGAAACAAACATAGGAAACATAACTGCGTGCTGAGGGGTAGACAGATTTCAGCTGAAGCAGACATCTTTGGTGCATACAGATGCAGGCAGAGCAGGGGCCAGGTTAGGAACCGAGAGAGACCACCTTGTCTTTGCCTCATGTGCCAGTAGTTTTGAGTGAAGCATGAGGAAAAAGTAACCTATCTAAAAAGTCTGCAAGAGCTACTTAAATGGCAATCAAAGGTAGGTCTCATATGATGACACGGTCACATCCAAAAGAACTCCCCCAGGCAGGTTTTCAGGCACGAAGGACATTCGATTACCTATTGCTCTGTCACAGCCAGACCCAGAGGTCTGACAAGGCAGCTTCCATAAACAAAAACAAGTAACTCAGATCTGTGGGTTATCAGGCCCCGCAATCTCAGCCCCAACTGCGTTCCTCCTCCCTTCATCCCCACTCCACTTACCGATGCACAGAATATATCCTGCACTTAATACAGCAAATGGAAAAAGGTATCTCGGATCGTACCGACTTCATCGGCTAAACACTACAGCAGCTGCCCTTACAGAGGTGTACGCATAAGGCACGGGGCTACGCAACCCTTCCCTCAAAGTGGCTCTAGGCTTACTGCATTAGGCTGTCAGAAGTAAAATAATTTGAGTCTAGAGCAGCTTGGGAGAGAACAGGCAGTTATCGTACGACAACTTTGGTTCCAGATCCCAGAGGCCGTTAAAGCGACTCTCAAGTACAGCAGAGGGATCATGCTGTGCAGGAACAGCCAGAGGGAAAACCTCACAGGCATCAGTGCGCGTATTTGCTTGGCTTTCCCAGAGGAACCGCTAAGAAGCCAGGGACACAGCAGCTCGGTGCTACGCAAGCTGCCTGAACTGCACCTTGCTCTGTTCTGCAGCTGTGCCACCTTGCAGGGACTCAGCCTTCCTGACACTCCACTGACAAAACAAGCAGAGAGCTGTATTTCCCAAGGAAGGGCTATACGACAGCCTAAACACCACACCCCTGCCACTCGCAGAGGAGGAGCACTGAAGTGCAGCTTCACCTCTTCTCACTTTCTCTGTGGTCCAGTTGCTCAGATATTCAGGCAAGACTTTGCCCATATTGCCGTTCTCTGGAAACAGCTGAATCACCTCCAGGCCTCTGGTTCGTGCTGAAAGGAAAGCAAAGAGCAGGCTTCTTACAACCCATGGAGGGAGAGCAGCAGAACAGGCTTCAGGACACACACATACGCTTTATGCAAGGAGCTTGACAGAAGTTTCCAAAACTGGAAGCTCTGCCTCCCAGATTCTCCACAGGCGTCACAAAGTGACTGGCCACCGTATCGCATATAGCTGCAAATTCTAGGGGAACAGACAGCAGACTTCTAAGTAAAATGCTTAGAATTTTGGAGAAAATTTCCATATTGGACAAATTACCATAAAGGCACTACTCAAAAAGCTGCACACACTTGGCCGTGAGAATGCAGTTGTTCACAACCTCTTTGAAATAATAGTTTTAGGGTGGCTTTTAGCACTGAGAGAGCAGACGTAACTTTTTACAGGGTGGAATGACTTTGCAACATGCACTGGCCTGCAGAGCTTCCAGGAGCCCAATTTACAATAACCTTTGTGGTCAGGGGCTGCTTGACAGCTAACGAGAGAGAAAATGGAAAAGCAGGTCAGGCCGTATAGCCAACAAAAACACACGTGCATTAAGGTTATTTCAGGCAAACCACAAGCCTGTGCAAACACTCAGCAGTTCAGCAATGAAAAGGAAGTTTATAATGCCAGGCTGCTTACATTCAAAGTCTATCACTCCTGTCGAGGTGCCAGCTGAAGACAAGCTGCCCGCAGAAGCACACTTACCTCTTCTTCCCAGAGCACAGGCCAGCTCACTGCCGAGAAAACCACCACCAATAATTGTGATGGACTTGACTTCTCTTGAAATCTTCTCCAGACTCTTGAAGTCCTCAATCTGAAAGATTTATTCCCATTTTAAATATCCTTAAACAGGAATGGCAACAGAAGATATTCTTCTCCAATTTCTCCCTTTGAAATAAGAGCACACTCTGCCCAGCTTAGAAAGGGAAACATGCTTCTCCTTCCTTCTGTTCGTCTATTGCACAGAAAAAACTCTCTGGCTTCCTAATGTTTCTGCAAGGTTTTCCCTGTCCAGGCAATCTCAGATTCCTGCATTTTGCCCTAACTTCCAAGAGAAATGACAATGAAATTTCTAGACACAATTGTACTACAGCACATACAGTACCACAAGGATGCCACAGCTCACACCATCCACCTTCCCCTTCCCACAGCTGAGCAGACCAGACCTTAAGGGAAGTCCAGCACAGAGCAGAAAGCTTATTCCCAATTCATTCCCTGAACTAGACTAAGGAGAAGGTTGCGTGCCTGTTCTAAATCCCACATTTTCAGGAAAGCCAAGTATGTCAACAAAAAGCAACTCTACAGCGAAAACCAGAAGACCATTGACCAACTTCCACGTCTTTTGTTCACTTTGTCCCAAGGCAGAGGATGATGGTGAAGAAATGCCATGACGGTGGCACAGATAGTTTATTCGTTCATCAGAAAACTATTTAAGCCAATCCAAGAGCTAACATGAACACTCAACTTCATACTCAGCTAAAATTTCAGAGCATGAGAGAAGCCTCTGTCCTGTCTCAGGCCAAAGGGCAACCTCTTGCCCATGTGCTGCAGAACTGTGGCACACACTTGCTCAAGGGGGTGTCAGGCTGGGGTACTCTGTGAGCTTCCTGTGTCTGCTCATGGTCCTGAAGGCACACACTGCTTATGGTCCAAACTGACTTGCAGAGCTTACATTGCTCATGTTTTTAAAAGGCCTGGAAGGTGCAGCAAAGTCATACAGGAGGGAGACTTTAAAAAAAGTTTTTTAAAAAAGATCACACATTATTACAGCTCTTGGGCCTGAGGCAAGCAGATGAGTGGTCTAGTAGGCTCCACCCTATTTACCTGCCTGGGGAAAAGGAATAAATAGCAAATGGACTCCTGGTTACCAGGCGAGGGAAGCAGCTGCCAAGGCAAGGCTGTCCTGGACCCAAAGCAGAAGAGTTAAAAAGCTGACAATAGTGGCAGCGGCTCTGATTTTTTCAACCTCACCCCAGGACTAGCAGCACCTCGAGATTACCTTTCGGAACAGCGTTAGCCTTTGTTGTACATCTTTTCCTGCTCTTTCGATGGCGGGTAGGTTCCTTGGGGAACCACCTGAGGACAAGAGGGGAGAGAGAGAGAGACTAATGATACCATCGCCATGTCACTGGCTATTCAGACAATGCAAAGCTATCTTTAATCTGGACTGTGCTTTCCAGACTGTTACAATATGCTCTATTCCCTGTTGCTGCCCAAGTTTTTAACATGAAAGACCTTCTGTGCAAGCAGCAGGCGACCCAAAAATCACCCAGGGAAAAAGATCTAATGCTATACACATTGCTCCACTGGCTGGAGGCAGCCAGTTCCACTCCAACCACTGAGGGCTGCAGCACGACTAGGGTTAGATGCTGGAGCAGTGCTCTGCTTGCTGCTGCTACAGGCAGGCTTTGAAGAGGCTGGCCTGTACAGGAGTTCCTTTACTGAGCTGCCAGGGAAGTCACCTTTTCCTCCTTCCCTGCTGATTTTCACAGGGCAAAAGTTTGAACATCCCAGAGAAGCTGGCTGATGCGAGGCAGGTGAAAAACCCAACGGCATGGCTGTCTGTACGACTGCCCTTCATGCTACTGCTCAACCAAGCGTTTGACACATACAACAGAAACTTCCTTGTCACATAAATGCCACTGAAATAAAAAGCCTGGCACAAGACAATGAACAAAGAGGAAAAAAACCAACAACCTACCAGTGGCAATTAGACATTTGTCATAGGATATCTGGGTACCATCACTGAGTTTCACCATGTTGCCCCTAACATCCATATGCACAACCTGCAAAATTAAACAAGCAGGAGAGCTCAAGCTTCCATGCACTGTAGGCCATCCGAGTTAAAGTGCATAGACTATTCATTAGAGAAGCAAACTTGGGAGTAACATTCTCCCCGCTTTACGTTTAGGGAGGGTGGGAAGGGAGAATACTGGAAGTAGGAACTGAGACAACTTCTTTGGCAGCCATCATAGATCAGGATGATTTTCCCAGGATCTGAGTTTAAGAAATGGACTCAGGCACCGAGTGTAGTTCAGCAGTAAGAGGAGTCACTGAATCTTATTGTAGCAACATATTAAAAACTGAGGAAGCAAATATATTAGAAGCCTCACCATTAACTTTTCTACCTTCCTGCTGCTTCTGCACAATGCTTTTGCTCACATTATAACCCACTACTCAGATCACTCTACTCTCCTTACCTCACCCTCTGACACCGGTCATAGCCTAGTTCCCATTCTGTCACTCCCTGTCTCTAAGCTATACTTATTCTTGTCCCACGCCAAAACTCTAGACTTATCCTTCCCTCCTCATCTTCCCTCAGCTCACTACTACTTCTCATGGCTTCTCCCATTTTCAAACTTCACTTGCACTGTCTCACGCTGTCCTTAAGGTTAGCCGTAGTCCCTGCTTCATCATATACACTGTTCCCAGACTTGGACTGATTCTCCTCCTCAGCCCACCCACCACACCACCATCTACAGTTGTTTAGCTTCAGCTTAGAGCGCAGGCTCTGCTTGGGGAGAACCGTATGATGCCAGAACAACAAACAGCCAGTGCTGTACCCACCTTCTTGCCACAGAGTACTGCTACTCCACCATTTTCTACAAAAGGCAGATCACGAACAGGCACATAGAATGACGGCGGCTGGAAATATATACTGAAAAAAGCTCCATTATCAAATGGGTTCCACTTTCTCTGTGATACCAGCTGTTCAGCAATTACCAATGATACAAAGATAACTCTATGCATCCATGACAAGCTCCAGAATTCTTATGTACCTATTTTTAAGAATTAGGGTCTTCACACTGTTGAAGTTCAAGGGTTTAGATCAGTAAGGCTTTATCACAAACGTGATAAAAGGAATGAAACGTGATCCAGGGTCCCCGGAGCTCTGCTCTAAACTGCGAAGCTGTACCCTCACCTTTACTATGAACTTATTTCACAGGATTTCTTCTAGTGGTGGCATATGTTTACGGGAATCACAGCAATACTCAAGAGGTACTAAGTACCAAGCTAACTCTCACGTGCGAAGCAGCACTCCTCTCGACAACTGCTGGCACCGCCACACCTCTCGGTCTGCCCCTTAATGCTCGACTGATTTGTCTGTAACACCTCTGCCTCTCTGGGAAGCCACGCTCCACGAGACCACAGCCTGCATCAGGGAGCCTCGCGGACTCCACAGGGTAGTCAGTCAGCTACTCCAGTGCGAAACAACCCACAGGGTCTGCACACAGCAGGCAATGCTCTGTCCCCTCTTCCATCAGCCTAGTAACAATGCAGACAGACACACGCACACCCCAGGGCTCTCTTCTTAGCAGGCACGAACACGGAAATCTACGTGTCCTCACAGAGCTCTGGGGTCCTTCAGAGCTCTGCAGCGGCTCTCACAATAACAGTTTGATCACTGTCAACTTTTCATTAAACACTCTGCTTCGCCCTTGCTACTCGTAAGCGACACATACCTCCTCTCCTTGCCGTTCCACTGTTTGAACCGCAGAGTCTCTGTCACATTTGGATCATCTGAGAACCATAGTTCTTTGGAAAGAGGTGGACGCATATAGGGCAGGGCAGGATCTTCAGACACAATCAGCACCTTTAATTGGTCATTAAACACATCAACTGTACCAATGCCAGGCAAATGGCAAAACATACGACAGAGGCTCTGAAGCAAGCACAGTATTCAGTCACCCACACAAGTCTGCTCTTGAACGGGGCATCTCTTACCCGGGCACCAGGGTCACGAGCCCGAATGGATCTGGCAGCAGCAAAAGCAGCAGTTCCTCCACCGATCAGCAGGAAAGGAACATGAGATGGGACCTCAGGGCGAGCTCCCGGAGCTGCAGGTGACAGACGGGACAGCTTACTGCAAACACAGCAGGGAAAACGGCCCAGCCCCACAGAACAGAGTAGGTCGTCAGATGCCCTTCATGCAAAGACTTCCTCCGGCAAATTGCCCTTCAAACACCTTCTCCTCCCCTTCCCTTCCACCCCGATATACTTCCCAAGAACCACGCTGCTGCTTCGCTCAAAGCTGGCTCCCTGCATAAATCAAACTGTCAGATTTCAGCAAATGTTTTTTTTTCTAAGCTAGATCTGCACAGCTGAGCTCAACGGCAACCACGGAGTTTAGGAATAGGCCGGTAGCACAGCTTTTATCACATGGCTTTAGCTCCTCTGTTACAGATCTACTTTTCTCTGGTTTAAGGTGTTAAGAATAAGAATGATCTACATAACAAGCTTGAAGCACGGCTATTCGGACAGCCTGTTAACAGGTGTCAAGCCTTACTCTGAACAGGTGCTACTTGTCCAGCAGACTCTCCAAGGGCTTAATTTTATACATTGATCTATTTAAGAACTCTGCTCACATCTGCAAAGCTGGGTGAAGCGGTTGCAAAGTCAAACACCCACAAATTTAATTTCCAGCATTCAATACACAATTTCAGAAGCTTCATATAAGGTCAGGACTTTCTCTATACAGTAGATTCAGGGTAGCAAGAAGACACTTGGCCTCTACTCTGGCCAGACAACGCGCTGGAGATCCAACATTCAGGTTTTACAGTGACAGTTTGCTGAGCTAGCAAGAGGAACATAGCCAAAAGATTACTCAAACACCAGGAGAAGAGACATGGCCTGGGTGTCATTCAGATCAGAAAGCAATTTTCAAAATTATTTGGAAAATATGAACCGCAAAATGTTTGATCTAGCTGCATGTCTTCTTTAAGAACACAAATCAACTTGTGAGCAAGACCAAAACTCTGCACTGGCTATTCAGTGAGCAGCTGATAAGAAAGAAAAGTTCCCTAAAATGCCAATGCATATTTTATTCTAATTGTATTCTGAAAGGAGACCAACTTTTGAGCTCCTACCAGAATGCTTCTCCTCCCACATGCAGGTCCTGTTTCTAAGCAACATGCACTTAAACCATATGTAGGAATAAACCAGTCAGTTAAACATTCCCATCAAGACTCACCTGCTGCACCCTGAGAAGCAGCATCTGTATCTGAAAGAAAAGACACTGACTTAATTCAGCAAAGCACAGGCTATCAAGGATACTGCAGTTAGGAAGCTGGAGTTCCAGGCAGACTCAAGGAGACCATAGGATTAACAAGCTCTCCACCATAAGGGGACAGAGCCTCCAGAAATGTAGACTTACCAAGACCTCTGCTTCAGTGTTTAGGCTCTCACTCACAGAATCCCAGCACGATGGGGGCTGGAAGGGACCTCTGGAGCTCATCCCGTCCCACCCCTGCTTGAGCAGGCACACCCAGAGCAGGGGGCACAGGGCCGCGTCCAGGCAGGGTGTAAATGTCTCCAGGGAAGGGACCCCACAGCCTCTCTGGACAGCCTGTTCCACTCTCTGCCCTCCAGCCTTAACCCTGATAAATGTGTTTTATCCTCTCCCTCAAAGCAAAGCAATCAGTTTTCTGTCCTGTCTGCGGGATACTGCTTCTCTTGGTTTCCTAGAAAAGTGATGTAACACACCCTATCTTCTATGATCTAAAGCCACTGTTATTATGAAATATATCATCCTTCAGCTCAACAGTTCAGCACTGCACTGAGATCTCAAACTAAGAGAGACCTTCAATGAGCAACCTGTGGTCCACATACAGCCTGGAAAGCATCATCAAGAGCCTCACTAACTGTGCCGATTCCTCCCTCTGCACATGGCCCAAGCATGACACTTCTCGCATGCCCAGCCCGCCACGCACGGGACAGGGATGTGGCACAGCACGGAGATTTTGTGCTGGCAGAGCTTATTACCCCTCTGGAGTCGCAGTGCCTTTGCCAGATGGCGTAAGGGCAAAAGCCAAAAGCAGGGCTAACTTGTTTCTCCTTTTATCACAGAAGGCATAAACGGCAGAAAGCAGCCCCAAGAGACAATCTACTTTACCCTCATGATTACCCATAAAACAGAGCCTTGTTCTGGGTCATGGAAAGCTAGTACTGCCTTCTACGCTGGGAAGAGATGGGAATTCACAAACAACAGAATGAACCGAGAAGTGACAATGCCGTGAAGGCACAGCTTATGCTAATCTGTGTTTTCCAAAGGGCTCTGTTCCATTTGTTTCAGCAAACAAAGTTAGCAGCTTATGAAAAACCCACCTAAACCTAGAACTAGCAGGCGAGTACCCACCTGAAGGAGATTCTTTTTCTTGAGATCGTGTAGTTATTGTTGTGACACGGCTGGTGAATCGCTCTTTGTTTTCCTTCAATGTTCTGTATACCTGGAGACAGACAAGGAGATATTTACCCTGCATACCTTACAGCATCAAGGCACCATTCGGCTTCTACCCCCCGACAGGCTTTTGTCTATCCTGCTTGCTCAGAAAAGCCATCTGTTTTCAATTAAAGCACACAGACCAAAATACACCTCACTGAAAAAAGGTGCCTGTAAAGGTATGCATATATAGCTACAAGAAGAACACACTCGGAAAACAACCTGCTCTACATGTGATGTGATGAATCTCAGTTCTCTGGTTGCTTTCCATAAGCAAGCAATCAACCTTTCTGCAGATGTTTGGCCTTTGGGCTGCAGACCTGTTTCAAGAGGAACCAGGTACAACAAAGGAAACGCAGTCGAACCAACCCCAAGGCTATCTGCAAGCTAGGCCATGGCACACGGCACGACACAAGGCTGCAGAAAAAGAAGGCACGTTCAAGGCAAAAAAAGTCAACTCCCAGCTTCAAAAGCCCAGAGCAGCCAGACAGAACAAGCAAACGACCTCCCTGGCTTTCTTTAGGCCAGCTGTTGCAGGCATGATGGTAGCAGTGCTCTTCCGACACGGGAGCTCTTGGTAACAGCCTTCAGGCAGAGGAGAGTCCCGTGCCTGAATGCTGACCTTCTCTTTGTCCGTGAAACCCAGGACGCAGTACAAGCACGGCCTGCATGTTCTGGGGATATAATTTAGTGGGACAGATGAGGAGGGAACATCTTTTAAGACATCACGTTAACTTCCAAGAAAACTTGGTAATGTAGAGAAGCAAAAGACAATGAGACTGCTGGAAGCAGGTCACAGTATGATATTTGCCCCCAGAGTTAACAAATTAGAGGGAAGCAAAATACTTTTTAAGGCAAAACCTAGCCCGGTTAGTAATCCATATCACATGTGCACAACGTTCACTTCCATTTTGCCTTGTTTATAAAAAGAGAAAAAAAAACTATCAAGACAGTCTGAAACACAACCATCTATCCAATTACTGTATTTTGAATTGTGAAAGAATATTAAAACTGGAACATTTCCAGCAAGAAATAAAAGCCTAAATGTAACGGCACGAGAGGGAAGGCTGCAGCTGGTGCCATGCCACTTGCTGTTAGCTAACCGAGTGTTGACATCCAAACTATGTTTGAGCAAAAGTTAACTCGTTTGGGGAACTGAAGTCTCTTACTCCCTAGACGTGCTGTGTTTTACCAAGCTCCGCAATTAGGTGTTTTATAACGTAGCCAATAGCGTCAAACAAGAACTGAGGAATTTAATGCCAGGCATGAAAAAGAGCACAGGCAGACAAAAGCATATCCAGGGAACTGAAACAATGTCAAAAATATCACAAGACAAGAACTCCTCAGTGTTGAAAAGAATTAAGACAAAGGTATTTTTGAAGCCTTTTGCTTAAACATATAAAAGTAAAGGTTAACAAAACTACCTCTGCTTTTTCAAGGAGAGCCATGAAGTTTTTAAGTGAGTCTCAAGGGCAGCATAGGGCAAACTAAATCTGATCCCTTAGGAAAAAAAACAATTACTATGATATATAAGCAAAGTATCAGATCAGGCCTTCAGGATAAACTTTTTCCAAAGGGACAATGCCACATTATAGTCAAACACACGGCTGTGTACTTGGCCAGATAACGGAGTCATACTTCAGCGCTCTTCTCTGAAGGAATCACAGAGTTATACAGGTTTGCTTTTCTTTCCTGTAGCATACTTACATTTAGATGATTATTCCCTTTTTTGTACACCAACGTTACTTATATCAGAATAGATGCGTTAATTTGTGCCTTTCTCATGGTTACAAACAGAAGATGTCCAGTTTTGGTTTTAGATTTCTTTAATGTGGAAAAGTTAATTCTCAGGCAACTCTTCCCACTAAGAACTACACTGTTTGAGAATATCAAATTTGTAAACTTAAGTTATTTGACAGTGTCCCTTGAAATCAAGTATCTGAGGCACAAAGACAGTTTAGTTAAAGTAAATGGCTAACTTGGTGTGACATACAGAAAGGCACCATCCCTCCACCCTCTTACCCAATTAAAACACATTTATTTAAGCATCTTACATAAACTCCTGTCCCAGTGACCGTTCCTCCTACAATTAAGTATAACAATAGGTTGCTGCCAGCTTTGCCAGGAACACCTGAAGACGTCAGTGATCTAGAAGGGCATCTTAGGTGATGACATTGCAAAACTGTAGGTGAAGACAGGCAATGAGAGAGAAGAGAGGGAAAGAGCTGAATATTAAGAAGGACTCTTGATTAAACAGATCTTGGGAAGAGCAGAATGTGCTTTGTAATTTCAGTTACCTTGTCTGTCAAAAAAAGTACAGCGGGGCACAGTAAAAAATATTTAACGGGAATAGGAAAAGACCTTTTTCCTCCGCACACTGTTTTGAATTTTTTTTATTATTTCCCAGCAGGCTTCTGCTTCTGAAGAGTTTCATGAGGAGAAACAAAGGACTCAGAACTTTTCATTAATACAATTCTCTAAGATAGAGGATTTTGAAACAAAGATTTGTGTGATGTGAACTTAGGACCCATCCACTCCTAGGCAGCGCTGCTACTCTTCAGCTCCCTGGGAATGTGATTTGCTCTCCAAGTTGGGCTGAAACGCTTTATCCTTTTGAATCTTTTGAGTAGGACATAAATAACCCATAAGTTTGGGGTTGGTTTGGTATACTTTAAGTATTTAAGTATTAAGACAAGTGAAACACTGATGTTCTAAATTGAGACTTGGCTAAGCATGGTTTACTTTGGCATTAAAAGCATATGCCATCCAACTCTCCCTGAACTATATGCTACTATCATGTACAAGACAACAGACAGAGCTGTGGTTGGTCATGGTATGTAAAAAAATAGTGCCTTTACTATAAAAGAAACCTCAAAGGTAACTGAAATTACAGTTTAAAAAAAATTATCATAAGAAGTTAATTTCCAGCCAGCTCAGTTAGCTCCCCTTGAAGTTTTCTGAAGGAAGAAAGAGCTACAGAGATAAAAAGCTAAGTAGAGTTAGCTGAAATACAGCAAATGCTTGACAGGAGAGATGTATTCAGCTTCTTTCCATGAACTACCTTTCTACTTACATAGACACCCGCTCCTAACGTTGATAAGCCCACAATAAGGACAAAAACAGAACTATCGCCTTTGCCCCCGGGCACACCAGCGCTAGCCACTTGTCTGCTCAGCTGCAGTTTTATGGGAACATTCCAGCGCTGCAACAAGTTGCCTAAGGAATACAATTTATTAGAGGAAAAAAAAAAAACAAGCAAGAAAAGACCATCAATAGAAAGTTATGTTTTAAAATTTAGAGACCAAGTAATTTCTGAAACCAAGTAAACAAGCTACTTGTTTGAAAAGCCCAGTACCACATCTGAGTAACTGTAGTGAACTATTCTCTGCCACAACAAACGGCTCCAGGCAGTTGTGGATACCAAAAACATCTGTAGGATCAAAGAGTAACTCAACAAATTAACAGCAGGAACATCTACGGGGAAGCTAGAAAGACTGCCTCCAGCTGAAGGAGCCTTCAAGCCACGTATTGCTGGGAGAGTACATCAGAGACGCGCACGTACTGTGCGTTTGCTGTTCTCACACCCTCCTCCCGGCCCCTTCTGTCAGAGGCAGGCGCTGGTCTGAAGATGCGCTTTGCTCCACCGTGCGCGAGCAGAGCCTCGCGCAACCTCGTTAGGACAAGCAGCAGGTACAGTTATAGCTGGCAAAGGGACTTCTTGCCAACACAGCTTATCCCACTGAGGTAAACGAGGCTTCTGCTGACAGAAAGGGCGTCCCAAACGAGAAGGAGTAGCGAGGTTTGCCAATGCGGGTGAAGGAACCTACCAGCACACGAGCAAGACAAGTGTGTCAAGCTGGACAGCTGCACAACGTTTTATTTTACTATAGTTTAGTCACCTGCCCCAGTCAGATCTCTAGCTGCGTTTATAGCATGGCTGGCCAGCCGGAGCTGGAAGGAGCTGGAGCTGGCAGGAGCGGTTGGGCTCTCCTGCAGAACGCATCCCACCTGCCGCAGAAACACCTTCGCCTCCTCCGGGGCCCAGGCCACGCACCCCCTTCGGTCTCTTTGCCTAAACCCACCGACCCGCGATACAAACCCGCAGCAGAACCACAACCCTCCAAACGGATGGAAACACGAAGGGCTCCACCTGACTTACAGTTTCTCAAAACACGGGAGTTTCCCTCCCCGCTCCCGGGCGCCGAGCGTCCCCGCCCCCTCCCCGCCGCCCCGGGCCCGTTCCATCCCCACCCACAGCCCCCGCCAAGGTGGCCGCCAGCGGAGCCCGGGGGCACGGCGGGAAGCGCCAGGCCCCGCCACCGTTCCGCCGTCAAAAGCGCCTTTACCGAATATACCTCCTCACCCCGCGGGGCGGGTGGGCCCTGCCCGGCGAACGGAGCCGGGAGCCCCCGAGCTTTTGGAAACGGCGGTTCCCGGGCTTGGGGGGGCTCCAGGCAGCCCCGCACAGGCCCGCCGCCGCGGGTGGGAGCCAGCGGCGGGACCCCTACACGGAGCCGCCACCCCCCCCAGACTCTGGGCCCGGCCCCGCCGCACCGGGGGAAACCAGCCCCAACCCCGGCCCCGACTCACCGGCGGCAGCGCGTCCCCGCGGCGCAGGGCTGAGGGGGCGCAGGGCGAACGCCAGGCCCCCCGCGGCGGCGGCGGCAGCCACGCGGCAGCGGAACATGTCGCCGGTCGCCTCACGCCGCTCCCGGCCCCGCTGGTCCGACCCCGCCACCCCACATGGCGCATGCGCCGCCGCCCGCTCCCCATTGCCCGCCGCCGCCGCGCCTCCGGCCACCCCTTCCGGGCGGTCCCTTCTGCCCCGCCGTCTCTATGGTGGCGCCGCCGCCATGTTGCGGCTCCCGCGGCTGCCCCGCCGCGCTGCCGCCACCGCCACCGGACCCGGCCGCCTCCTGCTCTCCACCCCCATCTTCTACGTGAACGGGCCGCCGCACATCGGGCACCTCTACTCCGCCCTGCTGGCCGACGCGCTGCACCGCCACCGCAGCCTCCGCGGCGCCGGCCCGGGCCGTCTCTGCACGGGTGAGCGTGGGTCCGCCGGGCGCTGTGGCCCCGCGCTCAGCCCGCACCCCCCGGGGCTGTCCCCCCTCCCCCGCCTCCCCAGGCCCGTCCCGAGCCCCGCCGTGTCCCCGCAGGGACGAGGGTCCGGCCCCCGCCGCACTACGGTCTCTCTCTGCCGTTTCAGGGACCGACGAACACGGGCTGAAGGTCCAACAGGCCGCCGCCGCGGCGGGGACGTCGCCCCCGGAGCTCTGCGAGCGGGTCTCGGGCCTCTTCCGCCAGGCCTTGAGCCGGGCTGCCGTCTCCTTCACCGACTTCACCCGCACCAGCGAGCCCCGCCACCAGCGAGCCGTGTGCTGGTTTTGGGGCGCCCTGCGGGATGGCGGGGCTCTCTACAAAGGCTCTTACGAGGGTTGGTACTGCACTGCCGAGGAGTGCTTCCTGCCCGAGAGCCAGCTGGCCGAGCGCAGGGACGCCCAGGGGCGCCCGTGCAAGGTGTCGCTGGAGACCGGCCATCAGGTAACGGCACCCGCACCGGGATGCTGAGGGCAGAAGTGCTGCATGCTCAGCTCTTGCTGTGCTCTGGCCAAATTTGGGGGTGCTTAATGCTTCCTGTAGCTGTTTGTAATTAATATCAGCTGAGATTCACCTGTATTTCATAGAAGGCCCCTTTGCCTGAGCAAGGGAGGGTGTACCAAAACCCCAGCTGCTGATGCAAATTTCAGCCGCTTGCCGTGGGAAGGATTCGGCTGCTGCTGGGTTCCGCAGGCTGCTGGCCTGGAAACGGTGCTTTAAAGCAGTGAAGAAAGAATTCAGCTGTACGGAAGGGTAAAGGTGTTTATAACTGAGGCGTTCATTGGGCGCACGCGGTTTCAGACTGATTTTGTGAGGCAATTCAGTTTGGCCTCTGGACACTTTTCATCAGTCTTGTTACGTGGGTTTTGGCCCTACGTAAAACACTGTAACATCATCTGCCTGCGGTGTTGTCTGATGGCTGAATAGCGGTGGGATGAGGCGTGTGGTAGCTGACCGAGAGTCTCTCTGCTGCTGCATCTTCTGTGAGGCATCAGGAGTTACGTGGTTTAATCTGGCAGTTGCAGAGAATCATGCTTCAGAGCTAAGCAGAGGTTATGCTCCTGTGATATTTGTACGAGGCTGGGGCGTAGGAGTGTTGGTTCACACAGAAAGGGCTATGTTGGCAAATAATATCTCTTCATAAAGCACTGAACGTAGTTGGGGAAAAGTTAAGTTCCCAGGCAAAGAAATCTTTCTTTAGATCTGAGGTACAGTCAGCAGGCTTCAAAGTCATGTATACCCTGGGAACAATTACTTGCCTTAGCTGCATATTAAGCTGTCCGAGAGAAATGCTAGCGCACGCGATGCAGATAAGATCTTGCAGTGTGGTGGAAAGAGGTGGTAGGTGTTCAGCTCCAACCAGAAAGAGGCAGTTGGGTAGTTTGTTGCCTGAGGGTTTTGTGGAAGAAAAGGGGGAGTTTATAATATGCTATAGACCCCATACTTCTGGTGAGTCTCTGATTTCTGGTATCCAGTAAAGCCTGGGGGTGAAAATGTATGGTTCACCTTTGAGTGATATTCTTCAGGTCTTCCTTGAACACTGAAAGATCAGGGTCTGTTCTGTAGGAAATGGTCTTCCTTTTTCACTCTGTTGCTATGCTTCTGTGTCATCTAATGCACAGAGAAGCTGGAGGGGAGCACCAGAGGCTCCATCAGGGTAGGGAGTAGAGGGCACTAAGCCAGTTTACTTTGGCAAAGAGGGTGTGAAGGGACGAGCTAATGGCAGCCTATACCTATTTGCAGGGCAGTTACAAAGAGCACAAAGCCATGCGCGTCTTGGGGGTGCGATGTGCTAGACCAAGGGGTGGTGGTGCCACAAGCTGTGCTGCGGGATCAGGCAGGGTGTTAGGATAAGCTCTCTGCCCAGGAGGGCGGTGCAGTCCTGGAGCAGGTCCCCAGCGAGGTGGGGGAGCCCCAGCCTCAGCCGGGTAAAGCTCCGGTCACGCTTGGTGGTGCCAGCCCCGCTATGAGTAGGCTGTGGGGCTGCAGGGAGGCGGTGGGCCCGTCGCACCTCCGCTGCTCTCGTTTTATGGGTTCGTTGTAGCGTGGGGGGTGGATTAGCTTACCTGTAGAGCGAGCAGGTGCTCCACTGCAGGACCAGGAACTGTGCTGTTCTGTGTTCGCTGGGAGGGGAGCTGCATTTATTGAAGCATTGCATTCATTGCTCAGGTCCAGTCGGGAGGCAGTTGGCACACGTGAGGCTGCGGGGATCCTTTTTCTGATGGGGAAAAGAGGTGGGGCGAGGACATGAGCTGGAGCTGGGAACTGACTGTCCAGGGAGTGTGCTGAAAAAGCCCTGCGGGGGGTGGTAAACAACAAGCTGAATGTGAGCCAGCAGTGTGCCCTGGCAGCAAAGGCCCCCCATGGGGTTCTCTTGGGCTGTATGAACAGGAGCAAGGCCTGTTTAAGGGATGTGATTATCCCCCTTTACTCAGCACTCTAATGACCACATCTAGGTACTGCATCCAGTTTTCCATCCCCCAGTACAGGAAACACAGTCTAGAAACTGGAAGAGTTCAGTGGAGGGCCGCCATGGTGGTTAGGATGCTGGAGCACTTGCCATTTGAGAAGAGGCTGAGGGAGCTGGCTTCTTTGACCTTAGAGGAGACAGGATTTTGGGAGGTCCTAGTGGCAGAAGCTCCCCAATAGCTATGAGGAGGCCGTCAAGAAGATGGAGCCAGGTTCTTCTAATGGTACATGGCAGGAGGATGAGAGAATGGGCGTAAGTTGAGAAGTTCAGACTGGATTTACAGAGCAATTTTTTCCCCATGAGGACAGCCAAGCAGCAGAATAGGCTGCCTGGGAAAGCTCTGCGGCCTCCATCCTTAGGGTTTTTCAAGATGTGCCTGGCTGAAGTCCCAAGTAACCAGTTCTGACCCTTTAAGTGACTGCCACAAGCAGGAGGCTGGACTTGAGACTTCCTGAATTATCCTGTGCTCCTGAGGCCTGGGCTGTTTGAAGGTCAGGAGAGACAATGGGACAAAGGTTTCTCTGCAGGGCAGATGTTCCAGTAACTGTTCACAGGCAAGCATTGAACAAAGATGCTGGTTTTGCGGCCTCTGTATGCTCCAGGCTCTAACTTAGCAGTTCTCAGGAGACAGCCTAGTTCTAACCTGTTTTCCACTTCCCACTGATCAGCTTTCTACTCACCTGTCAGCCACCTTTTCTGCAGGTGGCTCAGCACTTATCACTTGGCAAATGATGTGAGGTGGGCTCTTCAGAGCCAAACACAAGGCTTGGTCAGCGTTTCAGAAAAAATGATTGCAGGTCCCACTTTGAGTTGGTTTTTGTGTCCTGAGTTGTCACCAGAAGTACCACTGGGTTGTGTAAAGGGGAATATTGGATTGGCTTGGTGTGAAGTGTTACTCCTGGACAGAGTGCTGAGAGCTCGCACCCAGAAACTGAAAAAGATTATGGAAAAACAAAGAATTTGCTGGAGGAGGGAAAACATTTTTCTGTAACTTGTTTATGATTTGTGTAGGGAGGAATATTTCTTTTGGGGTGACCTTCTAATCAAGTAGGCAAAGGTAGTATTTGCTGCTGGCTGCTACTGAAATCAGAGAAATTCAACTACCTCATAAAGCGTCACGGGCTGGAAGGGGTTTCATACCACTAGGACGAGATATTCCTTAGGGTATCTCAGCTTGAGCTGTGGTAGGCTCTTTACTGCTTGAGTGGAGACTGAGGCACTTTATGGCTCAGCCAGAAGTTGTTGGGTTCAGTGCTTGAAACAGAAACTCCTCTGTGATGCCAAAGCCTAGACTTTCTTATCCTAGAGCCTTACTTAGCTTTAAAAGGTAAGAATTCTTGACCTAGCCATAGACACCTTGTGTGCATTTACACAGCTCACTTATACCCTATCTACCCACAAAGTTTTAATTGATTTAGCTACGTGTGTCATTTAATGAATTTGAATGTGTGGGAGAAGTGGTGTCGGTACTTTAATGCGATTACAGGTAAAGTTAGCAACTAAGATGCATTAATGCTTAAACTGGGGAAAAAGAGGAACGTAGCACCTAGGAGAAAAGCAAAGGCATGCACCAGGATTGTTATTAAGGCAGTAATTAACAACGTCATTTTGTCTTTTCATGATTTTCTACTACTATCACAGAACTGTGTTTTTAAGGAAGTGTATTCTCGCCTCCCTAAGTCTTGCCTGATGACACATAAGTCTGGCAGGTAGAAAGGTATTCCTCCCCTGGGGACACGAGCATCTGTAAAGCAGAGTGCTGAGCCATCCCAAGTGCCCCCGGGGAACCCAGCGAGGTGGTGTCTTAGGAGAGGAGGTTCCTGCTAGTTGTGGAAAGAGACCAGGGGCTTCACACGTGGCGTGGAGGGAGCGTGCCACAAACCCCACGCTGAGAATGCTGCGTGCAAATTGTAAAACTGTTTGCAGAGCGCTTGGGCTGTAATTCTTTTCTCTCCTGCCTTCTCAGGTGCACTGGACCAAAGAGGAGAATTACATGTTCAGGCTCTCAGCGTTCCGGGATCCATTGCGGAATTGGCTCCGGGACAACCCACGCGCCATTTGCCCTGACCCATTCTACCAGCACGTGCTCCGCTGGCTGGAAGAGGACTTGCCAGACTTGTCCGTCTCTCGTGAGAGAAGCCGGCTGCAGTGGGGTATCCCTGTTCCCAGTGACCCAACACAAACTATTTATGTGTGGGTAGATGCCTTGGTGAACTATCTGAGCGTGGTGGGCTACCCTGAGGCGCACGGGGAGTGGTGGCCTGCTGCGCACCACGTTGTGGGCAAGGACATCCTCAAGTTTCATGCTGTCTACTGGCCGGCCCTGCTGATGGCAGCAGGGCTGGCTCCCCCCGAGCGGATCTTTGTGCACTCCCACTGGACGGTTCGTGGGCAGAAGATGTCCAAAAGCCTGGGCAACGTGGTTGACCCCTTTGCGTGTATTGGGCAGTACACGGTAGATGGATTTCGGTACTTCCTGCTGAGGCAGGGTGTACCTGAGCGGGATTGTGACTATTATGATGAGAAGGTGGTTAAGCTAGTGAATTCAGAGCTGGCAGATGCTCTTGGGGGGCTTCTGAATCGGTCAACGGCCCTGAGCATTAACCCCAGCAACACTTACCCTTGTTTCTCAGAGTCTTGCTTTCCAAAGATCTTGGATTACAGGGAAATGAAAGCCACAGGTAGGGCTTGTGCCGAAGACTATGAGTTGGTGGCATCAGTGGCTTCTCTGCCTCTGCGGGTGGCTAGCTATTTTGAAAGTTTCCAGATCTACAGGGCTTTAGAATGTATCGCCCTGTGCGTAAGGCAGACCAACAGTTTCTTCCAGAGACACAGGCCTTGGAAACTCGACCGAAAAGACCCTGCAGAGAAGCCCTGGCTTGACACCATCATCCACGTTACGCTGGAATGCCTGCGTGTCTACGGGACCCTCCTGCAGCCCGTGATCCCACACACTGCAGACAAGTTGCTTTCCAGGCTGGCTGTTGAGCCAGAAGAGAGAGGCCTCTCAGGTTTGACGTTTCTGCCACGCTACAATGGGAAGCCGTGCCCCTTTGAAGGGAGACAGCTTGGACCTGACACCGGCGTCTTATTTCACAGGCTAGAGAAGTCAAGACAGCATCAGATAGAAAGTAGGGAGCACTAGTCTCTGACAAACAGCTTCTGTAAATAAAAGCCTCCGGCAACTCCCGGAAAATGTTGTCTTTGTTAAAAGCATGTTCGTCCCACCTCTTGGTGGTGGCACACAGTGGATGAGTGGAGAACCGGACAGAGCAGAGCTGTGCTGTCCTGCCTGGGTGACTGGTGGAGGTCTCTGCCTGACTGGGGAAGCAGACACGTGGGCCGAGAGCTAGGAAAGCTGCTCAGGTAACGCCCTTGAAGGAACACCTAATTAGCTAAGTTGGTAACAGAATGAACTGAAGAAACAGCCTGGGGTTTGAATATTGCTGCTTTTTTTCCCCTGATGTATTTTAATAAAATATATAAAATGGGGCTGAGGCAGATATTTATCCCCTTAAAATACAGAACTCTTCCTATACACTCTTGGGGCTCTGCTAGAGAGCCCTCTTGCCTATGTCTCATATCTTCCCCCCGGCCCCTTTACCATGTCTCTTCTGATGTGAGGAGCGGGTCAGGTGCTCTGCTGAGGACATTTTAAACCTGAATGTGGCAGCCAATCTGCTCACCAGTCTCTTCCAGAGACAGCAACTCTCCAGCTTGCTCGCTCCAGGAATTCCTCCTCAGGCTAGCATTTGGGAGGTCTTTCCCAGGGCCTTCACAGCGTTGTCTATACTCATATGGGGAGAGGGCGGAGCAGCAGTTCTGCAGCAGGTGTCCTGACCAATCCTTGCCTTTGTCCTGCAGTTTTTCGGCCAGGCCAGAAGTAGCTGGAGGCCCTCAGAAATGGCTTCCTGGTAACACCTCTGGGACACAGTCCAAGTGGATCTGTTGGGTCCATCAGATGAGCTTCCTTTATGGGCCAAAGCCTCCGTTCAGCTGCTGTCTGCGTGAGCCTTGATGAGGGGGGGATCCCTTCTGTGTGACTCTGCTCTTAATACCGGAGGCAGTCCGGTGAGATGGGGTGGTCAGTGGCCAAACGGGTGGGCTCACGCAGCTGTGCTGACCTGCAGACATGACCAAAATTGCAAAGGGGGATGTGCTTCAGGCGCGGACTCAGCTTTGTGAGGCTTTTCCACCTGCTGCGTGGTTTATTGCCCCCGCTTTGTGTCATTTCAGTGCCGCTGGAAACGGGCAGCTGAGCGCTGGCACCCTGGCGCAGTCGCGACCACTTGGGGAGCTCTGGTTAGCCCTGCCTAGCCGTTGGCTCCTTGGCACCAAGTGCCTGCACTGCAGGAGTCTTCTTGTGTTGGCAGCCCATTTTAGGGGGCTGTGATCCCTTTTGGAGCTGCAGGGGCAGCGCGGCCCCCTCAGAGCACCGTGGGTCTCCACAGAGGGAAGGATGGGCCATGCTGCTTCTCCCTCTTGTTGCCCTTGGGGTTCTCAGTGATGCCCTCCCCATGTCATAGCACGCTGTCCAGCCTGTTTCATATTACTCGAGAGAATAAATCTAGGTCCCCCAGCCCCCTCCTGGGCTGGCGCTCCTCTTCCCTGTGTGGTCGCACCCGGTACCCCTCGCTCCTGCCATCCCCACAGCACGCTTTGCGCTGTGGGGCTCCGTGCCCTCGTGCTGTGGGTGCTGGCTCACAGCGTGGGATGAGGTGCCCACGAAGGACGGGGACAAGAGAGGCCACGTCCCGGGAGCGTCGGCACGGCCCTCGGAGCCAGGGAGGAGGGCTGGAGGCCCTTCATCACTGGGAGGTGCCGCACGTCCCACTTCCAGCACCAGCGTGGGAAGCTCCATCCCTGTGGGGCTGCGGCCGGTGCGTGGGGCGGGACCGTAACCGGTGCGTGGGCGGGATCGTGCGGGGCCGTAACCGGTGCGTGGGGCGGGACCACGCTGCGCCGCAGCCGGTGCGTGGGGCGGGACCGTGCGGGGCCGTAACCGGTGCGTGGGGCGGGACCACGCTGCGCCGCAGCCGGTGCGTGGGGCGGGACCGTGCGGGGCCGCGGCCGGTGCGTGGGGCGGTGCGGCCCCATGAGCTGGTGAGGCGGCGGCGGTGCGGGATGGCGGCGGGCAGCGGCGGGCGGCCGCCGGGCCCTGACTCCTCCCTGGAGCCCTACGTGCAGACCCGCATCTTTAAGATCATCGTGATCGGAGACTCCAACGTGGGCAAGACATGCCTGACCTTCCGCTTCTGCGGGGGCACCTTCCCCGACAAGACCGAGGCCACCATCGGCGTGGACTTCCGCGAGAAGACGGTGGAGATCGAGGGGGAACGCATCAAGGTGGGCTCCGGCAGCTCCCGCACCCGCCCGGGCTGGCCGGCAGCGGCCCTGGGCAGCGAAGGCAGCCTGTCCCTGCCCCAGCCCCTGCCCCGAGGCTGCGTCTTTGCACCCCAAACACCTCTCAGGGGCTTTTCTATTTTCAGTCCGATTTGAGGGAGGGGAACAGGGGAAGGCTTCTTGTCCCCACGTTGCGGAGATGCTTTTGGAACCTGTCACCGCTGCGTTGTCACTATTCATGCGGTTTGCTTGAGTCTGCAGGCAGGCTGAGACCATAGCTTGGGGTGAAGTGCTGCTGCCCTCCTGCTCTCCTGACACCCAGCATAACCGGGTCCCCAAAGCATCCGGGTAGCCTCCAGCTTCAGAAGCTGGACCAAAAGAGAGGCAAAGACGCAGGGAGCTGGGGGAAGGAGCTGTATGCAGAAACCAGCGGGTTTTCGGGGGAGCAGATGGTTGTAGGCTGGCAGTGGCTGCGCTGGAAGGCCAGAAGCTGGTTGCAGTGGGCTTGGCAGCTGCGATATTAATGCTGAAGGCTGCTGTCAGCGAGCACTGGGAGGCTGCAATTTCAGCAGAACTAGAATAGGACGAATTTGCTGTACGAAGGCCAGTGTGACACCCATAAGAAATGCATCAGCCCAAACCTGAAGAGCTCTGGCTGATCTGTTGGAGCAGATCTGCACATCAACAGCAGCCGGTAGGAAGCAGCCTGGGGAGCACAGTTTGCTGCTGAGCTTGGCCTGCCCGGTTAGGTGGATCAGCACCGGCAGCCGTCCGTGCTTAGGACTGACTGCCGGAAGAAGCAAATATTGCTATTTTGCTGAGCGACGGTGACCAAAAGTTGAGTGACGAATCACCGTGAAATTAGAGCTACTATTGGTGGGTAAGAACTTTAGTTGTGCTTTTAAACTGTCCGTGAACATTTTTCTCTCTCTCCTTTAAGAGGAGAGATGCTCATTTCCCCCCTGCCTTCCCCAGCTCCATCCAACGCGCATAGCTGTGCTGTTGTAAGCTGTAGTGCAGGCTGGCGTGAAGCCTGTCTTACAGCCGCTAGCCGCAAAACCTTGCCAGGCTTTCTACCTTTGGATATTATTTGTGCTCCATCAGGCAGGAGTGGGAGGCAGTGCAGCAAATTGGCCTTTTCCTGGGACCATGTGTCCAACATGGGAGGTGAGAGGTGGGAGAGGGACCCTCCTTCTCCTGCTCTGCCCAGCTGGAACAGCCCAGGACAGACCGGCAGGGAAGCGAATGAGCAGCAGCTCTTCTTTGCCAGCGTTTTTCCACTCCAACAGACTCTGGGGCAGGCTCTGTCTCAGTGGGGTACAGGGTGATTTGGATTAACCACAGACACTTGTTTAGAAACTGCCAGTTCCAGGCTTCAAGACGTTACCTACAACAGCCAGCAGAACTCACAGAATGACAGACTAACAGCAAGGTGTGGGTTGGAAGGGACCTCTGGAGGCCATCTGCTCCAGCCCGGCTGCTGAAGCAGGGAAACCCAGAGCAGGTTGCCCCAGACCACGTCCAGATGGCTTTTGAATATCTCCAAGGATGGGGGCTCCACAGCCTCCCCAGGCAGCCTGTGCCAGTGCTCAGTCACCCCCACAGTGAAAGGTGTTACCTGATGTTCAGAGGGAACCTCCTGCATTACACTGTGTGCCCACAGCCTCTGGTCCTGGCACTGGGCACCACTGAAAAGCACCAGGCCCCATCCTCTTTGTGGTCTCCCTTCAGGTAACTACACACATTGGTAAGATTCCCCCCTGAGGCTTCTCTTCTCCTGGCTAAACAGTCCCAGCTCTCTCAGTCTTTCCTTGTAGGAGAGATGCTCTAGTCCCTTCATCATCTTCGGGGCCCTTCGCTGGACTCTCTCCAGTCCATGCCTCTCCTGTACTGGGGAGCCCAGAACTGACTTCAGGAGTCCAGGTGTGGCCTCGCCAGCCCTGAATAAAGGGGACGGATCACCTCCTTTGGCCTGCTGGTGATGCTTTGTTTAATGCAGCCCAGGTTACCAGTCATTGCCTTTGCTGGGAGGGCACGCTGCTGGCTCATGTTCAACCTGGTGCCCACCAGGACCCCCAGGTCCTTTTCTGCCTAGCCGCTTTCCAGCTGGGCATCCTCCAGCATGTCCTGGTGCCTGGGGTTGTTCCTCCCCAGGGGCAGGACTTGGCACTTCTCTTTCTGGAACTTCACAAGGCTCCTGTCAGTGCATTTCTCCAGCCTGTTGAGGTCCCTCTGGATGGCAGCACAAGCATCTTGCATCCCAGCCACACTCCTCCCAGTTTGGTGTCACCTGCATGCTCACTGCGGGTGCAGTCTGCCCCACCATCCAGAAAATTAATGAAGATGTTGAGCAGGACTGGCTCCAGCATTGACCCCTGGGGTACACTGCTAGTTATCAGTGTTCAACTACACTTTGTGTCACTGATCATCACCTTCTAGGCCTGGACGTTCAGCCAGTTCCCAGTCTGCCTCACGGTCTGCTCATCCAGCCCAGGATCATGTTGGCTCCTCTGTCACTTGGGTGAGGAAGTTGTCATCAGTGCTCTCCAGGAACCTCCTGGATTGCTTGTGCCCTGCTGTGTTGTCCTTTCAGCAGCTATTGGGGTGGCTGAAGTCCTCCCCGAGGACCAGGGCCTGCGAACGTGAGGCTGCTCCTGTCTGTCCACAGAGCGCCTCATCCACTTGTTCTTCCTGGTCAGGCAGCCTTCAGCAGACACCCGCTACAATGTCACCCGTGCCGGTCTGCTCCTTAATCCTCACCTGCAAGCTCTCAGTTGGCTCCTCACCCAGCCCCGCAGCTCCGTGCCCTCCCGCTGCTCTCTTACACACCGGGTCGCTCCCCCTCCCCATCTTCTCTTTGCCCTGACTCCTCTGTACATACCACTGTGTAATTGTCGGGGTTCTCTTTTATGGCGTAGGATTAGGTGGAAAAATGTCCTGATCTGGCGCAAGAATGTTTGTGAAATGAGAAGTGCTTTGTGCGGTTCGTTTCTGTGGTGGGGATGGTGGTCAAGTGCATCGGGAAGAGGATGAGAAGCAGGGAGCGGTCCAGCAGCAGAGAGCTGTGGGAGGGCTGCCTGGCACAGTGTTACAAAGTCAGGTAAGTCATCAGGCAGGGACTTTTCTTGCTGAAAAGTGTGCTGCTGATTCTCTTGAATATATAGGATCGGCTGCAGTGGCTGAGAAACGGGATATGCTGTGCAGAGCCTTGCACTTGCCTGTGACTACCGAAAGTGAATGGAAGTGCTGACACGATCTCTCTTAGTAGATGAGCTGGGCTTACTTGGTTGAATTACACAAGCACGTGCACTGGCCTGTACAGCCCTGGGCACTGTCAGCATAGGCCGAAAAGCTTGTGCGACTCCTCCATCGATCCTGGTTCATCTAACAAGAGACTGCCCCTGCCTGCAGGCTCACCTCGCCCGCGCCCTGCCTCGGGGCTATGGCCTCCTGCACCTTCCTGCGGGGGTTTCACCAAGCCAGCCTCGGGCAGCAGGCCCTGCCCCGGGGTGGACACGCAGCGCTCCTGTAGCCTTCCTTCTCGTCTGCTTTGCTTCCTAGGTGCAAGTGTGGGACACTGCTGGCCAGGAGAGGTTTCGGAAGAGCATGGTAGAGCATTACTATCGCAACGTGCATGCTGTTGTCTTCGTTTACGATGTCACCAAGATGACCTCCTTCACCAACCTCAAGATGTGGATCGAGGAGTGCAACGGGCACGCGGTGCCCCCCCTTGTCCCCAGGGTGCTCGTTGGGAACAAGTGTGACTTGAAAGACCTGATCCAAGTGCCATCCAGCATGGCCCTGAAGTTCGCCGATGCTCACAACATGCTTTTGTTTGAGACCTCGGCCAAGGACCCTAAGGAGAGCCAGAACGTGGACGCCATTTTCATGTGCCTGGCCTGCCGGCTGAAGGCACAGCGGTCACTGCTCTGCCGGGACCTGGAGGGGCGGCCGGGCCAGGCCCGCAGGCTGGAGCCAACGCACGACGCCAATGGTAAAAACTCCTGCCCGTGCTGAGCAGGGCTCCCGCCGCCCACTGTCACGGTCACCCCAATAAAGTCTCTGCGGTTCCAGTCAGCTCTGGGTGGTGCTTTGCGCGGTTCGGCCCGGTTCGGCTCCGCTCGGTTCGGCTCGGCACCGCCTCGGCTCCGCTCGGCTCCGCTCGGCTCCGCCTCGGCTCCGCTCGGCACCGGCGCATGCGTAGTGCGCGGCGGCGGCGGCGGCGCCACCATGAAGTAGGGCAGCGGGCGCGGAGAGCGGGAGGGACGGGCAGGCCCGGCCCCGTACCACCCCCCACCCCCCCCCCCAACCCCCCCCGCCCCGCTCCGCTCCCGGTGCTGACCGTGCCCTCACTTCCAGCCCCCTGACGAAGGTAAAGCTGATCAACGAGCTGAACGCGCGGGAGGCGGAGCTGGGCGTGCAGGAGGCGGTCTCGTGGCACGCGGAGTACAAGGACAGCGCCTGGATCTTCGTCGGTACGGGCCGGGCGGGCGGGGGGATGTCGGCGGGGTCGGGCCCGGCCGGGCCCTCGCGGGACCGGTGCCCCCTTCCCTCTTCTCCCTCTCCCCGCAGGCGGGCTGCACTACGAGCTGACGGAGGGGGATGTCATCTGCGTGTTCTCGCAGTAAGTACCGTGGCCCCCCCCGCCTCTCCGCCCCCCCACCCCCGCCGCCCCCCCGGTGCTAAGACCGCGTTGCAGGTACGGGGAGGTCGTCAACATCAACCTGGTGCGGGACAAGAAGACCGGGAAGTCCAAAGGCTTTTGCTTCCTTTGCTATGAGGACCAGCGGAGCACCATTCTCGCTGTGGACAACTTCAACGGGATCAAGGTGAGCGAAGCGGCCGGGCCGCGGCCCTGCCTTCCTGCTGCCACCATAACCGGGATTAAAACTCCGTAACACTGGGCGTGTTAAAGAGCAGACACGACTTTATTCGGTGCCTGGTGCATGCGGGACCTCTCCTCCTAGCTTGCACACCTACTGGAGTTCAATTTGACATTTATACATGACACATCACGCTTGTCTAATACATAATCATTGACCTGGCTGGGCATCCCCTTCTTCCTTGGGTCTGTATTTCCCTGCTTAAATTTATATTTAAAGCCACAGTGTGATTTTTTTAATTCACTGCGCATGCTCAAAAGGAGCGGGGGGGGTTAGTCCTCCTGTCCCTCATTTGAATCGGAGGTTGCAATCTTCCCCTGCAGGAATTACCTTTCCCCCCCATCCCTGTTACTTGCTGTTTTCACTGTTTCATGGTTGTGGCATTCCTCTGGCTTCCTTGCAGGAGAATGTTTCTTTCTGTTATTGGTCCTTGAAGTTTCTCAGCTCATGAACCTTGAATACCTTTCAGAAGTTGGCTCCCTGAGTTGTTTGTATTTCATAGGATGTGGGCTTAGGTTAATAATGGCTCAGGTGGCACGTTTAACTCCAGTTATTTACAACACTGTGGTGGCCCCTGAGCTACTGCCTCACATCAAACAGGAGCCCCAGCAGCGTGGGTCGCAGCTCGGTGCCTTCACTAACAGCATGACTCCTCTCATAGATCAAAGGAAGGACTATTCGAGTGGACCACGTCGCCAACTACCGGCCCCCCAAAGAGTCTGATGACTTAGATGACGTCACGAAAGCCCTCCATGCTAAGGGTTGTGGAGTTAAAACACCACCTCACACATCATCCGATTCGCTGTCGGAAGATGATGATGTGCCTGTAAAAAAGCAGAAAGGTGAGGTGTGTTTCTGCCGGTCTTGACCCCGGGTGGGAGTATCTGCACGGAGCCCTCTGTCTCGCAAGGGCCCTTTGCTCGGGGGAGTGCCAGGGACAGGGTCTGCTTTTGGGAAGGGACACAGCCCTAATGCTTTACTTTGTGATCTCCTTAGGGGTGCCTGAGTGCCTGTGCTTAGCCCTCACCTTGAGTGTCCTCCCCCAGCCTCTGAAGAGCTGTATCTTGCAGGCAATAACAGCACCTTTCCTGGAAAAAAGCCTGCCAGGCTGCAGTGTTACTGCAGGGGGAGCAGCGCTGCAGGGGATGGGGAGAGGGAAGGCTTAGGGAAAGCCCCACTTAATCTTAAAATCTGGTACTGTAGGACTAGAGTGCTGTAGAGTACATCCAAATTGAACTTGAATGACCGTGCCACGTAAAGGACTACCCTGTGCAGCTATACTGATGGATTTTTAAGAAACCATTAGGGTTTATTCCATCTGTGCCACAAAGATCTTGCGAAGTTACCCTTGTCAGAGCCAGCAGAGTGCTAGAAGCAGTGACTTGAGGTAGGAGCTGCTTACTGTGGCTTGCTAACGGCAAAGGCTTCCAGGTGGTGTCTGCCGGAGGTGGGTTGTAGCTCTCAGGATGAGCTGTTAGGTGCAGCACCCTTGGGGTTGGGGTGTCCCGCATTCTGAAGCTAGCTAGGAGCTGAGGCGTCGCACGCCGAGGAACGTTCCTGCCCGCAGCCAGGCTCTACCCGTGGCAGATGGGTGTTAGCAGGTATTTGGGGCCATCTTGTAGCTACAGGGGTCCGAGACCTGCCTTTTCACTCCCACCCCCATCGAGAGGGGTCTCAGCGTTGTGTGGTGTGGAGGAGGACACGGGAGGGATGGGTCCTTAGCATGGGGCAGAGGGGCATGTCAGCCAGGCTAGAGCACGGGCTTGAGAGAAGGGTTGGAGGGAAGAAAATAGGCAACAAAACTAGGGGTGGGGACAAGATGTTTCTCCAGAGCGCCAAGGAGATGTGCAAAAATGAGGGATGTGAAGGAGAGGGAAGAGGGAGGAGGATCGTTGGGTCTGGGGAAGTGAATTTGCATAGAGAGGATCACAGTTCTTATTGTGTAGATTTTACTGAGGAAAGAGAGTGAAAGGAAGGTGCTCGATATTCCAAGCTGTGTTGAAAGTGCACGCAAGGGTAGCCTTGCTGGGAAGGATGCGATGTGGCAAGTGTTAAAGAAGGAATTAGGATGGCTCATGCCGGAGGAGAAAAGTGTCGGCCTTGGAAGTGGAGTAGGATCTCTCTGAGGGGGGGAACAGGCCGTGAAGCTTGGGCCGAGGCGGGGGAGCTGAAAACGGGAGTTGGAAGGGCGCAGCAGTGCTGGGCAGAGACTGGGGAGGTGAGGTGGTGCCTGCAGGACTGGCCGCCCCGAAAGATGAACCTTGTGTTTCAGATAAGGAGAAGAGTAGACAGGAGCGGCAAAAGCAGAGCTCACAGGCTGCGAAGAGGGCGGTGTCGGCGGAGGAGGTGCACCCCAGGATCAAGATCAAGAAGGAGAAGGAGGACCCTGCCTACGAGCGCTATGCCAGCGGGAGCCAGCAGCTCTTGAAGGGCTCCGAGAGGAAACCTGTGAGCAGGACACAGCGAGAAGATGATGAATGGAGGCACCAGAGGCCTTCAGAGAGAAGAGGGGAAAAAAGCTGCCAGGAGCAGCGGGGACAAAGTGGTTTGTGGGAAGAGAGGGAGAAGAGAGAGGAGGCTGGCAGGAAGGGCAACGGGCACGGCAGCCGGCGAGAAGAGTGTCCTGAGGGAGGCAGATCCCGGGAGCGCAGCGCCAGGGAGCCCCATGCCAGGCACAGGGAGTGGGGCTCCACGAAAGGCTCCAAACGCAGCTGAGCCCCGGGGCGAGCGGTTCAGGAGCCAAGAGAGACCCCGAGCCTGCCCAAAAACCTGTGCAGAGCCTCCCCATGCCTCTTGATGGGGATCTGCGGCCAGACCGTTCACCTCCAACAACTCCTGCTCGGTTTCGCATTCCGTGCTTGGGCAGGGCTCCTCTTGCTGCTTGCGCTGCGGACCAGGACATGAGTTTTATTGCCTCCGTCAGCCCTTCTTGCAGCGTTTGAGACTCGCAGGCGTGCTGGGGCGCTGCACCGCAGCGTGGAGGTGGTCACTGGGAGCAACGGGACGCTCTCCCTCCCAAAACCGCCCAATTCCCCCAGCCCCGGTGGGGGTGTCCCCCTCTCGCGCTGTGGGGAGAGGGGAGAGACCAGTGGGTGGCTTGTGGTGGATCTCTCCTGGTGTCTGTGGTGGATCCCAACGTGCACTGCTGCGAGTTACTGGTGTTTGGTTGGGTTTGTTTTAATAAAAATCATCTCTTTCCCGGAAGATAGCTCTGGGAGTGGCCTTGCTATCTCCCTGTAACTGCACAAGGTGCGTGTTTTTCTTAACCCCGCGGTCACGCTGAGTTGACCAGAAAACCACGGGCGGCGGAGACGCAACCGGTGATGGAGGGAGGGGTGGGGTTTAGCCGGATTCGGTTGCTGGGAGGAATAAACACGCCTGGATGGGATCCGTTATGGTTCCAGGTGGTTGGCGGGAGCGGGAGCCGGGGGGTGCGGAGGTGTTCACCCCCTGAGGGGCTGGGACGGGTCCAAAAGGGGGCGGGGGGGGGCGGGGGCGGCTCCGGGCCGGCAGGGGGCGCTCGCGCGCCCGGCGGGGGACGGTCTGCATTTCCGCTTCCGGGCGGGCTGACAGCGGCGAGGGAGGCGTCCGGTCCGGTGCGCCGCCGGCGGCCCCGCTCCGCCATGCCATGTCCGCGCTGAACTGGAAACCCTTCGTGTACGGCGGGCTCGCCTCCATCGTGGCCGAGTTCGGTGAGGCGGCGGGGCGGGGGGGCCGTGCCGTGCCGTGCCGTGCCGGCGGGGCGCTGACGGCCGCTCTCCCCGCAGGCACCTTCCCCGTGGACCTCACCAAGACGCGCCTGCAGGTGCAGGGCCAGAGCGCCGATGCGCGCTTCCGCGAGGTCCGGTACCGCGGCATGTTCCACGCCCTCTTCCGCATCTGCCGTGAGGAGGGCGGCCGAGCGCTCTACTCGGGGTAAGCGCCGGGCAGGACGGGATCCCCCCCCCCTTCCGGGACGACCCCGCCCTGCCTGCCCCCGGGACCCCACTGCCCGCTCCGGATCCCCCTCTGCCCGCCCCCGGGCCCCCCCCTTCTCCGCCCGCTCCGGGTCCTCCTCTTTCACCTGTCCCCGGGACCCCGCTGCCCGCTCCGGATCCTCCTCCGCCCGCCCCGGGTCCCCCTCCCCGGGTCCCCCTCCCCGCCCACACCCCACTGCGAGCCCCCCCGGGGTTCCCAGCCAGCCCTGAGCCCCGCAGGGAGAGCCGGGGGCAGGGACAACGGCGCTGCTGCAGCCTGGAGACTCCTTGTTTTCCCGAGGGGGGGAGCGACGGACTTGTGTGGCAAAGCCAAGGGCTGGGTCGGTGCCAGCCTCCCGCGCTGGGGGGTGCGGGGGGGACAATCTGAGGTGCTTCTCGGGCACCCGGGTTGTCATCCTGGGCGCCTGGCAGAGCTGTGCTTTTTGGGAGCGTCTGAGCCGCGGCCGGGGTGTGTGGGGCCCAAGCTCTGCCCCTCGCAGTTTGGGGGCCAACGGGGAGCAACTTGTGCTGGGCCTGCAAGGAGGACTACTGCACCGGCAGGGGCCAATGCTTTCCTTTGTTCCCCCTCTCAGGATCGCCCCTGCGTTGCTGAGGCAGGCATCTTATGGCACTATAAAGATTGGCATTTACCAGAGTTTGAAGCGGCTGTTTGTAGATCGCATGGAAGGTCAGTGTCAGTAAACGTGTCCGTGCAGGCACCTCATGCCTCCCCAGAGGTGCGGTGTGAAATCTCGAGCTCTCTGTGCTGTGTGGTTTTGCTCATTCCTTTCTCTGTCCTTCCCAGCTATAAACTCCCACAGAAACGGAGTTCTTGTTACTTCACGCTGTGGCTTTGTTTGTACAGTAGTAGCAAGGCTAGGTTTCAGTACAGATGTGAATCTCACCCTGCTTGGCACTGCCCTCAGTTCCTAGCCAAACACCTCCCCCTCCGGCCGGGTCTGTCCTTTCCCCAGCCTTTATCTCTGTTTTGCAACATCAGAGCCCAAAAAAGAGGCATTGCTGTCCCAGGCTCGCCTCTTCTTTCTGGCTGGTGTCATCACGTCCCATCTGTACATCAGATGTGGTACGTGGATTGAAAGCTTCGGTAGTGAGTGTCTCCTGTCTTCAAGCTGGAGCCTTTGAGCCCTTGTGCCCGAACACGGCACGCCAGGGTAGGGATTGTGCTGTCCAGCTCTTTATCTCTGGCCCAACCGCAGCGATGGGATACCGTGAATGCTCTCAACCTGTATGCCTCTGGTGGCGAGGGCCTCTGCGGCTCCTGCCTGGCGGGTGGAGCATCAGAAGCCTAGTACACGTTCACTGAAGGAGCACCAAGATCCGCATGCCCGGTTTTAAACCCTGGTGCAACATGAGTGAATATCGTAATGCTGTCCCGACCCGGGAAGTGAGACGGGCAGTCGGGGCCGGTCAGCAGGCCAGCAAGAGGACTGGGAACTGCAGCATGTTAGAGCTTCTTTCCTGAGGCTGCTCTGTTCTCCAGTAACACCCCTGCCCGTGCGTCGTTCTGTGTGCCTGTACGGCTGGGTCGCATGTCTCTCCTCGCTTGCTGTTGCAGCGTTTCCAGTTGTGAGTACCGTTGTCTGAATGTTTGTCTCCCTACAGGCCTGGGGCAGCCAGTGGCCTGGTCTCCTCTGGGAAGTGCTGTGGTCAGTACCAGCAAAGGGCTGTGCCTTTTCCCAATGTAACCATCACCCTAATACTGGGCCTGGAAGTCTTGGATTATTCCACCCGCCCCTCGGAACTAATTGCATCTAACTTTCTCTGCCTGGGTCGCCTCTTCTCTGTTTTCTCAAGGCGGCTGCGTATTCTGAGTGCGGCCAGCTGGGGCTCCAGATCAAAACAAATTCGTATCAGGTTGCCTTGAGAAGCATTGGGTTGTCCCTCTTTCTCTTCCTCTGTCTTGGCTTGTCTCCGTCATGAGAAATGCATCACTGGACACTGAAATCTCAGATAATTGTTCAAAATTTTCAAGTATCACGGTCTTTTCCATGTCTGATCAGCTAGAGTCATCAGTAAGACCCGCTTCTCTCTGAGAGCGTGTTGCTGAGCGTTTCAGCTGGTGCTTTCTGTCTCTGGCAGATGTGGGGACAGATGTGCTGTGAGCTGATGGTAGCTGGCCAGCCTCTGCTTGTGCAGCTTCACCACGTGATTTGCAAACTGAGCTTCTCTGCTCTTCCCAGAGCTTGCTTGTTCAGTACAATCTGTGTGTCTTCTCTTTCGGCCTTTAGGACCTGACTTTCTTTTCTCAATTGCAGACGAAACGTTGCTAATCAATGTAATCTGCGGAGTGGTTTCAGGGGTGATCTCCTCTGCAATTGCCAATCCGACAGATGTGCTGAAGGTAAGAAGTCTACCTGGCCAGAGACAGCTTCTGGCTGGCTGTGGTTTGACATGTGGAGGCTGCTACTTTCCAGGGAAGGTGCATCTCTCCCAGCTGCAGAGAGGTGCTCTCTGAGCCACTGTGTTAATTATGAATGGGAAGAGAAGCCCAGAGCAATTAACAGGTTTTTAAAAATGCAGCTCTTAAAGATCATGAAACGTGTTACGGCAAGGGGTGGAGGCTGTGTTACCTTTGCTGGGTGAGGTGAGCGGGGTGGTCGCCAGCTGTTTGCCAGACCTCCGGCTCCTTTCCCTTTGGTCACTGCGCTGTGCTTTGCTGACGCTGCCGCAAGGCCCGCCTGTTACGTGGCGTGACCAGGGTCCAGCGGGGACTGCCTGGTCCCCTCCATTCCCTACTGCGGGCTACAGGGGTCCAGGTAGCTCTGCTCTGAGAAAAGAGAGCCTGAGAACTTTCCCACGCTTCTCCCTGTGTAGATCGCCTTCTCAGACTGCTTTCAGAGTGGGGCGGCCTTGCCTGTCACATCTCCGTCTTGTCTGACTTTTGCACTGTGCTTCCACACTGTTGCTGTCCCTGCTCCTTGCCTGCGTCGTCGTTTGCCGCACGGGTTGCAGGGAGAGGGCACGTGGATGGCAGTGTCTGCTCCGAGCCATTCCGTTGTTCCTTCTACCAGGAGGTCCCCTGAGCTGGCGTCTCTGCCCTCCTGGGCAGGCACCGATGTTGTCCCGCTGACTCTCAGTTTCTTTCAGATTCGAATGCAGGCTCAAGGCAGTTTATTCCAGGGTGGCATGATTGGCAGCTTCATCGACATCTACCAGCAGGAGGGTACCCGAGGCCTCTGGAGGGTGAGTACCAGCTCCTGGAAGCCCCACTAGTAGCGGAACTAACAGCCGCCTTGGCTCTTTTCCTACACCCAGGTGCAGCTCTTGCAGCGAGCGGTGAGCCAAGAGTAGTAGCAAAGTTCTGCTTCTGGTTACCAGACAAACAGAAGCACGTCTGTGGTGGAGACTGGGGCTGTGCTATGGCAGCGTCAGCACTGGGCTGGGCAGACCTGGTTTCCAGGACTGAAACTGGTGTGTGTAAAGTTTCAAGTACATGAGTGTCCCTTGAATGGACTGGTACTGGGGGCTGGGCCCTCTCCATGGCCTGCCTTAGGAAGGGTGCTCAGCCCGGTGTATCCTGGAGTCAGCTGGAGGCGACCCTGCACGCAGTCGGCAGGGCGAGTTACCTCCCTCTGAGTGTGAGCGGCTGAGCACCTCCTCGCGTGGAGGAAGAGGAATTCTTCCAAGTAACCTGAGAGACACTAATGACGTACAGTAGCTGTCTGAAGCTCCAAAGGGACAAATTTGCCCTGTGCCCCCCCCACCCAGTGTTAGACCCCTTGAAACTTGCCCTCTGAGTATGCAGAGTGTGACAGAGTGGTGGCTTTTGGGGAAGCTGGTGATGCAACGCTCTCGGGCTTGAAGGCAGATGAGTTACCAGTGCTCAAGCCTTACTGCTTGGATTTTAGCAGTGGTCCTTTGACTTTTGTTAGAGACCCTTGCTTTGTCCTTCCATTACAAGGGTTTGTGCGCTCCGTTATCCAGCAGTCTGCTGAGTTGCGAGGTCAGGTATGGGAACTACAGAATCCCAATGCTTTTTTCCAGTCAAGAGTCCGATTTTTCCCTCTTATGGACACTGAAGTCCTTTACAGAGAGAGAGCTGTTGCAGTGTCCTGTGTGGGAAGGCGAGGAGGAGTTAATCAGCTGCCAGTGTTGACACAATATTTACTTTGAGATTATTTCTGCTCTCTAGACAAAGACACAAGGGGAAGAGAGACTAGAAAAGAAATGAAACCCGCTGAGTTGCTGATGTGTGCTGCAGACAGGACACGGTGCACAGACAGATCAGTCTCGAGGTAGATTCCAGTGATCAAGGTAGTCTCACTGCTCTCTGGTCTGGGACAACCACTGCCTCCTCCCTCCAGTCTTCCCTCAGGTTGAGGCAAAGACGTTTGTGCTCACCAGTCTCACCAGTTCTGGCATTCACCTCACGGGGATGTTTGGGCTGGCTGCGCCGGCATTGGGTTAGGCAGGAACCCAGGAGAGGCTGCCAGGCGCCGCGTTAGCCCAGCGGGGTGGGGACAGCAGGAGCCATAACCTGAAAAGTACTTTCACTTCTTACAGTTGCTTTGGTTTTGTGTGGTGAGAAAGCTGGCTGTCCTGATGGGCTGGCTCATAATTCAGCCACACCGAAGGGTCACTCCCCATCCCAGTGACCAGGGAGCTCTCTCGTGACACCTTGGGTCTCCCTGAATTACTTGGATGGTGTTACAGTTCCTGTGCAGTGGCCCAGCTCTGCATTGCTGCCATGTTCTCCTTGTTCTGCGAGCCAATAAAAATTTGCACATATTTTAATCTGGTTCCTGATGAGGGGTTTGCTGGGACATTTCTCAGACAGAAGGTAGCTGCTTCCCCCAGCCTAAGCTCAGAGTTGTTCCAGTAATTGTCTGGCCGGTTCCCAGGTCAATGTCCTGCCCGCAGCAGCTCTTTTAATAGATGAAAATCTAAATCAAAAACCTTAAGAAAGGAGACTCTCTCCTGTTATGTAGCAAGGGGGACCCGAGCCCCACCTGGCTGCTTAAACAGCTGCTGCTCTTGCGGTGGAGGATCCTTTCTGGTATTGAAATTGGTGGGTGCTGTTCAGTGGGGGAAGAAGAGTGGATTCCTGCCTGATTCCTGTGTGCTAGTGGCTGGGAGGAGAGAATCTAGCTGGGGTAATGCTGCCAGGGTGGAGGAATCCTCCTTAGCTTTGGAGTAACGTTGGGAGACAGTGAGCTGGTCTGTCTGAAGAGCTACAGCTGCAAGATAGGGCAAGGAGGATACAAGGTAGATTGTCAGCAAAAGGCCCCTGAGAGGAATCTGGGGGGAGATGTTGTACTGGCTGCAGTCCCCAGGCAGCAGCTTGAGCTTGTGACTCACGTTTGTGCTCTATAGGGTGTTGTGCCAACAGCTCAGAGAGCTGCCATCGTGGTCGGGGTGGAACTGCCAGTCTACGACATCACCAAGAAGCACTTAATTCTGTCCGGCCTGATGGGTGACACCATCTTTGCCCACTTTGTGTGAGTATTTGCTGCAGCTGCTGCATCTTCCAGGCTTGGCAGGGGTGTGTGAAGCAGAGGAGCAAGTGGGATTTGGGGTGAGAACTGTTTATAAAGCAGGGGATTTGGAGCTGCAGAGCACAGGCTTGGTACTTCTGAGGGATCTGCTGTGTCAATCGGAGCAGCTCAGAGACCATGAAGTATCCCCAGAGACACTTCCCTGGAGAAGGAACCTGGCAGAAATCCTGTGGTGATTTGAAGTGTCAGCTTGATTCCAGCTCGCTGATGGCCAGAAATGCTGTTGCTCCGTGTCTGTGCCCTGCTGTGAACAAGGCAGGAGTTCTGGGCGTGCGACTGCCTGTAGCAAGCAGTTGAAAGCTGCTTCCGTCCTAGGTGCTCGTCTGTACAGACGCTGTCAGCTTGCAGCCACTGCTGCAAGAGCTTGGAGAGATGAACAGAGACTTGCAAAGCTGACAAGACCCTGAGCAATCTGACCAAGTCTTGAAGTCAGCCTGCTCTGAGTCCGGGGTGGGTTAGAGACCTCCTGAGGTCTTTCTTCACCTACATTTTCCTATTCTTCTGGCAGACACTTTAGCTGGAGGCGGTGCAGTGCTTCTGTTGGGTTTGCCTGCTGTGGGCTGGAGGTGACAAGCGCTAGACCATACATGGAGGGAGGAGACTAGCAGCTGCATGCTCCCTCTTGCTGCCTTTGGCCTTCCTCCCTCCTTCCCCACCCCGAAGAAATGTTTGCTCTGGTGAGAAGGATGTGCGCTTCCAAGAGGCTGCCTTCAGGTCTGTGTCACCTTGACAGCTCCCGGAGACACTTGCTGGAGTGCAGGCTGCCCCTGCGGAGACCCAGCAGTGGGCTTTGACGAGGGTGTTGATTAGGCAGAGGTGAGCGTCTCCCCGCCCAGCTCTTGGGGGCCCTGAGGTGGTATGAGTCCTGCCTCTGCCTGTTTTCGGGGTAGGAACAGGTACTGCAGCTTATGTTTATTGCCTTTTACAAAATCCAGTGAAAAATACTCGTTTGTGCTTATGTCAAGGCCTGTCTGAGCCAGAATGGCCGTGTTCAAAACTGTTCCTCTCTCCTGTTTTGGTGTCTATATAGTTCCAGTTTTACGTGTGGGCTGGCTGGGGCCATTGCCTCCAACCCTGTGGATGTGGTGCGGACACGGATGATGAACCAGCGGGCGATAGTGGGCAGCACAGAGCTCTATAAGGGCACTCTGGATGGCCTTGTGAAGGTAAGGAGCTGAGAGAGGTGGGCAAATCCCTGTCGTAAGGAGGCTGGCCAGATTCCAGCACCACGCGGCGCTGATAGGAGCCGTTAGATTCTACAGCGACAGAACATGCTTGCCCTTGGGAGCTTCAGACAAACCAGAGGAGGGCCTAGAGTTGCTTTCCTGAGGTTGCCGTCGGCCTGAGCATCCTCCCAACCTTACAGGACAAAACTTTGTCAGTGATGCAGTTTGATTAGGTTCATATGCTGTAAGTGACACTTCACACAACTGAGCTGCGTCTCCGTTGGCCTGTCTGCTTACTGCAGCAGCTGTAAACATCCGTCATATCACAGGTGGCATTAGGGAGATGGGCAGAGCGTGGACCTGGTGTGTCGTGTAATTGATCTGTCTCTTCTCTCCTCCCAGACATGGAAGAGCGAGGGCTTCTTTGCACTCTATAAAGGTTTCTGGCCCAACTGGCTTCGGCTCGGTCCCTGGAACATCATTGTATCCTTCAGCATGCTGCTGGGAGGTCGTGGGTATGGGCAGGCAGGGGAAAACCAAGCTGTAGCGGGAAGTGCAGAGCAGAGGCCTTGATGGGGCACCTCTTCGTCTTCCCTGTGGGTAACCCTGTCCTGCTTGGATAGATGTAAGCTGTGATGTGGCTGCTGCTGGTTCAAGCACCAAAAAATGCCACTGGTTTGACCACTGCTTCTAACAGCTCTGTAGGTGGCCAGTGCAGGGGCTTCCAGTGCAGCAGCATGGGTGTTTTCCTGCAGAGTGAGTGCTTTCAAGTGCTTGGCCTGAGACTTCCCCTTTGGCCCGAGCTCTTGGAGGTGCTGCGGTTTCTGGATCGGCTTCTGTTCCATGAGGGAAGCCTGGGGAACGCTCTGCTGCTCTGAGACGGGTGCTGACCTCCGCAGAACCAGCGCGGCTGTGTTGCCGTTCTAGATCCTTCTTGCCCTCTGGAGCTGTGTGCACAATTTATTTTAAAAAAGTCCCAGTCTGGGGTTAGAGGCACCTCTCTTTCTCAGTGGTCTAGGCAAGCCTGGGCCAGTTTTCTTCTGGGCCAGCCTCTTCCCCCTCCAGGTAGCTCTTGTCCCGCAGGGCTCTCTTCTACCTGTGGAGCTCAGTTTACGCTGCCTGGCAGAGGGGCTTCCCCACGGTGGCCTTCAGCTGTACTGTGCTGATGTTCTCCCTGCCTCGCCTTGCCAGGCGTGGCCTGGTCACGTCAGGAGGCCCAGTGCAGCTGCCCTGTGTATTTGGCCCAATTCCTTGACATTCTCTTCAGTTTTTTATCACATACGAGCAGCTGAAGCGACTTCCATTCTGACAGCTGGCTTTGTTTCATGAGTCATCTTCAAGACTTGCAGCGGAGAGCTTTGCCGCAGCCTTCCCCTTCATTTCACCATCCCCATATTTTGATGTGTTGGTAGATGTGGGTCTGGGCTCTCCCTCTCCCCCAAATGCACGGTCCCTGGAGCATGATCTGGCTGAAGTATAACTGGGAGGCCAGTTATATATATATATATATATATATGAGAGGCGCTGCATGTTTTTTCACGTGGAGGCAAATATTAATGGTTTGCAAGTGTCTGGGCCTGAAGCAATATCTTCTGTGAAGATCTGTGCATTCCAGTGGCCTTTTGGTGCAGCTGTGGTTTGTTGTTTGGCTCGTGTGTGTTTTAATGCCATGCCTGCGGGGTGAGGCTGGAGGCTGGGAAGGGGTGCTGTCATGTTTTCTCGCGGAACCATAACCTCATTAAATTATTTATTGACCGGATGGCTTGAGTTTGTGTTTGTGCAGGTTTACTGCAGGTATATTCCAGAGCAGATGGTGTGTCTGCCCTTGGAGAGGACAGAAGCTATTTTTTCAGCACACTATACATATCTTTTTTTCCCCAAATATATATATATATATATATATAAAAGCAATCTTTAGGATTCATTACAGTGGAAACGTTCCTAAACCAAAGTTTAACTGTTAGTGTCAGAAAATTGTGGTGTTGCACTCTTAGGTCAGTTTTGCAAGACCTCGGTCTCTTCACCTTATTGCTCATATTTTTGCTTGTGTCATTTTTAGAGCAAGATAACGTGATTTAAAGCTGAACTCAGACATCCTGCTGCTTTGAAATGGTGGCTCTAACATTGCTGGTGCTAAGCAGAACATGAAGCAAGAACTTTGGTCATCCTCTTCTGTTTTGTTTTTGGTTTTTCTTTTTTAATGCGTAAGGCTACAAAAGCAAACAGCTCTTATGTTCCTACTTCCTTTCCTCCTTATGGGGTGGCTTTAGCTTGGATGAAGGTCCCCCGTGACACACGGCAGCGCTTCCTGTCTGGGAGTGCTGTAAGCTGAGATTCTCTCTGTGCAAATCGCACGAGGGACGTTCAGGAAAATCCAGCCCAGACAAACGGGAGAGAATTGTTTGCTGCGGTTTTGCAAAGGCATAGCTGCCTGTACCAGCTGCGTGCATACGGAAGGTGACTCCGGCTTAAATCATGCCTGGAACAGAGGTATTGCTACAGGGCCGCAGCTCAGTAGGCTGGGAGCATCGTTTTCAGAGTTAAACTATACTTACAAGCTACCAGAAATGGGGAGCGGTGGACTGGAAGCGGAAAAGGTTCACGTGTCTCGCCTGGCTTTACTCTTGAAGATGGTTTCTAAATATTACAGAGTAAAGAAATACTTATGTGGTGGTATTTGAGAGATGTAGTTTAACGACGATTCGTTACATTCTGGCTTTCTTCAGTTCTGGAGCCGTTTCTTCTGTGCAGCTCCACGGGACGTTGCTGCTGCTGTTAATTTTTGGACTGAGCCTCTGACGGTTCTTTGGTATCTGCAGCTGCCACGCTGGCCATGTTCTTCAGGCTCTTACGAGGAGCTCCTCAGCAACACCGAAGCGCGTCCCCACGGCCGGTTTGCTCTTTGCATTTCTCAGCTGTAAGGTGCTGGTGAGAGGTTCGTCTTTCCCCTCTTCTTCGTCCCGTTTGCTGGCTTTGGAGATATTCCTGGTGCTTGCCTGAGCAGTCCCAGCCCTTGGAGACGCCCCTTATTGGAGCTGTGACTGCACTGGCTGACATAGGTGTTGCCGTGTGTGTCCCTGCCTCGCTTTGTCAATAGTAACGGCAGGTACGTGCACGGCGGCGGCGATCTCTGCGGGTGTGACGGTGAGGTGATGGCTGGCTGCGAGCACCCCCCTGTGAGCACCCTGCTGGCTGTTTCCTGAAGGTGGTCCTAAAGCCCTTCGTCCCGAAAGCATCTTGCCTTTGCAGCCAACGGGGGGAAGAGCCAAGTCACTTTGGGTCTCTCAGTGGAAGACTAATATTTTGCTAGGTGTTTTAAAAACAAAAATCCCAACCCATAAACAGGATTCTGACCGCTCGTGCGAGGGGGTGGCACTGCTGGAGATCGGCACCTCCTACGGAGGTCGTTGCCTCAGGATGTCCTTCCTGGAAGCGCTCCCTGAACATGTTTGTCTTATGTGCTCAAGTTTACGCGCTTCTCTTTCTAACCTTTTCTGTGCCATGCCAAGTAACGCGGGAGAGTGTAGCTGAGCACACCGCGTACCTAGTTATGTCAAGCACGTGTTGAGGCAGATCCTGCTCCGCCCCAGGAGGCGGCGGAACCCGAGCTCCCGCAGCCAGCGCTGCCCCGCTGCCAGCGACGTGGGCTGTGTTCCTGCCTGCAGCCATTAACGTCTTGCGGCCTTCCGTGGCCGAAAAATGATTGCAAGCACTGGAGGACAGTGCAGGCGTGAGTGTTAGAGTCTGCAGTCCAGAGGGTAAACAGATACCCCGTCAAAGACGGACACTGGAAGGGACCTTCCCCATGCACCCACAGAAAGGTCCACGTGGTTTAACTTGGACGTGGAGGTGGCCACGTCAAGGCACCCTGGAAAACAAAGTCCTACACAAATGTGGAGAGTAGAAATATCCCTGATAAGTGAAATATAAAAATGGCAGTAAACCTGGTCAAAACCGAAAGAGGGACCATAGACATCTGCTCACCAAGATAAAACCGCAAGTCTGAGGGCACGTCCTCTTTCAGATAGAAGGGAGAAGCCTTCCAGGGAGTCCTTGGGGCTGGCAGGCGATCAAGGAATGAAAGGACTGCTCAAAAAAGCAAAGCCTTTAGTAGACAAGCTGAAACTCATCTGGTTTTACTTGGAAGAGCTCAGAGAGCTTTCTCTGCTGGAGACTTCCCGGGGAGGCTCGGGGGTAGGTCTCGAGCTGAAACGCCGACAGAGCAGGTGGTAGGACAGGGCGTTCAGTGAACATGAGCAGGAGGCTGGGCCTGCGCCCCAAATTGTTGGGGGCCCTGAGGATGAAAAGGCCAAAGCACTTGCTTGTAGCCTCTCATTTAGAGTTCTCCTAGGGTTGGGAAGTGCCAGAAGTGTGGATGGGCTTCAAAAGGAGGCTTGCTTTCAGAGAGCTACCAGCCAGTGACCACGATGTCTTTGCTGCACTGGTAGAAACTCTGATGAAGACTTGAGACATAAATGACTACGATGTGCTGGAAGGGCCGATGGATGAGGAAGAGGAGGAATCCAGACTTCAGATCTGCTGGGAGGTTTCTGAAGGAGCCAGCAAGTATGTGGACCAGGAAGCTGGGGTTAATGTGGTCTGTCTGGGTTTCCAAAAGGCTTTTGATTACATCCTCTATGAAAGCCATCAAAGCAGCTAGACTGATGTGGGATAAAAGGGAAATGCTGCTGGTGTGTAATAAAGGTCATGATTTGAAGAATTTGGGATGTAACTGGGAAATCGTGGGGTGTTGAGCTGCAGAGGGACATGGTGAAGTAGAAATACGAAGTGGTGCGGTGGGAAGGAGAAATTGCTGCCAGTGACGGCTGTGGAACTAGCTGTGGCCTCGCAACGTGGGCATTGCTGCTGCTGAGCCATGGGCCTGTGGAAGTACCTGCTCAGTCCTGGTGAGGTGGGATGGAGGAGCCCCTGCGGAGCAGGACTGCCCTGTCACAGTGAGCTACTGCAGCGCTGCGTATGGGACGGGGCAAGGATGTGCTCACGGAGAGGCAGCACTCCAGGCTGCACTTGTGCTTCCCCCAGCTGATCTGCCACTCCTCTCTCTGGCTAGCCTCCCCTCTGCCTTGATCTCAAGCTGTGGGGTTTGGACCCTCTCCCCCATCAGGGCTAAGGCTCCCCAGATGTCTCCCTGAGCAAACAAAAGAGGAGGAGGTGTAAGGCCACCAAAGCCCGTCCCGTGGCCACCTGCGATGCTGACCCAGGGTGTTCCCAAGGGGCCTCCCCACGCCGCAGCTCCATCCAGAGGGGCCACAACTGGTACATCTGATGCAGCTTTGCCCCCCACCGCAGTGCCCGTGTCCTGCCCTGGGCCCCGCTCTCCGCCTCCCCCCGTCCGCCCGCGCTCCGCAGGTTACTGTTTGACAGAGGAAGGCTTGAGCCTGCCCTGTTTCCTGGCAGCTCGGATTTTTCCAGCTCATGAGGCAGGAGAGGTGGTTTGTGGCACTTTGTTTAAAGGGATGGAGCAGTCATGGTCACAGCCCCCGAGGGCCGCCCACCCTGCGGGAGCGTAAAGGACGTGCAGTGGGTTTGTAGGATTCTGTAACACACAAGGCTGTGGAAGCTTTGTTTCCGTTAATTTCTTTTTTTACAAGTTATTATCAGTAAGGTAAATACACTTATGATTAGTAAAGCAAGAGTGTGTGTATGTAATATTTTTTTGTTAGTAGCAAGTGTATCTATTTCAAAGTATTAAAGTACAGTTCACCGAACTGCTCCCAGGCGAGAGGTCACTCCGTGATGTCTAAAGTCTCTCCTTGGAGATGATCCATGTCACGAAGCCCCGAGTCAGCCAGGTGTCCCCGGTGGGGCGAGGGACTGCGCAGAGAAGGGCACACAGGGGGAGCTCTCGGAGAGAGAGAGGGGCTTGTTTGGGTGGGTGGCCAGTTACTTTTACGTGGCTCCATGAGCAGGCAGAGGACACCAGCTCCTGGAACAGCTGTTGCTGACTTCTGCTTGCTTAGGAGGCCCCTTTGTAGGTTATTGCACTTTCTTTTTTTGGGCATATCGAGGACACCCTGGGTTCCCAGCTGTGCTTTTCAGGGGTGTCGCGGTCTCCCACCCGCGCCTGCCAAGGATGCGCTGGGTTCCCAGGCTGGCAGACATTTTCTCCCTCTGTATTTTAGCAGCCATCCCTTGTCAGTACTTTTCCCTGTTATAACCAGGTCGCCTTCACGGCTGCTGCTCTGACGAGGGAGCAGCGTCATTCCCTTGGTGCCTGCAGGAAGAGGCTGCCCTGGGTCTGGCTGTGACCCCGCAGGAGCCCCAGGAGCTGTGCCGCCTACACCCACCAGTGGGGCTGGGCGTCGGGGACTCTCTTTGCTTGTTCCCTGCTACCAGCACCCATGTCAAAGCAGGGCGCTGGCTCTGCTTGGGTCCTTGGTGCTTGGCTGGGGGATGTCCACCACCCCGTGTGCCATCGTGGCAGCTTCCTGCCCAGGCGCTCGCTGCTCACTCCCCTGCTCCAGGGTTGTCTGGAAACGTGGCTGGAGGGGAGGGACCTCTGTGGGCACAGCGGGTGCTGTGAGTGCACCGGTCCCTTCCGGCAGGCAGCTGCTCAGCAGAGCTCGGCTCCCCAGCCTGAGAGACACCACTACACCCAGGGCTTTCGCTGCACCGCCGGAGAGCGAGGGGCTGTGCTCGCTGCTGCCCGCTGCCTGGCTGCTGAGCTGTACCAGCCGAGAAGCCCCAGGTGAGGGATGCCCTAGAATCGTGTTGGGGACGTGCCGTCCTTGGGCTGTGCCCCACAGGGGACAGCCATGGCTGGCTCTGTCCTGGGAACCATCCTCGCTGTGCTGGCCTCGCTCATCATCACTGCCAACACGCTGGTGGCCATCGCTCTCCTTCGCCTCATCCAGAAGAATGGCTCCAAGGGGCTCTATTTTGTCCTTAACCTCGCCGTTGCGGATGCCATGGTTGGCTTCACAGTCATGGGTCTGGTCGTAGATGAGTTTTCCCAGCCCTTTTATCCTCCCCAGATATTTTGTGTCCTGCGAATGGCTTTCGTCACCTCCTCTTCTGCTGCCTCTATCCTATCTCTCATTCTCGTTGCATGCGACAGGCACCTGGCCATCAGGAAGCCTTTCCACTATTTCCAGCTGGTGACAGGCCTGCGGGTTGGGGTACGCTTGGTGGGGCTCTGGCTTGTCGCTGCCATCATCGGCTTCCTCCCAGTCCTCATCCCGGGCTTTCAGAAGATCACCACCCATGAGAAGTGCTCCTTCTTTGCAGTCTTCCACCCCACCTACATGCTCACGGTCTTCTGTGTCGGCTTCTTCCCAGCGCTCTTTCTCTTCATTTATCTCTACTGTGACATGCTGAAAATCGCCTCTGTGCACGTGCAGCACATCCGAGAAGTGGAGCACGCAGGGCTGGCAGGGGGCTGCCCCCCATCCCACACCACCAGCGACATGAAGGCCATGCGCACCGTTGCCATGCTCATCGGGTGCTTCACGCTGTCCTGGTTGCCGTTCTTTATCGCCAGCATCGTGCAAACTGTCTGTCCCAAGTGCTTCCCCTACAGAGTCATTGAGAACTACCTCTGGCTGCTGGGACTGTGTAACTCCCTCCTGAACCCCCTGCTCTACTCCTGCTGGCAGAAGGACGTGCGGCTGCAGCTCTCCCAGCTGGCTGCAGGCGTGAAGAGGAGAGTCTTCCTTCACCTGGGGAACGGCCGCCGTTTCCCTGGCAGAGGCACCAAGTCTCTCCCCACCGTGTCCTGCCTGCGGCTCCAGGACTGACACGGTAAGGAGCGGCTGGCACCGGCTTTCCAGCTCATCTCCTGCATCAGCGTGACCATGAACTTGGGGCCTGCCAGCTGTGGAGATCATAGACGGGGTGGGACTAATCTGGATGCTAATTCCCAGACATCAGCGTGGCCACATTCCAGCTTCCCCACAGAGCCACAGCACAGCCTGTTTCGCACCAGCCCCAGGCACCCCAAATTGCGGGTGCATGGCACGCATTAGATTTTGCCTGGAGAGCCTCAGCAAGAGCAGCCTTGTGTCTCCTGGGATGAAGCCCTCAGCACTCGCTCAGGCTAAGATCCTTTACCCATTGCTGCCCGGCTTCCCTTGCCCAGACCTGGGATGCTCCTGCCCTCCCCTCTGCCTGCAGTGCCAGCGCTGCCGACGAGCCCCAGGCGCCCAGGGCAGGGACACTCGCACAGCGTTGGCTCTGTCGCCTTTGGCTCTTGGCACAGGCAGCAGCGGCTGGGACCTGGGTGACCTTCCTGGGAGTCGCTGCCCCTCCTAAACCAAACTCGCTGTCCTATACCTGCAGCCTGAGCCGCTCCCTGAACCCATCCCTGCAGCCAGAGATGTGGCAGGGTCGCCCCCGCTCCGGGCTGCACCCACCCGAGGCAGAGGCGAGGGCTCTGGGTGCTCTGCTGTGGCACCGGGGATGCAGAGGGGCTCCCACTGTTCCCTGGCAGCAGCTGTATCTGCACCGGAGCTGGCAGGGCGAGCGTGGAGCAGCCCCAGGTGCTGCGCTCCTGGGAGAGGTGCAGGGCAGCGCAGGCTCTGCTGTTGCTGTTTGGCTTGGGCTGTAAAGTGAGTTAATGAGTAACTGGCTGAACGCTGAGCCCGTGGCAAAGGAGCAGGAGGAACGGCTGCCTTGGAGCCAGGCAAAACCCCATGCAGGGGGGCTGCTTTGTCCCACCAGGGCTGGATTTGGGACCACGAGGGTCCCTATATGCTGACTTTTCCCATGGGAGCCCACAGCACTTCTGCACGCCCTGCGACACTGCAGCGGCAGCCAGACTGCCGGCCCTGCCAGAGGCTACGATATTTAATTGCTTCCCATAAAATCTTGTACATTTAATTAATGTGGCAAGAAAATTTCCCTTAGAAAGGTTTCTTAGCTAAGAACGTATCCTAATCTGAAAATGAAAATGAGCGTGCTACACATAAAATAGCAGTGTTGCCACCTCTGTTGTCGGCACCACTGGTAGACATGAAGGCTCAAGGCCCATACGCATCCAGAACCTGCCTTGGTCCTGAGTCCTTCCCCATCCTAGAGGCAGAGGCAAAAATAAAAGCGCCTTTTAAAAACAAACCCAAACAGGTCCTCCGTAGCTTTCACCTCTGCCTGGGGAAGGCCCGAGACCAAACATGGCAGGGCAGGTGCCGTTCCTAGCCGTACCGCACGGACCGAGCCCGAGAGAAGGCCTCCAGAGAGCAGCGCTGGCTCTGTGGGCGGACTGATGCCTCGGGGGTGGATCCAGTCGGACTCAGTTCTGGGGATCAACGCATCATCTGTCTGTAGGATGCGTTTGCTGCCTATCCTCGGTGAAGCCTGAGCTCCGCCGGCTGCTGCTTGGCAAAGCTGACCTCGCTGAGCCTCTGATGACACCAAAGCCATCCTCTGCCTCCCTCCGACATGCTTCCCGCGGGGAACATCGCGGGCGGGTACCCAGTGCGAACAGAGATGCTTTGCACCTGGGCCTCTTGCCGCTGCCCGCGGGGCCGGCCAGCGGCGCAGGACACGGTGCTGCTGGGAACAGGCTGGTGCAGCTGGGAACAGGCTGGAGCAGCTGGGGCTCCATTCCTGCAGGACACCCCCAGATCCCGGCGGGACGGCGTGGACCAGCAGCCGTTCCCCGTGAGACCCTGCCTGCTTTCGTCTCCCGTCCCTGTGCCCCCGCCACGCCGTGACTGCGCGTGCCGAGGGCGCCCATCGCCCAGGCGCCGCAGGAGCGCGGCTGGACACGCGTGGGCGCATCCGAGGCCTCGGGGCGAGGAGGGATGGATTATTACTGCTCCGAGGGGAGAGGAGGGAAGGATGAGGAGCGCTTTCCCTGCTTGCTGCCCTTCAGCCCAATAAAGTGCATTTCTGGCAGCCTGTTCTCTGTTCCTGAGGGCCCGGGGGAGGTCGGGGCTGCAGCCGGGGGGTGCTGCTGCTGCCGCCCCGGGGTGGGGGGGGCCGGCGCCGGCACCGGCTCCTCTACCGCGGGAGCGGGAGGACCGGGACGGGGAGACCCCCGCTGCCGCTGCGCGCCCGCCGCCGGCGAAGTCTTCCAGCATCCCATCGTGCTGTGCGCGCAGCGCCCCGCCCCTTAGCGAGGCGGCAGCCAATGGGCGGCCGAGGAGGGGCCGGTGGGCCGTACCGGGTGTGCGCTGAGGGCCGCGGCCGGGTGCGGGAGCGGGCGGTGAGTGCGGGGCCGGGAGCGGGGGGGAGCCGCCCCAGGGCGGGCGGGTTGTGGGGAGCGGAGCGGCGGCTGCGGTTTCGGCCCGGAGCGCTGCAGCGGGGTGCCGGCCCTCCCCGGCCGGTTCCCCCGGTGCGGCCCGCACGGCTCGCGAGCGGCGGGGCGCCTTTGAGCGGCGCACCCAGCGCCAAGGGCCCTGCTGCCCTTAAGGCTCCGCGCCCGGGCGGCCCCGCGGCTGTTTTGAGCGGTTTATTTCGGGTGGGAAGCCTCCAGGCTGCCCGTCGGGTTCAGCGGTCACTGAAATGTCGCGACGTGGTACTACAGGAGGGAGGGGAAATGAGCCGCATTTCAGCAAAGGGTCGAACGGACCGTACGCAGGCCGCATCTGGGGGGCTGCGCCCAGGTGTGGGCCCCCCAGTTCGAGAAGGAGAGGGAGCTGCTGGAGCAAGCCCAGCGGAGAGCTACGGAGGTGATCAGGGGCTGGAGCATCTCCCTCGTGAGCTGACATCTCCCTTTCGGCTGAGAGACCTGGGCTTGTTCAGCCTGGAGAAGGGAAGGCTGAGGGGGGTCTCATCAATGCCTATAAATATCTGAAGGGTGGGTGTCAGGGGGATGGGGCCGGGCTCTTTTCAGTGGTGCCCAACACCAGGCCAAGGGGCAACAGGCACAAGCTGGAACACGGGAAGTTCCCCCTGAACATGAGGACAAACCCCTTCCCTGTGCGGGTGCCAGAGCAGGGGCACAGGCTGCCCAGAGAGGCTGTGGGGTCCCTTCCCTGGAGATATTCACCCCCCACCTGGATGCGGCCCTGTGCCCCTGCTCTGGGTGTCCCTGCTCAAGCAGGGGTGGGACGGGATGAGCTCCAGAGGTCCCTTCCAGCCCCTGCCACCCTGGGATTCTGTGATTCTGACGCCCCAAAGTGGTAGGTTTCCAAAGGCGGGGCATAAAGGTGGCAGAGCAGCTTCACCCCTGGGTGTGACTGGTTGTGTTCCCTCTTCTCTGAGCACCAGGCAGGCCCGGCCGTGGGACTCAGCTTGCGCTGGATCCGTTCTGCTGCAGCCAGGTTGTACGTAGGACGTGCGGGTAGGTTTGGGCACGCTCACACCAGTAACCACAGCTACCAGTGGGCTGTGACTCTCCCACAGCCCTGCTCCATAAAGATCCTTTGGCTACGATTCATATATACTCGCATGCGCACATTTCTGTGGTTCCTTAAGCATTACACTAAAGCTTCTATATGTGTTTCTTACCATCTTAATTATTTTGCTCATATTTTGGGTGTGTGTGCGAGGTCCAGCTGTTAACAGCAACCTACGTTTGGATCATGCTGTGTAGAAATGCTTTTGTTCCTTAGTGCCGTGTGTTCGTTACCCAAACGTGTTAGCCCTTGGGCGGATTACTCATTAGTCCACATGCTGTCCAGCTCCCCCGTGCTTCACTTGCACAGCTACAATAATTAGACACCATATTTTTCTGGCCTGCAGAGCATTGCAGCAGAGCTGTGAGAGGATGGGTAAAATGCTAGGGCAGCCTGGGGTAGGAGTTTGTCCAGCAAACTTGCTTTCCTTCTTACTCTAGCCTTTTACCTCCTTCCCGCTCTGGAAGCTGACTGGTTGGTTTTTCTGTTCCTGTTTTGTTTGAGGGTTTTTGTAACATCTAATTAAAAAGCCCCTTGTGTTAAGTTGTTGAAAGCTCTGTCTGAGCCACTGTAAGGTCAGGTTTCTTAGTTTAAGGTCATGTTTTTGGTATGGGTGACTTGAGCTCGTAGAAGGGGTGAAGTTCAATCTCCCAGTGATTTCAAAGATAAGGTGTTGCTGGAGAGGCATTCTGTGCACCTTCCAAAGATGGTGTGAGATTTCTCCCCTAATCCCCCACTTTTCTGCTGACATTCTTCCAGTGCCAACGTGTCTGTCCCAAAGCGGCGCTTTCCCACTGCATCCAGCTGCTCTGCTCGTGGCCAAGACGGAGCCGTTGGTCCTCGTGCTGGTGCTGCCCCTCTGCAAGCCTCTCATCGCCCCTTGGTCCAGGTTTTTGCACTAGGATTTTCCAGTGATCCTGAGTGATGCCTCTGCTGGAGTTTTCTTTAGGACTTCCCTCTTTTTTTCTTCTCTTTCTTTCTTCTTCCTTTTATCCCCACCCAAGTAGGTCTGTATGGTTCATCCTGCGTCCCTTTGCCTGGCAGGTTTCCTCTTCTAGCCTTTCAAAAATATATTTCTGAAAACGTGAGCTTTCAAGCATTTGTTACGAAGCGGCAGGTATTGCTTCCCAGGCATGCTGCAAGTGAGGTTGGCAGGATGGGGAGGGGTGTGAGCAGTGAGCTGCCTGGGGCCCGGCACATCCCCTCTGAGCCCGCAGCCGCCTGCTCCGCACCCCGGGCAATAGAGGACGAGCTGTGAGCCCCAGTTGTAGCCCAAAACTATTTTAGGCATTGGGTCAAGAGGGAAGGCGGTTTGAGAGCCCTGTTAGTGTCCTAAAAACACTCCGTGGAATATTTAGTGGTTTGGTGTGATGGCTGGGGTGGGTGGTGAGGACTGCTGAGGACTGCCGGTGGGGAGGCAACGGCGGCCGAGCGCCTGGGTCTGTGCCAGCGTACCCACAGAGGTGCGTACGCACGCTGCTAAAGAATTTTTTTCCTTTGTTTTGGGTTACAACGGTGAGCAAATGGCACAGCTTATACACGACTTGATCAAGGCTCAGTGTTTTTGCTGCTGTGGATACGTATTTGTGAGAATATGCCATTCGCATGAAAACACTGCAGATATCCCTTTGGTATTGCTGAATGCTGTGTTTTCAGGGTCAAAGAAGAAAGGGACTCTTTGTGTCTCTTTCTTCTTTTTTTTCTTTTTTTTTTTTTTTCTTAAATGGTGTCCTGCCAGAATAATTAGCTTGTCTGAAGTTAATATTTCTTTTGAGTACAAGCTTCCAGGATCAAAGCAAGTGAGCGGTGTGCCTCTTACCGTCGAGGATTACCAGAACTTAATCTTTCTGTGCAAAGGCAACTAATCGCAGGCATGCAAGCAGGGTTTATTTAACTGCGTGCCAGCACTTAAAAGCATTGATGTATGAAATCCCTTGCAAATTCAGATGTACTTGCTGCTAATCACTTCTCCACCTGCTCGTCCACCTCTGTCCCCCACGTCCTAGAATCCGCCTATCGGTGTCAGTCACTGGAGATGGATGGTGACACATGCAGCCGCCGTTTGCCAGCTCCAGTCCCAGCCTGCGCTCCCGATGCCGGGGCTGTGGCCGCCCGCCCGCGGGGCAGCGCGCTGGTGGTTTTAGTGTCATTAGGACCCAACTTTCTGTTCGTGCTCGGAGGCTTGCACGGAGCCGCGCTAGGCGTGGGAGCTCAGCCCTGGACTCCATCTTTTAAACAAGTAAACAAGCTGGGAGAGGCAGGAAAACTGGCTGAAATACTGCAATATGATCAGCATCTCGCCATGTTTCTCCTGCAGTACGCAGGTAAAGTACGTCTTGTGCGCTTTTCTTGAAAGCACCTTTCTCCGATAATGCCTTGTTAGTGGTGTTAGCAGGAAGGATTGTGTGGAGCTGACAGAAGTAACTATTGAAAGTCTGCTGGTCTCATCAGTGTGCCCAGGCAGCTTCTGGATCAAGCTGGTGATTATAAATCTCTAACTGTGACGCTTAAGCCAGGAATACAGCAGAAAAGGGTGCACAAGCCCAATAATAGTTTTTGAACCTGGGAACTAGTCTTGGAAAGCAAATGGTTGGTATCGAAATGTAACTTGAAAGCCTCTGTATCTTCTCTCCTTTCCCTTCTTTGCTGCTTTCTCTGTGTTCTCTAACTGGTTGCTGCAGATGCTCTGTACTCGGTTTCTTCTGAAGTGTGTCTCTTTAGAGCTGAAAACAAGCAGTGTGCAATCAGATGGCAGATTGTATCCTGGAATCCAGTTTATTTCTAAATTGCATTTCTAAACAGGCAGAAAAGAAGAGGGCCCCCTGTTCAGGCTGAGCAATGCTTATTTCATATATTTGCCAATGTTGGCAAAAGGTAAATCCGTATTTATAGCAAAGCCTGTGTCAGCCCATTGCTTAGGTTCCTCTTGATGCTGGCTAAGAGAGAAGTTTGAAGAGTGGGCATAATTGACCCAGGCTTTTTAATGTGTTCATTAAAATGCTTTTAGGCGTGTGAAAGTGTCAGAGGTCTGTTACTAGCTTTTTTCTTTTTCTCTGAGTTACTGGGGACAGATTTGTGTACCTGCTTTTTATGAACTAGTTGGACATCAAGAAAACCATTCGAGTGTCTGACCAGCAGCAGTGCGAGGGCGCTGCCAGAGCATGCGGTTCCCTCGCCTGGCCCTGGGTGAACCGGTTTGTGCGCCTCGAGCAGTGCTAGGCTTGTGGGCAGGAGCTCCTTTGTCACTTGATTGAACATTAATAAACGCAGCAGGGAAGATTTTGCAAAAATGTTGAAGTGGAAGCTCTGTTGGGTGCTGTTTTCCCGCACAATTGAGCTGTGCAAATCCGCGTTGTGGGTAGGAGCATGGCAAGCTTGTTTGGCTCTTGGGAATAGAAATGGTCTGTGAAACAGTGCTTTTCAGTTCGTGTTTTTGGCTGTTCCTAATTTCTTTTTTTTCACTGTGTCATTAAGGCAAATGGCCAGGTTAGCAGTTACCTAGTGGTTGGAAAATGAAGTCCTGTCCAGAGTCTGGCACGGCACCTGGTGAGGGTAGACACTTCCCATGATTTATGCCTGGAACATTGAGATCTTTCCTGTCTCTTCCAGGCCCTTTCTAAACGCGTGCTGTGAAAGCTGCAGCCATATATAGCGTCAGCACAGACCCGAATCGACACCTACCCGAAGGGACCGGTGGGGCTGTGCTTTGTTCATGCCGCTCAGGACAGCGGGCGGCTGCCGTGCGTCTTCCCCTAAGGCGCAACTCAGCATCTGTTTCCAGAGGCGAAGACCACCCACGGCAACCTGCTGCTGCTGTGTGAGAGGACTTGCTGGTAGTCGTTTCTGCTCATCTTTAAGCATCTTCACTGTTTTCCCTGATCCATTTTTTTCTAGTGAGGAATATTCTAGTCCAGGTTGATGTATTTATTTATTAAATTTTTAGTTGCTGCATTATGGCACATTCTGATACCTTGGCCCTAAAAATTCCCTCTTCTGAAATATCCCTGGAGACGCATACTGGGTGTGCTTGGAGGTGAAGGGCACGCTAACGCCTGTGCCGTGTATGGCTGTCTAGAAATGCTGACGCTGGTCTGACCCTCACTGAGAGCCATAATTTTTCTCCCCCTCCCCTTACCTTCTGCGTAGCCCTTCACTGCAAATGCAGAAATCTGCTGATTTCTGCCTTTCATGGCTGGCTCTTCACAGAGCCTCAGTAAAGCTGAGTAAAACCCTGAGGCTTGCTCCTGTGCCGGTGGTCCCTCCCTCCCTGGTCCCTTGAGACCAGCTCAAAATAGCCAAGGATGCTTTGTTAAGGTTGAAGTGAAGGAAAAGTGCTCGTGCTCGTGCCTCACAGCCGTACTGGCTGGTTCTATCAGCTCTTATCCTGCTCTGTGCCCAGGAGAGAAGTTTTTCTGCAGCCGCCTTCTCTGCCTGTGCTTTGTATCCAGTGGGATGTGGCTGGAGCTCCAGCTGAACCGCTGTTCGCAGAAATGATGGAAGAGAGACAATCGGTTCTGAAGGTGGCTGCTGTCCGTGGCATTTACCAATATTAGGGTGGGAAATCTGACATAACAAGGGGTTTCTTACTCTAAAGCGCTTTGGAAATCTTCACTCCGGCTTGGCTGAATTCTTGGAGCAAACTCCGTGCTGCAAGATTGCAGCGATCAAGGTGCCCGCTATTTGTACCGCTTCCATTGCCTGCTTTCAGTACTACCCTTTCTTTCGTGGGTCATCTACTCTTTCTCCGTCTTGGGGAAGTGAGAGCAAAGCTTTCCCAAGACGTTTTGCTTCTCCGTATTGAGTGTGCCATAACCTGCCTGGGGATGGGGGCTCGTCCCGTCTTGGGGGGGCCCTGGTGACCTGCAGGCAAGGACAGGTCTGGCTGTGCCGAGTCGCATGGGTGCCTCCACCCAGAGCCTTCCAGCTGGTGGCTGACGAGTACCTTGCTCCTGGCTGTGGGCAGGCTCTCGGGACAGGCGGCTGCGCACAGGGACTCTTACTGCTCGCCATAACCACCCTCGCAGAGGCCTGGGCGCGGGTTGTTAAATAAATGAGAGTTTCTGCAGATGAAGGCGACTCTGTGACCGTCACAGAGGTCACAGGAAGGTCACAGAGGTCACAGACCGTCACAGGAAGCAGTAGCTCCTGGCTTCCTCAGCTCACAGAGTCTGGAGGAAGACGGGGCAAAGTGCCTGTGGAAGTAGGTCTTGCGATCCTGAAGTCCTTGTTGGAGGAGCTGCCAGGACCCCTTGTGTGAGTGGGACTAAGAATAACTGCATCCTCTCCAGTGCTGTTTCTAGACAACACTACCCAGAAAATATGTTAGTTTTTGTTTATGGCTTGTGAAGGAGCTACTCAGTTCCCAGCCTGTGCCTGCAAAGAAGAATATGTTGCATTTCACGATCTCATCAACTTCCATTTTCTGTAACTTCTGAATATTTCCAACTTGTGGAATTCTAGTCTGAGGCTCTATAAGGCCAACAGCAGAATTCTCTTCCAGAGCATTTGTACCATGTGCTCTGCATGCCATAATGAAATTGTAAATGCAGAGGGTTAGCTTTAAAAGCAAGAAAGGCCTATTTCTACCTTTTGAAAAGGTTTAGGCACTCTGGGGAAGCTTATCAAATCAGAAGGGTAGCTTGAAACCAGTTCTTGCGTCGAGAAGTAATTGACTTGGAAGAAAAAAGACTTCAAATTGGAATGAAGCTTCCCAGCAGGGGTGCAAACTTTCTTCCTTTCTTCATGCAGTTTGGTAATGTTTTCGGACACGAAGCTTGATTTGAAGCAATTGCATTTTAGCTCTCTAAATATTCCGTCCTAATGCAGGGATTCACAGGAAGGAATCCTTGCTCAAAGGACTCAGCGCTGCCTCAAAGTGCATCGATGGCCCGTGAGGTATCAATTGGAAAAAAGGCTAGAGGAAAGTCAATCACTTGTTGCAGAAATCTGAGGGAAATATAATAATTTTCAGTTTTATTCATACTCTTGTCCCTTCGTTGTACTGCTGTGGCCGTTTTAGGATTGCTCTGTAAGACATGACTGTTGTTATGGGGCTTGAGGTTAAAAACAAAACCGAATCCTCCAGAGGGAGCAAAACGAGGGTTTTAACTCTGACCTCTTTGCTGATCTTGGTGTGGTTTCTCAAATAGGATGAACTACGTGATGGCTTGATGAGACAGTGAGCCTGGACCTGGATTCCTGGGACTGGTGCCTTAATCACGCCCTGTGTGGTCACCTTTGAGCATTAATCTGACACCGTGAATTTGTACCAGCACAAAAAAATGTTGCTGCATTCACGCCTGGGGCTCATGTGTTGCATCTGTTAGAGAGCATATCTGATTACGTTTAATGGAGAGCCCATAAATAATACATTTTTTTGGAAGTGGGATATTAATGAAGTGGCTGGTGCAAATCCACGGTCTGTTCTCCCAGGAGTGTCTCTGGTTGTCTTTACGATGCTTTTGCTGGATTTAGCCTGTGTCTCTCACAGGTAGTGCATGTTGGTAGTTAGAAATGAGTTTGCTGGAGTAATGCTGAGCTGAACACATCCTCATCCTTCAGGCAGTTGTTGATCTCACACTGGACTTCACCTGACTTCCTCCAAAAACCACGCCACTGAACTTTAACTTACATTACTGTCATCCTTAGGCAGTTCCTATGATGAGAGTCCCCCAGCTTGGGGAGGAATGACCCTGTGCACCAGCACGCGCTGGGGACAGACTGCTGGAAAGCAGCTCTGTGGAAAACATCTTGAGTGTCCTGGTCAACATCAAGCTGAACACGAGCCAAATTGTACCCTTGCGGCAAAGGGGGTCGGCAGCGTCCTGGGCTGCCTTAGGCTGAGCGTTGCTGGCGGGTCCAGGGAGGGGATCCTTCCCCCAGCACCGGTGAGGTCATGCCTAGGGTGCTGTCTCCAGCTCTGGGCTCCCCAGGACCAGAGTGTCATGGATGTTCCAGGGGGAGCCCGATGAAGGGTAATTAATGTGATGAAGGGATTGGAGGATCTGACAGTGAGGGGAGTCTGAGCGAGCTGGGCTTCTTTAACCAGGAGAAGAGAAGCCTTGGGGTCAGTGCAGAGTGTGTTCAAATACGCATTGATGGGAAAGAGTAAAGAAGATGAAGTCAGAGTCTTAGTGGTGCCCAATGAAAGGTCAAAGCGCACGCATCAAAATACAGGGAATTCAACTCAACACGAGGATATTTTGCTTGCTGTGAGAGTGGTCAAGGCCTGGAATGGGCTCCCAGAGAGGTGCTGTAGTCTCTGGCCTTGGAGATACTCAGGGCCCAGCTGGACAGTGCCCTGAGCTGCCACTGCCTGAGCAGGAGGGGGCTTGGGCTGGATGATCACCAGAGATCACTTCAGTGAGAAATACTCTGTGATTTGCTTCCAGAGAAGGGAATGGTTAGGTTTCCCCGTGAGTCTCCACTCACCTCTCTGTTCTGATCTGGACTCTTGAGCAGTTTTGCTTTATTCAAGAGAGCTTTGGCCCTGCTGGTGATATTCCCAGCAGTTTCGAGCCTATTTTGAACACAAAAGTTAATTGATGAAATGCAAGACATTGCAATGTGGTCCAAAATATTCTGTTCAGCTTTGCTTCTTTATCAAAGATCATGACACCCAGGGCAATTCTTTGTCGGTTTTGCCATGTGTATTTCTTGTCCCGAGGATTGTGCTTTGTGTTTTTTGGTGAGCTGTTGGAACAGTATTAGCCGCGTCGTGTCCTCCCGTTGTTCGCACCGAGCAGAAGTCTGTGGCTGTTCAGCTCCACGTCACGCGTCACAGCAGGTCTGTCCTGCAGCAGCTTTGCTGTTCTGAGGTGCCCCACTGCAGGTGTGGGATTCATTTCTCCCCGAGGCAGCAACTCCGAGCTGGCCAGTTGTGCCTTGCTCTGTAGTGGATGGCGAGTTGTCGCCACCGGCAGTGGCGTGGTGTCTGTGACCAAGCGTGGGCTGGTTGGAAGTGTTCCGAGGTGAGAGGAATTGTACTCTAAGCTCTGTGCAGAGTGCTGTTGGCTGGGAGGGTGACTGTTGTCCCCCCTCTACAGGGAGCTTAGGGTGACCCCATCCTCTGCTGCAACGTTGGTTGAGACCTGTTCTGTGACTGTTGGGTAGGAGTCTTGCTTTGAGTTTTATGGTATTTCTGTAACAGCTGCCTCTTTCCAGTGTCTACGTGGGGCTCCGAAAGCTCCAGCTGTACGTGTTCAGGTTGCTGTTTTATTTCTCCTGGCAATGTCACAGCCGGTGTGAGTGCATCCCCCTTTGATGGCATGACTTGGTTATTGTAATTCTGGTGCACAGGGGCTTTCAGCAGGACTCTTGCCCATGGCTTGCGTGGACTGCAGCAGCACATTACATTCCTGGCATGGCGCGCTGTGATCGTATTATGCCTGTTTAGCATTCTTTTCTATTTGCTTCCTATTAAGTAGCAAATTAAGTCAGCTTCGTAAGCTTGCAGTTGAAGCCTCAGTCCCTATGCTGGCAAGCTGTTTCTTATAGTTCTTCAGAAGTATATGGGGCAGCAGTGTTCTCTGCAGGGAAAATACGCAGGTATGCTACCATGGCTTGCAGAAGTCTCCGGTGGCTGGCTTCAGGTGTTAATGTTTAGATGATCTTGAAGATTTGTAGGACCACAGAATGTCATCTAGAAGAGCAGAAAACCATGTAACTGCAGAGCTCTGGGTCTTTTGTTTTTGTCCAAAATTAGAAAGCTTGGAAGCATTAGCCCAACTTGCAGAGTTCATCCTACGAGACTTCTTACAGCGTTCAGGAGAGCATGACCCTGACACAACACACTTTGTGTCCGGACACCACAGCTCATCCGTGGTAGTGTGACCCCATAAAATCTAATAGAAGAATAGTTTCCTGAATTTACTTTGTTTAAAAACAACAACAAAGCCCCCAAATTAAGCCTTCCCCCAGCTTCTCTGAGGAGAGTAGAGAGGAAGAATCACAGTGAAACCCAGGGCTATAGCATTGGGAGGAGACGTCAGCGCGTGTACGGTGTAATTTGGTGTATGACAGGGGACAGGTGTTTTGTCAAGGCCTTCGGAGCTGTGTGACTGGTGAGAACAACTCTTTTCTTGGAGACCTTGGAATCCCTTTGCATGTGGGGAAAAGTCGCTGAAGTTGTAGGTAGGGAACTACATGAGACGCTGTGGTGGGAAATTTGAGTGTCACAAACGCAGGCCCCCAGTTATTCGGCAGGACGTGAGGTGCATTACAGATGGCTGCCTATTTTTGGATAGCATTTATTTTTTTGGAGCAGAGCACTAGCTTTGACACAGTTTAGAGTCGGTATGCCTGTATGTCCAAGTGGGAGGAGGAGCCCCTCTCCTAAAGATGGCATTCTCACCTTAAGGTTTAAGGCTGTGTTTGAGCAGCACGGTGGAGTATGTCCAACATGCTATCAACTTTTGAAGTGGTGTTAGAAGATGAGACTTTAAGTCTTGCTGTTCAAAAGGTGATTATCCAGGCTCCCTCTGTATTGTACGAAGAGAGGTAGCTGCCTCGAAGGTCCGGAGACCCGCCCTTTAGGTCCCTCTGAACGATGGCATGGCCATCTGGTGCCCAAGTCTGAAAGCTGCTTTGGCTTTGACTCATCTGGATGGGTTTCATGCCTGGGTGCTGGGGCTAAGGCTCTCCTGGGACAGCCCTGCGAGAGGATCCATCAGGGTGTCCTTCCTGGGCGTCTGCAATTTGGCTTCCCACCTGCCGTGGGCTTGTGGGTATGGGCTTCGGTGGGCTGATGGCTCTCCTGTGATGGGCCTGGGGGGAGCAGAGTCGGGTGTTATTCAGGTTCCCCCACCCATCACTGTCTCTCTCTGCTCCTTTGCGTGTGCAGATGAGCTTTTATCCTGTAACCTAACAGTTTTAGCTCTGCAATAGGCCTTTTCTTGCTGGTGAGGAAGATTGGCTTGAATTAAGTGACATCAGATTAAAAACTTGTGTGACTGCTTTGATACGTGCAGGTCCAAATGAAGAACTGGCTCTTACTTCACTGCAGCCTTTTCTTGTGTGACTCTTCCTTTGAAGAAGTCAACTCTGTGGGTGGGCACCCAGCGACTCCTGGCCTGCTGCGCAGCCCGCGACGTTGGCAGGTAACACCAGGTGAACATGTCTCTGCGTTCGTTGTCGGGTTGTAGCTTACATCCACCTCACCCTCTTGCAGATGATGAACTTCATCCCTTTAGGCAACTGCTCCTGCTTCAAACTTTGCAGTTCTCATTTTGGAGGGTGTGTTCCAAGCTCTGCTGCCGGTCCTTGGGCACGTGCAGTGGCTCCGGTGCGCTCGCCCTGCTGGAGGTTGGTGCCACCACTGCAGAGTCACGCCTGTGCTGCGGAGCAGATCTGACAGGTTCTTAGAGCAGTAGTGAGACTTATGGTGAGGGTCAGCCGAGAAAGGAGAGACCGAGGGGCTGATTTGAGATTTCCTGACTTACTGACATATAATGCCTGGAAGAGACTGTGCTGTAGGCTTAGCCTGCTGCTGCTGATCACCTGAACTTGAGAACGGCTCTGGGAGCCTTGGGACAGCGTCTGTCGGGTCACCAAGTCAGCAGTCATGTTCCTGTGCCTGTTCAAGTGTTCAACTTGCAATCGCACCAGCCTCCCCTTCCCCTTTGCTCCCCTCCCCCAGCTACTTAAATAAGTTCTCACGAGCAGGTTGACCTTTTGGTGCAGGAGATAACTGGAAGGAGAATTCCTCAGGAATGCTTTTAATCACTGAGCTGCCTTTCTGGCTTTTCACAGGGCTTGATGAATTCCACAAACATATCTTTTTTTTTTTTTTTTTTCTTTTTTAGTTGCTTTTCAGGTAGCTGCCTTTGGGGCAGTGTTTAATGCCAGCGCCTCAGGTCTGGATGTTTAGGTAGAAATGATTTAGGACAAGAAGATAAACAAGTATTTATTAATTACTGTTCAGTTCTCTGTCACCAAGGTCTTTTCTCCTCCTCCTTTTATAGGTCTTTTGTTAATCTGCATGCCGAAAGCAGGAGAGACATTGCTGGCTCACAGCTGGGCTGCAGCAGGTTGCCTGCTGGTCTGCAGCTCTGGGGTGCTTCGTTTGCCATGGGGAGGCGGTGGATAGTCAGGGTCATGGGACCTGACGCTGAAGACTTGAGAGCATCTGCAGGTCTGTTTCTGCTCCTTCCTATGCACGTCAGGTCAGGGTTGGAGCCTTCTGTCAGCAACTTGGATATACTAATCTGAGCAGAACATTATCCACTTCCCAGGCGCTGCATTAATTTCTGCCCAGTGTGTGAGCTGAATCGGATCACCGGAGGTCTCCAGGGCTGGCATGGGTGTACAGGGTGTGTTGGGCAGCTGGGAAGGAGCAGGCTGCCTCCCTTCTGGGCTGGCATCAGCTGTTCGGTTGGTGCAGGCACTTTCTGAGGGCTTCACTCATGACCTAACTGGCAGGGCTGCTGGCTGTACAGCTGTGAGAACTTCCTTTGCTTCCTGTAGACCCCAGCGTCTGTCCTGTAGCTAAGGAATCTGGGTTATTTTCCAAAATATGTTAATTTTTTTTTTTGTGAAGAACGCAAGTAGTTTTTCACTCCTTGTTAGCCCACCTCTGCTGGAGCTGGCTGCCTACCCCCCCAGCACGATCATCAGAGCAGGTGCAGCATCTGAGTGCTCCTTCTACACCGCAGAGCGTAATCAAGCATCCTAGCTCAAACCGATGATGGAAATAATTGGCGTAAGTGGCTGCCTTTGCTCTTCAGTGAGTCAGAAAGCAACCGACTGAGTGGTGTGCATTAAGGTTCAGGTGTTGGCTAATGCCGCGTGTCTGCGTGGCGTATCGTCTTCAGCCAGGGCAGGGCGTCCATCCGTCTCAGGCCTGGCGGCACCAGCGTCCGGCTGGATCGCTGCCTGGCGGCGTCCTTCCCTACGCCAGAGCCTGGGAAAACACACTTTGAAGGTTAACATTGCCTTTTCCATCAGCTGTATAATAATAGAAGTAAATCTTAAAATCGCTCCTTTTCTGTTCTCCCTGTTTCTGTGCTACGCACGGCCTCTCTATTTTTAACCTGCTGCATTTGAGACTTGTTTTCCTGAGCCCTCATGACCTCGGTGATATTTTGACTTTGGGGTATTTAAGAAACAGCATTGTAGGCATCTTGTGTAGTCGGGCGTGACTATTGTTGTTGCCAGCTGAATAGTACTTATTTTTTTGGCGGCTTCTTGCGTTCTCACCTTTCAGTAGCCAAGAGAAGAGCCCCTTTGGGCTCTCTGTATCCACTCTCCTGTCTATTTACAGCTGTACACAGCAACCATGTTTATTAACAAGTTCTTGGAAGTGGAATCCTCTAGAATAGAAATCGCGGCGTGGCAGTGTGTCTAGAGGAGGGTTTGGTACAAACCCCTGGCCCATCAGTGTGTTGAGTCGGCATAATTGTTGTCTTTGGTACTCCTGTAGTTCTGCTGGTTTTTCCACCCCAGGAACACAGGCGTACCTCCGCAGAAATGTCGCTACTTTTATCACTTTATATAGGTCCACAAAAAAGACTTTTTTTTTTTTTCCACTGACTGTTCAGAGTGAGTTTGCTGAGACAAAGATAAATCAAACTGGACGTTTTAATGTCCCTTCAGTCTTGCATCCCTGCAAGTGCTGAACATGAGAGAAGGTGGAATAACGAACCCAGTGCTCAGCTGAGGGCAGTACACCTCTCTAAAACTTGCTGTGATTAATTGCATACTTGAACCTTATGTTTGAAACCTCTGGTAATTTGGAATTGTTTACAAAGTACTTTTTTCTTTTTACCTGTAGTTTGAAGAAACAGACACTTTTTAGAGCCCCAGGAATGGTTGGCATTCCGCTGGCACATAACTGCGATGAGTTGACCGTCGCCTGCAATTTGTCCACCACCGATCTGTGGAGGGTGATCGTCTAAGTGACGGTTTAGCACAGAATTACCCTGAAATGGATGGGAAATACACTGGAAGCTGCAAAACAATTTGTCTTCAATCCTCTCTGACTCATATCTGCATAAATAGCTTTTCTTACTAATATAGTAGTTGGTTGTTTAAGGATCTCTTTACCTTTTTGTCCCGTTTCATGATATCCCCTAAAGATCCCGAATTTTGCCCGGTTTTGTGAATTGTCTATTAAAGCCTTTTGTCTCCCACGTGACTGAATGGGAGACAGCTTGAAATTGTGATGGTTGCTTCCCTCTGCTCCCCAGCTCCGGTGCAGCGGTCAGGGTTTGCCTTGTTTTTGTTGAGCCATACGGCTGGGCTTCTGTAATACCAGCTCACAAGGTGGATGATGGCTGTTAAAAACATGGACAGCTTTATCCAAAGCCAACATGCCGTGTGCTGTCAGGCAAAGGGGGTCTCGGTGGCTCGTACCATCTTAACTGTCCTAGGCTTATACCTTTACCTTAGATTTACTTAATTGGTATGGGTCAATCAAATTTATTCTTGAGTAAACCTAAGTCATCGGTAGATCTGCTCTATCAGTTACAAGCTCTGAGCAACGGGACTCAAGGTGCCCTGTCTTTGAGTGCTGTAGCTCTTAAAATGAGCATCTGGAGGCGCTGCCAGCATCTCCTGCGCTCTCGTTAGCCTGCGCCCAGCGGTGGGGCGGGCGGCGGTGGTGTGGCTGAGGACCGACCGCGTAGGGATCGGAGACAAGCTGCTGCCCGCAAAGGAAAGCCTGTTCCTGTGCTGCGGGTTAGGGGAGAGGGAGCTTGAGCCCCGAGGCTGAAGAAGTTTGTCTGGACTCTGATAGTGGATCCGTCCCTTGACTGAGGAGGAGTTTGGCCCAGTCAGCTGGGGCTGTGAGCTCCCCTCTTTGGGGATGCACGTCGCAGAGCACCCTTCCTCGGCTACGAAGGGGGGCAACTGCTCGCCAAACTCCTTGAATAAAAATTGCAGTAGTACCTTATGTTTTTGAAGATCATCCAAGATGTGCCTTGGTTTTTTCCTGGTAAATAATTCCAGGTGAATTCACAGCTGGTGACGAATTGGGTGAAGCTTAAGTAATTATTAAAAATGTATTCCTGGACTGGAAGGAATAGAAAACATGAGTTTCCTCTTGAGTTTCCAAACATGAAGCACTGTACAACCCAGGGGAGATGCACCCCTAGTTTACAGTATCAGTTTGCTTTGTGTGGGTGTTGGGGTTAATGTCTGTGAGCAGTATTTTAAAGTGGTCTCAGTGTGACATTAAGATCAGGCGTAGCTGGGGACAGTAACCAGGAGGCACAGTTCCTCCAGGGGCCTGAAAGGCTGCTTCTGTGTGGGCCTGGGCATTTCTTTTATTACTGTGATCCTGAAGCATCACAAGCCAATTTAAAGGAAGTCTCTGAGTGTATTTTTCTCTTTTAGGCTTAAACCATCTGTCCTTTGATTCTGCCAGCAGCAGCAAATCTCTGCAGCTCGGCAGCGCTGCCGGCCCGCAGGTGCTGGAAAGCGCAGCTGAGAATGGAAGTGATCCGGGCAAGAAGAGGAAGAGAGCAAATGTTCCTCCAGGTGAGCCGAGTAGCAGCTCGGTGGCTGGCGACAGGGAAGGCATCCACCTAAGCATAGACCGAAACCAGCTGCTGTGCTAAGGTGTTAATGCGGAGGGTGGAGGTGGAAATGAAGTCGTGGTCTGCCGCCGCTTGCGGTCAGACCAGTGTCCGTGGCTCCGTGCTTGCCTGGCTTCGGGCGAGTGCTCGCTGCAGTTTCTGTGCATAACGAAAGCAACTGTTGTGTATATGTTTTTGTCAAGCATTGTAGGATCTCTGTACCTGTCCCAGTAGGTTTATCCTTTCTTTCTAATTGGATGATATATCAATATTAAAATCACAACCATAATGAACAGCGTAATAAGGCAGATCAGCCTGAATGACTGGAGACATTTGTTTTTAAGATAATGTAATAAAAGCAAATTGCTAAATGGACCATAATCGGTTATGATGTTGTAATATCAGATCTAGGAGTCTTACTGAAGCTGGTATCTAAGAAATTTTTATTGTATTTCTCACAGAGTGACTGGAAAAAAACCAGGCGAAAGCATGTATTTGCAGATTAAATTGTGGTTGAAAACTGCAATCCCACCAGTGTGACTGGGGAAACGTGGCACCTGCTCATGCCACAAAGACAAGGTGTTACATCATGTAAGAAGTGGTCTGTGGGACTTAGTTGTGCGGCGTTTCCATAGAGGGATGCCAGGGGCAGGAGGGGAAGGGCTCGGCTGGGCTGGAAGCAGAGGTGCCGTTTAGCAGCAGAAGGCCGTCTCGCTGAGGGAAGGCGATGTGCAAGGCACGCAGCTGCAGGAGCAGGCCTGTGGGTTGCTCTGGCCCAACCTTCAGCCGCCCACGTTGTGATCACGAAATCAAAATGTGGTTTTCATTTGGGCAGCTAGGCACTGAGATGTGAGACCAGGACCTTGTGCACCTTGAATAACATGTGGTGATTCTCTTTGTTGAATAACACATACGGTTCTGGGCTGGGACAGGTATGCTTGGGATAGGTAGGCGAAGCACTGTTTTGCGTGTCTCTTCTGGACAGACACTTACTGTCAGGTTTTCACCCTTGTGCAGTGGGATGATCCGTGATCTCACTGCATTGCTGCCTTCTCCAGGGTATTTTGGATTTCATGTTTGTGCTTCCTTTCTTAATTTTTAATTTCATTTCTTTCTTTTAAACTAGCAACTGCCAACTTGGTAATCCCATTTCTCTTCCCCAGTATCCTTTGTTTCTCTCTCTTTGTGCCTGACCTGGTAGCCTGAGCACTGTCATGTTGACAGATGAATGGTGATAACTAAAGTCTGGGCTTGTCCCAGATCTCCTGAGACAAAGGACTTACAAAACTGGGTCAGCTCAGCATCGATTCTGTCCCCCCTGCCCAGGAGACATGGGCCACAGGCCACAAGAGCCGATGGTTTGAAACACACTGAGGGAGATTATAGATTTATAGAATAGTTTGGGTTGGAAGGGACCTTTAGAGGCCATCTAGTCCAACCCCCCTGCAGTGAGCAGGGATGTCTTAAGCTAGATCAGGTTGTTCAGAGCCCCGTCCAGCCTGGCCTTGGATGTTTCCAGGGATGGGGCATCGACCACCTCTCTGGGCAGCCTGCACCAGTGTAACCCTCAGAGTAAAAAAAGTCTTCCTTATACCTGGTCTAAATCTACCCTCTTTTAGTTTAAAACCGTCACCCCTGTCCTACCGCTACGGGCCCTACTAAAAAGTCTGTCCCCATCTTTATCAGCCCCCTTTAAGTAGGTAGATAGTGCCGAGGATTAGAGTTACACAAGTCTGAAAGGAGTAGATTCATTAGTGCTCTTATGTTGAGGCAAAATGGATGTTCTTGTGCAGGTTCTTTCCACTTAAAAAGCAGTGGTTGAGCATGTTGTCATAATAAAATGCAAGATAATGTTGAGTTCACTGCCCCTAACTGGTGAACAAATACTGTAATTGAGGACCCGTCTCCTTCGCTCGCGGGCTGCGATGTGCCGTAGGTCCTGCCTGTCGTGTTGCCATCTCTCTAACCATATTGCAACACATTGCTATGAATCTAGAACAGTCTTATTCCAGAAACCGTGCTTGATGTTAGATTTCATCACTGACAGCTGGAGAGCTGAGTTTTCCTTCCTGGGGGCTGTGGTACGATGTTGTTCTATTCGTGCTGCTTTAATTCACGTTTGATTTGACTAAGTCTGCTGACTAGTGAGCGTCAAGTCTGAGCTATTCGAAGGATGTTCTGTTTTCCCCCAATCAATAAGGTGTGTCAGATAAGGAAAAAAGAGGTGTGCAGGTGGCATTTTGTGCGTAGGTTACCTCCGGTGTAGGCACTGGGCTAGCGCGTAGAGCTTGGCTAATGTAAAAAGTGAGGCGGGTGACTGTGCTGCGAAGGGTGGTGGGACGGGCAGTGGCAGGAGGGAAGATGAAGCCAAGGCTAGATGTTCGACCTTGGCAGGGCTTCATTTAAGTTGGGCGTGGGAGATGAGGATTTTGGAGATGGCCCCAGCGATACATGGGGTGGGTGGGTGGCAGGAGATGGGTCAGTGCGGTGGGAGACCTCTCACCAGGGGCACAGAGGTGGCATCTTGGGAAGGCGAACTGATCTCTTGGCCCCTCTCTGAGGCCAAGAAGAGACGTGTGGTAGAACAGGGTGGGGAATGGAAATGCTGAACCTTTAAATCACAGGGTGAGATAAATGGTCAATAAATTTCCTCCTGCTGGCATGTTATGGAGAGCTTCAGGAGAGCTTTGGGAATCTGTGCACTGCGTTGTGTCCTGGGTTATAAGAGATAGGAGAATATCAACTCTGCTGAGTTTCAGCTTAGAGCCAGGAAGTTGTTCATACAGCTCGTGTCAGTACCGCTGATGACATTCTCCCCACCTCTCTGTTGCTGAAGTCAGATTTTCTTTCAAACGAGCATTTGTTTTATGAAAGCTTCATCAGGAAGACGGCATGTGAGACTGCTCTGTGGCTGCAGGTGGCCACGTCTGGTGTCCCTGCTCTGATTTGGGCAACTGCCTCAAGCGCTGGCTTTCCTCCTCAGCAGAAGAGTGCCCTGGGCAGTGGCTGTTGGCTTTCTTTTCATCTGGATAGCTCCTTCTGTGTTTTTTTCCACAAGAAAAAAAAAGTTAGTGTGGGGATTGTTTTTTGGTTTTGTGTTTTTCCCCTGTGCAGACTCAACCTTGTGCTAAGCATTTTTTTTTTTCCTTTTTCAAATGAGATATTTTGCATTTGGGCACCTCTAATTAAAACCTGTGCAAACAAAAGAAAAAGCATATGTCTTCATGGTGCATGGAAGTAACCAGCTAAAGGCATGGCTGACCCAGCCAAATCACTGAAGAAGATTTGAATGCTTAATTAGTCTACATGTTTGTGTGTTGATAGTTCCACCTGGGTTGCCAGAAACCTCTGATAGACCTTGAGTAATTAACACTGCTGGGAGCAGCATGGCGTTGTTCTTTGCATTATTTCCCCTTCTAGGATGGAGGATGAATGTCTTCAAATGGCAGTGGAAGTACCCTCTGCTGGAACAGACTGGCCATCTCTGTCACATCCAGGGCAATTATGACAATTTATACCTGTGAAAGTTTGTCCTTCGTTCATAAATCTCTTGGGAGGAATCAGTGTACCCTGCACCTTTAATCAGTGTTCCTTTAGAGCCCCTTAGAGCTGTTGACTGTAGTGGATAAAGCATAATTTATAAATGTCATCTACTTGAGAGGGACAGGACTGGATTTTGGTTTGTTTTGTGGTGGTTTTTTTTTTTTTTTTTTTTTTGTTATTTGGCTCTTTCCTATGTGTTAGGTTCCAGTTTGGGTTTGGATGCTGACACTGCAGAGCCTTGCTGGGCAACATGTGCCCAGCGAGGAAGAGTTAAGGTATGCACTAAGCTCTTCCTCACGTCTTTTTCTTTTTTTTCCTCTCAGCAGATGGTGGCAGAAATCTAAGCCTCGACTCCATTCCGATGGGCTTGCCAATGTCAGACCCAACTGCCTGGACCACTGCGATGAACAACCTAGGGATGGCTCCCATGGGGATGACAGGACAGCCCCTCCTGCCCGGTATGTGAGCGTAGCCAGGCTGTGCCCACCTTTTCTTTCAAACGTGTCTTTGGGAAGAGCCTATTTCAGTTGAGTTAGAGAAATGTCTGTCGCGTACTAGAACCATTAATAAGCTGTGTTTGAAATGCATTAACGTCTGCAAGTGATTTATTTAGAAGTCAGTGTTTTAAAACTGGTTTTGGTGGAAATGAGAATACATGTTTTTTGATGCAAACCGTGGTTATTGTGGAGTACCTCTAGATACTGTGCAGTGGGCCAGCAGGAGGAGGGTCCCATGCAGAGCTCAGGAAATCAGTGACATCAAGTAATATATTATTCTAAGCTGAACTGGGACTGCTTAAAAGGAAGGGTGGGAGGGAGATGGAGAGGAAAGCAATAAGGCAGCGAAATGGATATGGCAGAAGTTTATGGAGGCTTCTGCTCCAGAAATGGCCACCTTGTAGTCTGGAGTGCGTGTGCATGGGTGAGTCGTCCTACCCAGGATTTGTTAAAGAGCTCCTGGAGGAAGAGGGCTGTGCTGTACCTGATTTCTCGGCAGTGCAGGCTGCCTGTGCATCAGAATCCTGAAATGAAATTACTGTCTCAGTGCTTTACTGCAGTAAGCACTTGAGAAGGATGCCGTCTCCTGCCTGAATAATTGCCTGCTCACCTGGGGAGGGAGTGTCTGTGCTGGCAGTGCTCTACAATCCTATTTCTGCTCTTGTGGCATAGAGCAGGTAGTTTGCTGTGCAGCTGATAGTGTATTTAAGAACCTCACTTAACTTGCTGTAAGTTTTGCACGCAGCCTGTACTCTTCTGTCCCCTAGGCCTTGTTCCACATTTGTCTTTGCTGTAGGGGTGGTGTTTTCATGTCATTCTCCTGCTCCCATGCTTCTGCTGAGTAAAAATCAGTAGAAGTCTGTCTTAGGAGAGCACACAAGTTTGAAGCCAGTCTCCTATTCCCTGCTGTAAGAATAGTGGAAGACTTCCGAGTGATGTTTCTTTTGATCCTTTTGAGATCAGGAGGTCTACACCCAACACACATGACTCAATGCTTTAGAAGGGGCAAAATATTTTCTTCTGATCTGGCTGCAAGCAAGCAGGATGCTCTGGTGAATATGGATCAGTTCCCAAGCACAGTGATGGTTTGAAGTTTAGACCAGCCATATTTATAGTATCTGTTAAAGATGAGTGGCAGTGGAAGCCTGACGTGCTTTGGGCCATCTTTGCTGAAAGCTGGGTGGGACTAAAGTTGTAGGTCACAGAAAAACTGTCTAAAAATGCTTAAGAATTTACCAGCCAATTTCTGTTCCTACAGATGAAGTAAAGCATATAGTTGTGAGATGCTTTACAAGGACCTCAATGTCTCAAATGAATGTGCAGCACCTTTCCCTCCATCCAACCACTGCCAGCTTTGTATAGAAAAGGTTATTACAGCTTTCACCGAGAAGTATGGCCAGACGTGTTGTTTTTGAACTCTTTAGAGTCCCTGAGGACTTTTTTCTTCTTTCCTGTTCTTAAAAATGGAGACTGGCTCTTTTGAATCTGTTTCCTAAGCCTCTTGGATGCTGGCCTGCAGCCATGGGCTCAGCTTCTTAACGGAAGAAGCAGGTCTCTGCACAGGCTGGCAAGTTGTCTTACGCATTGCTGGTTGAGCAACAAACAGTGGGGCTCACCACAAATGGAAAAACCACGGCTCTGTTTGCCCTTGCACACACACTTTCTACTTTTCATTACAATGGGATAGTTCACTACCCTGCTAGTTCTTTTCCTTCTGATAATTGCATCCCTTCATGCTTTTAGAAAGCTGTAAGTCTTGCTTAATCAAAGAAACACCCATCTTGGCTTTCTCCTCCCTCGGATTCCCCAAGCTCCTCCGTTCCTGCATTAAGGATTTTCTCTGACTGGCATCCACACCCGTGGCTGTCAGCTAACCTCGCAGCAGTAACAAATTACCAGGGCAAGGTGAGACTGCTCTCACTGGCATGAAGAATTATAAAATGTGAAGGGACTGAATTTAGAGGCTTGAAAAAGTTGTAGCAGTGGGTTCACTGTTCCTTGACATGTGGCAGGTAGCCCAGCGTGACCCCTGGCACCTCTGGCTTAGGGCTGGGAAGAACAGCCACCACCCTGCCAAGGATAGCGGGGAGGTGGCCGAGATGCTCCTTGTTCTGCCCCTCTTGCTGCCAGCACTGAGGTTGTGCTCTTGACCTCTTGGGTGTACTTATGTCATACTGTGCTGGGAAGACAAATGGGGTCTTGGACTCTAACACAGGGACGTGTGGAATGGTCTCTGCATTTTCCAGCAGATCACTGTGTGTTCCGTGTGTCTCCCATCCTCTGCTGTCTCAGAGTGAGAGCTTTGGCGATTCCTCTTCCTTCCAGTTGCTCTCGATAGGCAGCAGTAGGGCAAGGTCCAGATCCCTCCTGCTGACATTTTGGAGTACAGCTCCAGGAATACAAAGGATTTCTTTACCATCTCCAGGGTGCTTTAGCAGGAGGATAACGGGATGTGGAGAGCCGGTGTCCTGGGGTGGCTTCTGTGCTGCTTAGGGGGGCACTTCAGGGCCTGCTCCAGTACCTGCTGTGTGCCCAACGGCTGGCTGGCCCAGACCAGTAGTGTTTGTGAGTCTGGTCTAATGCTTCACAGCTGGGTTTGGAGCTCACTGGCACAGATGTTGCTGAAAGGGAGGGAAGTAATGAGCATCCCAGCCTAAACCTAGGCAATCTGAAAGATGTATTGTTAAGTGGGAGGCCAGGATGCTGGTTTTGGCAAGCTGACCCCTGATAACGGCTTCAAAAAGAACACACAGTCCCCTGTAATTGGAGCAACACAGCTAAGTCTGACATACTTGGAATGCTTTGTGAATAAGATAGTCTTCGAAGTTGCTAAATGTGATTAGACAGAAGGGAGTCTGGAGGCACTGTATCCTTGAAAAGAATAAATAAGGGAAATGTACTAGAATAAGCCAGTTTAGTATCAGTAAGAATTGTGTAACCAAGCCGAAAATGAACTGACCACGTCCAGAGACTGAGCTCAACCAGCGGACACGGTGAGGAAGACTGACGACCACCAGCGGACCCTGGAAGACCACCAATGAATGTGAAAGTGCATGCATTAAGGACATTTGCATATATTAATAAGGTCAAAGAATAGCATGAATATGGTAATTATTTCATAGAAATGTAATGAATATGTCTATTTTGATTGCATGTAACCCCTGTAGCAGGGCAACTCCGGGCACACACTAGGTGGAGCGATCCCCTGTGTGCCTGGCGCTGTAATAAAGAAGGCCTGCTTTCTAGAACTACCAATTGAGTTTTAGAGGGTTCTTATATTTGCTGACTCACAGTATCAAAGCGTTCTTCCAGGCCTTCAGGAAAGGGGCTGTGCTGTGCTCATTGCGCTTCGGTTTGCCTCCAGTGGCTGTACCTTTGCCGCAGGGTGGATCAGGATGTTACTTGCTCAGGGTTATGTCCTGCAGTTTTTCTCCAGCTGCTTCATGTCTTCACTGGGCTTTGTCACAGCCACTCACGAGGTGACCTTCATCTCAGACTTCAGCTTAGCAACACGTGAATTTAAACCGCAGAGATCTGGGATGGGGTAGCCTCTCCCCATCCTCTTTTGACTGGTCCGAGCCTATGAGCCAAGCCCGGCTCAAAGACCTCTGTGCCCTGAGATAGCAGTCGTACAGGTATCGCCTCGATCATTCAGGCCAACCCTCGTCATTCCTTACAGCGCATTTCCTTGAAAATGTGTATGCAGTGTGGTCTGGGGGGCCGGGTAGCACCATCACAGGGAGCAGTGAGGCTGCCTGTGCTGTGGAACGGGGCTCTGCCTAAAGATAGACTTGCGTAATTTTTATTTATTTTTTAAGACAGGTAAAAATGCTGCTTGAAATAGCTGAAAACAGTGCTGTCTGCCTGACCTTTTTGATGGTATCACCTCTGAAATCTACTAATGAAAGCTTAAATATTAAAATTCTGCAACTTTAATGTAATGCATTCCAAGCCAGGTGTCATAGACCAGGCGTCAGCCGGGCATGGAAAAGGGTACAGTTCACATGTATTCCTACACCCATGTTTCACAGCTGGCTATGGGAAGATTTCTCGTGCCTTCCTCTGAAAGGCCTGTTTCATGGCAGAGGATTTGCCTCAGATCTGTGCTTTTACTGTGACCGTTCACGTGTGACGCAAAAGGAACAGCAACACTTGTACCAAGTGCAAGGGAATCAAAGTTAGGCAAGCAAAGCGACATACTGAGCTGTGTAGAAATGTAGCCCCAGGCAAAATATTTCAAAATACAAAGGAAAACAAAATTGAGCTACCAAACTCAAACATCCAATCCGGGCACTAAAAGTTACCTTGCATCCGCATCGCTGTAAGTAGCAGTTCTGAAGAGAGGAACACAAACCTGTGTGCCTGCCTCGGGGGTATGAGTAGCATCTGCAGTGATGCCAGCTTAGGATCAAAGGAAAACTGGGACTTGTCTAGTTTGCAAGGTGATGCCCTTCACCCCGTGTCACAGGCGCTCTGCGCTGCTAAACTACGTAATGAAACCCGACTGGGTTAGGTTCTACACTGTTCCCATACGCCAGATTTCTTCATGTGGCTGAACCTTACTGAGGAAGGTTCTGACACTAGATGGGAGATGGTGTCTGCAGAGTAGAAAAGGAAGTGGTTTATTTGAATAGAGAAAATGTATTTGGCTGAGGCAATCAACAATAAAATAGCTTTTAAAAAGTTGTTTTAAGGACACAAATCTAAAGTCCTGGTGAGTTGTACTGTGATGTTCCCTCTCTCGTTGTTTATTCGTTCATTTTCACTGGCACGTGTGGGGAGAGTACTCAGTTTGCTGTCTGAGCGAACAGTCACTGTATGGGTCCAAACCACTACCTGACTCCCTTATTCTCTCCCCCATTTAGATTTCGATCCTGCTCTTGGGATGATGACTGGAATCCCCCCGATCAACCCCATGATGCCAGGCTTGGGGATAGTCCCACCTCCCATCCCTCCGGACATGCCTGCCGTGAAGGAGATCATTCACTGCAAAAGCTGCACTCTCTTCCCGCCTAACCCACGTAACCGTCTGTTTGTGTTTTCTCCTGTTTCTGTCTGTCTGTACAGGAATACGTGTGTCTGTGTGTGTGTATATATATATTTGTATACAAGAGAAGAGCCATTACATTGCTCTGGGGTGAGTCACTATGACTAGGTGCTGGCAGCAGGTGGCAGAGCAATAGGAAAAGCCTATTCCTGTCACTGAGTGTGTGCCCTTTCAGTAAATAGCCTTTTCGGTTGTCAGACTGATAAGGGCTGGGAAAGAGAGCGTTCCAGTCCCTGGATATTTGAACTCTAATCTTCATGGCGTGATTCCTGCATGTATCATCTAAGCCTTCGAAGACAGCAGGCTCCTGGAGGTAAGGGGACTGGGTCAGCCAGCGTGGTCCGTGCTGAGTCTGTGCCCTGGGTTTTGCAGAATGTGATGGAAGGTGAGTAGAGGCAGTTGAAAATAAGACAGAAAACTTTAAGAAACAGTCAGGGCTCACCAGGTTATGGCAGGAAACAAGGTTCCTCTTCAAACTAGCTGGCTGACCCTTTCTTCTCACTTTTATAATAAAAACCAGAGGGGGGAATATACATCGTTACCTGCCAGTTGGCTGGGCTTGTGCAGTGGAGGAGGAAGGCAATGAAATAGCCAACAAGATGTAGATGTGGTGGAGATAAGTAGGAGATTTCACTTCTTGGCACTGGAGGATATCCTTAGCTATTGCTGTTAGGAGGGACTGTATCGGTTACATCTTAGCGCCCGGTCTGTCCCAGTTCTTCGTTTTCTGGACTTCTGGGATTTTTCTGGCTGAGGGACTTCTTGGTACTTGTATTAATTTCCATTAAAAGATTCTGCATCAGCTTGATTACTTTTTTTGGTCAAATCTTACTCTTTCTGCTTCTAAGGTGCACATTTCTGTGGTAATCGATTCCTTTCCCGTTTGTTGCAGGCTCTGTATTTCCGAAGTCTGGTTCGGAGTCATTACTCATCCCGCCAGGCTCGCAGGGCGAGGCGCTTTATTTTCCCTTGCTTTGCCATACAGGTTCTCGTTCATTTATTGGAAGCTTCAATTACATTCAAGTCCTTAGAACTTTTCAGACCAGTTCCTTTTAATTTCTTAAAGTTGCTGCTATGAAATAAAGGCCCCTTCAGTTACAAAACCCGCAGCAAAAACGTTGCTTTTTTAGCTTTTAATGTCAATTAAAGTGGATCATCTTGTGGTTGCTCCAGCAAGATTATTTGTTTTAGCACTAGCTGATCTCTAATGTCCTTAATACTTACAGACTGCTGCCCTGTGGATTTCAGGTGTCACTTCTTATGGGCTCAAGAACTACCTGATGAAATGTATTGACTGGTCATTTGCAATATCATTATTGACACATTTGTTCTTCAGCTTTTGTCTGAGAAATTCGATGTCGTAGTCGCAGAGCTCTTCATAGCATGATGTCTTTTTAGAATATTAAAAAACATTTAAACGTTTCTAGTGTTATCCAAATCCTCTCCTTAGGCACGGCACACTGTGGTCCAAGTCACTTCTGATTTTATCCGTGGTATTCTTTTTTCTCTGTATCTCACAGCTGAACTGCAAAGCCATACCCCTGATTTCAGTCCTTCCTGCGCATACCCTGGCCTCACTTCATTTGAAGCTCGCCTGTTTTCCTTCCAACAACAATTTTGTTCTATGTCCTACTTTAGCAGGTTTAAATACTCCCATTTAGGTTTGTAACTGAAGCAAGTGCAGTTGTTTCTCCATTTTTCTCCAGAGCTCTGCCTGCAAACAGGGCTCTCCTTGGCTTGTTATCGTCAGAGATGAAGCAGTAGTCAGATCCCATGAGCTGTGCTTATTGCCAGACAAGGGGGTGAGAAGTGTTCTACCCCATCAGGCACTAATGATAAACGCTAAAGTGTAAAACTGACAGAAAGCACAGACTGGGGAAGGTAGGAGCGTAAGTGCAGTCTTCGGCATGCTTCTCCTTGCAGTGCCTGCGCAGCCCAGCCGTGGTGTCGGGGCCCCTGGAAAAACAGGGACTTCATTTTTTTCAGAACGCAGAGAAGTTGCGGGAGATGTTTGTAACTGCGTGTCTGTATATAATTCATGCAGAGGTGCCAGCAGATGGCACCCAAGCCTGATGGGCTCCAGCAGCGGGAGATGTCGTGCTCCCATGCCCAGCATTTTAAATAAAACTCTTGCCATGCCCGGACTGATGATTTATCTCTTGGTTCACCATCCCCAGAAGAAAACCTGTCTCGCTGTCATGGAAACAGTTTTGGGTTGGGTTTTTTTGGGGGGGGGGGTGTTGGTTTTTTTTGGGGGGTGGTGGTGGGTGTTTTTAGCTTAAATACTCATTGATGAGTTCAAGAATTTCAAACGCTGTGTTAGAAGGGAGGTGCACTGTTAGTCCCTTTCTAGCTCTGGACGTGTAACAAAATAGTGCATCTTTATCCTGGCAAACAAGTTAACAGTCACAGAACCACTCAGACACTGCTTTCAAGGTATGTGCTCCTCCCAGGTTTCTTCTAGCCACGTTCCCAGTGGCTTTTCAACCTAAGGTCTGTGTGCGTGGTGCAGACCGATCTCCCTCCGGGGTGCTGCTGCATGCACGCCTCCTCCTGCTCCCCTTCTCCCGTGTTTGTGCTCTCTGTGCTCCCCCTTTCTCATCCATCAGAGCTGCTGGCATTTCTTGGTGCTGCGGGTGACTTCCAGTGATGGTTCAGCTGCTTTGAAGACCTTTCCCTTCCCTTCTTGTAACGAGCTGGCTCTTGACTTCATCCAGACCCGGGCGTTTCTGTTCTCAGTTGTGTGAGACGTGCTGAGTGCTGTTTCCCTGGGACTTTGGTCCTCTTCTGGTTCCCCCACTGCATTAATCCCTCCTTTAGTGTGGCCTTGCGAACAGATGCCAGCTGAAATGTTAATTCCTGCCAAACATCTGCCTGGGATATTTGCCAGGGAGGCAATTTCTCTTCCTCTGAGCTAGTCTAGCAGAACATTTTAAGGGAACTCCTATTGCCATTATTTACCTAAAGACTTAAAAACATATTTTTTGCAAAATGCGGATAGGGTGGGTTGAACATCCTCTGTTACAGCTGTTACCTTGTGTTTCGTGTCCTTACCACAGACCTAACACCTGTCTTTTAATCTGAGATACAGTCGGTGCAAAACTTTGTTCGATACAAACGTTAGACTGTGGAGGTTGCTGTCGAGATGTGATCAGGGCTGGCAATTTAGGAAGTTTCCAAGAAAAATTGGTATTGATAGCGAAGTAGGCAGAGGGAAGGTCTGATAAGGTTACGGAGGTGTACTGGAAAGGGGATTAGACTTGGTTTTCAGGGAGAACCTAACAGTTGTGGTCAGTGTTATCCTGAGAGGGCAACCTCAGCATCTCGTAGCGCTTCTGAGCCCTTCCTGGGGGCCCTTGCCACGAGCTGCACTGGGCTGGGCGAGCTCCTGGCCAGGCGCTGGCTTGCAGCTTCTGTTCCTGGGGAGTAGGAGTAGGGCGTTAAAAGGAACTGTTGGTGCAGAACTTGGGTTTACAGAAAAGAACGTTAAGGATGCTGTTTTGTAAGGCTGTACCAAGTCAGTGGTCAGGCTCGATGTGGGAACGAAAAGGAGTTCTTTCAAAAAAAAAAAATAAATAATCCTAATAATTGCTTTTGGAAGAACTTTCCTGGAGACATGCCAAAGAATTAAAAGAATGTGGAACAACGATTTTATTAAATAAATATGTAAGTAGTGTAATTCTGTGAACTTAACCATGAGCAATGCATCTCAGCATGGAAATTCATTTAGGATTTCCCAGCTAAGAAACCCAGTTAAGAAACACCGGGTAACAAGCGCATAATCCTTCTCAGCCTTCATGTACTGAGTTGGGAGGGTCTCATTGCACTTGCCAGGTGGGCACCTGAGCATGGAAACGAGTTCAGTGCTGGAGAAACACTTCTCCAAGTCACAGCAGCCTCACGGAGTCTTTTTTGTGTGCTGCAGCGGTACAGGTGGGTGAGCGAGCCTACTCAGCAGCCTGCTTCTGGCAAACCAGACTTAACTTCCAGCCCGTGTTATGTTCTGTGGTTCATTTCAGCCATACATGTGGAAAAAAAAAACACCCTACTAATTCCTTCTACACCTCTTGGCTATACCCATTTCCTTCATCTCTTCCTTCCATAATATCCTTTTAGTCTAAATTTGGTTCATGACCTTCCCTTAATGTTAATACTTTTGTACCCTTTACAGATGCTGTATAGCTTTTTGCCCTTTAGGATCCTCGTATATGTTTTCTACATATTCTTTACGTTAGGACAGTCCTTTAAGCTGTGCTTGTATAGCAGCTCTCATGCTAAAGTTTTGAGGTCCTGGTGCTGCTTATGTTCTACGACAGGAGCTCAGTGAGCCTTTGCTTGTGCTAGGGAGAGGGTTTGGAGGGCTTCAGGCTCCTGAGTGCTCGTGTTTGGAAAGAGGCCGGTAAATGTGCTTATTTGCATGTAGCAGCTCAGCTGTGCTATACGTCTGCTTGGTAAGGTCGAATGCGGCGGAGCTAGGTGTACATCTGAAGGAAGCCAGGAGGGTATGGTCATCTCTCGGGAGCGGTGGGCAGAGGAAAGGAACCTGTGCTGACAAACCAAAAATTAACCCGCTCTGCTCTCTCTTGCTCTCTTCAGACCTTCCCCCTCCAGCAACAAGACAGAGGCCCCCAGGGTGTAAGACGGTGTTTGTTGGAGGGCTGCCGGAAAACGGAACCGAGCAGATCATCATGGAAGTGTTTGAACAGTGTGGGGAAGTCATAGCTATTCGAAAGAGTAAGAAGAATTTCTGTCATATCCGCTTTGCTGAGGAGTTCATGGTGGACAAGGCGCTCTACCTTTCTGGTAGGTGTATCTCTGTCTCAGGTGGTAGCTTAGAATTCTGGGACAGAGACTTCTTTATAGTTACAATGATAGGCTTTGTTGCAAGTGTCAGTTCTCCTCTTTTTCTGCTGTCTAATTCAATTTCTGAAAGCAGCTCCTGATAGGAAAGATAGCAATAGTTTTTACTTTGAGTACTGCAGACCTCTACAAAATATTGGGATGAGGTACCTGGAAGAATGTCCAGCTGATTCTGCAGATAATGCTTTAGGGTGCTATAAAATTTTGCAGGTGCTCTCAATCACTTGTTAATTGGATGGTGTGCTTGGCTTGCATCGATATGTTTTTCTCTGTCAGTCGTCAGAGCTGGGCTGGCCTCCTTTTGCCTAAGGAGCCCCTGTTCTGCATCCGTGGAGTTTTAAGAGGTTTGTTTTGTGGTGGACAGGCACCTCGTGGTTGGTGTTTGCAGACTCTGCCTGGCTGGCAGAGCGTGTGTTCCCAGCCAAGCCCATGTTTGCAGAGCTGGTTACGCCTGCCCTGAGCAGCCTGGGCTCTCCACCTGACCCGTTACCATTCTAGAAAAATACAGAAATACTTTCTATTTCCATGCTAAAATCCCTTCCAAATTCATTCTTTCAGTACATTAACAAACCAGTGCACAGCCTCCGAAGCCCGTACTCTCTCCAGAGAGATGAGATTGTCAAGATAAGTGTGGGAAGCGATCTTTGCTATTTAAAATAATGGAAACTTTTCTGTAGCCTGTTCTGACTGATTGTAAGCATTGTGTCTCATTCCAGAGGCTGTTGAATCGGGTTAGACTTGCAGTGCCCCATTAGTGAGAGCAGCGTCTCTTTGCAGTCACCCCTCCTACATAGCCAAACCAGCCTCTAGCTGCAGGCTTTCTCTGCTTGTAGTTCCTCCTGCCCCAAGCCATGGTCATGTGCAGAGCCATCAGTGTCCTCCCCACACAAGCGTTGTTCCTGGGTTTGCTCTTCGTACGTAGTTCAGATTTCCTTCCGTACATCCCACCTGTGCTTTTCTCAGCCATGGAGGAGAGCCTTCCAGCATGTTTGTTGTGAAACTCCAGAGAGAGTCCTGCAAACTGTGGTGGTGAGAAGACTTCCCATGCAGCAGACGTGCACATCTGCTCACGTTATTCCTGCTCCCACCGGGTGATGGGGGCTGTTCCAAAGATTACCACCATCCAGCTGCTGCCCTCTTTGCCGTGTCTCACCTCTAATTTCCTCCCTTCCCATCCCCAACTTCTGGAGCCTGCGAACGTGTGGAGCCAAGGCAGTTCTGCCTCCCCCGTGTGAACAGCTGGGCTTAGTCCCACTGCCTGAGAGGTTGTGTCCAATTACAGTTGCTATTCGAGACCCAGTACCTGCTAATGTTTAGAGGAGGAACAGCCCATGTAAGGTCTCGCCTGGCATGTGCGAAACACAGGCAGAAAGCAGCAAACCCCCTAACAATGTTTCCTTCTCCAGCATCACTCTCTGTGCACTATGCTCTTCAGTCAACTCTTCCATTGAGGGGCTTTCTGCCCTGCAGGAATGAGACACGGGCTCTGGTGGGTGGTTGGAGCCGAAGGTAAGTCACCTGTCCTGTCTGATCGCTGTTGTCATCGCTGCCAGGCTATCGCATCAGGCTGGGCTCCAGCACTGACAAGAAGGATACCGGGCGCCTACATGTGGATTTTGCTCAGGCTCGGGATGATCTGTACGAGTGGGAATGTAAGCAGCGGATGCTGGCGAGAGAGGAGCGCCATCGTAGGAGGCTGGAAGAGGAGCGCTTCCGCCCGCCCTCCCCGCCTCCCGTCGTCCATTACTCCGACCACGAGTGCAGCATTGTCGCTGAGAAGCTGAAAGGTAAGTGGTTCTGCAGGTGGCGGCCACCCTCCTGGGCAGATCCTGGGCCAGAGATCTGTATTCTCCAGTGATCGTCTTGCTGAACTGAAACGATGGTGCCATCTGAACCTTGCAGAGCCCCTTCAGACTGAGCCCTCAGCCCCGTGCCTGGCGGCTCTCCTAACCATCTCTTTTTCAGAATTGTTTGCCTTTTTGTAAAAACAAGCCCATACCTGAGTACAACAGTTTCTTCCAAACCATCCTTGTTCATGTAGAAGGGTGTAAAGGATCTAAAAGCTGCGCAGGGGACCCCGTACTTGTGTGGTGTAAAGGCATCCTTTCTTGCTGCAGATGACACAAAGTTCTTGGAAGCCATCCAGACCTTGCTGACCTGGATAGAGCGTGGAGAAGTGAACAGGAGGACTGCCAACAACTTCTACTCCATGATCCAGTCGGCCAACAGCCACATTCGCAGACTAGTGAACGAGAAAGCCGCTCATGAGAAAGAGATGGAAGAAGCTAAAGAGAAATTCAAGCTTGCTCTCTCAGGGATTCTGGTTCAGTGTGAGTAGTGTTTCCGCGTTGGTTGTCTGTTGCTGTAGGGAAGACGCTTAGTTTCCAGAGTCTGGAGGGGCCACCCTACAAGGGCTCCGGGAAAAGAAGTAGCAATTGCTTCTGTGCAGCTACAGTTAATTTATAAGCACGTATCATTAACTTGGCAAAAGTTTCTTGTGGTACTTTTTATTGGAGTAAGAGTCCCCAGCTCGGGGGGAGGAGAGAATGAATTCTTAATTTTCTTCCTCTTTTAATTATAGTCTATTAGTAGTTCTGTCATCTTTTCAACTCCACTTCTGTGCACAGTCAAGGTAAGTTCCTGGTAATCTGGTGCCTCAGCGAAGTGTACAGGATACCAAAGGTAGGATGCAGCAGAGTGTTCCCAACGGCCTGTTCTCGGTCACAACTGAAAACCTGTTGCAGAACAGCATTTTTAACCTTTTTCACATCTGGGTCTTTCAAATCCCCGTACTTCGTTAAACCACGAAATCAAGGGAGAAGCGTGGGCTATATTAGCTCCAAGATGTGACCTTTAACAGTCCCTCAAACCTTTCGTTGCCTTTTACACATCCTTTCTTTAGTAAGTCTGAATTTTTTACTTTTAAGAGGACCTTCTCCACAATTGTACTAAGTCTCCCTGAGTCCCTTGGCTAGGTTGTAAACATTCTTTAATTTTTGGTTTTATATTCAGTAATTTTGGCTGTTACTTGTTTGATACTTGATTTTTGAAATTTTTTTTTTTTAAATTCTGTTCGTGGTAAAAAACACGGGCACACGGTCCAGAGGGAAATACAGTAAGCACTGCAGAGTCAGTAGTAATAGACAGCAGCATGCAACTCCGCTCAATAAAACACCCACTGATATCTCAGCCACTCTTTGGTTAATCTAAGTAGCAGAGAGCTGATCTTATTTTGTGAGAATTATGCCTACTATAACATCACAAGCATAAAAAAAACCTCAGGTAGACGTGCTTTCTGCTGTTGGGTGAGCTCTCATCTGAGGAGCGGCGCTTTGTATTTCCAAAACCCGCTGCAAATTTTCTAGAGAAATAGAAGGAATAGATCTCAGGAGCGGAAGAAGTTGGTGGCTGATGCCAGGACCCTTTCTCTGTAGCGTGCAGGGGCGGGATGCGGCCGAGCTCTGGCCGTGGCACAGTTCCTTGGGCCTGCACCCACAGGACGGAGGAGCCTCCGAAGTGCCAGCTTTCATGGGTGTACTTAATCTTCCCATTTTAGAGGGCGAGTGCTGCCCAGCTGTACTTGCGACACTCGTAGGCAGCGTTGCGCTGCGTATTCGAATATTTTTCAGCACAGCGTGTGCCTTCCTTTTTTTCGCTTGAGAGCAGATGCCGTTTTCCCGGTTGATTGTTACTCTGTGAGCATTTGACGCTGGCCTGGTGAAGTCCACCCTTTTCTTTCCAGGCACAGAGTCCCTTTCCTGAGCATAGCTTCAGCACAGTACAGTGTTATAAGAAAAGGTTAGCCAAACCACCTGCCTGATTCCACTTTTTTACTCCTTTACTCCTCTTGTTCGCCCTCTCTGGATGATATTCTGCCCTGATTTGACTGCTGATTTGATACTACAGTCGAGCAGATAGTGGCCGTGTACCATTCTGCCTCCAAACAAAAGGCTTGGGACCATTTCACGAAAGCTCAGCGTAAGAACATCAGCGTGTGGTGCAAACAAGCAGAGGTTGGTAATTTTTTATTGTGTTAGATCCTCCAGCTCAGTCTCTTTCTTGTCAGGCTATTGATGTTAAGTTTGCACAATGCTCGCGTGGATAACAACACCTTAATTCACAGTATGAGATGGGGATTACTCAGTCGTCTCTTGTGTTACAGGTAATAAATTTTCTCTTGGTATTTGTGTTACTAGCAGCAGTACATTGAGATCTGTATGCTGACTGAAGTTGTGCACAAGAACAATAGTAACTGTTGATCCGTTTTCTGCTGGTTTTCATGTTAAAAAGAGGGATTTCTAGAGAGATGTTAAAAAAACCCCAAACAAACCCTAAGCATCATCAGAGCTCTGTTTTATCGCATTATTTCCACCTCTCAAGTCTGTCGATAACAATCACAGCTGGACAGTCTGGAAAATTGAGGCAGGATGTTCTCATGTTTATGTCTTTATCCCATGCAGCAACATTGCTAGTGAAATACGGGGTTTAAAGGCGGTGACAAGGATGGGGCTGATGGAAGAAGGCATGTCACTCAAACCGCTCCTCCTGCAAGAGGAAGAACAGTTCTCAGTCCCCTATCTGGTCTTATCAAATCTTATTGGAGTCAGGCACGTCGGAAAAAGTAAAGCTAAGGTGGAGAGAGGCTGTCTCTTGGGAAGTGATGGTTTTGGGAGATGTTTGTTCCAGATTCTGTGATGAAGTACATGCCACCTGCATGGTAGGGATGTCACGTTGCTTGGCTGCATCTGGCAGTGGAGCCTGTTTGTCTGGCCTGAGGAAGACAGGAGGAGATAGCTGTGCTCCTGGGAACGTGGAGGGCTACCAGGAGTGGCGGATGAGCCCCGTGGGGGTCTCCTGGTCAGAGCTTGCCTCCCCTGGAGTCTCACTTCTGTGCCCCTTCCCTGGAAAGGTTAATGCTCAAAGTGGTTACAGGAGTATTGTCACCCTGGGGTATGAATAGTTTTGAAGGAAAGAGCAAGAAATTGTATCTTGCTCATCAAGCTTTTGAAGTAGGGTGGAGTTTGAATCCGTTTTTACCACTGGCAATAAAGACATCTTTGAAGTAGAGGACCCAGATCTGCAGTGCAGAAGAGAGCTGCTATGAAAAATACCTGCCTTTTATCCTAATCTAGGGAAACTCTGCTGTGTTTGGAAATATTCTTTATCCACTGCAGAAGCGCTAGCAGTTTGGAGCTGATCTTGTCATTTATGTGTCAGAAATAAAGCAAACAGATGCTTTCTCATCTCAGCATAACCTTAAGGTTTCCAGCCCAGTGGGTCGCTGGTGTTCAGCAAAGCCAAGCTGGGAATACCGGTCCAGATGCATAACGTGGCACTTGTTTTAGGGACCGGAAAGGAGTTGGGCATTTGGCACTGTTGCCTAAGCGTTCCCATGACAGACGTGTAAACATCCAAGAGGTTATTGCCTGCGCGCACTGCTGATTAGTCAGGTTTGGGCGAGAAATCCTACTCTGCCTGATAGCTTCGGATTTTCATTTTGATCTGTTTTGGCTCCCTTGTTTGGAAAGCAAAGGTTGCTGACTGCTGGACTTCATCGTGTCGCTTTCCAGAGCTCTGTGCAGCCAGTCGTGAATGTACCCTCTTGAGATGGGGAAGGCACAGCGTGAAGAAGTGTTTGCCTAATGCTGCCCGGTAATTCTCTGGAACACCAGGTTTTTTGGTTCCCAGTCGTGGATTGCCCTCAGTACTTCCAGCACGCAGCCATCCTGCGGGAGCGTGCCTGCGTCTGTGTAGATTAGGCAGAGCTGAGAGTGGAGATGCTTCATGACACCTACCCAGGTGAAGGCAGTGGTAAAAGACAAGTGTATTCTGACGTGCTTGTTTACTCCTAGGAAAGAGGACTCTCGTGGGCAAGCCGTAGAGTAGCAAATGAAGAGCAAGGTTAACCTGCAACCACAGCGTCTTGTTCACTCACTTTCGGTACGATGCTGAAGTCCTGTTCAGCTACTCCTTCTCAGATCTCTTCTGCAATATTTAGGTGTCTGTCTCAAAACTAGAGGCTGAAGCCAAGAACACACATATTCTACCCAAATCCTTGCAGCATGCCGGTCCATCAGGCATGTACGCTGATTTCTGTGAGGGGTTTGAAGGCCAGGCTACGTTAAAGTCGCCTGTGCAGCACGTTAGTGCCAGGCGGGGTATTCTGATGCGCCTGGAAGAAATTACTTTTGTGATTACTTCTTTCCTGACAGTGCTCAGACAGGAAAGAAATGGCACGCAAATGTTTTAAAATATTATGTTTCCGATACCTTTGTATTGAACATTACAGTGTTAAAAGAGTTTAGTGATTTCACTAGGTAGCTACAACTCTGCAAGAACACCAGGCTCACAGAACATCACCAGCCATATCTCCGAGGTGCTCTGTAAGCTATCCCCTTTTCCTCATGCAGTACTAGGCACAGGTCTCAGCTCCACGGGATCCCCCTGGTCTTGTCCCAGTGTGAAACAGAACAGGTTTGCTTAAACAACCCGTGAGAGCCTTAGTCTGGGTTGTTAGTCTTAACTGTGTTAAAATACCATCTTTTATTTTTTTTTTTTTACTGAGTCTGTAATAGTGAGCGTCTGAAAAGAAACCTCTTACTCTCTGAGGCATGTTACTTTCTGTGAAAGACACAGGATTGTCTCAGCCAGGGTATGGGAATGAAAGAAGCAGGTCACTATATGCTTGCATATAGGAGGGATCTTACAGGGTTGCTTTTGGTGAAATGGTAATTAATCCAGCAAGATGTAGGTTATCCTTACTTTCATGTACGTGTCAACATTAATCTTCAATGAAATGGTGACCCATTGATATTCTTGTGTATATGTAACATTAACCAAGAGAAAAAAAGTGTGTCAAGCAGCTGATTTAAGCCTCTCTCCATAGATCTCATCTGCAAAGGCATAAATGACAAGATTTGAAGGAAGAACGTGATTTATAGGCAGGAGAAATAGCTTTTCTGGAACGAGATTGTACATGTGTCATTCTTGTTTCTATAGAGAAAGAGGTCACGTGTAAGAGCTATATGGGCTTTGCTTTCTTAACCTTCATGATATAGTAATAAAGAGCATTGACCTTTGTCTGCAAAGCAGAAACAGGATAAAGTTTTCTGTTAGGTTATTTATGTTAGGAGTTTCATACGGCCTCTTACAAGATTTGTCTTCCAGGCTGCTTATGCACAGAACCACAGAACAGTTTGGGTTGGGAGGGACCTTTGCAGACCACCCCGTCCAACCCCTGTGCCGTGGGCAGGGACAGCTTTCACTGGGTGAGGTTGCTCAAAGCACCGTCCACCCTGACCTTGGACACTTCCAGGGTTGGGTCGTCCACAGCTTCTCTGGGCAGCCTGCTCCAGCGTCTCACCACCCTCGTGGAAAAGCATTTCTTCCTTATGTCCAACGTAAACTTGCCCGCTTTTAGTTTAAGCCCATTGTTGCCCCTTGTCCTGTCGCTACAGGCCTTGATAAAAAGTCTCTCTCCGTCTTTCTTGTAAGCTCCATTTATATATTGAAAGGCCACTGTGAGGAGTACAAATTCAGTAACACATTATCCTCTCTGCATATTACATATTGAAAGGGTGCAGTAAGGTCCCCCTGGAGGCTCCTCCAGGCTGAACAACCCCAACTCCCTCAGCCTTTCTTTATAGCAGAGGGGTTCTAGCCCTTGGACCATTTCTGTGGCCTCCTCTGGACCCGCTCCAACAGGTCCATGTCCTCCTTGTGCTGGGGACCCCAGAGCTGGACGCAGGGCTCCAGGGGGGTCTCACCAGAGCAGAGTGGAAGGGCAGAATCCCCTCCCTCCACCTGCTGGCCGCCCTGCAGGTGATGCACCCAGGACATGGCTGGCCTGGGCTGCGAGTGCACATTGTCAGCTCATGTCCAGCTTTTCATCCACCAGTTACCCCCAGGTCCTTCTCAGCCAGGCTGCTCCCAGTCCCTTCATCCCCCAGCCTGTACTGGGGGTTGCCCTGACCTAGATGCAGGACCTTGCACTGGGCCTTGTTAAACCTCATGAGCTTCACATGCGCCCACCTCCTCCAGCCTGCCGAGGTCCCTCTGGTTGGCATGCCTTCCCTCTAGCGTAAATCTTCCTGTGGTTCTGAGTTTTTCTAAAGTATCAAGTTCCTTATAACAAACTTGGAAAACAAGTCTATCCCAGCAAAGCCAGAAGTCGTCTTTCACCTTTAAGATAATTTAACATCAAAAGTAAATCTGGAAAAAGTTGACAGGCTGGTGATCTGTGACTGCCGCTATGTTGGGTACACGCAGGCCACCCTCCCGCATCGCTGCCTGAGAAAAATCTGTAGCGGTGGGTAATACCCAGCCAGGGGCGTTCTGGTGATTGATCCTCCACAATGTTGGAAAACTCTAAATGACACTGTGTTCCTGGGACGTTTCCAGCTGTGATCTCCCCATGAGACTGCACTTCTGGGACTTCCCTTCCAAATCCCACTGAGTCAAACCTTTCATAGTAGTTAGAGGACTTAACATTTAGTTTCATACCTGATAAGCCAGGTGGAGAGTCTGATTCAGATTATGCCTCTACTTTGAGTCCTAGTGCTCCTGTTCTTTCCTGCTTACTCGGATCTCTTACTATGGCTGGGGTGGGAGCACTCTCTCCGTTTGGAGCTGTCTTTTGTTCCAAGGTAAGTTCTCCCGGTGGGAAGAGGCTGTGAGAGCACTGGTGAGGCCTCTTCCAGGAGTACTTGCTGCAGGAGGACAGCCTGCTGGGCTCCCCCAGCTTTAGGGCCTTCTCTTAAAGGAAGGTGGACCCGCAAGATGCATCTTCTTGGTACAGCTTTTGGCAGAAGTTAATCCTGTGGATCACCGCATTGGAGGAGAGCCTGGCGGGCAGCTCAGGGCATGGGTGTGTGTTGGCGAGTCATTAGGCTAGGCCAGGGTTTTACTTTTATCAATGGTGACTTAAGGTGGTTTTCCCAGGCGGTGTTGGCAGGTCCTGTAGCTGCAGGAAGCTCGTTAAGAAGGCACGAAAGCTTGAGACCTGGTGAGCCACCATGCTATGGTAGCTACTAGCCAGCATATTCCTTTGTTTAGGAAGGGCCTAACTCAAGAGTTTGGCTTCTCTGATGCTTTTTCCTCTCCCATCAAGGGCTCCCCCTTGGACGCAGTCAGGGCACTGGTGAACCATGGCATATCCTGCTGTGCAGCCCAGCCAAGCCTGGCCCCTCTGCGTGCCATACTGTGCGCAGCCTTCTCCAGCTTCGAGTCCACTTTAGGCTTTCAGCTGTTGAGCAGAGTCAGATAAAGATGGTGGGAAGATTTTCTTCTGATCTTCAACCCAGTTGCCTTTTTATGGGTGGTCCCTAGCGTAGGCAGCAGCTGCTTTGGAAGTGTAGCCAGTGCTGCCCATCGCACTGGGACCTGCCTTGTTCTTGCCCTTTCCCCATTGCTGTCCCCAGGGTGTCTGTTCGTTCAAGCTGAAAGCATGGCTGGTTTCCCTGTTGGCTGCTCTTGGTGGAGGTGTGCCAGTGCTGGCAGGCAGAGTTTTTGAAAGTTTCAGGCCACTAGAGTAAAATCTACAAAAAGCTGGGCATTGATTTTATTGCATAAGCAAATCTTCTATATCTTTTCTCCTGTGGCTGTTTCTGGGGTGTGTAATCCAAGTGAAGGTGTGGTAAATTGGCATTGGGTAGGGACACTTGCTGCCTGTGCTAGCCTCTAGTAAGTATTGACATCTCCATCTCCTTGAATAACTGGATGTTGTTTTCTAATGTTGCTTGTCCTGCCCTGCAGAGGGGATGGAGAGGCTGAGCTCTCTAGGTGTTTCCTGGCCTTGCAGACGGGCTGATGCGTGTCTGTGCAGAGCTCTGTCTGCCCAGACCGAGCTGGCCGGAGCAGGGGATCTTGTCTGGGGGAGCAGGTGGGGTTGGCTGGTTCTGCCTGGGCAAGGCAAACGGAGCGGAAAGGACACGCACAAGCGGGAGCTGAGGTGGCTCAGGGACCAGCGTAGGAGGTAGCATCTCCGTTCCTTTCTGATCCCTGACGTACACGAAGGCTGTGACGGAGAGTGGAGAGGATCCCGGCAGCTGGAGGGAGACTCGCAGTAGTGCAGGCTGAGCGCCGGGCGCTGGCACGGGGAGAGAAGCTTCAAAACATGCCAGGGTTGATAAGGGTCAGGAGGTGCCTGGGCAGACTCTGGCCTCTGTCTGTGTACTTGCAATTCCTGCTTCTAACTGGCACGGCCTCTGTCGCAGGTAGGTTTTGTTGCTGTAGCTGTGCAGCTGCACGGAGGAGACGTGGAGCGGGAAGGAACGGAGCGGGCAGCGCTACGGGTGATGGGTACGGCCAGGCTGCGGCAGGGCAAGGAGGCACGCGGCGAGGTAGCAGCGGGCGCCGGGCAGGATATGTTGGATGGCAGGAGAAAGAAATGCCAGGGAGGTGAGTCAGCTAGCAGCCAGGCGGCGTGCGCCAGGAGGGGACGTCACCGGTGGAGGCGCTCTCGGAGTTAATTATTAAGAGAAGTCATTGTTGTGAGGTTAATTAAGAGGGTTTTATTGATGATTAAACTATGATTGAATGATAATTAACTGATGATTGATTTATAATTAAATGGTAATCAAATGGTGATTAAGCAATAATTGAATGGTAATTAAACGGTGATTTGACAGCGGTGGTGATTTGACAGCGATTAGATGGCAGTCAAACACTCTACTGCTTACTACGCTTCTAATAATTAAGCTTTAACTGTACACCTATATAAAAATAATGTTGCTAGCACACAATATACTTTTAGGCGTAACGTAAAATGTCACTTAACTCATCGTAGATATGAGATGCTGGGTGTCTCAGCCTTGAGTAACCTTGAGAGGTGTACCCGTTCAAGGGAGACCACCGCTGTGCAGCCTGCTGCCGTAGCGGAGAGCTCAGTGAGCTCAGGGGGCTGCAGGTATTTATAGTGTCAAGTGCTGGGCGCGTAGTCAAACCCCGCTTTGGTGTATGTGCGGGCGTGCAGCTGTGGCGGCTTTAGTTTGGTCTAGTCTAGAAGGGTGCTGCAAGCAAGAAGACGTGAGGTGGTGACCCAGCGGAGGTTACGAGGTTGGGCAGCGCTGAACGTAGGAGAGGCAGGGCAGATGCGGGGAAGAGGGTTCACCGAGAAACTGCACCGTGGGCAAGGCTAGCTGCCTGCCCGGGGGCAAAGAGCAGGAGGGAGACCAAAGGGTTAGTAGTACCAATAGCACTGACAGATTGGCTGGTGCTAGATATTGTCCTTGACCTAATAGTCTGTGCCGAGTTCTTTTTATCATTTCCCCTTTCTTGTGTCATGGCGTTGCATTTTGCAGACTTAGATTTCAGCATCTTTTTATCCAACCACTCTGATCCTTGTAATCTGTATTTTAAAAAACCCTCTACTTTCTGAACCTTAGGAAATTCGTAACATTCATAATGATGAACTAATGGGTATTCGAAGAGAGGAGGAAATGGAAATGTCTGATGAAGAAATAGAAGATCCATCAGAGATGAAAGAAACGGAAGAATCAGGTAAAATCACTTTTTACAGCTCATAAACGAAGTACTTGTCTCTTCAGTGGTATCTTTCAGGAGCCCCATTCTGACTGTTTTGTAGCCCAGAATTGTCACAGGCAGAGTAAAACCAACTGCAGTTACCTAAGTTGTTTTCCCCTCGGTGCCTGGCGTGAGGTCCTCTGCACAGCCGCTCTGCGCGGAGCACCCTGCTTTTGCAGCTACACCGCCGTTGACCCGAGCTCTCCCGTTTCACTGCACCGCCGATGCCTGCCCAGCACTGGAGGCACGTTTACCCAGCAGCAGATCCCCGTCCCGAGGCGCTGGGTTTCGGTGGTACTCTGAGCGGCAGCTGGGCCAACAGCAGCGCCGGGTGAGGGAGCAGCAGGGGTGGGCGGTGGTAGATGTGGCTGTAGCCTTAGCGCGGGGCTGTGCGGTGAGCTGAGTGCTCCTGTGTCGTACAGCTTGGAATGCCCGTGCCCGTGGCTGGGACTAACATAAGAACTGGCCAAATGCCTCTTCTCCCTTCGTCTGCAGGAAATAAAAGATGAGTAGTACAGAAATGCGTTGGAGGTCTTTCCTGGATATTGAGGTTACAAAGTCAAACATGCAGCTTAGGAAAAGCCATCGTGAAGGTTGTCTGGGAAATCTTACGTTCCAGTAACAACAACATAGCCAGTGTCAATGCCAACTCGTTATAAAGGGGAGGAAGAAAAGTGGAGCCAAACTGGTTGTACTGGTTCACACAAATGCCATGCAGCCGTACACTCACAAGCATTAAGACGCGTCCCCGAGCAGCCTGTGCAGTAGTCGGGATGTGTCAGGATGTCTGGAGACACACCAGGATGTGTCTCCAAATGGTCTGCCCAGCATGCAGGCGCCAAGACACTTGTATCTGTCCGGGATGCCTTCGGGTGTCATGGAGGACAAGGGACACCAGCTTTTGAGTCCTCCTGATGCCCTCTGGGTCCCTTCTAGGTTGGTGAGCCTCTACTGGTTTGGGCTCTGCCTTGTGGTACCTGTTAGGATCTTCTGCCTCTCCGTTCTGTTCCCCTCTGTGAATTGTTTAGATTTATTCACTTTCCCATTCTCTCTCTCTTCCTGCTATAATTTCTTAAAAGACTTGAATCTGGTCTCTAGGCCATCAGTGGGCGGCCCTGGCTGTGACTCTGGTAAGCACCCCGCTGAGGGCCATGCTGTCCGTCTGAGGGGACAGAGGCTGGCAACGCTGCGTGCCGCGGTCGGTGAGCTGTTCCAGGGCTGCTTCCAACTGTTGCTTCTCACATGCCGCCAGTGGAGTTAGAAAAGTCTTTGGTCAAGGTTGCTTCCAGTTTATTCTCAGAGGATGAGAACCTGGGGTGAGCCTGCTGTAGCGACCTTTCTGTTCAAGCTGAACTAACATTTTCATGCCTTCAAGGCATTTTCCAGGTGCCCTTTTCCACCAGCCCCTGACTCCATCTAAGCAAAATTTTTCTGTGGTCTATTTTACCAGACTCTAAATGCTCTGACTTGCTCATCATGCTTTGCTTAGATCACCTGAGGAGAAGCAGCAGGGTCCTTATGTTTGTCTTAAGCAATGTAGTTTATCCGTAAGCTGTCTTCTGCCTCAGCGAACTGTGAAAGGCCCCTCCCTCCAAACATTTCTGCTAAAAACATCTAGTCTTTTCTTCCTTCTGAATTTGCTTTGCTGGAATAAGCAGCAGGGCATCTGCTCGGACACCTCCACTGTCTCAAAAGGTGCCTTGCTGAGACACCTGCACTCTCAGAAACACAGCAACTTTTTCCTGCTGGTACTGAGCGTTTCACTGGCAAGCGGGCACCGATCTCGTTGACTACCCCGAGTGTTTCAGTGATGTTCAGGCACGCATGGCCTGGGCTGTGCTAGGGAGGCTATTTATAGGCTGTCATTGGAAGGCTTTTCTTGCCTGACGGTGGTCTCACCTCTCCCTCGTTGTTCCTAAACCTGCCAGAGCAGCATACAGGCTTGTTTACGTGTGTCTCTCTTTCAGCTGTAGTGGAAGCTTAGAGAGTCTCCTCTCCTGGCCCTGCTGTGTGGCCAGATGGTGAGTGGGAGCCATGAGTAGACCTGACAGCCAAATGACCAGGCAAAATCTGTCTGTTCTTTGCCTTCCTAAAGAGCAAGGGCTTACCCTGGAAACTGCCTTTTTTGTCCAGATCCATTTTAGGGAGTTAATTCATTTCCACCTTGGTTTTCTGATACAAGGAAAGCAGGTTTTGATCTACTGAATATTGCCTGCTGTCCTTCCTTTTGAAATGTGTAGCTGTGGTGTCCAACACATATTCCCTGGCTGGGAGAATGAGTCGGGGCAATTAGATAAAGCCCCCCAAAGCCCACCCTTTGCCCACGCAGCGTGGTTTGTCTGGCTTCCCTGTCTTCTGATACAGTGTGTGAGTCCCAGGCAAAGGTACCTCCCCGTGCTCTGGCCATGGCCCAAGTACGGGAGGATACTAACAGGGCTATGGGATGTCAGGCTGTGCCCCCCACATCGTGGGTGTGTTTTGGAACCTGCCGAAGCTGTCTTTGCAGCCACGATGTTATAAAACCTAACCCCTTCCTGAATTTATCAAGCCCTGTGTGGGCACTAGACTGATGCAGGTGTTTCATCCTGTGACTTGATGGGGACGTTCTTCTGGCTGAAGGTGCCAGTGGAGCCTGTCGCAAAGACTTTTGGTGGTGTTGGTCAGCAAACCTGTTTCCTTGCCAGCATGGCCACTTCACCCCAGTATGTTCTTTTGCTGCTTTTTCTTTTCTCTTTTTTTCCCGTCCAACCGAAATACTGCATTCACCACTGAGAGTTGCTCTTTGTCCAGAGCAGCTTGTTTTTCTAAACAGACGCTGCAAAGGGTGCTTGGGAGAAATTCATTTTGGTGCTCTTGATTTGTAGCTGGGCAGTGGGAGCTACGGAGCCACTGTGCGCCGGGGGAGAGCACCCAAGGACTTCTTGCCCCTGGTTCTTTGACTTTTGATCCCTGCCTGCCTTGTTCTCCAGCGCTGGTATCACAGGTGGAAGCCCTGAAAGAAGAAAACGACAGTCTGCGCTGGCAGCTGGACGCCTACCGGAATGAGGTGGAGCTGCTAAAGCAGGAGCAAGGCAAAGCGAGCAGGGATGAAGACACCACCAAGGAGCAGCAGATGAAGCTTCTCCAGCAGGCTCTGCAGGGGATGCAGAAGGTGGGCCCAGACTTTTCTATAGCTATGGCCTCGCTACACAGGCAAGGGGGCTGTGATGTGGAGCAGAAACACAAGCAAACGCATTTTGTTGTTCAGTGGGATCAAAACTGGCAAATGGGAGCAGCTTGCTGTCACTTCCAGTGTGGCCAAAAAAATGCCAAACATCCAAACATTCCAAACAGTGATAGTATGTGTATGAACTGATCAGTCACATAGTTTATGGATTCCTTGTGTGCTCTTTGCTCGACTGCACTGTGACTTCTGAAGTACCGAGTCTGTGCTTACCCGCTCCGTAACCGTGTGACATCCTGGTTACTGGCATGAGCAAGACAGTGGGAAACCCCAAGCTTGCTTTGACATTACTGGGCTTTCGTTCTCACGGAAATGTGTAGGGCACGTCTTGTTCTTTGGCATTTCCCTGGGCTGAATATCAAGTGGTTTGGGTCCTCGTAAACCTTAACAGCAGCCCTTGGGATATTAAAGCAGACTGATAACCAAGCGTATAGAGCATCTAACAGTTCAGGTAAGCGCTTTGTTAAAGCAAGAACCAGCAGTGCCTTGAAGGCTGTGGTCGTACTCTGGATGAACCTGACATATGAACTGGCAGCGCTGGTGTGTGTGATGTGGGGGCTGGCAGGAAAAGCCTTCTGTGGTCACTGTCCGCCTTCAGCATGGGAGGAAATGGCAGGAATTGCGGGACACAAGATTTCCCTTTTTGCAGGTGTCGGGCAGGTCAAGTTTCTCTTTACGCCGCTGCCAGGGTGAATGGTGCTGGGAGAATACTCCTGATGAAAAAAGATGCTGGTTTTTTGTAACTATTAATGAATAGGATTATGAATTTTTTTTTCCTTCTAGTTGAGGGAGAAAAATATTAAACAACTGATTGGGGGTGTTTTAAGCATGGAAGAAAACATTCACTGAAATAGATATATGTTTATGTATCCTGGTGACTGAGGAAAGCTGCTAGGCCAGTGCCTTTGCCATATTAGGGTTTAAGTTTTTCTCCTTCTTGTGATCTGAGGGAGGCCCAGGGTGACTCGAGCACTGGGAGGCCCAGTGCTGTTACCAGTTTGCTGAGCACTGTTTTCTCTGGCTCTAACGGGAGATCAGTCACACCTTTCCTCTGTCGCCTGTGTTGCTTTGTTCAGCTAAGTTTATGCTTTCCCTGTGGGCGCATTCAGGAGTGCAAATTTGCTCTGAAAGCGGACGGTTATACCCACAACCGCAGCTCGGTTCTCCTTGATAGATACCAGGTCACGCTTGAAAATGTCATTCCGCTTACCTCTGAGGTGCGGGTTGTGGCTCACTAGCCAGCCTTTCCCCCGAGCCTTGCTAGCTGGGGGGTGCCCAGCTTGCTGTGGTGTTTGCTGGAAGCGCCCTGCACCTCTGGGCTGGTGCCCAGTGTGGGGAGCCGTCATCGTGTTTTTCTGCCACGTGGAATTGTGCAAATAATAGGTGCAAATCTCCTTACGTAGCAGCTGTTTCAGAGTATTTTCTTAAATTGCAAGATGCCTCTGTATTAACGTGGGGCTGGAGATCCAGGAAGACTTTAAGGTGACTTCCCCAGGTCACTGGTTTCTGTGCTGCTCTTTCCCATGCGCTGGCTGCTTGTACGGCCACAGCGTGAGCCGGACTGGTGGCAAGGAGGGGTGAGCTTTAACGTGGGTCAGGCCCGCAGGCTAGCGCACACCACATGCTTTATTTCAGGGACAGTGAAGGTTTGTTGATGACGGAATTACTGCCCCATGTTTACAAAGTCATGCTTTTTTTGTATGCTAATAGGCAAAGGGGTTTCTAAGGTACATTGTAGAAAAGATTTCTTCTCATTGTATACTTAACCTTTTAATTGTTGTGAGTATGATCTGTCTGGTTTTCATGGAAAAGCCCTTATTCATTGTATAATTTTTAAATAGCAGGAGGTGAAAGGCAGGTTAAGAACTGAGCTTATCTTTTCTCTTCCAGCATCTTTTGAAAGTACAAGATGAATACAAAAAGAGAGAAGCTGAGCTAGAAAAAGTGAGAGAAGACAAACTAAAAATAGAAACGTTATTAGAAAACCTGAAGGAGCAGGTATGTGCCATCCCAGGGCTTCCTTATGCTCAGAAGTAAATGCGGTCCTTGGATTTCATGGTCCATCACGAGTGCAGTGAAGGACAGAGTGTAGAAGATGCCTAACCCTGGCTTAGGAGCAGTTGTCTTTGGAAAGCTAGAAGAAATTACCTGCCAAATTGGAGGATGTTTGTCGGTAATGAACTTGCTGATTGCTTCATGTGCCAGCGAGACAACCTACATAAGCAGCTGTATAAATAAAAGATGAACTTTCATTTTATAGCGTACAGCGGTATTGCAGCTGAAATGTGTTTTTCTGCAACCTGAGCTTTAAAAGATAAGGAAAAATGGATTCAATTATCAAACATTGATTTTTAGATTTTCATTTTAGGGATGTGTTTGATCGGACCTCCATAAAACACTATTGAATTGGAAGTTTTTGTCAGTGTTATAATATTCTTGTGCTTGCTGGATTTATTCTAAAGATAAATACATACCGTTTCTTCTCAGGTGTGATCCACTCTGTCTTTTGATTGCGGACCCATGCATGAATTTAAACTTGCTTGGTCCTCTCCTCTGTAGCACAGTCACAGTTGTACAGGGTAGACAAGAAATGTTACGCAGCACTTCTCACTGAGGCCCATGGAGCCGAATCCTACCTCTTGTCTCAGATTTTCAACCTTTAGCACCACCTTTTTGTGCCATGAGCTGGGAGGATAATAAACGTCTTTCTAGTAATTAAGAATGTCTGTGTCCCAGTAATCCTCAGTGCAGGAGCTTCAGTGCCTGATATCAAAGAACAGAAATAACGGACTATCTTCAGTAATCTTTCCTTTTCTTTACCTCTGTGTAGCAAAGCATAGCAGATGAAGAGGACAAGGAGAGAGATGCGGTTGATTGTCAAGGCAACGTAAGTCTCAAGAGTTTCTTTTCTGCTACTTCAGTCAGAATATCTTACTGAGGGCAGTAATGATGCTTTGCTGTAAAATGAGCAATTTTTTAAAGCCTGTTTGTTGTGAAGCGTGTAAGTGTGTACGGACAGACTGTCTCTATGTACAAATTAAAATCCTCGAGTCGTCCATTGCCAGCAGCTTCTGGCTGGAAGAACAGCAGGTAGTCGCAGCGCCGTGGTGTAGAGATGGGTTTTGGTGTGCAGGATAATTTGTTGTGCCGTTCTTTCAACTGGCCTTCAAAATCATCTGGTGGCTCTCCGAGAGAAACCGGGCGGTGCGTTCCCAGCGTAACACTGCTGGCTGAGCTGCTGTCCCTGTGCCAGCCTGAGGCTAGCTCCCTTACCACAGTGCAGACCTTTACTTTCTCCTGCAAAAGCAAATTATAACCTGCTTAGGCCAGGACTGCACAGTTTCAGTCCTGCGTGGCTGATAATTGCACTGGCATAGGCAGCAAAGCAAACCCGAGGGACCGTTTAATTCTGTCTCTGTTACTGGCCCAAGTCCAGTCAACTTCACTAATGACTGGAGGCTGTTTCCAATTATAGCTGTCAGTAGCTCTCAGACCACTGGAATTCCGCATAAAACTTTGGAAAAAAAAGAAAATCCTGCTTTTAGTGCGCCCACTAAGTCTTTGCATCACCGGCAGTCTTTTGTTTATTTTTGGGGATAATAAATTATGCAAAATTGTGTTTTACTTCCATACCACAAACTCCAGTCAAGGACAGTCAGATCCTAAACGCTTTGCAGCCGTTGGGCTCTTGGTTAATTGTTTTGCCTCAGTTTAGGCATCTCAAAAATAAACATCTGCATCTGCATTAGTCACTGCAAGGCTTTCTTTCTAGTCTGTTTTTTATTATTTAAAATAAGGCCCTTCTAGAGCAGACGTCAACCGGCGAACAGGTCTGATAAAGTGCGCGTTGTGGCATCCCGCTTAACTTCGCGGGCTTTTGGTCTGACTTGCGAATTCAGACACAGCGGCATGAACATAGCTGTACTTTGGAAGCGTTTTGCGAAATAAACAGTACATACAGCAATGCGATGAATGGAATGACTCACAGAAACAGGAAAACAAAAATACAGGCTCTGTCGAGCCTGACCGAGCGGCCGCTTGATGTGTCAGCGTGCCTGCTGTGCTGCTGGGGTGCGGAACCGGCCCTGTGGTTTTTTTGCAGGAGAGCAGTACCGCCAGAGTTTGTGCGTGCAGCCAGGAGAAGGAATGTCCAGCTGAGAAGACACTGAGCAATAGCCCTGTGAAATCTGAACGAGAAGTTCTGTTAGTCGGTAAGCTCTTCTGGTGGGCTCGGTGACGGTGCTGGAGACCTGAACTGAGCGGGACATACTTCAGGGTGGCCTCGCAGCTCCCGCTGGCCGCCTCTTGGTTATGCCGGTGGAGGTGGGAGTCCTGGAACCAAGGAGAGCCTCGAGCTTTGGTGGGGTCAGGGTTTCACTTTGTGCTGGTGTGGAAATCTTGTGCCGTGCACCTTTCAGTCAAAACCACACGTGTGTAGAGGGGGCTTGTGCGCAGTGACAGTCCAGGTCGGCACATACAGGAGTGCAAGTTGCTCTTCTGGGAGGCATCGCTGAAGGTAGTGAGTTACAGAGGAGGGTCTGTCGTCATTCGGTTAGAGCCTGATCAACCTGACAGGATCCTAAGCGGTGTCGGAGGCTCCGAGACTTTAGTCAGCTTGAGCACTGCAGTGCCTCACGGTGTGGATGACCCTTGTGGACTCTCACAGCAGTAAGGCACACCGTTAGGTCAGGCATGCTGTGCCGTGGACCCCGAGCAGACAGGCTCTTCTAGATTTAGAAGCTGTAGCCAGAGAGGAAGGAAGGCTGGAGAAAAGTGGCAGGGAGAGAAGGCTAGGCTCAACGGGTTGAGAAATATTGCCAGCGTTTTCAAGGGATGCTCGCAAAGGGATTGGTGAGCACTGATTTGCAGGGCAGGTGCATCTGCTACCCTTTTTATTTCCTTTCCCCTTGCCATTCCTAGTAATATTGAAAAATAACCTAACACGGCATGCTACGGCCTTTCAGCCCAAAGCACTGGGTAGTTGGGGATTTTCTGGAGTCTTGAAAAGGAGGAACAGAAGTCCTTGTCTTGATGGGACAAGGCAATTTCTTTAGTTTATTGTCACTCAGCCAAGCTCTCCTTAGCCAACCCTCTGCATCAATAAATCATGTATTTTTACCCAGATGGATCTGTTTGTGCCAGATCACGTGGTGGTTTCTGCATGGAGAGGGAAGGGACTTTGGGGAAAACCAAAGGCATGGCCTTTTTCTGCAGGTGATGGTCAGAAATGCAAGTCAGTCTTTTTGATATGCAGTCCTGGCCATGAGCTGGAAAGGAGCACATGCTGTGCTGGTAGTAACAGAGAGCTGGTCTTCTCAGCTGGTTCTTGACTCACGAGAATGACTTTTGTGGTGTTCCTTCCTCCAGGAATAATTTCAACGTTTCTTCACGTGCACCCATTTGGAGCAAGCATAGAGTACATCTGTTCCTACCTGCAGCGTCTGGACAGCAAAGTAGGTGTTCCCTGAGCCAGCCCGGGCGGTGTGTCTGTGCCCCGAGTGTGTTTGCTCTGTGGGGCTGGTAGAGAGCTTCACCCGCTCCCTGGGAACGGTGCAGGGGTTGGACAGTAAGAACTGTGCATTGACGGGAATAATTTGCCGGAAGCGAACGAGGGAAGGGGTGAGCTTTCTTAGGATCACAGAACGGTTTGGGTTGGGAGGGGCATTTAAAGACCATCTCGTCCAGCCCCCTGCCAAGGGCAGGGACAGCTTTCACTAGGTCAGGTTGCTCAAAGCGACCCAGCTTCTGGCTTAGCCCTTACACAGCTTCATGTTAACATAAATACAGAGCTGAAGATGGTGGTCTTACTGCAGATGTTCATGTGTAATCCTGCTCGTAATTCAAGAACGCACTTTGATGGTAGCTGTGTTTTGCAGCAGTGAATCCCATCTTTAAAATCTCCATCTGAAATGTATTTTTGTTTATTCTGTTTAAGTTTCCTGCCTTTGTTTCCATCATCCTTATGACGTCTAAGGAAAAGAACAAAAAATCCGCCTCTTGCACACTGTTTATTATCTTCTAACATCTGCCATGCCACTGTTTATATACATTCTCTCCAAACTGAACAGTCATACTGGTTTTGTGTCTCTGAGCAAAGTTTTTCCATGTTTTGGATCTTGCAGCCCTTCGCTGAGCCTTTTCTGTCTCTGTTTTGATACTGTCAGTGAAGTCATCCTTAGGAAGGTGCTGTGCCAGGGCCTTCTGCTACAAAAGCATCAGCACTGGGTCACAGTCCCTGCTAGAGGGGCCTGTGCTAAGTGGAGGGATCACGTCCTGGGTGTAGGGGTCAAGATAAGGCGCAGGTTCCTCAGTACAACAAGAAGCTGCTGCTTCCTGCAGTATCTCTGTGTGTCGCAGGCTTCCGAGGGACTGCGCAAAGGCTTTTGAATGTTCAAGGAAATTACATCTTGCTCCTCTACCATACCGTTCTTCGGCTGTCTTAAAGCGCCCCAGGAACAGGAGACTTGCCAGCATGGGAGTCATCTCTTATGACTGGGACTTTTTCAGCTGCTTCTGTTTGTAACTTACTGTTTAATTTTCCCCACTCTGAGAAAGCACAGCTCGCTGGCCTCTTTTGAGGCTTGCTGCAGCCCTTTTAGGACACATCTAGTAATTTATCTTCTCATTCCAGTTCTGAACTTGTCTATAAGGTGAACAGCTGCCTTTATTTTTGTTTGGGGCTGCTAAAAAATGCCATCATAAAATTCACCTGACTTCTGGCCCTTCCTCTTTGGAATCTACAGTGTAGAAAAGGGCTACTGGAAGTTTCTACAACCAGCTGAGCAGAAAAGCCCTGTGAAAAGTGTATCCTCTGACCTTTGCAATGGCATCTGTCGTCTTTATTGTTCGCAACACTCAGGTAAATGCATCAGCCTGCTGACTTGCACAGGTCTCTTGGGCCTGGTCTCTTGAAAGGAGGTCTTCTCATTTGGTCTTCACGTTACATCTTAGCTCCTTTGTCTCCCTCTTCACTATTGCAGGAGCTAGGTATTAGCTGGGGGTGTTGCTTTTAGCATCTAACAGATCTTTGGGCTTAAGGTGGGATAGGAGTGGGGGAGCGCTTGAGAGCAGAACCTTGAAAACCTTCGTTCAAGAAATGAAGCTTCCAGCAGGAAAGGAAGAGCAATGTCTTTCTCCTGCTCCCTGCCCGTCAGTCAGGGTGGCCAGCAGGTCAGCAGAGGGGGCAGAAATTAAGATCAAGGGTCATTTGAAGCCATGAAATGGTCCTTACAGAAACCCTCTGTCGCACTGTGAGCATCGCAGGTGCTGGGGAGTGTAGGTGATGCTCCTCCCGGGGCGTCTGCTCTCTGCTTCATGTCTCGGGTTGGACCTCTGCCTTACCAAACCCGTTGCCATCCTGAGCTTGTGCGGTTTCTGTGTCTCTCCCAAAATTTGGACTGTTGTTTCTGCCTGATTGCGAAACAGCACGGTGACAAAAGCGCATTGACCAAATGAAAAATCCACCTTGCAAAGGAGGTGCTCTTGATCTTTTTCGCGTGTTGGGCGCGTTTTGAAAACCGCGGCCCTGCCATTCCCGCCAAAGGGATTTCACTCGTGCACTAATGCAGGCTTAAAAGCGAACAGACTTCCTGTGTATGTGGTCTTCCCAGCGGTAAGCGGCACCCTTGGAAGTGCTAAGTGCGCTCTTGGAAGTAAAAGCCTTTTCTCCCTAGCGAGGTGCTAGCTGAAAGCTCTAGTTCATGCTGCCGTACACAGAACATATGTGCATCAAAAGAACAACGTAACGCCTCCTTGAGACGGTCAGAGTCGAACACGAGTTCAGAAGGACGGTAGGGGAAGTGACTCAAGATTATCTCCTGGAAAATCCAGTTACGCATTGTGCTGGAGACCATGCAGTGGGGTCAGGCTTGACATCACCAAACAGTCAAACCGAGTCCAGTGTGGCAGGGGTGAAGACGAAACTTCAGCAGGAGGGAGCGGCGCTGAGGCGCGTGGTCGATACGCACCTGGCTTAAAGCGCATCCCCTGGAAACTCCCAGCGCTGCGGCTATAGAGCTGCAAACCCTGCAGACGGTAAGGGGAGCTAAACAGAGGCTGTGACCGTGGCAGGTCAGTGGAACGTATCTGAAGGATGTCACATTGCGCTGCGCTGTTGGAAAAGATCCATATTTTCATCCAAAAATACATCCTAATGCTCTGCCTAACCAGCAGGTGGGTGAGGTTATTGTGCAGAGACAGCTCTGAACATGTGTCACAGCAGTCCCAAATGCACAGCAGAAGCAATCTGGAATTCTTTTGAATATAACAAATAAGGCTTTAATTTTTCTGCTGCCATAAGAAAACCAGCGCGGGCAATTGAATATAAGATGGACATGGCCTTTGTGCTCTTTATATGGCCTGAAACTGTTAACTTGCAGCATCTTAAGGATTTTTTCACTTGCTGAACTTTAATTGTATCTACTGAATGCCTGAGCAGTCAAATTTATGGGCTTGCCCGCCGATGTGTGATTGACTTCTGATGCAAATTGTATAGCTGGTGTGTGACTGGGTAACGATGCTGGCGGGTACGTGCACTGCTTCAAGCCCACGAAAACACTACAGACGCTTTAGTTTCATCTCTTACAGGGCACAGCGTTGAGAAAAGGTTCAACTTTGCCAGTGTTTTTAGAAGTAAGATTTGGCTGTATGAGAAAACCATGTAACACGTTATTCTTCCTGCCACTGGGCATGTTACAAAAGCCTAAGAAGCTACCGTGGAGGGTGCTTCCTGAAGAAAGGTGCCACCAGTCATCTTGAAAGGCAGCAGGGCGATGCCCTGGGGCTGTGCCAGCGCTCTGGTCTGCTTAGGGGCAGGAGCTGGGGGGCTCATTCTCCCCCATGGGTCACCCACCTGAAACAGGAGCCTGCCTTCACAAGCCTTTGGTCTGACCTGCTCTAGCAAACCTGTCCACCTTATGTATTTAGGTTTGTTTCCTGCAGCGGCGTAACCTCCAGATCTTGTATCTTAGCTCTGTTTGAGCAGCTCCTGTGCTGTGGGGGACACGTAGCTGCACTGTAGGTGAATGCTGGTGACTGTTCAGAATGTGGGCATGAATTCCCCATGTCCCTAATTTCTGTACCCAGTAACTGAGAGTGCTGTTCCTGAAGCGGCGGTAAAAGCACTTACTGTTCAGTTACTTAAATGCTGGCAAGTTTTTAATTCATTTTCTTGCATTTCACAGTGGAAAAAATTAGGACGATCCTTTTAGCCTTATTTCTAGTGTTTGTCACATCTGCAGCCATCTCGCCCCGAGGTGTGACGGTAGCACAACCCTCACCCTCCCAAGATGATCGCCACGAGTGTTTGGACAGGACGTCTAGGGAAGGCCTAGGTGTGCTTTAGCAATTAAACGTGTTTGAGTTTGAATACTGCCAGTCGTTACAGGGCTTCTGTAACCAAAAGCGTCTTCATTTCTGGTGACATTTTCCTTCTGTCTTCGCAGATTTGCACCGCGGAAGTGGAAGTTCTCATGACTCGACTCCAGAACACGTTCAGGCAGGAGCTGAGTGGGGTTGGGGCCAGCCTAGAGAAAAGGTGGAAGTTTTGTGGCTTTGATGGATTGAAAATGACTTGAGCTTTGACTTAATGCTGAAAACAACAGCAGGGTATATACGCCAAGGAAACCTGGGATGCCTCTTACCTCTGTTCTTGATGATTATCTTGCCCATGTCACGGACTCGGGTGGTATAACGTGTAAGTCCAGAGCAGCACTGGAAGAAACTTCAAGTTCTGTAGCTTCTTTGATCAGTTATTTGTTAATAGGCAAGTGCTGTTCAATATATTTTGTGGAAAAAGCTCATGTCTGATATTTTTAAGCACAGCGTGTTGACTGTATGTTTCGCCAATGTTGTACGTGTTTTGTGTGCCCAAATCTCTCATCCTGTACCTTGTTTTTACCGGTAGGAACAGCCGTAGACTGTCCTCCAAAGCAACAACAAAGAGACGTTTTCTGGTTGCTAGAACCACCAAAAGGGGAAAAAAAGGTGTTTTTTAAAGACATTTCTATGATTAAAAACTGAGGTATGTTTAAACAGAAGATTTAGATGGCTCAGAGTTCTCTGAGCCAAACAATTGGTTCTTTTTCATGCTATTTTCTCTACTAATGGTTTAGTGGTTAAGCCAAGATGAAGGCAGCATCACTAGGAGCCGCGTGTGATTCTGGCAGTGCCACTGGTGGTCTCTGCATTGCAGACTCAGTCTGTAAATAATTTTTTTACATGGGAAGGGTATTTTAATTTTCTGTTGATCTGGGCGGAGCAGAGAGCCTACATCAGGCCTCTGTTTTAGTAATGGCATACCGCCAAATTTCTTTACCCACCTGCTTCAGAGCCTGAGCTTCTGGAAGTGCTACAAGCAGCACAGACTTTTCTCCTCCCAAATCTTCCCAAAGGCTGTTCCTCTTGTTCTCAGTAAATGCCAGGCTCCTCCCCACCCCTCTGCGGAAGGTTAGTAAGATGTGGGGTAAAATGCCTCGGCCCATCGATGGCAGCCTGCCCAGATCTCTCTGCAGAGCCTTCCTGCTGCCGCCCAGCTCGGTGTCACCTGCAAACTCACTGAGGGCACGCTCCATCCCCTCATCCAGATCGTTGATAAAGGTATTAGGCAGAACCGGCCCCAACACTGAGCCCTGGGGAACCCGCTCGTGACCGGCCGCCAGCCGGATTGCCAAGCTCTAGGTGGTCAAAACACTCCCTGATGCACAGAGCCACTCCACCGCCTCCTTCCTTGCCTGTCCCTTCGGAAGGGTTTACAGCCATCCTCTGCAGCACTGAGTCAGCCCACCAGGTTTCCGTGACTGCAGCTCTTTCATAGTTCTCCAGCTGCACAACGGCTTCAGCTCCTCCTCGTTGCCCGTGCTGCGTGCGTTGCTGCAGGTGCACTTCAGTTGGGCTATTGACCCTGCCACCTTTTTTTCAGGGAGAAGCCCTGATTCCCATGCGACTGTCCTCAGGCACTGCTGTGGCTTCTAACACATCGACAACCTTTGCGTCTTTGCTGCCGTGTGGGTCTCCATCCCCTGCCCCCACAGAGATGGCTACGGTGCTGCGCAGATCAGTACAGGGGCATTTCAAATGCACTCCAGTGTACTCAGCACAGTGTGGGGCAGACGGAAGGACCCTGCTAGCACACCGTCCCTCATATGTTGGCATGCCACCCCCAGGCTTATCTCTAGTGAGCCTGGTTTTATCCCTTTCCCCTTTCAAACCTAGTTTAAAGCTCTTTCAATGAGTCCTGCTAACTCCTGTGCAACGATCCTTTTCCCCCTTTGAGACAGGCGTACCCCAACTGTTGCCAGCAGGCCTGGTGTTGTGTAGACTGACCCATGATCAAAAAACCCAGAATTCTGCTGGTGACACCAGGCTCGGAGCCAGGTATTGATCTGCTGGGTCTTCCTCTTTCTCCCCTCATCATTCCCTGCAACTGGAAGGGTGGAGATCACTGCTGTTCCCTTAACCAGCCGTCCCAAGGTCCTGAAGTCTCTCTTGATTGCCCTTGGACTTGTTCTTGCAGCTTCATCACTGCCTACCTGAAAAATCCATAATGGACAGTAATCTGAGGGCCGTACCAGGGTTGGAAGCTTTCTCTTCACATCTTTAACCCGGGCCCTGGGGAGGCAGGAGACCTCCCTGATAAGTGGGTCCAGTCTGCATATTGGGCCTCCTGTTCCCCTTGGGAGAGAGTCTCGCATGACAATGACCCATCGTTTTTTCTTTTTGGAGGCATTTCTGAGGCCAGGCACAGACCGACTTAACCTCAGCAACACCTCCAAGCGACGTGAACCATCCTCATTACTGTTCGGTTCCGCTTGCAGAGCCTTGTACCTATGGTGCAAGGGCACCCGGGAAGGCGGGGTGGGCACGGGGGAGACGCGCCTGCTGGGCCGGGCAGGAACCTGTCGCCGCTGCCCCCATCCCATCGGTCACCGCATTCAGCCAGGTGGAGAGAGGACAGGGTCTGTACAGCAGGGACCTCTCCCTAGGAAAACGAGGAAAGAAACTTTAGAAACTGGAGTCAGGAAAGGCACGTCATTGGCTCTGCAGCCAGAGATCTGCTGGATTTAACCTAAAATGTGGGAGCTAATGCAGCAGAAGGACTCGTAGCTCCAGTCCCGTGGGGTGCAGGGTGGGAGCTGTGATTTGGACAGGCCGTCTTGGCCGGCCAGAGACCCATCCTGGGGGAGCTGGTGTGGCTGGGGGGAGCCCTCTGGGGTGCGGCGGAGGCTCTGGTGCGGTTTCACGGTGGGCCAGGCAGGTTGTTCTGTGGGGCGGCAGGAGGGAGTGGAGCTGGGACCTGCGGAGCGATGGCTCTGTGCTGGGAAAGCAAGGAAGGGCCAGATGAGTCCTGGGTCCTGCTTCTTTCCCCCTCCAGGCTTTCTTTACCAAGGCCCTTCCAGCGGGACTGAGGTTTCCCTGAAACCTTGTGTGCTCTTTGCCACCAGGAGAAATCGGTTCTGCAGATGGGCTCCCTGGACAGCGAGGATGGAAGTGAGGCGCCGCTGCAGGTACCGAACCCCCTCTGGCTCCAGAGGGAGCCCTGGGAGCGGGTGCCTCCTGGAGCAGGAGCAGCTCGCTTGGGTGCAGGCAGTGGGAACGGGTGAAAGGAACCTTCCTGTTGGGACTGGGCTGCCTGCCCCCCTTGCTCCTGACACTGAAGGCTTGCTCCGCTGGAAGCAGATGAGAACTCTTCCAAAGAAATGTTCTAAATAGTTGTGTCACTGCGGGTGGACGTTGTATTTTTAAGGAATAAACTTTTTTTTTTTTAATGGGCAAATCTTGGCCCTGCTGCTTTGTTTTCTCACCTAGCTTGTGTTGCCTGCTAGAGAAAAGGGGGTGCTCCACCCCAGGTCCCGTGCCCACGTGGGACTTCGCTGCCCTTGTAGTAAGTTTCTAGAACGTTCACAAATACCATGGCAGCAAGGGCTCAGCAGCAAACAGCTACGAAACGCTCCGTGCTTCCTCTCCAGCCTCTTCTGATGTTTTACTCAATAGGCAATGAATTCAAGGTCCGTGACCTCCTCCTTCCTTCTTCAGAGCAGATGGAGTTTGCTAATTATGGCAGTGTTTGACGTGGATGTCTAGCGCAGCACGGCAGCACCAGTTTATACTTGGTGACAAAGACGGGCAGTGAGGCGAGGCACGGAGAAAACGGGGCCTGGGCAGCCCCCACAAAGGTGCAACAGCCTGCAAAGGGGGTTCCCGTGCAATGGCTGCACGTGTCGGAGGAAGCTGCAAGCCTGGCTGTGGTCTCTCCAAACTCAGCTGCTGCGGGGAAGGAAGCAGGTCGGGTGGTGGCAACCGGTGCCCGCTGGCTCAGGAGAGGCAGAGATCCCTCGGGCAGCAGGCAGCGGCAGAGCCGGGTCCGAAACCAACAGGGCTCTGCACCACGTCCTCAGCTCAGCTTCTCCCCCAGCTGTGGCCAAGGCTGCAGCGGGGCTGGGCAGAGCCGGGGCAGTGTGGCTCTGCCCAGGGAATGCGCTGTTGCACCCCGGGCATCACCGTGTCACGGACCAGGAGCTCAGCTGCGCTCCCCGAGGTGCTCTGGGCATGTTAACATGCCAGGAGATGCCAGTTTTGGGTGTTAACAGATGTCTTGCGGGTTGCTGTAGATTTGTAGGGCTCTGTTGGGTCTGTAACTCAGCACGTCGTACAAGATGCTGGGTGTCCATCTATGCCGCCAGGTCTTCAACGCCAGAGCTTTGCAGGGCGCCCCTGTGGCCCCCCCCAGACCCATCGTGGGTGCGGAGGGCCGCCACGTGCCTGGCCCAGCCTGCCCATGCCCAACCGCGCTGAAGGTCTGGTCAGTGTAAAGAAGCTGCGATGGAGTGGTTGAGAGGTCTGCGTGCTGAGGCGAGGTGAGAACCATCCCCTGGCCCCCATCGACCAGCACCCAGGCAGCAGATTCCCCGTTCAGGTTCCATCTGCCAGAAGAGCTGATGCTTCGGGAGGTGTCCTAGTTACTGCCGGGTAAGACTGTGGGACAAGCATGGGGACGGAGGGTAGATTGAGCAATGATCGATCCCCTGCCAAGGCACGAGCACTGTCATGCGTGGGAAGCGCTCTTCCTTCCATCTAACCTTGCCCTCTCTCTCCGCACAGTGTTTCTGGCTCTCATTTCTTTTGGCAGAAAACTCATGTTCTCATCACCCCTCTCCTCCCCTCGGCCGTGTTCGGCTGCAGCGTCTCCTCTCCGTCACTTCTCTGCTTCTCCTCCCGCCAGCAGGCAGGGAAGGTTCTCCCAGCCGCCCTACGGGGCTGCGCGAGACACGGTGGAGAAGCTGCTTGAAAACCATCCCCTTGAGGGAAGAGAAGGGAGCCCAGGCTGCCACTGGCTGTGCTGCGAGAGAACACGAGGAAGGTAAATGCCAGCCCTTCGTTCTGTCTGGGAAGAGGGTGGCTTTGCTGCTGAAAACGGGAGCAACTGCAGCTCCTTGGGAATAGAAGGGGTGGCTGAGCTGAACCTTCCTCATGAGATTTCCTTAAATAAGCCCTAGTCCTAAAAATAAGCGGGGAAAGTCATTGCAGAGAGGAAGTGCCATGTTAACGCTCCCAGAAAAAGGCATTTTATTTCTGTCTTTGAGCAGATTCCTTCTACGGCATCCCCCTCCGAAGGAGGGTTTGCGCTACTTTTGGATTTGCTTTTGCCCCCGCTGCGAATGGGCGCTTTCCTCCTCGTGGGGAGCACTGGTGCCTGCCCAGGCTGGAGCGAGCTCTGCCCGTGCTCTGCCCACGCTCTGCCCGCGCTCTGCCCGCCCCGCTGCCGTCTGGGGCTCTGCAGGGCATCGCCCGTCTCAGGGCAGGGATGCCCGCCGCGCCGCCGCGCTCCCATCAGGGGGTCTGGAGCTGTGGGTGGTGGTCCCCACCCAGCTTGCTCCCACGAGCATAAACACATGCTTCTTGTGGGAAATGAGGCCAGGTTTTTCAGGGTTGACAGCTGAAGCACGAGTTGATGGGAAAGCTAACAACGGTGGCGTTTTGTAGGGCTGTTCTCGTAGCGCTTACAGCAGGGCCAGGTAAGCAGCGGCTTGCCCTGGCTTCTCCCTGCTTTCCCTCTGTTCTGCCTCCTCTCCTAACCAGGTTTCCTCCTCGCCCCAAAGCAGCCGCATCCTCCGCGACTCCACTCTGACCATCCCTCCCGCTCAGGCAGGGGCTGTGAATGTGGGCTCTGCCCAGAGCTGTGAGCTTCGCCTGCAGAAGGGTAACTTCCTTCGGTGTGTCTGTCCCAGGGGCTTGTCTGTCCATCGGCAGCATCGGCTGGCAGCGGAGCTGCGCCCATCCTGCTGGGAGGGTCCTGCTCAGGCACTGCATCTGCTCGTCCCTCCTTTCTGGTCTGGCAGAAACGCGTGAGGTGTCGCTGGCGAGTGGAGGCGTTCCTGCCTCTCTAAACCAGCATTTTACTTGTGCCCTTCCCCACCCAGGCTGTCCCGGGGCGCTCCTGGCCCAGGATCTCTGCTTGCAAAGCTTCGTAGGACCAGTTAGTTATTTTAGTTTAAGACCGACCTCTTGCATTCAGCACCGCTGAGACAGTAAATGAAATATGGTCCTGAAGGGCTGCTTCTTCCTTCCGTAGAATTTTTTTTCCTGCAGGTTGAAAGTTATAAAAAGCCCTGTATTGCGTTCGGGGCTGATGGCGGAGCCTGGCTTGGGAGGGAGCGCGTGGAGGGGCAGAAAGCTGAGGGGCGGCCAAAGCGAGCTGCAGAGCCTAAAGAAAAGCTTCTGAAGTTGTTTAATAATTTAATAATGAAGAAGCCCCTTTTCACGCAAGACATGAATGCCTCCGTGGGCTGTGCCTCGCCTAAAATTTAAGTGGGTATTGTGATTCTCTGGCCCCTTCGCTGGCGCGTCCCCCCGAGCTCCAAACCCCGGGGGGGTCAGTGCTACGCCTGGCTGCCTGCAGGATTAGCTGCCAGGCAAGCAGGGTTGCACCAGCCCCTCCTGGGTGATTTACCCCCAAGTCCAGTGTGCGAGACAGTCGTGGGCACCTGGGTACCCCGGTTTTAGTCGTCCCAAGGTGTTGAGCTGTGCCAGGCTATGCTGCATCCCACGTCTGGCACCACGTCCGTGCTGAGGCACGTGGTTTTTGTAATAAATGCCCAATGTTTCAAGAATATCTTTGCCGTTAGCTGAATTCCTTTTTTGGTGGGCCCTTCTGGGGACTTCATAACAACTCTTTTTTTTTTTTTTTTTTAAATTTCTGTAACTTTCTAAATATCTTTAGAAATTGAAAACCTGGCCAAAAGACAGAGGTGGGCAGTCAGTGCTGTGCTGAGGCTGATACAAGAGCCTGCGTGGGCTGCCTTGTCGCACTCCGGGGTGTTCTCACCCTTATCACCGGCTCTAGGCGATTTCCAGGCATTTATTTTTCACTGTTGCCTTAAAGCCCTCCTTGGGAGTGCTCCTTTCAGAGCCTGTACTCTGACCACATCTTTTCTGTGTGCATGCCCATAACCTTGCTCCTCTTTTTCATATACTGCTGCTTTTTGCTCTTTGGACCGTGGCGGGGTTCGCCGGGTGCCGGGGAGGCGTTGCGGGGCGCAGGCTGCGGTGGGCTGGGGGCAGGAGGAGCGGCCGCAGCCCCTCGGCGCCGGAGCGGGCACCCAGGTTAGTGCGGGGCGAGGGGCCGGGAGCCGGCGCGGGTCCCGGCACGGCCTCTCCAGGAGGCTGCAAACGACAGGGAGAGCTCGCCAAAGATGCGGGAGAGGGGATGGGGCGTTTGGCCATGACCTGCGGGGGGCTGTGGGCTGCAGCCCAGCCTGTGCTGGGGATAAAGGCATTGGCGAGGGTTTGGCAGCACTGGTCGGTGCTGGAAGCGTCTGATTTACAAGAGATGAAGCTTGGTGTTAAGTATTAAATTAAGAATAAATCAGTTTAAAATGGGGGAAAAAGGTAGGGGGGAAGAGCTTGTGAATGGCGTACATCTTATTTAGTGGGACGTGCGCTGCCTCTCAGGTTTTAGAAGGTTTACAGGACTAAAAAAACCCAAACCCCAAAGCTCTTCTCTTCACCCGCCCTGGAGGGAAACTGCTACACCCTCCGTTCTGCCATAGGAAGCATCTGTCCAGCCCCAGCATCCCGACACTGAACAGCCCCATAAACCAGCCTGAGTCAGAGCCATTCGGGGCTCTCTCAGGAGTCACCGCTCCTTGGTTACTCCTTGTTACATTGGCATCCAGCACGTGGCGGGATGTGGGTGAAGGAGAGGAGGGGAGTGCATCTGCGCAGCACCCTCCAAAGACCAGGCTGAGGCTGGGATCTCATCCCGAGCCCTTTCCACCCAGAGCCGATGGTTTTGCTCGGGATGAGCTGCCACCGGGGGCTGGCTGGGAGCAGCGTTCAGCTGATTTGTATGAGGATGGGTGCTGGGACCTGCTAACGTCATGCCAAAAGCTTCAGGACCCCTGACTTGGTGGAGTTTGTTGGAGGCGGGGGGGAAGTAAGGCAGGTGTCTGGAGGGGGCTGGGACGGGCTCAGGCTGCCACAGCAGCCAGGAGGAGGTTTTTGTTGGGTGCCACTTCTGGGGGGGCAGGAGCATGAAGAAAGTCCAGGTGTGAATGTCTCCAGCGTTGATCCCAACGTAGCCGCCAGTTCCTGCAGCTGAGGGTTAGGTCTGTGGGCGCAACGTGAGGATGCGCCGCGATGGAGCCCTTGGCTCCATGTGTTTGTTGTTGCGGAGCAGCTCCCAGGTGCAAAGTGAAGCATCTTAGATAAGGTGTCGGGCCAAGCGGGGCGAAGCGCTGCTTACTGCGGTTTCCTTCACATGCACTTTTGGGGCGCTTTGGAACACGTTGTGCCTTCTAGGCTTGGTAAGGAGGTGGCCGGACTTGCCTCCACCCTGACTTTGCTCACATGGAGCGTGGTCTGGAGGCTGATGCCAGCCAGGAACTATATTCCCATGGTGAAGAATGGCCAAGTCCCAGCACCAGGACCACAGCGCCTGCTCTGGCTAGCCAGGATGTGCCCGGTCTTGTGTACGTGAGCCTGATGGTGTTGGGCTTCATGTGGAAACAGATGGCACTAGAACTGGGCAGGGAGCTCTCTGCCAAGCACAGAGGTGCCTCAGGGAGCCTGCGGGGTCTTGGGAGCCAGGGCTGAGGTCTCTCACGTGCTCCCTGATGCCCCCAAGGCCTTTGTTTGGAAGGTCAAAGCGAGATGGTGTGGCGGGGACGCCTACAGATCAGCTGGCGCTTCGGAGGGGTGAAAGAGAGCCAAGTCCTGCACCTCTCCGGCACTGGCAAAGACACCCTGTGGCATTTTCAGCAGCTTCTCTCCTAAACAGCCGTCTCTGCGATGTGCTCCTGACTCTATTTATATATATATATATATATATATATGTTTTTCAGAGGACCTTTATCTCAGCTCTTCTGCCAGGATAAAGCACCAAAATGCAGCCCCTGCCCCTGCACAGCCTTTCGGAGCTGGAAAGAGCCACTCTGCAAGAGATTGCTCTCTACCAGCTGCAGGAGAAGCTGCTCGTTGGAGACCTCAGCCTGGCTAAAGGTAGGGGATGGGAGAGGAGGGCTCCTCTGAGGGAGGGCAGAGGTCTGAGCCGTTATTGCTACTCACCCCACACCTGCACTTCGTAACACAGGGTGATGGTTATGGAAAGACATTTATGACACATATTGGTCCCTTTTATTCTTTCTTTCCTGCTTTGGTCTGAGCCTCGAAGGGGTAATCAGCCTTTTGAGGAGGGCTTGTGTGTCCATAAGAGTGTGAGAATATGACCTTGCCTGTTGTCTGCATTTGATCCCTCTAATCCAAACCAGCTGCAAAATGACTTGGCAAGGTCTTCCACTGGGACTATCTTAATGCCATTGGGATGGGACAGGCTTTGCTTTTTGGATTAATGTCCGGCACAGAGCCCTGCTGCTGGGATGGGGGTTATGCAAGGCTAGACGGCATGCTATGACATTAATGAGCAAATAAGTATAGAAGCTCTACAGGGACTGAGCTCCTCTGTCTTGGCCTACGTAGACATACAGGCGTTGTCTGGGTTCCCACAGCTGCCTGCGTCCCCCCTCATCTACACATCTAACAGGCAAGCGCAGTGAGTTGGGGATCCCAAATGTACCCGTTACTCAAGAGTGGACAGACCACCTTGAAATGCCTCCTCTGCCCTGGGCTGGATTTTGGCATCCCAGTAGGGCAGGAGATGCCTACAGCTCACCAGCCCTCGGGTCGCGTGGTACCAGCAGTGCGGGGGCTCAGGGAGCTCGGGGGTCTCCAGCCCCACCACCCGCTTGCAGCAGGGCTGTCGCCAGCACCAACCTGGGGCGGCTGGGGCTGGGACCTCCCAAGGATGGAGCCTCACACACCTCTGGGGACCTCTCCCAGGGAGGGAGCGTTTCCTGATGCTCAACCTTGTACTGGACAGCAAGTACTTACTCGGGGTGACATCCAAGTTTGGTTTCCTCTCTTAGTTAATGCTTGGAAGATTTCATGCAGCGAAATGGCTTCAAGAAGAATAAAAGAGAGAAAGCCCCCTCTCACTCCCAGAACTCCAAGTTGCCCCAGGGCTACAGCATCAGCCGCCACAGACTGCCTCTAAGTCCCTGGGCGACAACAACCACAAACATCCTGGCTCCTTTTCTTTCTTATTTTGAGCTGTTGTGATCCCAGTTTCAGTGATACCCCGCAGCAGTAGCTTCTCTAGGGAACAGTGCAGTGCAAAAAACCCACGGAAGTTTTTCCTTCCTTGCTGTTAAGTGTTGCATTTTGTCCGCTGGGCTCCTCTCTTGCTGCGGGGTAAGTGCAGGGGTCTGCAGCGTCCTGGTCTCATCCTTGAGTGTATTTTGGCTATCGCTCTCGTGCTCACCTGGTTTTCAAAGGAAGCAGCTGCTGTCGGGGAATCCCTCCTTCCTTTTGTCCGTCTTTGTACCCTTTAGATTTCTACCTGCTAATTGCATTTTTTGCGGTTAGTTGGCTGGGAGACAATGTAAGACGCTGAGGATTAGCTATGAAACTACTGCGCTTGCAACATCGTTTTCCTATCCCAGCATTTTAAAAGGAAGTTTGTGATGTTTGGAAATGCCTACGTGTGGGCTGCACGGCCTCCATTTGGGCCCACCCCCCCGTCTGTACGTGCTCCCCAACAGCTACCCACGTGAAATTCCTGCCTTCCTTAATAAACAGCCATCGCGCAGTTGTTATTGTCCTCAAGGAGAAGGTGTTCGGCACCTCTTGTAATCCTCATAATCCCAGATACTTAGATGAGGAGGATCACGGGGTGTGTGTCCCCTCGTGAACCATCCTTTGGGGTAACCTTCAGCTTCGATACCCTCTGGGCTGCAGTTTTCCTTCCCAGAGTCCTTACCTCACTCAATCCCAACAAACCTCTGCAGCACCCTGGACCTTACAGCAAACGCCCTCCTTCAGGGCGATGCTCTGGGCTACAGAGCAAACACGTCCTGGGCACGACATCTCATTTTGTCTGAGTCTGTGGTTCGAGCAGGAGATGACCGTGAAAGATGAAAGCTTTGAAGGATGCACAGCGTCGGGCTTGCCATAATGCATCTCAGTGAAGAGAAGTTGTCCTCATCTCCTGGGTTGGTAGTGGATGACATGCATTACTCTGTCATCGAGGTACCGGCTCAGGCTTTCTGGGCAGGGGGATCCTGGTGGTTTCTTTACCATCCGCTGCCTCGTGGTTTGCTTCCCTGAAGACCATCTGCACAGCTTTAAGAGTGGAGAGTTATGCTGACGCTCAGCCTCAGCACGTTGTCACCCCTCCTGCCTCTGTGCTGAAACAGGGGAGATCTGCTGGCCTTTCGTCTCCTTAGCTGCGTGGGTTTTGTCTCCAGGTTGTTGTTCATCTTCCTGCCGTCTGGTCATTTGAAACGACCCGTATGGTGCTGCAGAATAGCTAATGTAGGCTACTCTTTGATGCATATGTTGCTCATACCGACTCTCATAGCTTTCTTCTAAATCTTACAGAATAACCCAAACAATTAAATAAGATGCTTCTAGGAAGAGAATTCCTCAGGAATAAGGAGCACAAGCCAGAACAGGGTGATGTGTCCTGGAAGGATTTAGGGCAGGCAGTGAGCGAGCTTTCAGTTGCTTGCTGCTGACTGCTGTCCCTGGGTGTGCAGCGTGGGGAGTGCTTAGGAGCGGGGCTTGCCTCTCTGGGACCGGTACGGGGTTTCTGGTGGTATGTGTTTTGTCTAACTTCGTCTATGCTCTGTAAAACTGCCACAAAACCTTTTCTGGGGCTGTATTTGTTTTTCCAGTGTCGAGACCAGACCTCTGAGGACAAGTTAGGGTCGTTTTCTGAGCCATTAAGTAATTGCTAGGACATCATCATTAATCCAGAGTCATGGACACAGAATTTAAACGTGGCCAGAACAGTTTTAAGCTACAGCGTTTGGACAGCTAAGGCTTTTTCCACTGCTTTTTTGTGTGTGAGAATCCGTTTGCTGGCGGCTGGTCTTGGCCACTCAGCACAGCCTCCCCGCACGCCCCAAGCACAGACCACACTTGGTAGCTCCTGCAGCATCAGGCGTTTCCTTTGGCGGGGCACGGCAAGCGAGGATGCCGCCAGAAAGACCAGCTGCGGCTCATTTTGACTCTGCTTTGTGGCAGCAGTTCGTTTGCTGGCTGCCTGACGGCTCACAGGCTCTCACCTGCAGTTTTGTGCGTTGCAGGATTACACGCCTGGAGAGTAAGGCATCAGTAAGCCCTGATGGAGGGAGGTTTGTAGGGCTGCGGTCTGAGCCGCGTGGGGCGAATCCCGCAGCTGGGCTGTCTTTAACCCACAGCTCTGGTTTGGTGCCATGGGACCCCCCCAGCCCAGGTGCCTGGGTGTGGAGGGGTGCCTTCCTCCACCTGGGGAGGATGGCGGCCCATCTCTGGGGCTGTTTCCCCCCGGTTGATGCCCACCATGCCACCCCACGCGGCCTCACGCATCGTCTCTGGGCCACGGTCCCCGGCGTCCCTCTGCCCGCGGGAGGTGCCCGCAGCCGTGCTCTGCCCGCGAGGGTGCCGAAAGGCCAACCTCTGTAAGGGGAGACTGTGCTAAAACAGCCTAATGATGCAGAACCTTTGCTTTCTTTCCTCCTCGTAGTTGGACCTAAAGGCAGTAAATCTATCCGCCAGAAACTGGAGAGCTTTTCGAAGGAGAAGAAAGGTGAGCAGCCTCCCTTTTACCCAGGGTTTGGTCCCTGCTCTCAAACGGAGTTGGTGATTTTTGATGGGGCTGAGCTGGGAGGTGCCCGAATTCAGCAAGGTGCTTTGTCCCGTGTTGTTTTGCTGTTCTCCGGAGGGGGGTGTAACGATACGTGCAAAACCGTGAGCGAGCCTGGAAGGGCCGCGTACGTGTGCGCGCGCGAACGGCTTTTGTAAGGATGCACACATACGGATATTTCTATCTGCCCATTCTACTCTGGGTCTCGCTGCTGCGAGTTCTGTTTCACTGTCCCTTGAAGGACGTCAGCCACAAACCTGGGGCAGCCAGAGTGAGGAGCACAGCCAGCTGGGAACGAGCACTTCTTAATTTTCTTCACACCAGTACAAAGTCCGCTCAGGGAAATTATTGAGCTGCAGCCTGATATTTTACAAAATGGGTTTGTGCCTGGGACTCCGGTTGCCAAGCCCCTTGGCCCAGGGCGGTGTGGAGGCTGGAAGTAAGGAGAGCTCTCCCTGCATCTGCAAGGCGCTGTGGAGGGGGAGGGTTATTTGGGAAAAATGCCACTAATACCAGGACAGGTACTCTTGAACAGACATAGCTGACACAAACCCTGTGGAAAACTGGAGTTCATCATTTGGTAAGAATCTTTTCTATCAAATACTTCTGGTGATTTATGAAGTCTCCATAGACGCTATGGCATCTTCATGAGGCTGTAACCAATAAAAGGAAGGAAAGTTCAGGAAGAAAAAGCTGGGACAGGCTGCAACAAGCACGTTGATGGAGGCCAGTTTTCCTGCCTTCTTCCCAGCACCCTTGCGTCTCCTTGCCTCTTCCTCCAGCTCCCACGCTGCGCCCTCCCGGCTCAGCTCCCTGACTGCCCGGCACCCTGGCTCCCACCACGCAATGCCCCGGGGCTTTCCTGGAGCAGCAGCTCCCCTTTGGGTTTGCCGAGGGTCATGCTCTTCCCACCCAGCCCAGGCCTTCGTGGCGCCTGGGGAGCTGGAGGAGGAGCAGGAGCAGGAGGGGACAGGGCATGCGACGGCTCTGATAGTTACAGGAGTGCCGTCCTGGGTTCAAGCTACAGGTCTCCTTGTCAACGGATTTACACATTGTCCTCTTCACTCTCCTGCTGGCGGTTTCCTTTACAGTACCCTCGTAGTCCCTTCTGTTGGTTAATTATTTTATCCAGGTGGGCACGTGTGCCCCCGGCAGCTGGGCTGTGCTAGTGCAGCTCCCTCTTGGTTTTCCTGCTAGTGATGCTTTTCCGTTTCTCCCATGTTCTTCCCCAGACTGCTCTCCGCAGACTTTCGGGATCCCGCTCTTCCAAGTCATCGCCAATGACCGCGCCTACAAGCAGCTGCAGGAAGCAGTGAAGAAGAGCCGCCGGCTCTGCCTGGAGGTGGAAGCGACAGTGACAAGATTTCGGGCTCAGAGGCAGAAGAGGTGCCCGATGAGCAGGACCTTCGGGCTGGGACTCTGCTGGGTCTTCCCGGAGGAGCCGCTTTCCCCAGCTTTCGTCTGCAACAGCTCCTGGAGCCAGCGAAGGGTACGACTGCAAACACGGGCTGCGCTGTGATGGTGCGGCAGGCTGGGGGAGGCTCTGACTTCAGCAATACGTACGGTTTCCCAGGGTCTTTTCTTGATGCGAGTTATTCGTGCTGCAGGCTGGGTCGGTCCCGGTCCGCCCCTAGGGAAATGGGATGCCCCTACTTCTCCCAAGAGATGGGCTGTGAGGGGTGGGACAGGCTTTACTAGCTCAGCTCTACTAGCTTTACTAGCTCAGCCAAGGTTACCAGAAGGACATGGCCAGGCCCATAGGGGTCCGTAGGGGTAGGAGGAGATTCATCATTAGCGGTGGGGATTTCTCTGCTCCTCCATTGATCGCATCTTGCTGAGCAGCACTGTGAGCAGACATGACTTCGTGAAAGAGCGTCTCCTTTTTGGCAATGTCGCGGTTGGAGACCGAGCCTCACGCTTGCGAAGTTCCCACCAGAAGTTGTGGCCATCGGTGGCCGGTCGTGCTGGCTCCCTGGCCACGCGGCAGGGAGAGGCCCCTCGCTGCTGTGGGGGCATCGGCTGTGCCGCCGAGCGAGTCTGCTTTCGGTATTGACTACCCTTGCATCAAAGGGCAGGGAAGATGGTGTGGCCGGTCAGCCTTGGCCACCGCCTTGGCTTTAGTCCTGATTCCTGCAAGGGGAGGTGGGTGTGAGGCTGGGTTTGGTTTGCCTCATCTCTCTGGAGTAGAGACCCACGCCTGCCTCTTGTTAAGTGCCTGTAACCCCTGGTGTAAAGCAGCTCCAATACAGGTGACTAAAGCCAGTATATTGCATGGTCAAAGGTGAAAGACGCAGGGATGTTTCCCCTTCCCCCATGCCTGTGTGCAGTCTAGGGTCTGCCCCAGTAGATGGCTGTGTTTAGAAACACCTCTCGCTAGGAGCAGTGCACATAAACGAGTGCATGGGAGATGAAAGGCCTCTCTGCGGTTCTCTTGCAACCCCAGATGGGCTCTGTAGACCTCTGTGTTCCTTTGGAGGTGATGCCTCCCTTTCCCACAAACTTCTGAGGTCACAGCGATGACGGTGTACTGGGATCTTGTGGGGTAGTTCCTGCCACCCTGTGAATCACCTCTGCTCCATCTCAGGGGGCAATGTCCGTGGACTGCATCACCGACCTGAGCGACAACACTTCCAGGCTGCTGGAGGCACTGCAGTTGTCACACCCCCACGAGCTGGATGCACGGAGAAGCCTGGGCAAGAAAAAGATGTTGAGCCTCAACCCCATCACCCAGCAGGTCCCGCGGATTGTGGACAGATGTTGCAAACACATTGAAACACACGGTAAATACGCACGTCTCTCCGGGCAAATGGCAGCTCCCGCAGTAGGTTGGTAAAACCCATCATATGTGGTGGGCTGGGGCAGTCTGGCCTGACCGTTCCCCAAGACGGGAGGAGGCAGCTGACTCCCGGGGCAGGGCATGCTCCCAAAAAGCTGCCCGGGGAGAGTCCTCTGGGCTGGGCGTAGCATCTGGCTGAGAAGTGAATGTCACTGTGCATATCAGTGACCCATCCCCTGGTGCGCTCTGGCCTTGACTCCCCCTGCAAATCCAGCGTCTAGCTCAGAGTGGCTGTACAGGTGAGCTCTCCTCCCTGACCCACAGACAGTCAACCCCGGAAAATCTTATGGCTCCAAAACCCTTCTTTTTAAGGAAGGATGCACTGCCTCGCATGCAGTGCAAGAGAACCACTTCCATGGGGTTGAGGTGCTCCAAGGACCAGGTGGGGTGGCAGGGGGCTGTGGAAATGCAGAGCACTAACCTGCCCGTCTCCCAGGTCTCCGAACGGTGGGCATCTTCCGGGTTGGGAGCTCCAAGAAAAGAGTTCAGCAGGTAAAGTGAGACATTTACTGCATCCTTGGTAGCAGTACTGCATCCAGAGGACAGACGCCTGCACGGGTGGGGAAGGAATAAAGCAGACGTTGACGTGGAGATGTCTAAAATATCACAGGCACATGCTGGATCACACACAGCTTGTAACCTGCTGCTGGGGCCTTCTCCCAGCCATGGAGAGCAGGCTTCGTCCCTCCAAGCTGCCTTTGACAGATGAGCCTCCCTCCCCTGGCTGGCACTTCAGAACCTCCCCCAGGCTCCCATCACCAGCCGGCAGCTGCTTCTGGTCCTGCGGGCCATCCTGTGGGCAGCAGCAGGCTCCTGGGCTCTGCGTGCCTTCTCCGGGGGTGCCTGCGTCAGGGGGACGCTGGGAGCAGCCAGCCCTCCTGTCCTGCCATTGCAGTAGCTCGGTACAGGCACAGTTCCTGTCAGCATGACTCTCATAAAGAGGAAGAACTGACTGTTGCTTTTATTCTCTTTTCTTCCATCTTTAAGCTGAGGGAAGAGTTTGACCGAGGACTGGATGTTTTCCTGGATGAGCATCAAAGCGTTCATGATGTGGCTGCTCTGCTCAAAGAGTTTCTTCGGGACATGCCGGACTCACTGATTCCCAGAGAGCTCTATGCAGCCTTCCTCGGCACCGCCTGTGAGTACCTGGGGTGCCTTGTTCCCGCTCTGCGCAGTCCACCCACCGCCTCTGCTTTTGTAAGGAAAAAAAGGGAGTTTTCTTCCTGTGCAATGGGCTGGCTCAGCAGCGGGTCCCAGCACGAGCCAGCGCGCTGCGCGGGAGCTCAGCCCAGCAGTTGGCGCGGCCCGTAAGGGTGTCTTTGCGAACCCTCTGCCCAGGTCCCCCAACCCACCGCATTCTGGGTGACTGAGGTTTTAGGCAGCCTCTACTGCTTCCGGCATCACTCTTTCTTGGCCTCCTTCACCATCTCTTTGCTTCCCTTTTGCCATCCTTCTCTCCTCAGATTTGATTCTCCAATACCAAGTCCCCGAATCCCTGCTTCCACATCAAAAACGAGCAGCTACACACCGGTGGGCTTGCAATGAGGCTGTGCCGTGGCGGGGAGCAAGGGAGGGCCTGTGCTGGGGGGAACGGAGGTGTACAGGGACCTGGGGGACGTACGAGGCAATCTCCTGCCCTCCAGCTCAGCTATTGGAGCACACAGCACACGTGCACTGTAAAGCAGGCGAGTAAAGCAACCTGTCCCTGCTGGAATCACCCCAGAGCAAAGGCATGGGGCTACAGGTGTGTCATCTAGCTGTGGGCATGGAGCACTGAGTTTCTTGGGGATAAAGATATCCTGACGCTGGGGCACGTCTCAGCATCTGGTCTCCTTAGGGGGAGCAGGAAAACCTTACGGGGAGCCGGTGGAGGTGGAAGGCAGGCTGCAGCGCCCGTCTTCTCTAGCTGTGCAATGGACCTGCATCTCTGCAGGGGCAGGAGAGACCTGGGTCAAAGGGGAGAAACAGAAGATGGCCTCCCAGGTGAAAAGCAGGCCAGTACTGCATCCAGCTGGAAGTGGCTGTGCTGTCTTCACTTTGGTGTCTTTTACTGAGAGTCCTAGAGGTGGAATCTGCATTAAGTTTGATATGAGCTTCCACATCAGCTATTTTGCAAATCAACAATAATTTGAGCTCCCAGCTCCTTCAGTGTTTTGTAAGACCCATATACAGTAAGGCCGCTGTCGTTGCCTGTTTTCTTGTCACGGCTGGGGCGTGTGATCGGAGTGGATCTTCAGCTCACGCTGGCCTTGTGACACTCACACCTGAACGAGAAGAACTTGCCGGTTCTCCCAATATAAGATCTAAGGAGCCTCCCCTCGCCGCCAGCGGCAGAGCGGGGTACGGGACCACGCGGTCCCCCATCCGCCGCTCCTCCCTCACCTGTCACCCATCACACAGAGCCTTGAACGTCCCTCTTGCATCACACCCTCCTCTTCTTTTTTCAGGCGCCCTCTCTAGCCTTGGCTGGCTCAGTGCTTGCTGTCCCCCTGTCCTCCCTTGCCAGCTCAGCATCTCTCTCTGCGGCGAGGAGACTTCCTTTCCCCTTGCTGACACTGTTAATAAAAAGGCCGAACGGCCCCGGTGTGCACGTGAACCCCCCCTTTGCTCGGCAGCAGAGGGATTAGCGGTGTGCTGCCCGGCACCGCCACGCGCAGCTGCTGCAGCCTGGGCTTTTTTTTTTTTTTTAAATAATTGGATTATAAACCCTCTGGTCTAGGACAGTCTTTGACTATGGGGCTGTACAATACCAAATGCAATCACATCGCAGCTCCTGCTGGGGTTTCCCAGAGCGCTTATCCCTGCGTGGATGGGGTGAAGGGTAAGACACCAGTCTGGCCGCCTCCGGAGCTCATTACCGCGGGTGTAAATGAAGTAAATGAAGGTGGAAGTGCCTGGCGGGCTGGGAACCGCACTAATTAACGGGCTGCTCTCTGCCTAGCCATGGAGGGCCCGGCGCAGCTGGCCACCCTCCAGCTGCTGCTCTTCCTGCTGCCCCCCTGCCACAGCGACACGCTGCACCGGCTCCTGCGGTTCCTCAGCGAGGTGGCCCGGCACGCCGAGAGCTCCTGGGGCCCCGACGGCCAGGAGGTAAGGCTGGCCCCAGCGGGTCGACGGCGTGAGGAAAGGGTTGCTCAAGCTTCGTTGGTTAAAACCAAGCAGAGCTTCTTGCAAGCAAGCCTGGGTGAATCCTTTGGCTAAACCGAAGCGTTGGTAACTCCCCCTGCCCGTGGCAGGTCTGGGCTGCTCTCAGCCCAGCGAAGTGGTTTTCTGGGTTGCAGGAACCCCAGGGAGCCCTGGCTGTGTGTCTGTAGGCAGCGCAGGGGGCGTTTCTTGTGGACTAATTCTGGTTTTCCACCTCCGACTTTCATGAAGGACTTTTCATCGTGCATTGAGGTTGATTTTGGTTTCTCTGGACAATCCAAGCTCTAAGTCTCTCTGTGATTCAGAGAGACTGGTTTTGCCCATATTGTAAGATCATAGAGAAATACTGGTTGTTACCTTCTGGTAGGCGTTGTGAAAGAGAGGTAGATGGGGATGGAAGGCCTGATGGAAGGAGGGGATGAGCACGTGCTCCAGCACCACAAACCCTTCACGCTGGCCCTGCCACTGGCTCAGGGAGGACCAGACTGGATCAAACCCTGGCCTCACTCAGCGGCTCGTGTTCCCATCCTGGGGGCAGTGAGGCTGTCCTGGGACATCTCATGCCGGTGCCTCTGTAACCTGCCGTTTCCTTTTGCGCTTGCTTGCTAGATTCCTGGGAATAAAATGACAGTTTCAAACTTGGCCACCATCTTTGGTCCCAACATCCTTCAGAAGGAGAAGCCTGGGGAGAAAGACGCTGGTGCCGTGAATTTTGAAGACAGCGCTGCCATCATACTGGTGCTCCAGAGGCTGATAGAGCACCACCAGACCTTGTTCATGGTAGGTGAGGCTTTCTCAGGGCAGCTTCTCTAGGCCGTTCCTTCCCCTCTGAACTCTTCTAATGGCAGCAGGAGGAAGGATGTATTCACAGCCCCGCTTAGCAGCGGCTTGTGAAAATGTGAATCATTCCTTGGGGCAAGTGTAAATATTAATTCGGGGTGGGTTGTTAGTGGCATCGTAAAGGCAGAGCTGAGGGTCATGCCATGAACAGGTCCCGTCTTCTCTGTCACTTTCCAGCCCGGTGACGTCTGACCGAGCGCATTTGGGGCGGGAAGCAACTGGCCAACAGCAACGGCAGGAGTGGCACCTCCGTACTGTTTCTCCCCTAAAGTCCCAGTGAGGGGGGAAAGAGGAGGAAAAAATGGGAGACCCTAGAAGAGGGAAGGAGCTGGAAGCGGTGGGTTGGGGTAGAGGTGCCACAGCTTCAGGCAGATGTGGGGAGGCTGTAACAGTGGGGAGAGCTGGTGAGGGCAGTGGAGGATGGCATCACTTCAGATCTGCTCTTCAGCGGATGATTTGGACCATCAGTGTGAGACAGGGAGTGCTCAACCTGTCCTAGAGGATGCATCGACCTGGGGTTCCCAGAAGTGTCTTTTAGAGTCACATAAAGGTTCATATGGGAAGAGACCTCTGGGGCGTCCAGACCAGCCAGATCAGGGCGCACTTCAAAGCTAGATCAGGTCTGTGTCCAGGGACGGCGAGCTCTGACCTCTCTGGGTCCTGTCCCAGGGCTGCACCACCCTCAGGGGAAGAATCTTCTCCTTGTCAGAAGTGCCCTGCTGCAGCTCATCCCTGCTGCGCCTCGGTCTGTGCCGAGGCACCTCTAGGAAGAGCCTGGCTCCATCCTCCTCCACCCTCCCACGGGGCACCTGGAGGCAGCACTAGGAGCCTCTTGCATCTTCTCCTGGCTGGATCCTGCTCTGCAGGGTTGCCCAGGTGGACTTCAAGCCTTCACCGTTGCATTCTCCGCTCTGCCCTTGTGCAGCACAGGTGCCAGGGAAGCATGACAGGCTGGGGATGCCTCTCCAGGCTCTGTGCTTCTCTTTACCACTGTGGGAGGTGCTGGTGGAGAAGGATGAGAGCGGTGCAATGTGTGACGAGGCGGGGTTGCTCAGTGCAGGCTTGGAGGTGAGCATGGTGGTTGAGCAGGAGAGCCCTGCGGGTATGCAGCGAGGTGCCGTTCCGAGCGCCCACGGGTGCTTCGTGCGGACTTGGGCGCTCTGAAGCAGTCCCCAAGGGATGCGATGTAGGGGGGTGCCAGGCAGTCACATAGCTGCTCTCCACAGGGACAACCCCGTGGAGGCTGTGCAGCTCTTTTGGGACACTGGCAGAAACTCCCTGGATCAGCAAGAGCATACGCTGAGCGGTGCTCCTGGCCCTGGCTTTAGGAGAGGACCTGGGAAATTCCCGAGAAGGACCAGTGTCATCCCTTTCCTATGGGACTATGGGAATGTGACGATTCAGGTCCCCCAAAAGCCTGGTAGCAATTGTCAGGTCTCCAGGGAACCAAAGGACGGGGGTTAGTGCGAGGAAAGCAGCGGCTGAGATCCTGCTCAGAACCCCGGGAGCTGTGTGGGACACGACACCAACACAGTGGGTCTGTGAGCACTATTGACGTTGAGTCCTTTTGCTCTCCTTGGCTGCCTCGGCTCATCTTCCTCCAGAGAGGAGGAGATGCCACGAGCGAGTGTGTCTGTGTGTCCCGCCCAGGTCTCTCCAGAAATGCAACACAACATCCTACGGAGGCTATTTCAGACAGACCCCGATGTCATCGACTACCTTTTGCGCAGGAAGTTCAACGCCGTGCCGTAAGTCCCCGCGAGGCGCGGTGCTGCTGGAGGGCACCTCGCTGCACGGGGGGCAAAGCCTCCTGCGGCAGCACTCGCCACGCAGCTGGCAAGTGACGGGCAAATCCTGCTGATCTTCCTGCCCATCTTTCCTCTTCCTTCCACCACTTTGTCGTGAACTCCCCAGCTAAAACTCTTCACTTTCCGTGCTAACGCTTAGCTGAAGCATCCCAGCTTTTTCTGTCCCTTGAAGCTCCCTATTCTCCTTTTTCCCACCCCAGCCTGTGCCATGCTCTCTCCTTTCCCCACACCTGCCCCACACCAGAACTCCCCTCCTTTCTTTGTGCGCACCTACACAGCCCGTGTCCTCCCGCACCCCCAGAGCCCTCCACTGCTCCAGCCTCTCGGGATCACACGCTGATGCCTGCTCCGTTTTCAGCTCCATCGCTAGCCTCCTCCAAATTTTCTTCACCCTTGGCATTGTTTGCATGTCTCTGCATTTTTTTTGCCTGTCCCGTGTGCATCCGTGTGCGCCTGTGTGTGCATGTGGCTGCCAGCTATGTCTGTGCATCTGCTTTCTGGCTTTCTGGCTGCAGGATAGGATAGAGCCATAGAGGCTCAGAGTTTGAGCACATGCCTTTCCCTGTGATTAAAGAAGGTGGGGTGAAAGGGCCTTGTGCCCCGTGATCTGGCCCCATGATCATGGCATGTAACACGGGTATTTCGCTCCCCTGTGGTCTGTAGCAGGGTGGGCTCGGCAGCCTTTGGTCTCCTTGTGGGGCTGGTGATTCCTTCAGCAGACACAGGCTGCACTGTGCGACGTGGTTTCCTGGAGCACAGACCTCAGGAGCCTTCTTTGCTACGGCTCCTTGTCTGTCTTCATGTTCCTTTTGGGACTGTCCAAAGAGATAGCAAACCTTCGGGGCCGCTGCTAGAGGCCATTCGGACGTAAGCTGGCAACAGAAGCACTTTGCAAACAGCACCTCTCTCTGTTTTGTTGCTTTCCTAGGAGCGCAGAGAGTGAGGATTCAACAGAGGAGCATGCGCCGTCCCCGCAGCCGGGTCGGACCAGCATCCTGGAGAGCGGCTCGCTCTCGTCAGAGCTGTACAGCAGCATCTCGTTCCTAAACCTGCACGTCAGCATCTAGCAAGCCTGGGCCAGGCCCTCCGCACTGCCTTCTGTAGATGAAACTGGGCCACCTTTCCCCAGCAAAACTAAGTCTTCTGCCCCACTTTGGAGGAGCGAAGAGGTGAAGGGAGCGTGAGTGCCTGTGGGAGCATCTTTGCTGCCAGGAGGCACGGCGCGTCGTTCTGGTGTAGGCAGACCCACAGCAGGAGAGGCGCTGCAGGTTGCCGACAGAAAGGCTTTCCACGCAGGGGCTTGTGGCCAGATGGCAACCAAGAAGCCCGCGTGCTCGTGCAGCGGCTGTGCGCGTGTGGTTGCGTAGGCAGCGCTGCGCCAAGGGGAGCGTGCTCGGGGAGCGAGCCGGGCAGCCGCTGGCGCGTGCTGTAGCCCGCTCGCAGGGCGCAAGGGCTGCAGTGTCCTCCGCGCAGCGCTGCCTCCGCGGTCCGCGGCTTCGCAGGAGATCGGGGCGTGAGATTTCTGCCCCCAGAGCCGTGCGTGAGCTCACGGCTCCGGGTTCGCAGCACGCTGCGTGGCAGCGCAGGCGGGGACTGGCTTCGTGGCATCCCTGCCCGGCGAGGACGACCTCTCCCTTCCGAATGACCACCAGCCCCGTGCACTGGGGCAGCGAACTGGTGCGAGCTGTGGAGCAGCACGCAGGTGTCTGACACCTCGTGCCGTGCTCGGTGGACGGGACTCGGAGGTCCAAAATAGACCCCATGCGGTGTGCCTCCAGGCATTCGCTGGGCTCTGGTGGGGCCGGCGGGGAGCAGCGCCCTGGGGCTGAGACCCCCGGCACAGACTGGGAGGCACAAGTGGATGGGGACTGTTAGCAGGGCGGTGAGGATGGGGAATGGGCTTCAACTTGGTGCAGCTGGTGCTTTGGGATCCCGTTTACCGTGTGTAGTTGCATCGCAGGCGTGTGTTGAGAGAAAGCTCTCTTGGACCTACAGGAACGCCCGTGGAGCTAAGGCAACCTCACCATCCTTGCAAGGCAAAGACACCTGGCCTGCCGGGCTCAGAATGAATCACAGCTTTCTTCTCTGAACCCAGGCTTCAAACTGCTCATTTTATAGACAGAAACCGCTGTATCAACCCCAAAATGTATGGCTGGTGTAGCAGGAGGGAACAATATACTCTGAGGGTTATAAACTTCAATTTTCCTGGAGTTAATAATTACTAAGTAGATCTTCTAATGTATTTGACGGATTATGGTGTCTTTTCATGATCTTTGGCTGAGAAATGCCTGGTTTGGCTTGTTCCTACTGCTCAGGCACTGGAAGTCACTGCCAGTTATGTGCAGATGTGCATTGCTAGCCGGGATGGCAGAATGAAAGTTATCAGCAAATATTTTCTGTTGTTTTCTTTCCGTTTACTCTGCCGGACGTGGGCTGGCGGCCCCTTACCCAGTAGCCGCCGTGGCCTGGGTTGCCCCTGGGTGAAACAGTGGTGCAGGGAGGGATGCTCTGGAGAAAGCTCAGCTTCGGGCGGGCTGGTCCAGCACGCGGAGCCGCAGCCAGCGTGACGGAGGCCGAAAAGTCAGTGTGCGTGGAAGGGGAAGTCAAAGACGAAGAGACAGCAAAAGAGATCGTGTATTTTATAATCCCTTGGCTTGAAATGCCAATTGGCATGTTCACAGTTTGGCTCTTACCTCCAAGGAAATGCAGTTGAAGAGTGCCGAGAAGAGGGCAGGCAGGTGGGAAGCTGGTGGGGGACGTCATGGGGGATGAACTGGTGCCCAGAAGAGTGCTGGTGTAGAAAACTAGGGCAGACAAGTAGGGGAGGAAGGCGGGTAGTGCTGGAGAGCAGCGGGGCGGAAAGAAGACAGGAATGAGCTATGCCAGGGTTTTTTAGTGTTGGGGGCAGATGGATCTGGTGTCGCAGCTCCTCTTGTTTGGACCACCTGAAATCAGCTGCAAATCCATCGCTTTTGTTCTGGAGAAGCCAAGAAATACACTCTGATGATTAGAGAGTTGCTTATTCTCTGTGAATTGTGGCAAAAATGTCTGGCAAAAAACTCAGGGCACGGAGAGTTTAGCTTTGCAGTTGCTTCCTTTTGTTGCTCCATTGGTCTCCATCTGTCTGTCATCTTGGGTTGTATTTAGACAGCAGAGTTTCTCACGTGACAGAAATCGCTGTTCCACGATGGATTTAATTGTCTGGTTTCATGTATGACTCTGAAACTCCCCCAGACTCAACCTTTGCAGAGACCGGATTGAAATTTATCTCCGTAGATGTTCCCGGCCCATTGCTACAAGCTCCTCGCCACAGCTGCCGTACGCTGACGTGCGGGCAGAGTTGCTTTTTATTTCTTGTTGTGGTTTAAAATGTTTCTGTTTACACTGGCACGTTGGGTAGAAGCTGAAGGGCTTGGCAGCACTTCCCCTCCAAAAGTGGCTGAAAAATAAAAAAAAGTGCTTTTGAAAAGAAAACCGGGCTGGAGTGTTTGGCAGAACCGTGGCTCAGGGAGGGCAAGGAGGGATGGGGATGTTCAAAGGAGGACCGAAGCTCCATCAGCGCTTTGCATCCAGAGCCGGTCCACGGATGGGAGGTACGGGGAAATGTGGCCGGGGCCTTCGGGCTGGCGGGATGCTCCCGCGTGGGGGAGCGGCGGGTGCTGGCCGGGGCCGGGGCACCAGCTCAGTCCTGGGGCCGGGGGGGTGCGGGTCAGAGTCTGGCCTGAGATGCAGGTTCTGACGGTGCGTGGCGGCCGGGCAGTCGGAGCGGGGCTGGGGCTGCTGCTGCCGACGGACGGCCCCGGGGGCTTCGGCGTAGGGTGGGAGCGCCTCTGCAGACTGAGTGTTGGCGGTTCGGGTCCTCACAGCCCGGCTCCTCCTGGAAGCTCCAGGCGGTGCTCACACCACTGGGGGTGACTTGGCGGCCGTGAGAACCTTTCGGCCATGCCCAGGCCCCCCCACGTGAGGTTTGTCATTTAGGTGGGGGTTAACGTTGATTTTCCATGTAAGGTTATAGTCGTATCATTTTTAGCTGGAGCTTTCTCGGGTCAATTGATTTGCTTTAGGGAAGTTTTTTAGGGTCGATACCACCCCCCACCCCTATTAGTTTCCATGGTAAAATTATTTTGCTAGGATTTTCGGTAGGTTGAGGTTTGGGAGTGCAGATTTGGCAAGTGGTTAGGAATTATGATGGAGGTAGGATTAGAGCTAGGGTTAGTTTTAGTTTAGGACTAGGGGTGGGGTTGGCAATAAGATTAGGGTGACTATAAAGGCTGTGATAGAGTAAGTATTTGGGTCCTCTCTGCTGGAAGCAGGTTGGGTGTCCTCAGCATGCTTGGATGAAGTTGGTGACCGTGGGGAAACGGTTTGCGGTCATGTAAAACACCGAAGTAGGTTTCCATTAGGGGTTGGTTTAAGTTTTGGTTTATGAGTAAGGTTCAAGAATAGGTTTAGGGCTTTGCTTAGGGTTGGGGTAAGGCTAGGGCTTGCCTGATCTATAACCATTGGAGTTCACGTGACCTTGGGAGCCAGGGAAAGTCTTGAGCCGCTCAGACCAGGGACACTTTTGATGCTGTAGTTAAGTTACGTTCCTCTTCTGGTTGGACAGAGGTAAACCTCAGGGCAATGCTGTGATGCTGGAGAAGTGTTTCAGACAGGAAAATGAGGTCTAGTTAGGTCCAGGGTTACAAGAAGTTTACACTGGGGTGAGGGAGACCCTTGGGGCTAGGTTTAGGGTGAGGGTGGAAGCCCTCCCAGCAGAGATATGCGCTGGGAGCTGAGAGGGTTTGTGCTTTGCTCTGGCTGGGGTTGGGCCAGGGTTTGGGTGAGGTTCTGTGGCCTCCAGAGTGGGATTCCCAGGAGCCCTGCTCTGCCTAGACAGCTGGGAAGAGGCCGAGCATCATCTGGGATCCAGTCACATGCAAAAACAGTTGCACCACCAGTGCTCTACCTGAGGGCCTCAGGGGACCAATGTGACCCATGCGCACCGTAAACTCATCACCCACTGACCCCAGGAGCCACCTCCCGTCAGCTGGATGCTCTTCAACTAAAACCCTTCAAGCCTGACTAGGACTGGCTTTATTGTGGGATAAAGGGGACATACCTTGAAGAGACAAGGACAATATTCCAGCAGGAGGGACCTGGTGAGAGGATGCAGGAGGGAACAGGGAGCTGGGAGCGACTGTGGGGTGACACCCCAGGGCATGGGTTGCCATGTGTGGCCACAGCCTCTGGCTTCCTGATGCCAGTGAAGGACCAGGGGGGCCCCATGGTGGAATGATGCACCAATGCGCCAAACTGGTCCCATAGGGGAGCTGGGCCCAGGGTGGTCCTGCACCTCCCAGGCTGCTAAGGGCTCCAAGGCCCCATGGCTGCCTCCTTCCCTCCCGTGGGGCAGCCCCATGCTTGTGGCACTGACCCTGAGGAACTGCTGCTTTGCCCCGAAGGCAAGAAATATGTCCCCAGAGGAGCCTGGGTTCCCCTGGGGCCTGTGGTGGGTGCAGGGAAGAGGAGGAAAGGGGTGAAGAAAACATACTGGGCTTGGTCCTTGGTTGCTTGGTAGAAAAGTACCCCAGCACAGTGTTGAAGCAGCCTTCCCCTGTGGCCTCACAGGAATGGCTCCATCACATGGACCTCACCTGACGTGCCCCAGGGGTGTGTTTGATGCACCCCGGGGGAGCCCTGGCTCCATGGCGCAGTAGGCGATGGAGGGACTGGGACAGGCTGAGCTCAGGCCATGGACCAGTGCCTGCCCTTTGCTCCCGCTGCCGCCTCTAACAGGGGAGGTGACAGCAGTTCCTACGAG